>NC_091979.1:322699497-323334011 GCF_044704955.1 Pristiophorus japonicus
CTTCTGCCTGCTCCTCGCTGGATGGTGGATCATTTACCATCTCCTCAGCCACACGGTGAGTCCGATCTCTTTTGCACATACACTGAAGGTGGCCTTTCGTGTGGCAGTTATTGCACGTATACTCCGCAAACCTGCACCGGTGAGCCCCATGGCTTCCTCCACAGCGCCAGCATGGTGCTACTCGATTAGCTCCCCTCGGCGGACTCTGAGTTCCAGGACCCCGAAGTCTGTGCTCTCTGCCCTGGGCAGAGTCACGTTCTGCAGTTTTGTCCGTGACGGGCGCTATCCTGTGGACAATGCCTGCCGGGTTCGAGACTGTGTGGATCATCTGCTTGGTGCTGCAAGTCGAGGTCATAAATGCCCAGCTGATGGTGATGGCTTGCTTCAGGGTGACTGTGGGTTCAGTGGATAGCAGCTTGTGAAGGAGACCCTCGTGGCCAATCCCCATAACAAAAACATCTCACAACGCCTCGTCAAGGTGTGTGCCAAAATCACATGGCGCCGCGAGTCTCCTGAGGTCCGCAGCATATTTGGTGACATCCTGGCCCTCAGGTCTGCAGTGATGGTAGAATTTGTGCCTGGCCGTGAGGATGCTCTCCTTCGGTTTCAGTTGGTCACGAATGAGTGTGACCAGCTCCTCATATGACTTGTCCCTGGTGCTCTCGAGTGCCAGCAAATCCCTGACGAGACAGTAAACTTCATCGGCACAACTGGACAGCAATATCGCCTTACGCTTCTCTCTCAGTGCGTTCGTGTCCTCCATCAGGTCGTTTGCTGTGAAGTAGTACTCGAGCCTTTCGGTAAAGGCCTCCCAATCATTGCCCACAGTAAAATCCTTTAACGAGCCCAGAGTAGCCATGGTTGTGTGAAGTTCGTCCGTGTCCTTGTCGCCAATGTGATGTGTGTAGCACTCAAATCACTGACTCCACACAGTCTGGTGTTGTAGTAACTGCTGTGACCTTAGTCCTTTATTGTGTAACTCCAGAGTGCCTCTCAGGTGTGGTGGGCAGCCTGTTATACTCTGTCTCGCAGGTACTTTCAGGTCTCCCACCACAGCGCCCTCTGTGGCGCACCATTGTACCTATACATTTAATGTACCTGGAAAATATACAACAGTACCGAGTCCCAACATTAGTGTTATTTGACAGCCAAATAAGCTGCCATCAAGGGAAGAGAGATGCATGAAATGGCAGACATATGCAGAACCTGGGTTGCCCCCAGTCTATTATAAAATATATTCATTTTCATAGGCTGTGCATATTGGCCAATGTCCTTGAAGCCACAATGACTATTGGAGCTGGTCCAGTTTGTTTCATGATTGAATTTTTTGAAGATGTTGACTTGTTGCTCGGAAACAATTTCCATGATACCAGTTGCCCTCCTGTGCCTTACTCCAGCAGCCATTATTCACATGTTGACGGGTTGATTGACAGCGAAGGATCGCAGCTGAACCTGATCCTCTCCAAGTGTATTAATCCATACACGTTCACCTCTAGTGATCAGGAGCAGATTGCAGGTTGGAAATCATCGAAACATAGAAAATAGGTGCAGGAGTAGGCCATTCGGCCCTTCGAGCCTGCACCACCATTCAATAAGATCATGGCTGATCATTCCCTCAGTACCCCTTTCCTGCTTTCTCTCCATACTCCTTGATCCCTTTAGCCGTAAGGGCCACATCTAACTCCCTCTTGAATATATCCAACGAACTGGCATCAACAACTCTCTGCGGTAGGGAATTCCACAGGTTCACCACTCTCTGGGTGAAGAAGTTTCTCCTCATCTCAGTCCTAAATGCTTACTCCTTATCCTTAGACTGTGACCCCTGGTTCTGGACTTCCCCAACATTGGGAACATTCTTCCCGCATCTAACCTGTCCAGTTAGAATAACATTCTAAATATGTTATTTAGAATTTATAACATATAGAATTATAACAAAATTCTATATGTTATAAATTCTAAATAACATATAGAATTTTATATGTTTCTATGAGATCCCCTCTCATCCTTCTAAACTCCAGTGAATACAGACCCAGTCGATCCAGTCTTTCTTCATATGTCAGTCCTGCCATATAAGGAGAGACTGGATTGACTGAGATCCTCTTCCTATCCCATGTATTATTGTAGTGCCCTTATTACCGCCAGGAAATCAGCTAACTCAGCACAGACTAGTGGTCATACTCAGGATCTTGCTGGTTTATATTGCTCAGATACTGACCGGATAAATTTGCTGAACCATCAGAGAGGCTATATTTCTCCATTTTAACATCTCTTTTTGCTTTTCAATATGAAGCTTAATCTCATAGCCTGCTTAATCTGATGTGTAAATGTATATTCAGAGGCCCTAATGTATATTCAGACGCCCTTTTTCCTAGCTAGATACAGAAACAGAAGTTTATTCAATCAACTTTTGTCTGGTCAATCTTTTTGCATAGAAGTGGATCATGCTGAAATTGAAACTGGAAACATCTCTTGACTATGACAAATTCAAGAGGCATTTTTTTCTCGTTTAGTTACGTTTAGCCTATGACCTAACGCAGTGATCAGGTAATGATGCATGATGATGCCTACACAAAGTGACGCCTATTGGTACTGAGAGTCCAGTTAACTGCTACGAAGAATACTTAAATATATGACTTAACAAATGATTTTACTTTATATTTAATTTTTTTTCCTAAAGCATACTTTCAGAAGTTGTATGAGTCTTTGATGTTTTCCCTTTGTTTAGATTTCAAAATGAAATTAATACAAATGATATACTAACGTAACTCACACAATGATTGTGGGGAACTGTATTCTGACCGACATTGCTAAAATGGCAGGAATGCTATTTTGCACCATTAATAAATTAAGTGTTCTTTACAGGGTAATTCCTTTAATTTTATCAAAATATTGTATCTGATCGTTACTGACAAGCTAACATTCATCATCATCATCATCATAGGCAGTCCCTCGGAGTCGAGAATGACTTGCTTCCACACTAGAAATGAGTTCTCAGGTGAGTGGAAAGTCCAATGCAGGACCTACAGTCTCTGTCACAGGTGGGGCAGGCAGTGGTTGAAGGGAAGGATGGGTGGGGGGCCTGGGTTACCATGCGCTCCTTCCGCTATCGATGCTTGGCAAAGAGACTCGAGGTGTTCAGCACCTTCCCGGATGCTTTTCCTCCAC
Source organism: Pristiophorus japonicus (assembly GCF_044704955.1). Classification (NCBI taxonomy): domain Eukaryota; kingdom Metazoa; phylum Chordata; class Chondrichthyes; family Pristiophoridae; genus Pristiophorus; species Pristiophorus japonicus. Next base: position 322,702,663 of record NC_091979.1, read on the forward strand.
TTCGGGCGCTCTTGGGCCAGGGATCCCCAGGTGTCGGTGGGGATGTTACATTTATTCAAGGAGGCTTTGAGGGTGTCCTTGAAGTGTTTCCTTTGCCCACCTGGGGCTCACATTGCGACTCTGGGAGGAGTTCTTCAGCCACAGGAAGAAGGCCATTTAGGAGGATTCTTGTGATGACTTTCCCGGTGGTCGATAGCAGGGAGATGCCTCTGTAGTTACCGCAGTCAGACTTGTCACCTTTTCTTGAAGATGATCACGTCTCTGAGATCTCCTGGCATGATCTCCCCCTTCCAGATAAGAGAGATGAGGTCACAGATGCGTGCCAGTAGTGCTTCTCCGCCATGTTTTAGTACTTCGACGGGGATTCCATCTGCTCCTGAGACCTTGTTGTTCTTCAATTGTCAGGTGGCCTTTTCAACCTCGTGCCGGGCTGGGGTTGTGCTGAGATGGTGGCGGGCGACATGCTGCGGGATGGAGTCGAGGACACTCGCGTCGAAGACAGAGTCTCGGTTGAGGAGATCCTCGAAGTGTTCCTTCCAGCGGGCACTGACTGCCTCTCTGTCCTTGATGAGTACCTCTCTGTTCTTGGCCAGTCGTGGTGTGGGGCCCCGGGTGCTTGGGCCATAGGTCGCCTTGATTGCGCTGAAGAATCCTCGCACGTCGCGGTTGTCGACTAGCTGCTGGATTTCTTGAGCTTTCTCCACCCACCCTCTGTTCTTTGGGTCGCGGGGTTTTCTGTTGGACCCCAGCCTTCAGACGCCTCGAGAGCTGCTTTCTTGCTCTCAAGTTGTGCTGCTGCTTCAGTCCCAAGAACGCCTTGTGCTTGTGGCGTATTAGTTCCTGGATCGCCTGATCCTCCTCCAATTACAGCGCCCTGAAGTGAAAAAGAACAATTAGGTTTTTCTTTTAAATTTTCCAATACGCTGAGCTGGTTGATGCATGAGCGAGCTGGCCTGCTATCTGATTGGGAGTGATGAGGACAGAAATGAAGGAATGATCTTTTAAGCATGAGGAAAGGAGACAGGCAACTTATTCAATCGAGCACAGACATTTTTACAACTTTCTTTCTTGTGAAAGGCTTGATAACTGTCCTTTATGAACTGAAATCTACGGGGACTAAATTGGACAGGGCCCGAAAGTGGATGCAGGGATTGTGATGCAGGATTAACCCGCACCCATTGCTTCCGATACAGCACACTGACTTCGTGTTGCCTGCTAAGTTACATGATTGCGACATGCAACTGCACTAGACGCACTGCTGAGTGGCTGCACGCCTGAGCAGGGCTGCAAAATTGTGAAAGGCGAGCACCAATTAAAGCTAGCCTGCACCACTTAAAGCCAGCCTGCACCTCTTAAGGGGGAGGTGCATTGTGGCTGGAGCAGGTGCTGGAAGTCATTATGGAAGACATTCTGGCCTGGAAAAAGACATCATAATGGCACAACATGGGTGAGAGCAGGCTCAAAGATTTTTTGGCGCAGCGCTGGAGGCTTTTGGTGGAGGAGGTAAAGAGGAGGAGAGATGTGCTTGGTCCACAGGGGCCAAGTGGCCCTCCAGACAGACTTTGCAAAGGCAGAGGAACCAGCGAGCCATCGCGGTCAATGCCAGGAGTGCCGCAAAATATTCAGTGGCATCACACGAGTGGTCAAGTTTAAAGAATATATCTTCAAATGCCATATTCTACCAACTGCATGACTAGCCTCACACACTGCTCAATACATCATACCCACATCACTCACCTACCAACAATCTCGATCAATCTGGACTCATACCTGACAGTCATAGCTTCACCTCACCTTCACACACTTAGCACTGATGAAAGCTTCACACCCACATCTCACAGTTTGCACACACTGCCAGCTATTCAACCATGTCAGCCTCATCACCCAAACATATTGCATGACACTCACTGATACACTTCCCTCTCTCTTGCAGGACAAGGTGGCGCATAACCTGAGGCAGCAGGATCTAAGCGGTGGCGGACAGGCGCGGCTCGAAGTCCTTACCCCCATGGAGGAGATGGTGGTCACCATCACTGGAGCGGCCATTGCTGAGGCTGTAGCCAGAGGCAGGGCTGAAGTTAGAAGATGACGGTATGCTCATACCCAATCCTATTCCTCAGTTCTCACTTCCCCCTCATCCCACAATCTCTTCTGATTTACAAGCTGCAGATGGTGTAAGCATGCACCTCTTGCTTTTCTCCCCCTTCCCTCACATCAACCCTACCCTTGTACCTTTCTCCGTTCAGATACCCAGGAACTGCAACCTGGGCAGGCACTGGTGGAAGAGCAAATGGTGAAGGAACAGGAAGACGGTGATGAAGAAGAAACACCGTCACTCGATTTCACACTCGTAGCCACAGGCTCAGATATTGACATAGTTTAGAGCATAGCTTAAGGGGCAGGATCTGCCCATGGTGAGACATCGGGCATGAGTGGCCTGCAGCCAGGGCAGGAAACAAGGGTTGCGCAGGTGCCAGCTCACTGGAGGGCAGGGTCTGCCAGAAAGCTTGTGTGCAAGGACCATGGAAGGTCTTTACGCAGAGCTTGGAGCCCATCCTTTCCAGCATGGAAGTGGTGGCAAAGTCCGCTTGCACATTCGTGGGCCCAACCATGATGCAGCGTCTGATGGCCAATGTCGCCGCTTCCATTGTGACACAATGCACAGAGGCCACTCAACGTCTGAGTGCTTCAGTGGAAGCTCAGACTTCTGTCATCGTGGCTGTGGCTACCAGCGCTCAAAGGAGCTTGCAGGCTGCCACAGCAGTGCGACAATCTGTCCTCCAACAGATTACATCGCATCAAAATCCATCAAAAATCGGGCGAGTTCTGCAATCGGTGAATTTTTGCAACGGGTGGTTTCTACAACAGGCGATTTCTACAACGAGAGGGTGGGTTTGGAAATGGTCGGGCAGTTTCTGCGATGAGCGGGCAGGCTTTGTAATGCGTGTGCTCAGCGATGATGGGTGAGTTTTTCCAATTAGAGTGAGGGTTCTACAACGGCAGCCAGTTTCCACCACAATGTGGCTCTGCACAGGCCTCCAGGAGCAGAAACACATATTTACGAACAAAAAGAGTTTGTGAAGCGTTCACGATGCATCAGGGCAGCTCAGAGGTCGGCCATCTTCCTGCCACTGCAGCGACAAGTTTTCAGCCCCGGTTCAGCATGACTCCAGTTTGCTAATGCCCTGGGCCGGAGGGTTTGCCGAGGCAAGGGGAACCTCTCCATGGTCAGTAGGAGTCCCGCCTCGCCCCAGTTGGAAAGCCTGGGCACAGTGCCTCCATGGGGGTCGAACCCGTTGTTCTCTCTCTCAGGATGATAGCATTCATCTCCCCCCCCCCCCACCACTGCCACTCCGATTCAGGAGGGCGCTGAGCTCCTCGAGTATCGTCGCCGAGAGCGTGCGGAAATCAAGCGCAGGCAGCGGAAGGAGCGTGCGGCAAACCAGGCTCCCCGCCCACCCTTTCCCTCAACGACTATCTGTCCCGCCTGTGACAGGGACTGTGGCTCTCGTATTGGACTGTACAGCCACCTAAGGACTCAAGCTAAGAGTGGAAGCAAGTCTTCCTCGATTCCAAGGGACTGCCTATAATGATGATGGTAATGCCCTGGCTGTTGCCTGTCATCCAGCCCAGACTGCTGCGGCCCATGTGGAGGTGGTGCAGTCTGCAGCCATGCCTTTTAGGCCCAGCGCTGCGTGAGGTCGTCCTCCAAGGCCATTTGCGGTCTCCCCCACTGAAAGTCAGCAGCCTTCCACCAGCTAGGCAGCTACTGGGGTGACGCTTCGTAGGAGCACTGGGCCAGGTAAAGACAGGCGCTAAGGGAACATACAGCAATGATTGGTTGACTTTTTAGGTGGATTGATGGATAAAGTTGGATTTGAATGGTTCCCTTCTGATGACTTTTATATCAACGTTGTGGCCAAGAGGACGCAGTGATGGTGATTAAAAGAGGGAAGGGACGATGTGGGCCTATTGTTGAATGGGGAGTTGGGGCTGTTGGATGAGTCGGTCACAGACAGCCCGGGCAGAAAGGGGCTATATGGGTTGCCTCCTCCCTTTTGATAACTCCACTTCCTCCTTCTCCTCCACAGCTGGTCATCGTATTCCTGGTGGCAAGGGCTGTGCCCTCATAATGGCGAGGAGCATGTAGCAGACCATCACGAATCTTGAGGCGTACTCTGGTGAGCCACTCAAGGCTCCTCCAGAGAGGTCCAGGCAGTGCAAGCATTGTTTAAAGATGCTAATGGTCTGCTCTGTCAGGTTCCGTGTGGCAGCTTGGCTCTCATTCTATGCATGCTGCCTGGTACACTCATATTAAAGGATGAAACTGAGTACTGTGCACAATGAGCAAGTGTGACCTTAGCTCCTTTAGTAAGACTCCAGAGTGCAGGTACCTCGTGGGTGGCCTGCTTATATACCGTGCTCCAAAGGGATGCTGGGATCCCTTGAGACTCCAACAGGTAGGCCCTCTGGTGGTGGTGTAATACAGGTTACAAGGGGTTAAATACATAACATCACTCCCCCGTGAAGTCAATAGTACACTTATTTACAGGGTGAGACGATCTGGGGCTTTGCACTCCCTTGTCGATCGTCTCGGTACAAATGCAGGTGTGGGTATGTTGGTCAGTTCTTCATTGGGCTGTTGGGCAGCCGGCCTTGCTGGGCTGCTGGGGATGGTGAGTTCAGCTTCGTGGTCAACCATGATGTCAGTTGCCACGAGGATCGAAGTTGGTGGTGTCTTCTTCAGGTTGTTCGTAGCTGTTGGTGAACCGCAATTTGATTTGGTCCAAATGTTTTCTGTACGTTTGTCCATTGGCCAATTTGACCTGAAACACCCGACTCCCCTCTTTGGCTGTGACCGTGCCAGCAAGCCATTTGGGACCATGTCCATAATTGAACACAAACACAGGATCATTGATCTCAATATCGCGTGACAAATTTGCACGGTCATGGTACACACTTTGTTGATGCCGTTTACTCTCCACGTGATCATGGAGATCAGGGTGGACAAGAGAGAGCCTTGTTTTAAGCGCCCTTTTCATGAGCAGCTCGGCTGGGGGAACCCCGGTGAATGAGTGGGGTCTGGTGCGGTAGCTGAGCAGCACGCGGGACAGGCGGGTCTGCAGGGAGCCTTCCGACACGCATTTCAAGCTTTGCTTGATGGTCTGAACTGCCCGTTCTGTCTGGCTGTTGGATGCGGGCTTGAACGGGGCAGATGTGACGTGTTTGATCCAATTGCGGGTCATGAATTTCTTGAATTCAGTACTGGTGAAGCACGGCCCATTGTCGCTGACTAGGACATCCGACAAGCCGTGCGTGGCAAACATGGTTCGTAGGCTTTCAATACCGGCCGTGGACGTGCTTACAGACATTATCACACATTCAATCCATTGTGAGTAAGCGTCCACGACAACCAAAAATATTTTGCCTAGAAATGGGCACGCATAGTCCACATGGATCCTCGACCACGGTTTGGAGGGCCATGACCACAAACTTAGCAATGGACCTCTCTGGGCGCATTGCTCAGTTGAGAGCAAGTGTTGCACTGGCTCACGCACAACTCTAAATCTGAATCGATGCCGGGCCACCACACGTGGGATCTGGCTACGGCTTTCATCATTACAATGGGTGGGTGGATGCTGTGCAGTTCACATATGAACGTATCTCTGCCTTTCTTGGGCAAGACCACGCGATTACCCCACAACAGACAGTCCGCCTGCAGGGGCATTTCGTCTTTGCGCCTGTGGAACGGCTTAATCGCCTCCTGCATCCCCGCTGGGACACTGGACCAGCTCCCATGGAGGACACAGTTTTTTTTACCAAGGACGGTAAAAGATCCTGGCTGGTCCAGGTCCTGATCTGGTGGGCTGTAACAGGGGACTTTTCGTTCTCGAATGCCTCCATGACCATGAGCAAGTCCGCTGGCTGTGCCATTTCCACCCCGGTGGTGGGCAATGGCAGCCGGCTGAGAGCATCTGCTCAGTTCTCTGTGCCCGGTCTGTGGCAGATTACACAGTTGTATGCCGACAGCGTGAGCGCCCATCTTTGGATGCAGGCAGAGGCATTGGTGTTAATCGCTTTGCTCTCTGAGAACAGCGATATGAGCGTCTTGTGGTCAGTTTCAAGCTCAAACTTGAGGCCAAATAAGTACTGGTGCATTTCTTTTACCCCTAAACGCACGTCGGAGCCTCTTTTTCAATCATGCTGGAGGCCCTTTCGGCCTAGGACAAACTCCTGGACATATAAGTGACCGGTTGCAAGATCCCCGATTCGTTAGCCTATTGTAACACACACCCGACCCCGTATGACGACGCATCGCAAGCTAGCACTAATCATTTACAAGGTCTATACAGCCAAGCAGTTTGTTTGAACACAACAGATTTCTGGCTTTCTTAAAGGCAGCCTCTTGTGAATTCCGCCATACCCAGTCATCTCCCTTGTGCAGTAGCGCATGTAGGGGTTCCAGCAGGATAGGAAATTAACAAAATAGTTAAGGAGTCCCAGGAATGACCGCAGCTCCATCACGTTCTGTGGTCTCGGTGCGTTCTTGATGGCCTCCGTCTTGGCGTTGGTGGGTCTGATGCCGTCTGCCGCGATACTTCTTCCCAAGAACTCGACCTCTGGTGCCAGGATAACACACTTCGAGCGTTTCAACCTGAGTCCCACGCGATCCAACCGACTAAGAACCTCTTCCAGATTCTTCAAGTGCTCAATGGTGTCTCGACCTGTAACCAGTATATCGTTCTGGAAAGCCACGGTGCGAGGAGCCGACTTTAGCAGGCTCTCCATGTTCCATTAGAAGATTGCCGCGGCCGACCGAATCCCGAACGGGCACCTGTTATAGATGAACAGACCTTTGTGTGTGTTGATGCAGGTGAGGCCTTTCGAAGACTCCTCCAGCTCCTGCGTCATGTAGGCCGAGGCCAGGTCCAGCTTGGTGAACGTCTTCCTTCCAGCCAGGGTCGCAAATAGGTCGTCTGCCTTGGGTAGCGGATACTGGTCCTGTAGCGAAAAGTGGTTAATCGTTACTTTATAGTCCCCACAAATTCTAACCGTGCCATCCTCTTTAAGTACCGGGACAATCGGACTGGCCCACTCGTTGAATTCCACTGGCGCGATGATGCCTTCTCGCTGCAGCCTGTCCAGCTCAATTTCCACTTTCTCACGCATCATGTACGGTACCGCCCGTGTCTTGTGGTGGATGGGTCGCGCACTGGGAACCAAATGGATCTGCACTTTTGCCCCCGAGAAGCTTCCAATACCTGGCTCGAACAACGATGGGAACTTGCTTAGAACCTGGGCACATGAGGTGTCGTCGACAGACAAAAGCGCTCAGATGTCGTCCCAGTTCCAGCGGATTTTTCCCAGCCAGCTTCTGCCAAACAACGTGGGGCCATACCCTGGCACAATCCACAGCGGGAGTTCGTGTACTGCTCCATCATAGGAGGCTTTGACTTCCGCATTGCCAATTACAGGGATTAGTTCCTTGGTGTAAGTCCTTAGTTTGATGTGAATGGGGCTGAGCTTGGACCTGTGTGCCGTTTTGCCCCACAGCCTGTCGAAGGCCTTTTTACTCATTATGGGCTGACTTGCACCCGTGTCCAATTCCATAGATACTGGAATTCTGTTCAGTTCAACTTTCAACATTATTGGTGGACATTTCATAGTGAATGTGTGTACCCCTCCTCGGTACGAGTCTCCAATTCAGCCTGATCCACAGTGGATCGATTTTCCTCTGCAACGTGGTGGTTTACAGGGTTTGCAGCTCGCCTGCACATTCGTTGGAGGTGTCCCATTGTTCTGCAACCGTTGCACGCATAGTGCTTGAAGCGGCATTGATGGGGCCGATGATCACCTCCACAACGCCAACAAGGTGTTAACTACCTCACATTAACGATTGATGGCGGACCCTGGGTCATCTGAGGTCGGGCAGCAGCAGCCGGCGTGTACGTTCTGCCATGTATATTCCTGCTCGCGACCAACGTTACTTTGTGCACAGTACTGGCCAAAACTTCTTTACTCTGCAAAATCTGTTTGGTGTTGTCGCTGGTGGACATAAATGCCTGGGCTATCGTTATGGCTTTACTTAGATTTGGAGTTACCACAGTCAACAGTTTGCGAAGGATTGCCAATGCCCAGTACAAAAAAGTCTCTAAGCATTTGTTCTAGGAATCCCTCAAATTCACAATGTCCTGCGAGGCGCCTTAGTTCGGTGACATAGCTCGTCACTTCCTGGCCCTCTAATCGTTGACACGTGTAGAATCAATATCTCACCATCAAAACACTTAACTTAGGATTTAGGTGCTCCTGGACCAGCGTACACAATTCTTCATAGGATTTCTCTGTTGGTTTAGCCGGGGCCAGGAGATTTTTCATGAGGCTGTAGGTTGTTGCCCCACAGACAGTTAGGAGGATCGCGTTCGTTTGGTCGCGTTCTCATCCCCTTCCAGCTCGTTGGCCCCAAAGTATTGGTCGAGTCTCTCCACAAAGGCCTCCCAATCATTCCCTTCTGAGATCACCTCCAGGATGCTGACTGCATTTTCGCACGGTTGTTCGTTACCTCGTCGCCAATTGGTACACTCATAATAAAGGATGGAACTGAGTACTGTGTACAATGAGCAAGTTTGACCTTAGCTCCTTTAATAACCTCGTGGGTGGCCTGCTTATATACCGTACTCCCAAGAGATGCTGGGATCCCTTGGGACTCCAACAGGTGGTAGTGTAATACAGGTTACAAGGAGTTCATTACATAACACTGCCCATGTGTGGTCGGGTTGCAGAGTGGAGTCATGAGCCAGGTGGTCCGTGGAGACCCTCTGCCTTGCCTTGGTGGTTTAAAGATTGAGGGAACAGCGGACAGGCACAGAATGAAAGCATCATGCCTGCTTCCAGGATGCCGGGCATTCACCAGCATGATGAGCTGAGCATGGTCGCACACCAACTGCACATTCAGCGAGTGGTAACCTTTGGGGTACATCTCAGTATTTAAATATTGCAACCGCAAAGCCACGTGCATGCAGTCTATGGTGCCCTGTGCCATAGAGAACCCCATTATCCTGGCAAAGCCACGTGCACACTCTGTCTGCTTCTCTCTGTTCGGAGAGAAGACAATGAAGTCCCCTCTCCTGGCGTCAAAAGCATCTGTCACCTCTCTTTTATACAGCAATGGACGGCCATCTAGGAGATATTACAGATGTCACCTGCTCCAGCCTGGAGGAATCCCGTGGCGAAGAAATTCAGGGCCATGGTCACCTTCACAGCAACTGGCAGCGTTGTCCTTGCCCTAGTGCGAGGCTGCAGGTCTGGTTGCAAGAGATGGCAGAGTTCTGGGAGCACCCCCATGTAAAGCGCAGGCACCTCACACACTGCTCCTGGCTCAGGCTGAGTTAAGAGAATGGCTCTCGGAAGACACTAGCTGGTTAAAGCCTCCTGCTCAGATCCCTTCTCCACTCGTCCTCCTCCCTCCGCAAGCAGCTTACCCTCTTCTTCACTGCCACTGCTCCAGCTCCCTGTCATGTTTCAGGCCAAGAGGGATGACACCGAGAGCACCCATGACTGGGAGCAAGTAGTCTGAGAACCAAGGCGCTCTCCACTTGCAGCACCACTCCCAGTCACCCACCAACTTTAAACAACTCTGAAAAGCTCCAAACGCTTCCACCAACTTACACAGAGCCAGTAGAAATTAGTCAGCAACTGACCTGAGAGTGGTTGATGATCCCTTTTAAATATCGCTGGTTGTGGGTCCATGCAGCTGTTGAACGAATGTTCAGCTGTGCGAGGTTAAGGCAGGGCAGTGAGCTCCAGCGTGGAGGACACAAATGCCAGCGCTGGTTCCAGATCAGCTTTGCACGCTGAGTGACATCACGATCTGCCTACGCTACATACTTCTCGTGCATGCTCCCAGCACCACACCAACGTCCTCACCAAGATGGCGTCTGGCTCGGGCCCCACCAGAATTGTGTGCACGTGGCTCGGACAGCATCTTCAACCCAAAATGGCACCCATAGCATTCAAACAATGGGCCCTACGCAATTGAATTTTTAGCCCAGAGTCTCATGTCTCCCTAACAAAGGAACAGTTTCCATTTTAAACCCCAGCTATTTCAAACTATATTCACTTAAAGACATAAATTTCTACTGTTTTTACAGTCATCACACATTACAGGATAGGCTAATTTATCACACTTAAGAAGGTGTGAATAATTCCCACTGAGAAGATGGAATTAAATTACATTTATTGGGTGGTGGAGGTTAATTTACAATCAGGCTAGCACTGGGTGGCGGGTAAACTTTAGTAGCTGGCTAGTCGGAGGTTTTCCTGGAGATGCAAATGCATGGCAGATGAAGTATAATGTGGATAAATGTGAGGTTATCCACTTTGGTGGTAAAAACAGAGAGACAGACTATTATCTGAATGGTGACAGATTAGGAAAAGGGGAGGTGCAACGAGACCTGGGTGTCATGGTACATCAGTCATTGAAGGTTGGCATGCAGGTACAGCAGGCGGTTAAGAAAGCAAATGGCATGTTGGCCTTCATAGCAAGGGGATTTGAGTACAGGGGCAGGGAGGTCTTGCTACAGTTGTACAGGGCCTTGATGAGGCCACACCTGGAGTATTGTGTACAGTTTTGGTCTCCTAACTTGAGGAAGGACATTCTTGCTATTGAGGGAGTGCAGCGAAGGTTCACCAGACTGATTCCCGGGATGGCGGGACTGACATATCAAGAAAGACTGGATCAACTGGACTTGTATTCACTGGAGTTCAGAAGAATGAGAGGGGATCTCAAAGAAACGTTTAAAATTCTGACGGGTTTAGACAGGTTAGATGCAGGAAGAATGTTCCCGATGTTGGGGAAGTCCAGAACCAGGGGTCACAGTCTAAGGATAAGGGGGAAGCCATTTAGGACCGAGATGAGGAGAAACTTCTTCACCCAGAGAGTGGTGAACCTGTGGAATTCTCTACCACAGAAAGTTGTTGAGGCCAATTCACTAAATATATTCAAAAAGGAGTTAGATGTAGTCCTTACTACTAGGGGGATCAAGGGGTATGGCGAGAAAGCAGGAATGGGGTACTGAAGTTGCATGTTCAGCCATGAACTCATTGAATGGCGGTGCAGGCTAGAAGGGCCGAATGGCCTACTCCTGCACCTATTTTCTATGTTTCAATGTTTCTATTACTTTCAGCAAAATTCGAAGTATTTTGTGAAAGACTTTCTCTGCTATATTGCTATCTGTGGGGGGAAAATGATCTAAATTATACTAATGAGGTTATGGTACATGGCAAAAGAAACATTGTGTGGAGCTGATGGTATTCAAAGTTCAAAATGTAATAATATGTGCGAGGGTGAATTGTGAGTCGCTAGTGTAATATAGAGCTCCCCCTAGAGGACTACAATGGTACCCCTTTCCGGCTTTCTCTCCATACCCCTTGATCCCTTTAGCCGCAAGGGCCATATCTAACTCCCTTTTGAATATATCCAATGAACTGGCATCAACAACTCTCTGCGGCAGGGAATTCCACAGGTTAACAACTCTCTGAGTGAAGAATTTTCTCCTCATCTCAGTCCTAAATGGCCTACCCCTTATCCTAAGACTATGTCCCCTGGTTCTGGACCTCCCCAACATCGAGAACATTCTTACCGCATCTAACCTGTCCAGTCCCGTCAGAATCTTATATGTTTCTATGAGATCCCCTCTCATCCTTCTAAACTCCAATGTATAAAGGTCCAGTTGATCCAGTCTCTCCTCATATGTCAGTCCTGCCATCCCTGGAATCAGTCTGGTGAACCGTCGCTGCACTCCCTCAATAGCAAGAACGCCCTTCCTCAGATTAGGAGACCAAAACTGAACACAATATTCCAGGTGAGGCCTCACCAAGGCCCTGTACAACTGCAATAAGACTTCCCTGCTCCTATACGCAAATCCCCAAGCTATGAAGGCTAACATATCATTTGCCTTCTTCACCGCCTGCTGTACCTGGATGCCAACTTTCAATGACTGATGAAACATGACAACCAGGTCTCGTTGCACCTCCCCTTTTCCTAATCTGCCGCCATTCAGATAATATTCTGTCTTCGCGTTTTTGCCTCCAAAGTGGATAACCTCACATTTATCCACATTATACTGCATCTGCCATGCATTTTCCCACTCACCTAACCTGTCCAAGTCACTCTGCAGCCTCTTGGCGTCCCCCTCACAGCTCACATTGCCACCCAGCTTAGTGTCATCTGCAAACTTGGAGATATTACACTCAATTCCTTCATCTAAATCATTGATATATATTGTAAAGAGCTGGGGTCCCAACACTGAGCCCTGCGGCACTCCACTAGTCACTGCTTGCCATTGTGAAAAGGACCCATTTATCCCAACTCTCTGCTTCCTGTCTGCCAACCTGTTATATATCCACATCAGTATATTACCCCCAATACCATGTGCTTTGATTTTGCACACCAATCTCTTGTGTGGGACCTTGTCAAAAGCCTTTTGAAAGTCCAAATACACCACATCCACTGGTTCTCCTTTGTCCACTCTACTAGTTACATCCTCAAAAAATTCCAGAAAATTTGTCAAGCATGATGTGAAGAAAAAAAGATCAGTAAAGACAATTGTAGGTCCCTTGCAGTCGGATTCAGGTGAAATTATAATGGGGAACAAAGAAATGGCAAACCAATTGGGGAGGAGTTAAACTAATATGGCAGGGGGATGGGAACCAATGCAGGGAGATAGAGGGAAACAAAAAGGAGGCAAAAACAAAAGACAGAAAGGAGATGAGGAAAAGTGGAGGGCAGAGAAACCCAAGGCAAAGAACAAAAAGGGCCATTGTACAGCAAAATTCTAAAAGGACAGAGGGTGTTAAAAAAACAAGCCTAAAGGCTTTGTGTCTTAATGCAAGGAGTATCCGCAATAAGGTGGATGAATTAACTGTGCAAATAGATGTTAACAAATATGATGTGATTGGGATTACGGAGACGTGGCTCCAGGATGAGCAGGGCTGGGAACTCAACATCCAGGGGTATCCAACATTCAGGAAGGATAGAATAAAAGGAAAAGGAGGTGGGGTAGCATTGCTGGTTAAGGAGGAGATTAATGCAATAGTTAGGAAGGACATTAGCTTGGATGATGTGGAATCTATATGGGTAGAGCTGCAGAACACCAAAGGGCAAAAAACGTTAGTGGGAGTTGTGTACAGACCTCCAAGCAGTAGTAGTGATGTTGGGGAGGGCATCAAACAGGAAATTAGGGGTGCGTGCAATAAAGGTGCAGCAGTTATAATGGGTGACTTTAATATGCACATAGATTGGGCTAACCAAACTGGAAGCAATACGGTGGAGGAGGATTTTCTGGAGTGCATAAGGGATGGTTTTTTAGACCAATATGTCGAGGAACCAACTAGGGGGGAGGCCATCTTAGACTGGGTGTTATGTAATGAGAAAGGATTAATTAGCAATCTCGTTGTGCGAGACCCCTTGGGGAAGAATGACCATAATATGGTGGAATTCTGCATTAGGATGGAGAATGAAACAGTTAATTCAGAGACCATGGTCCAGAACTTAAAGAAGGCTAACTTTGAAGGTATGAGGCGTGAATTGGCTGAGATGGATTGGCGAATGATACTTAAGGGGTTGACTGTGGATGGGCAATGGCAGACATTTAGAGACCGCATGGATGAACTACAACAATTGTACATTCCTGTCTGGCATAGAAATAAAAAAGGGAAGGTGGCTCAACCGTGGCTATCAAGGGAAATCAGGGATAGTATTAAAGCCAAGGAAGTGGCATACAAATTGGCCAGAAATAGCAGCGAACCTGGGGACTGGGAGAAATTTAGAACTCAGCAGAGGAGGACAAAGGGTTTGATTAGGGCAGGGAAAATGGAGTATGAGAAGAAGCTTGCAGGGAACATTAAGACGGATTGCAAAAGTTTCTATAGATATGTAAAGAGAAAAAGGTTAGTAAAGACAAATGTAGGTCCCCTGCAGTCAGAATCAGGGGAAGTCATAACGGGGAACAAAGAAATGGCGGACCAATTGAACAAGTACTTTGGTTCGGTATTCACGAAGGAGGACACGAACAACCTTCCGGTTATAAAAGGGGTCGGGGGGTCTAGTAAGGAGGAGGAACTGAGGGAAATCCTTATTAGCCGGGAAATTGTGTTGGGGAAATTGATGGGATTGAAGGCCGATAAATCCCCAGGGCCTGATGGACTGCATCCCAGAGTACTTAAGGAGGTGGCCTTGGAAATAGTGGATGTGTTGACAGTCATTTTCCAACATTCCATTGACTCTGGATCAGTTCCTATGGAGTGGAGGGTAGCCAATGTAACCCCACTTTTTAAAAAAGGAGGGAGAGAGAAAACAGGGAATTATAGACCGGTCAGCCTGACATCGGTAGTGGGTAAAATGATGGAATCAATTATTAAGGATGTCATAGCAGTGCATTTGGAAAGAGGTGACATGATAGGTTCAAGTCAGCATGGATTTGTGAAAGGGAAATCATGCTTGACAAATCTTCTGGAATTTTTTGAGGATGTTTCCAGTAGAGTGGATAAAGGAGAACCAGTTGATGTGGTATATTTGGACTTTCAGAAGGCGTTCGACAAGGTCCCACACAAGAGATTGATGTGCAAAGTTAGAGCACATGGGATTGGGGGTAGTGTACTGACATGGATTGAGAACTGGTTGTCAGACAGGAAGCAAAGAGTAGGAGTAAATGGGTACTTTTCAGAATGGCAGGCAGTGACTAGTGGGGTACCGCAAGGTTCTGTGCTGGGGCCCCAGCTGTTTACACTGTACATTAATGATTTAGATGAGGGGATTAAATGTAGTATCTCCAAATTTGCGGATGACACTAAGTTGGGTGGCAGTGTGAGCTGCGAGGAGGATGCTGTGAGGCTGCAGAGCGACTTGGATAGGTTAGGTGAGTGGGCAAATGCATGGCAGATGAAGTATAATGTGGATAAATGTGAGGTTATCCACTTTGGTGGTAAAAACAGAGAGACAGACTATTATCTGAATGGTGACAGATTAGGAAAAGGGGAGGTGCAAAGAGACCTGGGTGTCATGGTACATCAGTCATTGAAGGTTGGCATGCAGGTACAGCAGGCGGTTAAGAAAGCAAATGGCATGTTGGCCTTCATAGCAAGGGGATTTGAGTACAGGGGCAGGGAGGTGTTGCTACAGTTGTACAGGGCATTGGTGAGGCCACACCTGGAGTATTGTGTACAGTTTTGGTCGCCTAACCTGAGGAAGGACATTCTTGCTATTGAGGGAGTGCAGCGAAGGTTCACCAGACTGATTCCCGGGATGGCGGGACTGACCTATCAAGAAAGACTGGATCAACTGGGCTTGTATTCACTGGAGTTCAGAAGAATGAGAGGGGACCTCATAGAAACATATAAAATTCTGACGGGGTTAGACAGGTTAGATGCAGGAAGAATGTTCCCAATGTTGGGGAAGTCCAGAACCAGGGGTCACAGTCTAAGGATAAGGGGTAAGCCATTTAGGACCGAGATGCGGAGGAACTTCTTCACCCAGAGAGTGGTGAACCTGTGGAATTCTTTACCACAGAAAGTTGTTGAGGCCAATTCACTAAATATATTCAAAAAGGAGTTAGATGAGGTCCTTACTGCTAGGGGGATCAAGGGGTATGGCGAGAAAGCAGGAATGGGGTACTGAAGTTGAATGTTCAGCCATGAACTCATTGAATGGCGGTGCAGGCTAGAAGGGCCGAATGGCCTACTCCTGCACCTATTTTCTATGTTTCTATGTTTCTATGTTTCTATGTTTGTATGTTTCTATGTTTCTATGTTTCTAATTGAACCAATACTTCGGTTCTGTCTTCACGAAAGAAGATACAAATAAAAACATAAGAATTAGGAACAGGAGTAGGCCATCTAGCCCCTCGGGCCTGCTCCGCCATTCAATAAGATCACGGCTGATCTGGTCGTGGACTCAGCTCCACTTACCCGCCCTCTCCCCGTAACCCTTAATTCCCTTATTGCTTAAAAATCTATCTATCTTTGACTTGAAAACATTCAATGAGCCAGCCTCAACTGCTTCCTTGGGCAGAGAATTCCACAGATTCACAACCCTCTCGGAGAAGAAATTTTTTCTCAACTCGGTTTTAAATTGGCTCCTCCGTATTTTGAGGCTGTGCCCCCTAGTTCTAGTCTCCCCCACCAATGGAAACAACCTCTCTGCCTCTGTCTTGTTTATCCCTTTCATGATTTTAAATGTTTCTATAAGATCATCCCTCATCCTTCTGAACTCCAAGGAGTAAAGACCCAGTCTACTCAATCTATCATCATAAGGTAACCCCCTCATTTCACGAATCAGCCGAGTGAATCGTCTCTGTACCCCTTCCAAAGCTAGTATATCCTTCCTTAAGTAAGGTGACCAAAACTGCACGCAGTACTCCAGGTGCGGCCTTACCAATACCTTATACAGTTGCAGCAACACCTCCCTGCTTTTGTACTCCATCCCTTTCGCAATGAAGGCCAACATTCCATTCGCCTTCCTGATTACCTGCTGCACCTGCAAACTAACCTTTTGGGATTCATGCACAAGGACCCCCAGGTCCCTCTGCACCACAGCATGTTGTAATTTCTCCCCATTCAAATAATATTCCCTTTTACTGTTTTTTTTCCCAAGGTGGATGACCTCACACTTTCCGAAATTGTATTCCATCTGCCAAACCTTAGCCCATTCGCTTAACCTGCCCAAATCTCCTTGTAGCCTCTCTGAGTCCTCTACACAACTCGCTTTCCCACTAATCTTAGTGTCATCTGCAAATTTTGTTGCACTACACTCTGTCCCCTCCTCTAGGTCATCTATGTATATTGTAAACAGTTGTGGTCCCAGCACTGATCCCTGTGGCACACCACTAACCACTGACTTCCAACCGGAAAATAACCCATTTATCCCGACTCTCTGCTTTCTGTTCGCCAGCCAATTCTCTATCCATGCTAATACATTTCCTCTGACTCCGCGTACCTTTATCTTCTGCAGTAACCTTTTGTGTGGCACCTTATCGAATGCCTTTTGGAAATCTAAATACACTATATCCATCGGTACACCTCTATCCACCATGCTCGTTATATCCTCAAAGAATTCCAGTAAGTTAGTTAAACATGATTTCCCTTTCATGAATCCATGTTGCGTCTGCTTGATTGCACTATTCCTATCTAGATGTCCCGCTATTTCTTCCTTAATGATAGTTTCAAGCATTTTCCCCACTACAGATGTTAAACTAACCGGCCTACAGTTACCTGCCTTTTGCCTGCCCCCTTTTTTAAACCTTCCGAAGGTACTAGGGGACAGTGGGTCTAGTAAGAAGGAGGAACTGAAGGATATCATTATTAGGCGAGAAATTGTGTTCGGGAAATTGATGGGATTGAAGGCCGATAAATCTCTGGGGCCTGAAAGTCTGCATCCCAGAGTGCTCAAGGAAGTGGCCCTAGAAATAGTGGATGCATTGGTGATCATCTTCTAACAGTCTATCGACTCTGGATCAGTTCCCATGGACTCGAGGGTAGTGAATGTACACCACTTTTTAAAAAAGGAGGGAGAGAGAAAACGAGTAATTATAGACTGGTTAGCTTGACATCAGTAGTGGGGAAAATGTTGGAATCGATCATGAAAGATGAAATAGCAGCGAATTTGGAAAGCGGTGACAGGATCGGACCAAGTCAGCATGGATTTATGAAAGGGAAATCATGCTTGACGAATCTTCTGGAATTTTTTGAGGATGTAACGAGCAGAGTGGACAAGGGAGAACCAGTGGATGTGGTGTATTTGGACTTTCAGAAGGCTTTTGACAAGGTCCCACACAGGAGATTGTTGTGCAAAATTAAAGCACATGGTATTGGGGGCAATATACTGTCGTGGATAGGGAACTGGTTGGCAGACAGGAAGCAGAGAGTCGGGATAAACGGGTCCTTTTCAGAATGGCAGGCAGTGACTAGTGGAGTGCCGCAGGGCTCAGTGCTGGGACCCCAGCTATTTACAATATACATTAACGATTTGGATGAAGGAATAGAGTGTAATTTCTCCGAGTTTGCAGATGACACTAAACTGGGTGGCGGTGTGAGCTGTGAGGAGGATGCTAAGAGGCTGCAGGTTGATTTGGACAGGTTACATGAGTGGGTATATGCATGGCAGATGCAGTATAATGTGGATAAATGTGAGGTTATCCACTTTGGGGGCAAAAACACGTAGGCAGAATGTTATCTGAATGGCGGCAGACTAGGAAAAGGGGAGGTGCAACGAGACCTGGGTGTAATGGTTCATCAGTCACTGAAAGTGGGCACGCAGGTACAGCAGGCGGTAAAGAAGGCAAATGGTATGTTGGCCTTCATAGCTAGTGGATTTGAATATAGCAGCAGGGAGGTCTTACTGCAGTTGTACAGGGCCTTAGTGAGGCCTCACCTGGAATATTGCTTTCAGTTTTGGTCTCCTAGTCTGAGGAAGGACGTTCTTGCTATTGAGGGAGTGCAGCGAAGGTTCATCAGACTGATTCCAGGGATGGCTGGGCTGTCATATGAGGAGAGACTGGATCAACTGGGACTTTATTCACTGGAGTTTAGAAGGATGAGAGGCGATCTCATAGAAACATATAAGATTCTGACGGGACTGGACAGGTTAGATGTGAGAAGAATGTTCCCGATGTTGGGGAAGTCCAGAACCAGGGGACATAGCCTTAGGATAAGAGGTAGGCCATTTAGGACTGAGATGAGGAGAAACTTCTTCACTCAGAGAGTTGTTAACCTGTGGAATTCCCTGCCACAGAGAGTTGTTGATGCCAGTTCACTGGATATATTCAAGAGGGAGTTAGATATGGCTCTTACGGTTAAGGGGATCAAGATGTTTGGAGAGAAAGCAGGAAAGGGGTACTGAAGGAATGATCAGCCATAATCTTATTGAATGGTGGTGCAGGCTCGAAGGGCCGAATGGCCTACTCCTGCACCTATTTTCTATGTTTCTATGTTTCTATGATTTCCCTTTCATAAATCCATGCTGACTTGGACCAACCCTGTCACTGCTTTCCAAATACGCTGCTATTTTATCCTTAATAATTGATTCCAACATTTTCCCCACTACTGCTGTCAGGCTAACCGGTCTATAATTATACGCTTTCTCTCTCCCTCTCTTTTTAAAAAGTGGTGTTACATTAGCTACCCTCCAGTCTATAGGAACTGATCCAGAGTCGATAGACTGTTGCAAAATGATCACCAATGCATCCACTATTTCTAGGGCCACTTCCTTAAGTACTCTGGGATGCAGACTATCAGGCCCCGGGGATTTATCGGCCTTCAATCCATTCAATTTCCCTAACACAATTTCCTGCCTAAAAAGGATATCCTTCAGTTCCTCCTTCTCACTAGACCCTCGGTCCCCTAGTACTTCCAGAAGGTTATTTGTGTCTTCCTTCATGAAGACAGAACCAAAGTATTTGTTCAATTGGTCTGCCATTTCTTTGTCCCCAATTATAAATTCACCTGAATCCGACTACAAGGAACCTATGTTTGTCTTCACTAATCTTTTTCTCTTCACATATCTATAGAAGCTTTTGCAGTCAGTTTTTATGTTCCCGTCAAGCTTCTTCTTGTACTCTATTTTCCCCCTCCTAATTAACCCCTTTGTCCTCCTTTGCTGAATTCTCAATTTCTCCCAGACCTCAGGTTTGCTGCTTTTTCTGGCCAATTTATATGCCTCTTCCTTCGATTTAACACTATCTTTAATTTCCCTTGTTAGCCATGGTTGAGCCACCTTCCCCGTTTTATTTTTACTCCAGACAGGGATGTACAATTGCTGAAGTTCATCCATGTGATCTTTAAATGTTTGCCATTGCCTATCCACCGTCAACCCTTTAATATCATTTGCCAGTCTATTCTAGCCAATTCATGCCTCAAACCATCGAAGTTACCTTTCCTTAAGTTCAGGACCCTATTTTCTGAATGAACTTTGTCACTCTCCATCTTAATAAAGAATTCTACCATGTTATGGTCACTCTTCCCCAAGGGGCCTCGCACAACAAGATTGCTAATTAGTCCTTTCTCATTACACATCACCCAGTCTAGGATGACCAGCTCCCTAGTTGGTTCCTCGACATATTGGTCTCGAAAACCATCCCTAATACACTCCAGGAAATCCTCCTCCATTGCATTGCTACCAGTTTGGTTAGCCCAATCAATATGTAGATTAAAGTCACCCATGATAACTGCTGTACCTTTATTGCATGCATCCCTAATTTCTTGTTTGATGCAGTCCCCAACCTCGCTACTACTGTTTGGTGGCTTGTACACAACTCCCACCAGCGTTTTCTGCCCCTTGGTATTCCGTAGCTCCACCCATACCGATTCCACATCATCCAAGCTAATGTCCTTTCTTACTATTGCACTAATTTCCTCTTTAACCAGCAATGCCACCCTGCCTCCTTTTCCTTTCTGTCTATCCTTCCTAAATGTTGAATACCCCTGGATGTTGAGTTCCCAGCCTTGGTCACCCTGGAGCCATGTCTCCGTGATGCCAATGACATCATATTCGTTAACTGCTATCTGCGCAGTTAATTCGTCCACCTTATTCCGAATACTCCTCGCATTGAGGCACAGAGCCTTCAGGCTTGTCTTACGAACACACTTTGCCCCTTTAGAATTTTGCTGTGATGTGGCCCTTTTTGAGTTGTGCCTTAGATTTCTCTGCCCTCCACTTTTACTTTTGTTCTTTCTATCTTTTGCTTCTGCCCCCATTTTCCTCTCCTTTGTCTCCCTGCATTGGTTCCCATCCCCCTGCCATATTAGTTTAACTCCTCCCCAACAGCACTAGCAAACACTCCCCCGAGGACATTGGTTTCCGTCCTGCCCAGGTGCAGACTGTCCGGTTTGTACTGGTCCCACCTACCCCAGAACCGGTTCCAATCTCCCAGGAATTTGAATCCCTCCCTTCTGCACCACTCCTCAAGCCACGTATTCATCTGAGCTATCCTGCGATTCCTACTCTGACTAGCATGTAGCACTGGTAGCAATCCTGAGATTACTACTTTTGAGGTCCTACTTTTTAATTTCGCTCCTAGCTCCCTAAATTCATCTTGTAGGACCTCATCCCATTTTTTACCTATATCATTGGTACCTATATGCACCACGACAACTGGCTGTTCACCCTCCCTTTTCAGAATGTCCTGCACCCACTCTGAGACATCCTTGACCCTTGCATCAGGGAGGCAACATACCATCCTGGAGACTCAGTTGCGGCCGCAGAAATGTCTCTATTAATCTAACAATTGAATCCCCTATCACTATTGCTCTCCCACTCTTTTTCCTGCCCTCCTGTGCAGCAGAGCCACCCTCGGTGCCCTGAACTCCGGATCCACCACAGACCCAATTCACATACGGACCAGGGTCAAGCAAGGCTGTGTCATCGCACCAACGCTTTTCTCGATCTTCCTCGCTGCAAAGCTCCATCTCACTCCGCAAGCTCCCCGCTGGAGTGGAGCTAATCTACAGAACAAACGGGAAACTGTTCAACCTCCGTCATCTCCAGTCCAGATCCAAGGTCGTCCCATCCTCTGTCATTGATATGCGCACACTCGGAGGCCGAACTCCAAGCCATTGTCAACACCTTTACAGAAGCATATGAGAGTATGGGCCTCGCACTAAACATCCATAAGACAAAAGTCCTCCACCAACCTGCCCCCATCACTCAGTACTGCCCCCAATTAATAAACTCCATGACGAGGCCTTGGACAACGTGAACCATTTTCCACACCTCGGGAGCATATTGTCAGCAAGGGCAGACATCGATGACGAAGTCCAACACCGCCTTCAGTGTGCAAGTGCAGCCTTTGGTTGCCTGGGGAAAAGAGTGTTTGAAGACCAGGACCTCAAACCCAGCACCAAGATCCCTGCCCTCCTTTACACTTCAGAGACATGGACTATGTACAGCAGGCACCTCAAAGCACCATTAGCAGGATCGATGCACCAATGTCAGTGTTCTCGCTCAGGCCAACATCCCCAGCATCGAAGCATTGACCACGCCCGATCAACTCTGATGGACGGACCACATCGTCCGCATGCCTGACACGAGACTCCCAAAACCAACGCTCTACTCGGAGCTCCGACACAGCAAGTGAGCCCTAGGTGGGCAGAAGAAATGCTTCAAGGACACTCTCAAAGCCTCCTTGAAAAAGTGCAACATCCCCACCGACACCCGGGAATCTCTTGCCCAAGACCACTCAAAGTGGAGGTGAAGCATCCGGGAAGGTGCCGAACACTTCGAGTCTCTTCACCGGAAGAAAGCAGAGGCCAAGCGCACACAGCAAAAGGAGCGCTCGCCGGTCCAAGCACACCACCCACCCAACCCTTCAACCACCGTTCTCCCCACCTGTGACAGAGACTGTCGGTCCCGCATCGGACTCTTCAGTCACCTGGGAACTCATTTTTAGTGTGGAAACAAGTCATCCTCGACTCCGAGGGACTGGCTAAGAGAACAGAAGGACGCTAGAGCAGTTTAATGCAAGCCACGTCCCATACGCACTCAAGGAGAAAATTTATCAGGAACTCATAAAACTAGAAACTGATAACATTATCTCTAAGGTAGATCTCATTAATGCTGATGCTATGTCTTGGTTGACATTGCCATCACAAATTACACCCAGTAGGGAAGAAGTGTTCTATTTTTTATACATTGATGAACTGCCAGTCACAGCTGAAGAGATTGGTAGAGCAACCAAGCGTGATCCGTTTATGTCAAAGGTGTATGATTACATAGCAAATAGCTGGCAAAACCAAATGCCAGAGGAAAATATTCATTGTATGTTCGTGGTGAGTTGGAGCGGTTCGGGAGGTGTGTCGGAGAGGTCTATAAAAAGGCCCAACGCGTCGGAGAGGCTCAGGAGTTCGTGGTGAGTCGGAGAGGCTCGCGAGGTGCGTCGGAGAGGCTCCGGAGTTCGTGGTAAGTCGGAGAGGCTCGCAAGGTGCGTCGGAGAGGCGTGGCTTGTGCAGCTACAGGGAGAAGGCAAAAAAGAAGTAGAAAGAAATCGAAAGGTGATGTCACAGCCAAGGGGGTAAGTGATTGGCTGGTGATTGGTAAGTAGTTTTTCTTTTTCTTTATCAGTAAGTAACCTTTTAGCATTGTTGTTGCCCAATTAAGTTAATCCAAGGGTTCAATCATGGCAGGAGAGCTCGGACATGTGTTATGCTCCTCATGTACTATGTGGAAAGTCAGGGACGCTTCCGGTGTCCCTGATGACTATGTGTGCGGGAAGTGCATCCGCCTGCAGATCCTGACGGACCACATTGCGGCACTGGAGCTGCGGGTAGATGAACTCTGGAGCATCCACGATGCTGAGAATGACGTGAATAGCACGTTTAGGGAGTTGGTCACATCGCAGGTAAAGGGTACACAGCCAGATAGGGAATGGATGACCAACAGGAAGAGCAGTGCAAGGAAGGTAGTTCAGGGGTCCCCTGCGGTCATCCCCCTGCAAAACAGATACACCACTTTGGGTACTGTTGAGGGGGATGACTCATCAGAGGAGGGCAGCAGCCAAGTTCATGGCACCGTGGGTGGCTCTGCTGCACAGGAGGGCAGGAAAAAGAGTGGGAGAGCGATAGTGATAGGGGATTAAATTGTAAAGGGAATAGATAAGCGTTTCTGCGGCCGCAACCGAGACTCCAGGATGGTATGTTGCCTCCCTGGTGCAAGGGTCAAGGATGTCTCAGAGCGAGTGCAGGACATTCTGAAAAGGGAGGGTGAACAGCCAGTTGTTGTGGTGCATATAGGTATCAATGATATAGGTAAAAAATGGGATGAGGTCCTACGAGACGAATTTAGGGAGCTAGTAGCTAAATTAAAAAGTATGGACCTCAAAAGTAGTAATCTCAGGATTGCTACCAGTGCCACATGCTAGTCAGAGTAGGAATCGTAGGATAGCTCAGATGAATATGTGGCTTGAGGAGTGGTGCAGAAGGGAAGGATTCAAATTCCTGGGACATTGGAACCGGTTCTGGGGGAGATGGAACCAGTACAAACCGGACCGTCTGCACCTGGGCAGGACGGGAACCAATGTCCGAGGGGGAGTATTTGCTAGTGCTGTTGGGGAGGAGTTAAACTAACATGGTAGGGGTATGGGAACCTATGCAGGGAGACAGAGGGAAATAAAATGGAGGCAGAAGCAAAAGATAGAAAGGAGAATAGTAAAAGTGGAGGGCAGGGAAACCCAAGGCAAAAAACAAAAAGGGCCACATTACAGCAAAATTCTAAAGGGGCAAAGTGTATTAGAAAGACAAGCCTGAAGGCTCTGTGCCTCAATGCGAGGAGTATTCGGAATAAGGTGGACAAATTATCTGCGCAGATAGCAGTTAATGGATATGATGTAATTGGCATCACGGAGACTTGGCTCCAGGTTGACCAAGGTTGGGAACTCAACATCCAGGGGTATTCAACATTTAGGAAGGATAGACAGAAAGGAAAAGGAGGCGGGATGGCGTTGCTGGTTAAAGAGGAAATTAATGCAATAGTAAGGAAGGACACTAGCTTAGATGATGTGGAATCGGTATGGGTGGAGCTACGGAATACCAAAGGGCAGAAAACGCTGGTGGGAGTTGTGTACAGGCCACCAAACAGTAGTAGTGAGGTTGGGGACAGCATCAAACAAGAAATTAGGGATGTGTGCAAAAAAGATACAGCAATTATCATGGTTGACTTTAATTTACATAGAGATTGGGCTAACCAAACTGGTAGCAATGCGCTGGTGGAGGATTTCCTGGAGTGTATTGGGGATGGTTTTCTCGACCAATATGTTGAGGAACCAACTAGAGAGCTGGCCATCCTAGACTGGGTGATGTGTAATGAGTTAGGACTAATTAGCAATCTTGTTGTGCGCAGCCCCTTGGGGAAGAGTGACCATAATATGGTACAATTCTTTATTAAGATGGAGAGTGACACAGTTAATTCAGAAACTAGGGTCCTGAACTTAAGGAAAGCTAACTTCAACGGCATGAGGCATGAATTGGCTAGAATAGACTGGCAAATGATACTTAAAGGGTTGATGGTGGATAGGCAATGGCAAACATTTATAGATCACATGGATGAACTTCAACAATTGTCTGGAGGAAAAATAAAACAGGGAAGGTGGCTCAACGACGGCTAACAAGGGAAATTAAGGATAGTGTTAGATCCAAGGAAGAGGCATATAAATTGGCCAGAAAAAGAAGCAAACCTGAGGACTGGGAGAAATTTAGAATTCAGCAGAGGAGGACAAAGGGTTTAATTAGTAGGGGGGACATAAAGTACGAGAGGAAGCTTGCTGGGAACATAAAAACTGACTGCAAAAGCTTCTATCGATATGTGAAGAGAAAAAGATTAATGAAGACAAACATAGATTCCTTGCAGTCGGACTCAGGTGAATTTATAATGGGGAACTGAAGGATATCCTTATTAGGCAGGAAATTGTGTTGGGAAAATTGATGGGATTGAGGGCCGATAAATCCCCGGGGCCTGATTGTCTGCATCCCAGAGTACTTAAGGAAGTGGCCCTAGGAATAGTGGATGCATTGGTGATCATTTTCCAATAGTCTATCGTCTCTGGATCAGTTCCTTTGGACTGGAGGGTAGCTAATGTAACACCACTTTTTAAAAAAGGAGGGAGAGAGAAAACGGGTAATTATAGACCGGTTAGCCTGACATCAGTAGTGGGGAAAATGTTGGAATCAATTATTAAGGATGAAATAGCAGCGCATTTGGAAAACAGTGACAGGATCGGTCCAAGTCAGCATGGATTGTGAAAGGGAAATCATACTTGAAAAATCTTCTAGAATTTTTTGAGGATGTAACTAGTAGAGTGGACAAGGGAGAACCAGTGGATGTTGTGTATTTGGACTTTCAAAAGGCCTTTGACAAGGTCCCACATAAGAGATTGGTGTGCAACATCAAAGCACATTGTATTGGGGGTAATGTACTGGCGTGGATAGAGAATTGGTTGGCAGACAGGAAGCAGAGAGTTGGGATAAATGGGTCATTTTCGGAATGGGAGGCAGTGACTAGTGGAGTGCTGCAGGGCTCAGTGCTGGGACCCCAGCTATTTACAATATACATTAATGATTTGGATGAAGGAATTGAGTGTAATATCTCCAAGTTTGCAGATGACACTAAACTGGGTGGCGGTGTGAGCTGTGAGGAGGGTGCTAAGAGGCTGCAGGGTGATTTGGACTGGTTAGATGAGTGGGCAAATGCATGGCAGATGCAGTATAATGTGGATAAATGTGAGGTTATCCACTTTGGTGGCAAAAACACGAGGACAGAATGTTATCTGAATGGCGGCAGATTAGGAAAAGGGGAGGTACAACAAGACCTGGGTGTCATGGTTCATCAGTCATTGAAAGTTGGCATGCAGGTACAGCAGGTGCTGAAGAAGGCAAGTGGCATGTTGGCCTTCATAGCTAGGGGATTTGAGTATAGGAGCAGGGAGGTCTTACTGCAATTGTATAGGGTCTTAGTGAGGCCTCACCTGGAATATTGTGTTCAATTTTGATCTCCTAATCTGAGGAACGACATTCTTGCTATTGAGGGAGTGCAGCGAAGTTTCACCAGACTGATTCCAGGGATGGCTCGACTGACATATGTGGAGAGACTGGATCAACTGGGCCTTTATACACTGGAGTTTAGAAGGATGAGAGAGGATCTCATAGAAACATATAAGAGTTTGACAGGACAGGACAGGTTAGATGTTGATAGAATGTTCCCGATGTTGGGGAAGTCCAGAACCAGGGGACATAATCTTAGGATAAGGGGTAGGCCATTTAGGACTGAGATGAGGAGAAACTTCTTCACGCAGAGAGTTGTTAGCCTGTGGAATTCCCTGCCGCAGAGAGTTGTTGATGCCAGTTCATTGGATATATTCAAGAGGGAGTTAGATATGGCTCTTACAGCTAAAGGGATCAAGGGGTTTGGAGAGAAAGCAGGAGAGAGGTACTGAGGTGAATGATCAGCCATGATCTTATTGAATGGTGGTGCAGGCTCGAAGGGCCGAATGGCCTACTCCTGCACCTGCTTTCTATGTTTCTATGTATCATGTGGGGTGCAAGAGTAGTTATTCCAAATAAGTTCAGGTCCAATATCTGCACGACTAGCACTTGGGAATGTGCTTTTGCACGCAGTTACTTATGGTGGCCAGGTTTAGATAACGGTATAGAGTATATTGTTGGTCAGTGTACAACATGTCAATCGGTAAGCAAGAATCCACCATCAGCACCTTTACAGCCATGGATATGGCCTCTCAGGGTGTGGCAAAGGTTACATGTATATTTTGTTGAGCTAGAGGGACAACAATTGTTCATTGTGATTGATAGTCATTCGAAGTGGGTAGAGGTGTTTATCATGTGGAAAATAACAACAAGTAAAACACTAGACAATTTACGAAGATTGTTTTCTTCAAGTAGCCTCCCAGAAGAAATTGTGTCTGATAATGGGCCACAATTTTGTTCAGAAGAATTTGCACAGTTCATGGGCAGAAATGGTGTGAAACATACCAATGTTCCACCGTACCTGCTTCAAATGATGTAGCAGAGCGCACAGTACAAATTGTAAAATGTGCCCTTATCAAGTAAATGTTGGATTCAAATCCAAATCCAAAGAAGCGGCTGTTGTCGTTGGATCACAAACTAGTACATTTTCTGATTGCTTTTCATAACACTTCTCATTACAACTACTCATAGAACACCAGCAGAGTTGCTTCTCAAACGACAGCCACGAACCAGGTTCTCGTTGTTAAAGCTAAACTTGGCACAGTCAGTTGAAGAGAAACAATTAAGAAAGAAAGAGAATCATGATAGAGGTCGAGTAAGAGAGAGAAGTGTGAAATTGGAGCAGAAGGTTAGAGTGACGAACCATCACCATAAATTGTTAAAGTGGTTACCAGGAAGAGCAGTGAAGATATGTGGTTCTCGCACATATTTGGTCAAAATGTTTGATCATGGGAAGGCTAGGTTTGTTCACATTGATCATATTTTACCGACAGATGTGGAAGGAGTTAAAAGTTGGAATGATTTGATTATTTCTGATGAGTCAGATAGTCTTATTACAACTAGAGTACCAGTAGCAAATCCTGCATCAGATGCAGTAGAAACAAGTCCAAGGGAAAGTCATAATTTAAGTCTGAGTCCGGATCAGGCAGACAAACAGTCTGAAGTTGTAGAGAGTTCAAATGTAGATCAAAGGTTGCCCTTGGAGAAAAACTCTCCTCAGGCTCAGCCTAGAATGAGTCTAAATGCGACACCAAGTTTGGACTGTTCTGTTCAAGATCCTCTTCAAAACAGAAAACAGGCGGTTAAGTTTGATTTGTTAACATGGAAAAATAATGTCACATCTTTTGTTGTGTATAACCATGCAAGTTATGTATAATGATTATTTTGTTGTAATAACTTCTTCATTAAGGAAAGAGATGTAATATAGAGCTCCCCTGGTGGACTACTGCTCCACCTAGTGGACTGCTGTGGTAATGCAACTGCTGATGTATATAATAAAAGGGTCATGTGACAAGGTCACCTGACAAGTTCCGGTCACGCCAACTTTGTAGTCTGTGTGTTTGTGATGTCATAAAGAATATATCACAGCTAGGTTAGCTTGTGGACAGTTGCGATCGGTGCCTGTCACAGATGGTGACTGTGTCTGGGGCCCATAAATCACTCCACGTTAAAGTAAAGGGAAATCGGGGGCTGGCGAGCGTAGAAGTGAAAGCCCAGTCTCTTTGTCCATGGTTTTCCACTGTTTCCCAATTCTCCATGGGCCATTTTGATATTATTATACAACCTGATCTCGTTCGCACAAACCTAATTTGTAAATTGTTTGCCCTCGCAGTATTGTTTTGACAGGTAATGCAGTAAAATTTGGCTTATTGTGAATCACTCCACGACGTCATGCCAATCGTCTTATTGTTGCCATGGAGATTCCCTTGAGATCATTGGTAAGAGACAGGTGTTGAATTGATTTATAATCCAGTGATTGGCATAGACTTTACCAGCCAATTATTCTTCCCTCCGTGATTTGAAAATTAGATATCCCAATGATATGGTAATATATTCAAATAAAAGCAGTCGCTGTACTCAACAGGCAGTACAACAGATGGGTAACGATGTGTAGATCTCTTAAACCTGGCCTTGCCTCTTAGAGCAAAGAATGAGAGCAGGCCTTGGGACCTTGACTGCTAAAGTAGACCCAGATAATCACATTTCCCGAAAACCAGATCAAAGCGCACGGTGGCAGGCAGGGTAATGGGCAGGTGACATTTTGTAGACAAGGAAGCTAATAGAAAAATAAATCACCATTTTGGTGAGAAGAAAAGAAGAAAAATAGCAAAGCACAAGGGACTGAAGATCATCATAACAAAAGAAAATGCAATAAAGCACAAAAGCTTGAAAAGCAAAACAATTAGAAAAGAAGAATAGGCACAAAGGCATCTTTTAGGCAAGGTATAATGAAACTCTTTTGGAGTTTACCTGTAAAACATAAAACATTAAACCGTGCCACCCGCCCTGGATGACACAGCAGACATTTACAGGGCCCTTTTTTTCTTTTTTGTGTTTTTCTTTGTGTTTTTCTTTTTTTGGGGTTTTTTTTTTGGGCGCTAAAATCAAATTTTTTCCAATGCCCCCTATAAAAGGGGAGGAGGACACTAAAAGCACCGGCAATTAAAACAAATTAAACTTTAAAACGTAAAATCAAATTAAAATTTGGTTGCCGGGCGTGATGATGCACTCCAGTCCCTCCGGTGCCCACCTCTCACGGAAGGCCGCGAGCGTACCGGTGGACACCGCGTGCTCCATCTCCAAGGACACCCTGGACCGGATGTAAGAGCGGAAGAGAGGCAGGCAGTCAGGTTGAACGACCCCCTCGACCGCCCGCTGCCTGGACCGGCTGATGGCACCCTTGGCCGTGCCCAGGAGCAGTCCTACGAGGAGGCCCTCGGACCTACCCGCTCCCCTCCGCACAGGGTGCCCAAAGATCAGGAGAGTGGGACTGAAGTGCAGCCAGAATTTCAGGAGCAGCCCCTTTAGATAATGAAACAGGGGCTGCAACCTCGTGCACTCAATAAAAACATGGAACACGGACTCCTCCAGACCGCAGAAATTGCAGGCGGCCTGGGAGTCCGTGAACCGGCTTAAAAATTTGTTGCACGGCACTGCTCCGTGCACCACCCTCCAGGCCAAGTCCCCGATGAATAGTGGGAGGACTCCCGCATAGAGTGCCCTCCATCGGGGACCCCCGCCTCCTTCGGATGGCAAGATGGTACACCATGGCGTGTCCGGACGGCCGGCGAGGATGGCAAAGTTGAGAGTGTGCAGGAGCAGCCCGTACAGGAAACCCCTCCGCACGGAACTGAAAGGCACGGAGGGGATTTCCCCGAGGCAGCTCAAGTTGTGAGGCGCCGGCCCCCAAGGTATAATGAGTTTACCTGAAAAAAAAACAAACATTAACCCGTGCCACCCGCCTGGGTGACACAGCAGACATTTTCAAGGCCCCTTTTTTTCCTCTTTTTGTGTTTTTTTTTCTTTTTTCTTTTTTTTTTTTTTTTGGGCACTAAAATTACATTTTTCCAAGTGCCCCCTATAAAAGGGGAGGGGGACACTAAAAGCACTGGCAATTAAAACAAATTAAACTTTAAAACGTAAAATCAAATTAAAATTTGGTTGCCGGGCGTGATGATGCACTCCAGTCCCTCCGGTGCCCACCTCTCCAAGGTATAATGAAACACTGACGTGAAATGGGCAGCTGGTGACTTTAAGGGGTTGATTTTCATTCCTGGTGCAGATCGGGTGGGCAGGACATTGGCGGGAGGTCCAAATAATTATTGTGATCGGGCCTCATTTAAATATTGGGTAGTTTCTGATGCAGGTCAGGTGAGGTGGCTGTTCCACCGGTCTGATGACATTGACTCATCGCGTGGTGCTTATAGACAGCTCGCTGGTTAAAGGGGCCAGAAATCTGGTGAGCCTATCACTTCTTAAATCCAGCCTCCATCTCGTAAAGAAAGAGGTGTGGTTTTAATTGGTGGTTTGAGGAAAGCACGTTTGTGGAGCTGCAGGCTCAAAGTCGATGGCCTGGGCACCCCAATGTTTTGACCTCCCTGTACATGGAGGACGTCACCGTCTTTTGCTCGGATCCGCAGTCGGTCCGCGGATTGCTCACAATCTGCGACCAGTTTGAACTGGCCTCGGGAGCGAAGGTCAATCGCAGCAAGAGCGGGGCCATGTTCTTCGACAACTGGGCCGACCGATCCTTTATTCCCTTCACCGTTAAGCCAGATTACCTGAAGGTGTTGGGAATATGGTTCGCAGCGGACGGGGCATGCGCCAAAAACTGGGAAGAGCGTATCGCCAAAGTGAAACAAAAATTGAGATTGTGGGAGCTGCGCTTCCTCTCCATGGCAGGAAAGAACCTGGTCATCAGGAGTGAGGTGCTCTCGGGGTTGCTGCACGTGGCACAGGTCTGGCCTATCCCTTGCTCCTGTGCTGCGGCAGTCACCCGGGCCGTCTTCCACTTTGTCTGGAGGTCCAAAATGGACCGTGTCCACAGAGATACGATGTACAAATCTCTGGACAGTGGAGGAAAGGATGTTCCGAATGTGGCCCTCATCCTGATGGCCACCATTGTGTGTGGCTGCATCAAGCTGTGCACAAACACCAAGTGTCACTACGTGCTGAGGTTCTACCTGTCCCCGGTGTTGCGAAGGATGGGTCTGGCCACGCTGCGCCCCCACCAGTTGGACCATGTCAGAAAAAAAACCTTTGACCACAAGGCCTTAAAGCAGTGGTCAGCACGTAAGGTCCTGGACGCCCTACGAAAGGAGGAGAGGGTAGACCCTGTCGGGTGGTTCCTCGAGCAGACTGTCGAACTCGTCTGGCAGAACGTCTCATCGCCAGAGCTTTCACACAGCACCAAGACATAGCTTGGTTGGCGGTGAGGAGGGCCCTACCCATCAGATCCTTCATACACAGCCGGGGTTTCAGAGACACGGCACGCTGTCCCTGAGTCGGCTGTGGTGCGGACGAGACTGACATCCATCTCCTTCGGGATTGCCCCTTTGCAACGCAGGTTTGGAAAGAGATGCAGTGGTTGCTGTCGAGGTTCATCCCAAGCAGCTCCGTAACACAGGACTCTGTGCTCTACGGGCTGTTCCCAGGGACACACACCGAGACAGACATCATCTGCTGCTGGAGGGCCATTAACTCGGTGAAAGACGCACTTTGGTCTTGCCGTAACTTGCTGGTCTTCCAGAGCAAGGAGATGACCACGTCCGCATGTTGTAGACTGGCGCAATCCAAGATTCAGGAGTACGGGCTGAGGGACGCACTGAAAATTGGTGCAGTCACCGCAAAGGCACGGTGGGGAAGGCCACAGTTTAAAGCCCTTCCACCACGGTAAACCCAGGGGCTGGAATCAGTATAAAACTCCCCTCGGGCTGTACTTGTAAACTTTCTGTATACATAGAGCACCATGATCTGAAAACACCTATGCAGTGCCATATATAATGCAAGTTCTGTTTAGTAATGTATGTTGCAAAGAAATGTAACTGTACCCTCACCCATTCCGTGTACCGTATAGTGCCACATGTAACGTAATATGATGACTGTATTACAATGTATCCTGGATTGTACTGAATTGTACCTCGAAATGTAAAGCAAGCAAATGTACTGAACGGAACTGCCGTCAGCATCCAAATGTATTGTATGGAACTGCTGACCGCATCCAAATGTACCGAACTGCTTTCCAACGTATTGTGCAAATTTTTATATGAATAAAGTATATTTTGAAATTTAAAAAAAAATGTTTTTTGTTAATATTCGTTCCTGGGATGTGAGCATCGCTGGCTAGGCCGGCATTTATTGCTCATCCCTAATTGCCCCTTGCAAAAGTGGTGGTGAGTCACCTTCTTAAACCGCTGCAGTCCGTGTGGTGAAGGTGCTCCCACAGTGCTGTTAGGGAGGAAATTCTAGGATTTTGACCCAGCGACGATGAAGGAATGGCAATATATTTCCAAGTCAGGATGGTGTGTAACTTGGAAGGGACCCTGCAGGTGCTGGTGTTCCCATGTGCCTGCTGCCTTTGTCCTTCTAGGTGGTAGACATCGCGGGTTTGGAAGGTGCTGCCAAGGAGCCTTCGCAAGTTGCTGCAGTGCATCTTATAGAGCTTTCAAAATATACAACAACAACAAGCTGGCCGGCCGCCCCTGGGAATGGAGGAAGACTGTCTCCCGGCTCCTGAAGTTTGAGGCCGGAGCGGGAGCGGGAGCGGGAGCGGGAGCGCGAAGGGGGAAAAGTTCCAGCCCTGTGTGAGGGCGCCGGGCCGGGTGAGCAGCTGAATATCCGGCGCTAAAGAAGCCGGCTTTCGGAGCGCCCTGAGAGAGAGGCCTCCCCCCGGGGGGAGATGGGTGTGTGTGTGTCCTGTACCTGTGTACAACTCCCCGGGGCAATGTGTGCTACTCAAACCCGACTGACCCCGGGCCTTCAGTGTCACCCCCGAGTGAGGCACAGGCCCCGGGGGGGGGAGGGGGGAAACCCCGGGCTCCACCAGTTGCACCCTCTAGTGGTGCCAGCAGAGTACATGCACACGGTGCGAACCCGACTGACCGTCCATCAGGTAACAGGTCGCCATCTTCTGCAACCACCCAGTGACTGCAGCGAGAGTATATCCACAGTCTGCACAGACATCACTCCCCTCCCCCCTCCCCTCCCTCCCCCTCCTCCCTCCTCCCCCTCCCCCCCCTCCTCCCTCCTCCCCCTCTCCTAACCCCTCCTCCCTCCCTCCCTCCCCTCCCCCCTCCCCTCCCTCCCCCTCCCCCCCCTCCTCCCTCCTCCCCCTCCCCTACCCCCTCCTCCCTCCCTCCCTCCCCTCCCCCTCCCCCTCCCCCCCCTCCCTCCAGCCCGTTGTGCCGATGACCTCTGCACGATGTGCTCTGGTTCCGCTCGCCCCAGACTGAAGTGCCGATAGCCCTTGCACCTCGGCTGTGCTCGGGCTTTGGCTCTCTCCCTGTTAAACCCCCCCCCCCCCCAAGTCCTTATTGCCACAACGTTTTGGGGGGTGCGGGGAGGGGGGGGGGTTACCAGTTTGGACGGTTCGATGATGCGGTGGAGGACGTTCTTCCTATTGAGGGAGTGCAGCGAAGGTTCACCAGACTGATTCCCGGGATGGCGGGACTGACCTATCAAGAAAGACTGGATCAACTGGGCTTGTATTCACTGGAGTTCAGAAGAATGAGAGGGGACCTCATAGAAACGTTTAAAATTCTGACAGGTTTAGACAGGTTAGATGCAGGAAGAATGTTCCCAATGTTGGGGAAGTCCAGAACCAGGGGTCACAGTCTAAGGATAAGGGGTAAGCCATTTAGGACCGAGATGAGGAGAAACTTCTTCACTCAGAGAGTGGTGAACCTGTGGAATTCTCTACCACAGAGAGTTGTTGAGGCCAATTCACTCAATATATTCAAAAAGGAGTTAGATGTAGTCCTTACTACTCGGGGGATCAAGGGGTATGGCGAGAAAGCAGGAAGGGGGTACTGAAGTTGCATTTTCAGCCATGAACTCATTGAATGGCGGTGCAGGCTCGAAGGGCCGAATGGCCTACTCCTGCACCTATTTTCTATGTTTCTATGTTTCTATGTTTCTTTCTCTCTCTCTTTCTCTCTCTCTTTCTCTCTTTCTCATTTCCCCCTGATTCCCATTGACTTCAATTTTACTGGGAATCCGTGATGCCACACCAGGTCAAATGCTGCCTTAATATCAAGGGCAGTCACTCTCACCTCACAGCTGGAATTCAGCTCTTTTGTCTATGTTTGAACCAAGGCTGTAATGAAGTCTGGAGACAAATGGCCCTGGTGGAACCCAAATTGAGCATCGGTGAGCAGGTTATTGGTGAGTAAGTGCTGCCTGATGTCACTGTCGATGACACCTTCCATCACTTTGCTGATGATAGAAACATAGAAAATAGGTGCAGGAGTAGGCCATTCGGCCCTTCGAGCCTGCACCGCCATTCAATAAGATCATGGCTGGTCATTCACCTCAGTACCCCTTTCCTGCTTTCTCTCCATACCCCTTGATCCCTTTAGCCGTAAGGGCCATATCTAACTCCCTCTTGAATATATCCAATGAACTGGCATCAACAACTCTCTGCGGTAGGGAATTCCACAGGTTAACAACTCTGAGTGAAGCAGTTCCTCCTCACCTCAGTCCTAAATGCTTACTCCTTATCCTTCGACTGTGTCCCCTGGTTCTGGACTTCCCCAACATCGGGAACATTCTTCCTGCATCTAACCTGTCCAGTCCCGTCAGAATTTTATATGTTTCTATGAGATCCCCTCTCATCCTTCTAAACGCCAATGAATACAGGCCCAGTCGATCCAGTCTCTCCTCATATGTCAATCCTGCCATCCCGGGAATCAGTCTGATGAACCTTCGCTGCACTCCCTCAATAGCAAGAACATCCTTCCTCGGATTAGGAGACCAAAACTGAACACAATATTCCAGGTGGGGCCTCACCAAGGCCCTGTACAACTGCAGTAAGACCTCCCTGCTCCTATACTCAAATCCCCTAGCTATGAAGGCCAACATACTCTTGATTGAGAGTAGGCTGATGGGGCGGTAATTGGCCGCATTGGATTTGTCCTGCTTTTTGTGGACGGGACATACCTGGGCAATTTTCCACTTGGTTGGATAAATGCCGGTGTTGTCGGTGGTGGAAAGGCTCTGGGGAATCAGGAGGTCGGTCACTCACTGCAGAATACCCAGCCTCTAACCTGCTCTGTACTGCAACAGCTTGGCTAGAAACGCGGCTTGTTTTGGAACACAAGCCTTCAGCACTATAGCTGGGATATTGTCAGGGCCCATAGCCTTTGCTGTCTCCAATGCCTCTGCCATTTCTTGATAACATATGGAGTGAATCAAATTGGCTGAAGACAGGCTTATTTTATGTTTTGATACTGCAGTGAAGTATCTCATTGTAACAGTGCTCATCTGTTTGCACTGCTTGTTGATTGCAGCTACAGATTTCATTTGAATATATTACCATATAAGCCCATATCCCTTGATTCACTTAATTTATAAAAATCTAGCGATCTCTGGGAGAGCATGCAGCATTGAAGATGGCGAGGCTGGAGTGTGTTTTTCTCCACTTTCCACTGAACTCTCTAGCTCACACCCACATGCAGCATGGCAGCTGGGGGTGCATTGTGCTGTCAGCAAGGGCAGATATCGACCATTAGGTTCAACAGTGCGCCAGCGCAGCCTTCAGCCGCCTGAGGAAGAGAGTGTTCGATGATCAGGCCCTCAAATCTGTCGCCAAGCTCATGGTCTACAGGGCTGTAGTAATACCTGCCCTCCTGTATGGCTCAGAGATGTGGACCATATACAGTTGACACTTCAAGTCGCTGGAGAAATACCACCAGCGATGTTTCCGCAAGATCCTGCAAATCCCCTGGGAGGTCAGATGCACCAACATTAGTGTCCTCGATCAGGCCAACATCCCCAGCATCGAAGCACTGACCACACTCGACCAGCTCCGTTGGACGGGCCACGTTGTCCGCATGCCTGACACAAGACTCCCAAAGCAAGCGCTCTACTTGGAACTCCTACACGGCAAGCGAGCCCCAGGTGGGCAGAGGAAACGTTTCAAGGACACCCTCAAAGCCTCTTTGATAAAAGGCAACATCCCCACCGACACCTGGGAGTTCCTGGCCAAAGACCGCCCTAAGTGGAGGAAGAGCATCCGGGAGGGCGCTGAGCACCTCGAGTCTCATCGCCGAGAGCATGCAGAAACCAAGCGCAGGCAGCGGAAGGAGCGTGCGGCAAACCTGTCCCACCCACCCTTTCCTCCAACCACTGTCTGTCCCACCTGTGACAGAGTCTGTACTTTCCGTATTGGACTGTTCTGTCACCTGAGAACTCACTTTTGTTGTGGAAGCAAGTCTTCCTCGATTTCGAGGGACTGCCTATGACAATGGCTTACCCTTGCCATTACGTCCTAGCCCTTGTCCTTCTGCACGTGCAGCTGGAGAGGGGGAACCATTACTCGCTCATACCTTACCAAGCACCAAAACAGAGATCGGCACCAAGGTGGAATAGATTAGTGGTTCTGCAACGGGTGATTTGCTCAATGCAAGGAGCAGGAAAGTACAAGTGGAAGAGGCAGCCAAGGAACTGGCTTGCTGGAGAGCAAGTTCAGGTGCTTCCTCTGCTGAAGACAAAGATTCAGACATTAGAAGCCTAGCCTTCAAAAGGAAAGT
The DNA here is from genome assembly GCF_044704955.1 of Pristiophorus japonicus. Taxonomy (NCBI): domain Eukaryota; kingdom Metazoa; phylum Chordata; class Chondrichthyes; family Pristiophoridae; genus Pristiophorus; species Pristiophorus japonicus. The sequence continues at coordinate 322,739,928 of NC_091979.1, forward strand.
CGTTTTCTGCACACCAACAATTGCTTCATGTATTGGGCAGCCTTTTAGGGTTCTAGTGCCACCTGTCAGTCTGTTATCGACTTGTGTGGGGTTCTGATGCATGGCATCAGCATTCTGCAGTCAACCATGGAGAATGTGGTCACTTGAATGGATGCTGCAGCTGGCTGGAGCCTCCCTGCAGGAGTCTGTGACACCAGTAATAACTTCTCTCAGGTATATCCAAGCTGCGGTCACGCAGACTCTGGGAGGCTGGGAGGTTGATCGGATGGAGGCTTCGGTCACATCACTGCTTCCTACAGTCAGGTTTCTTTATATATTCCGTACAGCCTTGAATACATGCTGTTAAAAAGTGGCCATACTCTTCCCTCTTAAAATGAGTAGCAGGTACACATAGTTCCGCATAACTCATAGACAGAGCCATTACTGTTTTTCCTCAGCCTCCAGAGTTTATCAGACTTATTTCTTGCTTGCTTGCTTTGACAGGTGACATGGATGGCTGTTAGGAATACTAAGTAAGCGACATACACTACATTGCTCGAGTTAACACGTGTCCGCAGTCTATCTATGCAACTCAAAATGTCATGACCAATTAATGCAGTTGATGTAGCCCAGTAGGGATAGTTTTATGCTATTAGACTCTGGCCCCGGTAATAACTTTGAGACGCGTTGGGAGCGGGGTTTGGTGGTCCGATATTGGGTTGGACACTGGGAAGAGCTTTCAGCGCGTCTGCCTGTGGTGTTTTAATGGAGGGATGTGCAGCTGATTGGTTGAAAGACTGCTTTGTGTCAGCGGGACTGTGGGGGGAGCTGGAGATAGAAAGTGGCCGTTGGATGTGATGATCGTTTCGGTCCGGTGGTAAGGGAACTAATGGAACCATACAGCGATAAGGAAATCCCTGGACACGGGGCAGCAATGTTAGCAGCTGGTGCTGCGTTGGAATCGCCATCTTCCTCATGCGCCTCCTCCCTCCACTTCCACAACGTTGTGCAGAGCACAGCACATCACGGCCATTGTGGACACCCGGCTGGTGGGTACAGAAGGGCACCTGCAGATCGGTCCAGGCACCTGAAGCTTGCACTGCCGCAGGACAAAAGCATCGTGGCAGCTCCCTTGGAATCTGGCGGACGCCTGCAAAAACCCTTTCCTGTGGTTGCACATCAACTGAACGTTTGTGGAAGGGAACCCCTGATGTTTACGGATACTCCTGATTGACCGACATGTGTGCACCTGTGGGAAGCCAGCCAGAGGCACAAACCTGCTCATTCTGACTGGCATCATCGCAGGCAAAGTTGCCATAATTGTCGGCCCTGGCAAACGGCCCATCAGTGACCTGCCTCATGCATTTGCACGTAGCCGAAGCCGACTGGGATATCCTGCAAATGTCTCTGGCCAGCACCTTTCGAGGGATCCAGAGGCATGGTGACCACTTTCACAACCACTGGTAATGAGTGGTCACCAGGTCCTGCATGGAGCAGCTCTTCTTCTGGGAGGCTGCAGAGGCTGCCACCACCTGGCACGACAGCCTCAGCCGACGAACTGCTGTTTCCAGAGGCCGAGAAAGCTGAGCTTCTGCCTGTACACCCTGTTACATGGATAATGCATCCTGCGAGCTGCACCTCTCTGCCGCTCCGCTCTCTGCTCCCCTCTCTCTGCTCCCCTCTCTGCTCCCCTCTCTGCTCCCCTCTCTCTGCTCCCCTCTCTGCTCCCCTCTCTCTGCTCCCCTCTCTCTGCTCCCCTCTCTCAGCTCCTCTCTCTGCTCATCTCTCTACTCCCCTCTCTCTGCTCCCCTCTCTCAGCTCCTCTCACTGCTCATCTCTCTACTCCCCTCTCTCTACTCCCCTCTCTCTGCTCCCCTCTCTCTGCTCCCCTCTCTGCTCCCCTCTCTCTGCTCCCCTCTCTCTGCTCCTCTCTCTCTGCTCCCCTCTCTGCTCTCCTCTCTCTGCTCCCCTCTCTGCTCCTCTCTCTGCTCCCCTCTCTCTGCTCCCCTCGCTGCTCCCCTCTCTGCTCCTCTCTCTCTGCTCCCCTCTCTGCTCCCCCCTCTCTCTGCTCCCCGCTCCCCTCTCTCTGCTCCTCTCTCTGCTCCCCCTCTCTGCTCTCCTCTCTGCTCCCCTCTCTGCTCCCCTCTCTGCTCCTCTCTCTGCTCCCCTCTCTGCTGCCCTCTCTCTGTTCCCCTCTCTGCTCCTCTCTCTGCTCCCCTCTCTCTGCTCCCCTCTCTGCTCCCCTCTCTCTGCTCCCCTCTCTGCTCCCCTCTCTGCGCCTCTGCTCCCCTCTCTGCTCCCCTCTCTCTGCTCCCCTCTCTCTGCTCCCCTCTCTGCTCCTCTCTCTGCTCCCCTCTCTGCTCCCCTCTCTCGGCTCCCCTCTCTGCTCCCCTCTCTCTGCTCCTCTCTCTGCTCCCCTCACTGCTCCCCCTCTCTGCTCCCCTCTCTGCTCCCCTCACTGCTCCCCTCTCTCTGCTCCCCTCTCTGTTCCCTCTCTGCTCCCCTCTCTCTGCTCCCCTCTCTGTTCCTCTGCTCCCCTCTCTGCTCCCCTCACTGCTCCCCTCTCTCTGCTCCCCTCTCTCTGGTTCCCTCTCTCTGCTCTCCTCTCTGCTCCCCTCTCTGCTCCCCTCTCTCTGCTCCTCTCTCTGCTCCCCTCTCTCTGCTCCCCTCTCACTGCTCTCCTCTCTGCTCCCCTCTCTCTGCTCCCCTCTCACTGCTCTCCTCTCTGCCCCTCTCTCTCTGCTCCCCTCTCTCTGCTCCTCTCTCTGCTCCCCTCTCTCTGCCCTCTCTCTGCTCCCCTCTCTCTGCTCCCCTCTCTCTGCTCCCCTCTCACTGCTCCCCTCTCACTGCTCCCCTCTCTCTGCCCCCTCTCTGCTCCCCTCTCTCTGCTCCCCTCTCTCTGCTCCCCTCTCTCTGCTCCCTTCTCTCTGCTCCCCTCTCTGCTCCTCTCTCTGCTCCCCTCTCTCTGCTCCCTGCTCCCCTCTCTGCTCCCCTCTCTGCTCCTCTCTCTCTGCTCCCCTCTCTGCTCCCACTCTCTGCTCCCGTCTCTCTGCTCCCCGCTCCCCTCTCTCTGCTCCTCTCTCTGCTCCCCCTCTCTGCTCTCCTCTCTGCTCCCCTCTCTGCTCCCCTCTCTGCTCCTCTCTCTGCTCCTCTCTCTGCTCCCCTCTCTCTGCTCCCCTCTCTGCTCCCCTCTCTGCGCCTCTGCTCCCCTCTCTGCTCCCCTCTCTCTGCTCCCCTCTCTCTGCTCCCCTCTCTGCTCCTCTCTCTGCTCCCCTCTCTGCTCCCCTCTCTCGGCTCCCCTCTCTGCTCCCCTCTCTCTGCTCCTCTCTCTGCTCCCCTCACTGCTCCCCCTCTCTGCTCCCCTCTCTGCTCCCCTCACTGCTCCCCTCTCTCTGCTCCCCTCTCTGTTCCCTCTCTGCTCCCCTCTCTCTGCTCCCCTCTCTGTTCCTCTGCTCCCCTCTCTGCTCCCCTCACTGCTCCCCTCTCTCTGCTCCCCTCTCTCTGGTTCCCTCTCTCTGCTCTCCTCTCTGCTCCCCTCTCTGCTCCCCTCTCTCTGCTCCTCTCTCTGCTCCCCTCTCTCTGCTCCCCTCTCACTGCTCTCCTCTCTGCTCCCCTCTCTCTGCTCCCCTCTCACTGCTCTCCTCTCTGCCCCTCTCTCTCTGCTCCCCTCTCTCTGCTCCTCTCTCTGCTCCCCTCTCTCTGCCCTCTCTCTGCTCCCCTCTCTCTGCTCCCCTCTCTCTGCTCCCCTCTCACTGCTCCCCTCTCACTGCTCCCCTCTCTCTGCCCCCTCTCTGCTCCCCTCTCTCTGCTCCCCTCTCTCTGCTCCCCTCTCTCTGCTCCCTTCTCTCTGCTCCCCTCTCTGCTCCTCTCTCTGCTCCCCTCTCTCTGCTCCCTGCTCCCCTCTCTGCTCCCCTCTCTGCTCCTCTCTCTCTGCTCCCCTCTCTGCTCCCACTCTCTGCTCCCGTCTCTCTGCTCCCCGCTCCCCTCTCTCTGCTCCTCTCTCTGCTCCCCCTCTCTGCTCTCCTCTCTGCTCCCCTCTCTGCTCCCCTCTCTGCTCCTCTCTCTGCTCCTCTCTCTGCTCCCCTCTCTCTGCTCCCCTCTCTGCTCCCCTCTCTCTGCTTCTCTCTCTGCTCCCCTCTCTCTGCTCCCCTCTCTGCTCCCCTCTCTCTGCTCCCCTCTCTGCTCCCCTCTCTGCTCCCCTCTCTGCTCCCCTCTCTCTGCTCCTCTCTCTCTGCTCCCCTCTCTGCTCCCCTCTCTACTCCCCTCTCTGCTCCTCTCTCTGCTCCTCTCTCTGCTCCCCTCTCTCTGCTCCCCTCTCTGCTCCCCTCTCTCTGTTCCCCTCTCTGCTCCTCTCTCTGCTCCTCTCTCTGCTCCCCTCTCTCTGCTCCCCTCTCTGCTCCCCTCTCTCTGCTCCCCTCTCTTCTCCCCTCTCTACTCCTCTGCTCCCCTCTCTGCTCCCCTCTCTCTGCTCCCATCTCTCTGCTCCCCTCTCTGCTCCCCTCTCTCTGCTCCCCTCTCTGCTCCTCTCTCTGCTCCCCTCACTGCTCCCCCTCTCTGCTCCCCTCTCTGCTCCCCTCACTGCTCCCCTCTCTCTACTCTCCTCTCTGCTCCCTTCTCTCTGCTCCCCTCTCACTGCTCTCCTCTCTGCTCCTCTCTCTCTGCTCCCCTCTCTCTGCTCCTCTCTCTGCTCCCCTCCCTCTGCCCCCTCTCTGCTCCCCTCTCTCTGCTCCCCTCTCTCTGCTCCCCTCTCACTGCTCCCCTCTCTCTGCTCCCCTCTCTCTGCTCTTCTCTCACTGTACCCTCCCACTGCTCCCCTCTCTCTGCCCCCTCTCTGCTCCCCTCTCTCTGCTCCCCTCTCTCTGCTCCCCTCTCTCTGCTCCCTTCTCTCTGCTCCCCTCTCTGTTCCTCTCTCTGCTCCCCTCTCTCTGCTCCCCTCTGTGCTCCCCTCTTTGCTCCTCTCTCTTTGTTCCCCTCTCCGCTCCTCTCTCTGCTCCCCTCTCTCTGCTCCCCTCTCTCTGCTCCCCTCTCTGCTCCTCTCTCTGCTCCTCTCTCTGCTCCCCTCTCTCTGCTCCCCTCTCTGCTCCCCTCTCTCTGTTCCCCTCTCTGCTCCTCTCTCTGCTCCCCTCTCTGCTCCCCTCTCTCTGCTCCCCTCTCTTCTCCCCTCTCTGCTCCTCTGCTCCCCTCTCTGCGCCCCTCTCTCTGCTCCCCTCTCTCTGCTCCCCTCTCTGCTCCTCTCTCTGCTCCCCTCTCCTCTCCCCTCTCTCTGCTCCCCTCTCTCCTCCTCTCTCTGCTCCTCTCTCTGCTCCTCTCTCTGCTCCCCTCAGTGTTCTCCTCTCTCTGCTCCCCTCTCTCCTCCTCTCTCTGCTCCTCTCTCTGCTCCCCTCTCTCCTCCTCTCTATGCTCCTCTCTCTGCTCCCCTCTCTCCTCCTCTCTCTGCTCCCCTCTCTGCTCCCTCTCTCTGCTCCCCTCTCTGCTCCCCTCTCTGCTCCCCCTCTCTGCTCCCCTCTCTGCTCCCCTCACTGCTCCCCTCTCTCTGCTCCCCTCTCTGTTCCCTCTCTGCCCCCCTCTCTCTGCTCCCCTCTCTGTTCCTCTGCTCCCCTCTCTGCTCCCCTCACTGCTCCCCTCTCTCTGCTCCCCTCTCTCTGCTCCTCTCTCTGCTCCCCTCTCACTGCTCCCCTCTCTGCTCCCCTCTCTCTGCTCCTCTCTCTGCTCCTCTCTCTGCTCCCCCTCTCTGCTCCCCTCTCTGCTCCTCTCACTGCTCCCCTCTCTGCTCCCATCTCTGCTCCCCTCTCTGCTCCCCTCTCTGTTCCCCTCTCTCTGCTCCCCTCTCTCCTCCTCTCTCTGCTCCCCTCTCTGCTCCCCTCTCTGCTCCCCCTCTCTGCTCCCCCTCTCTGCTCCCCCTCTCTACTCCCCTCTCTGCTCCCCTCTCTGCTCCCCTCACTGTTCCCCTCTCTCTGCTCCCCTCTCTCCTCCTCTCTCTGCTCCTCTCTCTGCTCCCCTCTCTGCTCCTCTCTCTGCTCCCCTCACTGTTCCCCTCTCTCTGCTCCCCTCTCTCCTCCTCTCTCTGCTCTTCTCTCTGCTCCCCTCTCTCCTCCTCTCTCTGCTCCTCTCTCCGCTCCTCTCTCTGCTCCCCTCAGTGTTCTCCTCTCTCTGCTCCCCTCTCTCCTCCTCTCTCTGCTCCTCTCTCTGCTCCCCTCTCTCCTCCTCTCTATGCTCCTCTCTCTGCTCCCCTCTCTCCTCCTCTCTCTGCTCCCCTCTCTGCTCCCTCTCTCTGCTCCCCTCTCTGCTCCCTCTCTCTGCTCCCCTCTCTGCTCCCCTCTCTGCTCCCCTCTCTCTGCTCCCCTCTCTGCTCCCCTCTCTCTGCTCCCCTCTCTGCTCCCCTCTCTCTGCTCCCCTCTCTGCTCCCCTCTCTGCTCCCCTCTCTCTGCTCCCCTCTCTGCTCCCCTCTCTCTGCTTCCCTCTCTGCTCCCCTCTCTCTGCTCCCCTCTCTCCTCCTCTCTCTGCTCCCCTCTCTGCTCCCTCTCTCTGCTCCCCTCTCTGCTCCCCTCTCTGCTCCCCTCACTGCTCCCTCTCTCTGCTCCCCTCTCTGCTCCCCTCTCTGCTCCCCTCTCTCTGCTCCCCTCTCTGCTCCCCTCTCTCTGCTCCCCTCTCTGCTCCCCTCTCTCTGCTCCCATCTCTGCTCCTCTCTCTGCTCCCCTCTCTGCTCCCCTCTCTGCTCCCCTCTCTGCGGACTACCTGGAGGTCTCACCACAGCAGAAGGCAGCTGCTGCTGAATATCATCTTGCTCCTCATCTGAGGTTCAATCTACGACAGCCATAGTGCCGCCCATCCTTATGTGCAACGTGCAGAAGCAACCTCGCACCACAAATATTCTCAACAAACCCTTTCCCAGTGGAAAGTAAGAAAGCAACTGTGACCACTGATTATTTATTGCTGTATTTGTCGGACTTTTACTGAGTCCCATGAATTGCCATGGTGTTCCCGCCTTGCTTTCAACTATTTTAGTAAAACAATAAATTAAGTGCCCCCTTATTAAAGGAGCACTAAAACTGACAAATTAAACAAATACACTTTTTACAATAATGGATCAAATTAAAATTTGGTTGCCGGGCGTGATGATGCACTCCAGCCCCCCCGGCGCCCACCTCTCGCAGAAGGCCGCGAGCATACCGGTGGACACCGCGTGCTCCATCTCCAGGGACACCCTGGCATCGGACGTAACCGCGGAAGAGAGGCAGGTAGTCAGGCTGAACGACCCCCTCGACCGCCCGCTGCCTGGAGCAGCTGATGGCCACCTTGGCCAGGCCCAAGAGCAGTCCCTCGAGGAGGCCTTCTGACCTGCCCGCTCCCCTCCGCACAGAATGCCCAAAGATCAGGAGTGTGGGACTGAAGTGCAACCAGAACATGAGGAGCAGCCCTTTTAAATGTTGGAAGAGGGGCTGCAACCTCACACACTGAACATCGACATGGAACACGGACTCTTCCAGACCGCAGAAATTGCAGGCAGCCTGGGAGCCGCCTTGCTTTCAATGGTGAGTTTCATGAAGCCCGGGATACACATGCATGCGCTGTTCAATTTAAATGCCAATTAAAATGTTGCTGTAATTCATAGATGTATATATTCAAATTGTTCTCCTGCCTTTCCGGAGGAGGTTACACGTATGCAGCCGAACGCGCCTGAGATACCCAAAGATGGAGCCGGCTTCCGGACACAATCACATTTTTGCCAACTTTAATCCTACACCCACACTGAATCCCTCCACAGTGTTTAGCTCAAATTTGTCAGAAATGATGAATGTCCTGTAACAGAACAAAAGATTATTGATAAGCTTCACTTAGCGCAAGCTGCCCTAAGTATTAATTTATAATCCTGTGCTATTTAAAATGTATTGCCGTTGATGTGAAAGTTAAGAGTGCTGGGGATATGAGCTATATGACACATTCCACATTTTATTTTTATAATGTAATACTGATTTACCTTCCACACAATCTGTCTCCGAGCTTTCAGCTGGTGACAATCTTCCTCCAAAGTATTTGACCCTGTGATAGTCTTTCTGATTTTTATGTTACCTTCTCCAACAGTGGTTACCGAGATCTCTTGTTGCCAGTGTCCCTGGTAATTTTTTTGGTGATGTGTTACTTGGTGATATGTCCATATGATTGTGCTTGACTATGTTCGAGATTGAGATATTGAGATTGAGAAATAGTAAGGGAAATAATTTTACAAAAATAATATTTGTTTATATTAAGTTTTGGAGACAAATCTTAGACCTGAGAGGTTATACTTATCAGATAAGATTGAAGAGGCTGGGGCTCTTTGCTCTTGAAAAGAGATGTCTTGACAGAGGTCTTTAAGATTATGAAAGGGTTTGATAGGTTAGACGTAGAGGAGATGTTTCCACTTGTGGCAGAGACCAAAACTAGGGGCCATAAATATAAGATAGTCACTAATAAATCCAATAGGGAATTCAGGAGAAACTTCTTTACCCAGAAAGTGGTGAGAATGTGGAACTCACTACCACAAGCAGTAGTTGAGGCGATCGACATAGATGCATTTAAGGGGCAGACAGATAAACACATGAATAGAACACAAGGAATAGAAGGTTATGCTGATATGGTTAAATGAAGAAGGGTGGGTGGAGGCTTAAATGGAGCATGAACACTAGCATAGACATGTTGGGGCAAATGGTCTGTTTCAGTGCTGTACACTCTCTGTAATACTATGTAATTAAAGATTGCAAAATCAAGTAACAGTACAATGTCTGTACAGTGGTTAACTATAGTCTGCTTCTGGGCCAGTCATTTAGATTCACTTTATCACTCTATATTAGAGACTCAATATCATTGTTTTTGTAGTGACTCAGTGGGTAGCACTCTTGCCTCTGAATCAGAAGGTTGTGGGTTCAAATCCCACTCCAAAGGAGACACACAAATCTTGGTTGACACTCTAGTGCAGTGCTGAGGGAGCGTTGCACTGTCAGAGGTGCAGTTTTTCGGATGCGAGGTTAAACTGAGGCTCTCTCAGGTGGATGTAAAAGATCACATGGCACTATTTCGAAGAGGAACAGGGGAGTTATCCCTTGTGTCCTAGCCAATGTTTGTCCTTCAATCAACATAACAAAAACAGTTTATCTGGTCAGTATCACATTGCTGTTTGTAGGAGCTTGCTGTGCGTAAATTGGCTGCTGCGTTTCCTGTTAAATCCTGACTCTAATGTACTGACTTACACGAGACACATGCTGAACTCAAGGTCACTCAGGACCTGCACCTTTAATTCCAGCTCTCCAGTGCTGCACTTGCCCGAGACCTCCCTTTATATACCTCAGTGGGACAGGTATGGAGTGTCTCCTGCAAGTGCACCCCTAGTGGTAAGGTATGCTTATTGTTACAGGTCATATCCAGTTACAGACATGTATAGCATGGTAAGATACAGTTATATACAGTAATGGGAGATAAATGACATTTCCCACATTACAACAGTGACCACGTTCCAAAAGTACTTCATTGGCTGTAGAGCACTTTGGGTCATGAAAGGCACTAGTTTTTTTGTAGCATGGCTCCTTTTGCATCATGTTAACCTTAAAACAACAATGTGTTTCTGTACAGCTTGACATCAAAAGATGTCAGAATGGAGATTGAGGTCAGAATCTTACCAGCACTGCAAGTGTGGGTTTTGAGGTGGGTCCACTATTAAAATGGCCGAGATTGACAGCGGGGCGGAATCCTGCTCTGAACCCGCCTCCTTGTCAATTTCCAAAGTACCGGGTCTGGCTGTGATTCACAGACCTGACACCAAGCCCTGGGCCAGCCAATTTAAATAATTAAAAAGTGGTTAAGCAGGATTTTACCATTTTAGCAGATTTTTAACAAGTTTCCCGGAGTGCAGTTATCACATCAGATAAGTACCTGGTAGTGTGTCAGCATTGAATGATTCACTAACCTGACAGCTGCAAATGGTCTATGAAAGCTTCCATTTCATAGGTCTTCACTTTCCAAGGTTAGAAGCAGTTGATTACTGCATTTAAAAGACAGATTGACCTTGATGCAGTTGGCAAGTGTTTGGAGGAAACTCTCTATCCAGTGTCACCTCATTGGAACAACCTCTCGCACCAGTGACAGATCGCTTCTGTCATCTCACCCTCATCTGCCATCTATTCCATCAGCATCGATGCCCTTGAAAAAAATCTTACCTTCGTCCTCAGATCATCCCCAACACCAGCATCACCAGGCACACCAGCAACACCAATATCCACACCAACCTTCTCCGCAATCAACTGATGCTGCACTGGATGTAGGGTGTTATTACCCATTCACATTGCTGCCTGGGATGCCAGCAATGGCCTCACCATGTCCAGATTTGCTTCACTTAACACTGTACACCCTGGCTGCCACATGATATGCCAGGTCGACACCACTCCATACCAACACCATAAAGCATCCCTAGAATGTCCAAGCCATTCCTTTCACAGTCGTCAGCTTTGGGTTATACCTTACCATTCACTGGAACTCACTAAGGTGCACACAAATCTGTCCAAGAAGGCAAAGTGGTAAAAATAAAGATTTCAATGCTTCACAACACATTAACAGAAACTTTACATGAACATTTGCTAAAGCACCCAAGTGCCTACCCTTGTGTGTTGTTAGTTTGAATGATTGGACAAGGATGAGGGTGTGTGTGAGGGCTGGCGAGTGAGATGGGGAAGTGATATTGTAGATAGAGAGGGATGGGTGGAGGTGCAAGGTAAGTTGGTGTGAGTAAGGATGTGCAGGAGTAGGGTAGGGAAGGCAGAGTGATGAGGATGTGCTGAATAGCGCAGCAGGATGAGGTTGCATGTGGCTTTGCAGTAACATTTCGGGATCTACCGAGATCATTGAAAGGTTTGTGACACTTCAGCCAGGTCCTCCTGACCACATCCTTACATATGTCCTCCTGTGCAACGTGCCCGCCTCATTTAACAATGTTTGGAAAAACAGTGGGTGCAGGCTTGCAGAGTCGTTAACTGGTGGCTACTTAAAGGGATGAGGAAGTGCTTCCCTCGGAGGTCACAGTCAATGCAACGTTTACACAAAACACGGTGCGTGAGCCTCCGAGTGTGCAGCGGCAGACAAACACAACAGAACTGGTTGAAAAGAAGTGATTTTGAAAACTTTAGTGGGTGCATTACTACGCCGTGCCTTTAAGAGTCAGCTGTTTACAGTTGTACAGGGCATTGGTGAGGCCACACCTGGAGTATTGTGTACAGTTTTGGTCTCCTAACCTGAGGAAGGACATTCTTGCTATTGAGGCTGTGCAGCGAAGGTTCACCAGACTGATTCCCGGGATGGCGGGACTGACCTATCAAGAAAGACTGGATCAACTGGGCTTGTATTCACTGGAGTTCAGAAGAATGAGAGGGGACCTCATAGAAACATTTAAAATTCTGACGGGGTTAGACAGGTTAGATGCAGGAAGAATGTTCTCAATGTTGGGGAAGTCCAGAACCAGAGGTCACAGTCTAAGGATAAGGGGTAAGCCATTTAGGACCGAGATGCGGAGGAACTTCTTCACCCAGAGAGTGGTGAACCTGTGGAATTCTCTACCACAGAAAGTTGTTGAGGCCAATTCACTGAATATATTCAAAAAGGAGTTAGATGAGGTCCTTACTACTAGGGGGATCAAGGGGTATGGTGAGAAAGCAGGAATGGGGTACTGAAGTTGAATGTTCAGCCATGAACTCATTGAATGGCGGTGCAGGCTAGAAGGGCCGAATGGCCTACTCCTGCACCTATTTTCTATGTTTCTATGTTCCCGGAGTCCGACAAAACTTTCGTTATCGCTGCCAATTGGGTTTTCAAGGGACTACAGAAGTCCTCTGCTACCTAAGTAGCCTTCCTGGCATGTCTTCTTACATCCTCTTTATCCTCAAACATTGATTGTGGTGGCAGGAGTTTTTTGAAAGCAAACCCCATATTTAATGGAAATTACAATTTGAGAAAATGGCTCTTAAGAACTCTCTTCCCCTCCCTTCATGCAGAAAAGCTGCTTGCCGTTAACAGCCACTTTGACTGAGTGAGCTCACTGGCTGGGGAGGGAGGCTTAAATGCCAATGCGTTCTTTTAACTACTTTAAGTATTCACATCCTTTGGTAGAGCTGTATCCATCAGAAAGAAATGTGGGCTGTGAAATGGCATGGTGCAGGTTCGGAGCAAGAACCCAGTGACCTCACACCTGAACAACTTTCCAGCTCTTGCGTCCAAGATTAATGTCTATGGCACCTTTCCCAGGCATTATCATTTTTATACGTGCTCTGAACTATTTCTCCTTCTGACTTAATTCTTCAATTTGTTTCATAACCAGATCTATTCACTCAATTTCTTTATAAATTGTTTTATAAACACAAAATTAATTAAAAGTCTAGTCCCCTATCTAGTAATGAGCGGGGAAACATTGGCCCTGAAATCCCAGCCTCCCCGGGTCCGTACGGAGTGTGTATGGACCAGGGGAGGCATCGCAAAAGCCGCTTTTCGGCACGCAATGCGCAGGCGCTGAAACGACCGGCTTTTCCGATCTGTCAAGTTTCTGGCTTGACAGATCCTCCGCAGATCGGGAGCGAGGACATTTGTAAGTGCAAATTTCTGATATCTACACATACAAATGTCCTCAAAAATCTTGCGCCTGAAAAAGCAGGCATATGGCCTACTTTTACAGGCACAAGTGTTTTAAAAAACACAAAAACATATCAAAATAAAGTTATTAAAACATATTTTATCATTAAAAACCCTCCCCACAACGGTAAGTTTATTTTTTTAAACTTTTAAAAAATCGGGAAAGTATATATTTTTTTAAGACATTAATAACTTTAAATTAAATGAAATGTAGTGTATATTTTTTATTTTTTATTACTGTTTTGGGTGCTTGGGGGTGCAGTGGGGGGGGTTCTCATTCATAGTAATAGGGGTTAAGGACCCGACAGAACTCCTGTTCCGATGAATGAGTATATACTTTACCTGATTGGCTGCCCAGAGCCATGCGACTCCAGCTCCCGGCCTGCGCACGTCCCGATGTGCACGCGCTGTGACTGGCAGTCAGCTCAGGCCACAGCATCGGAAAGTCGAATGTGGGCAGCAGCTTAAGGAAGGTGCGTATTTTTTCTCTAAAATGCCCGCGGGAAGGCCAAACCGGAATTTCAGGGCCAATATCTTTCAACCCGTCGTGCTTGAGACCCTCTAATATTGTATTTGTGTTTTTTAAGAACATAAGAATTAGGAACAGGAGTAGGCCATCTAGCCCCTCGAGCCTGCTCCGCCATTCAACAAGATCATGGCTGATCTGGCCGTGGACTCAGCTCCACTTACCCACCTGCTCCCCATAACCCTGAATTCCCTTATTGCTGAAAAATCTATCTATCTGTGATTTGAATACATTCAATGAGCTAGTCTCAACTGCTTCCTTGGGCAGAGAATTCCACAGATTCACAACCCTCTGGGAGAAGAAATTCCTTCTCAACTCGGTTTTAAATTGGCTCCCCCGTATTTTGAGGCTGTGCCCCCTAGTTCTCGTCTCCCCGACCAGTGGAAACAACCTCTCTGCCTCTATCTTGTCTATCCCTTTCATGATTTTAAATGTTTCTATAAGATCACCCCTCATCCTTCTGAACTCCAAGGAGTAAAGACCCAGTCTACTCAATCTATCATCATGAGTTAACCCCCTCATTTCTCTAATCAGCCTAGTGAATCGTCTCTGTACCCCTTCCAAAGCTAGTATATCCTTCCTTAAGTAAGGTGACCAAAACTGCACGCAGTACTCCAGGTGCGGCCTTACCAATACCTTATACAGTTGCAGCAACACCTCCCTGCTTTTGTACTCCATCCCTTTCGCAATGAAGGCCAACATTCCATTTGCCTTCCTGATTTCCTGCTGCACCTGCAAACTAACCTTTTGGGATTCATGCACAAGGATTGGAGCACGCGGTGTCCACCGGTACGCTCGCGGCCTTCCGCGAGAGGTGGGCACCAGAGGGACTGGAGTGCATCATCACGCCCGGCAACCAAATTTTAATTTGATTTTACGTTTTAAAGTTTAATTTGTTTTAATTGCCGGTGTTTTTAGTGTCCCCCTCCCCTTTTATAGGGGGCACTGTGGAAAAATTGTGATTTTAGTGCCCAAAAAAAAAACCAAAAAAAAGAAAAACCAAAAAAACCCAAAAAAAACCAAAAAAAGGAAAAAAAGGGCCTTGTAAATGTCTGGTGTGTCACCCAGGTCGGGTGGCATGGTTTAATGTTTTATGTTTTGCAGATAAACTCCAAAAAGAGTTTCATGCACAAGGACCCCCAGGTCCCTCTGCACCACAGCATGTTGTAATTTCTCCCCATTCAAACAATATTCCCTTTTACTGTTTTTATTTACAGTTTTATCCTAGTAGACACATGTACAGAGCCGGTGGGATTTTAACAGATATAACAGAGAAAGTTCGGATAAACCATCTTTTATTCGACAACAGAATCAAATTAGCACAGGCTCCAACCCTGCTTATTAATTTTTGATTCACTACACACACCTCTGATCTATGGAGACAACTGGTGAAAAATATATCTTTCAAGCATATATTGTTTGGGATAACTCAAAAAGCCAGTAAGAGATGAAAATCAGTTTTCGCTTTGCGTGTGCCATTAGCCTGCAAACCACCAATTGTTCTATTTCCAGAGAGGCTGAAGCACATTGTTACTAGGTAGGATGGAGCTGATTAACATGATAGATGCACCACTGGGTTAATAGTTATATTCCACTGGTATTCATTTAAAAATGCGTCAATGTTGTATCCCTGATGTTGTCATCAGCACCCTCTGTTTCAGCAGTAATATTTGAAAAAAATCAAGAGAGGAAAAAGATTTGGCCCCTGCTTCTGCTGACAAAGCACTGTGTACTGCATTGCTGAACCAAATAGACTAGGAGAGTCATCGGTTCGATTCCTCGTCTGTAGGAAGTAAACAGATGTCAGTCAAAGTTAGCTGTCGGTGTATGCGATTCCCTGCGTGGACCAGGTAGGGCTAAAAAAATTAGCCAGGCTTCTGATTTCTCATTGCTATCTCATGACCGGACTGGGACAGTGAATGTGTGGTTGAAGACAGAATGACGCTCAGTAGTGATGCCCAATATTTCAATAACCCACCAATAAGCTACGAAGTGGCCAGGTAACAGATGAAGATTAGCCACTTGTGTGACACACTGGAGGGGTGCTGCTCCCTCGACAATCCCACTCCACTTTCACAGCAAAATGGGGTAAATTGGGAAAGAAAAAATATGATTGAAAATGAACATGAGAAAGCTAACCAAAGTACAAATGTACAACGTAGAAACGCTGCACAGTGTATAAGGTATACCTGGTCCTGCACACGCTTTTGCACTTCTTTGAATTTTGAACAAAACCAGACCACCCAAATGGAGTGGCTTATTTCAGTGTACCACACACACCTTAAATCTACTCATTGGTGTAAGTCTAGCATCCCCAGAACACCAGCGGCAGGACAGGGCCAGAAAAGGAGGGGCGAGTGGCCTCGGGAGCAGCATGGAGGCCTCAGGAGCAGTGTGCAGGCCCCAGGAGCAGCGTGGAGGCCTCGGGAGCAGTGTGCAGGCCCCGGGAGCAGGGTGGAGGCCTCGGGAGCAGTGTGGAGGCTCCAGGAGCAGTGTGGAGGCCTCGGGAGCAGTGTGGAGGCCCCAGGAGCAGCGTGGAGGCTCCAGGAGCAGTGTGGAGGCCTCAGGAGCAGTGTGGAGGCTCCAGGAGCAGTGTGGAGGCTCCAGGAGCAGTGTGGAGGCTCCAGGAGCAGCGTGGAGGCCTCAGGAGCAGTGTGGAGGCTCCAGGAGCAGCGTGGAGGCCTCGGGAGCAGTGTGGAGGCCCCAGGAGCAGTGTGGAGGCCTCGGGAGCAGTGTGGAGGCCTCGGAAGCAGCGTGGAGGCCTCAGGAGCAGTGTGGAGGCCCCAGGAGCAGCGTGGAGGCCTCGGGAGCAGCGTGGAGGCCTCGGGAGCAGCGTGGAGGCCTCGGGAGCAGCGTGGAGGCCTCGGGAGCAGTGTGGAGGCCCCGGGAGCAGCGTGGAGGCCTCGGGAGCAGCGTGGAGGCCTCGGGAGCAGCGTGGAGGCCCCGGGAGCAGTGTGGAGGCCCCGGGAGCAGTGTGGAGGCTCCGGGAGCAGCGTGGAGGCCTCGGGAGCAGCGTGGAGACCTCGGGAGCAGTGTGGAGGCCCCAGGAGCAGCGTGGAGGCCTCGGGAGCAGCGTGGAGGCCTCGGGAGCAGTGTGGAGGCCTCGGGAGCAGTGTGGAGGCCTCGGGAGCAGCGTGGAGGCTCCAGGAGCAGCGTGGAGGCCTCGGGAGCAGTGTGGAGGCCTCAGGAGCAGCGTGGAGGCCTCGGGAGCAGTGTGGAGGCCAGGAGCAGTGTGGAGGCCCCGGGAGCAGTGTGGAGGCCAGGAGCAGTGTGGAGGCCTCGGGAGCAGTGTGGAGGCTCCAGGAGCAGCGTGGAGGCCAGGAGCAGTGTGGAGGCTCCAGGAGCAGTGTGGAGGCCTCGGGAGCAGTGTGGAGGCCTCGGGAGCAGAGTGGAGGCCTCGGGAGCAGCGTGGAGGCCTCGGGAGCAGCGTGGAGGCCTCGGGAGCAGGGTGGAGGCCTCGGGAGCGGCGTGGAGGCCTCGGGAGCGGCGTGGAGGCCTCGGGAGCGGCGTGGAGGCCTCGGGAGCGGCGTGGAGGCCTCTGGAGCGGCGTGGAGGCCTCGGGAGCGGTGTGGAGGCCCCGGGAGCAGCGTGGAGGCCTCGGGAGCAGCGTGGAGGCCTCAGGAGCAGCGTGGAGGCCTCAGGAGCAGCGTGGAGGCCTCGGGAGCAGCGTGGAGGCCTCGGGAGCAGCGTGGAGGCCTCGGGAGCAGCGTGGAGGCCTCGGGAGCAGCGTGGAGGCTCCTGGAGCAGCGTGGAGGCCTCAGGAGCAGCGTGGAGGCCTCGGGAGCAGCGTGGAGGCCTCGGGAGCAGCGTGGAGGCCTCGGGAGCAGCGTGGAGGCCTCGGGAGCAGTGTGGAGGCTCCAGGAGCAGCGTGGAGGCCTCAGGAGCAGCGTGGAGGCCTCGGGAGCAGCGTGGAGGCCTCGGGAGCAACGTGGAGGCCCCGGGAGCAGTGTGGAGGCCTCGGGAGCAGCGTGGAGGCCTCGGGAGCAGTGTGGAGGCTCCGGGAGCAGCGTGGAGGCCTCGGGAGCAGCGTGGAGGCCTCGAGAGCAGCGTGGAGGCCTCGGGAGCAGTGTGGAGGCCTCGGGAGCAGTGTGGAGGCCCCAGGAGCAGTGTGGAGGCCTCGGGAGCAGTGTGGAGGCCTCGGGAGCAGCGTGGAGGCCCCCGGAGCAGCGTGGTGGCCTCGGGAGCAGTGTGGAGGCCTCGGGAGCAGTGTGGAGGCCTCGGGAGCAGCGTGGTGGCCTCGGGAGCAGCGTGGAGGCCTCGGGAGCAGAGTGGAGGCCTCGGGAGCAGCGTGGAGGCCTCGGGAGCAGCGTGGAGGCCTCGGGAGCAGCGTGGAGGCCTCGGGAGCAGTGTGGAGGCTCCAGGAGCAGCGTGGAGGCCTCGGGAGCAGCGTGGAGGCCTCGGGAGCAGCGTGGAGGCCCCAGGAGCAGCGTGGAGGCCTCGGGAGCAGCGTGGAGGCTCCAGGAGCAGCGTGGAGGCCTCGGGAGCAGCGTGGAGGCCTCGGGAGCAGCGTGGAGGCCTCGGGAGCAGCGTGGAGGCCTCGGGAGCAGTGTGGAGGCCTCGGGAGCAGCGTGGAGGCCAGGAGCAGTGTGGAGGCCAGGAGCAGCGTGGAGGCCTCAGGAGCAGCGTGGAGGCCTCGGGAGCAGTGTGGAGGCCAGGAGCAGTGTGGAGGCCCCGGGAGCAGCGTGGAGGCTCCAGGAGCAGTGTGGAGGCCTCAGGAGCAGCGTGGAGGCCTCGGGAGCAGCGTGGAGGCCTCGGGAGCAGCGTGGAGGCTCCAGGAGCAGTGTGGAGGCCTCAGGAGCAGCGTGGAGGCCTCGGGAGCAGCGTGGAGACCTCGGGAGCAGCGTGGAGGCCTCGGGAGCAGCGTGGAGACCTCGGGAGCAGCGTGGAGACCTCGGGAGCAGCGTGGAGGCCCCGGGGAGCAGCGTGGAGGCTCCAGGAGCAGTGTGGAGGCCTCAGGAGCAGTGTGGAGGCCTCGGGAGCAGCGTGGAGGCCTCGGGAGCAGCGTGGAGACCTCGGGAGCAGCGTGGAGGCCTCGGGAGCAGCGTGGAGACCTCGGGAGCAGCGTGGAGACCTCGGGAGCAGCGTGGAGACCTCGGGAGCAGCGTGGAGGCCTACTACTCCAAGGAGTAGCGCGAGCTGGTGCAGGAGGGCAACGGCAGCGAAGAGTGACGTCATCAAGGCCCAGGTCTGTGATTGGAGCGTGGGCAGGTACAGCAGGAGCGGCGAGTTCGGGGCGAAGGAGCGGCGAGAGACTGTCGAGGGACGTGATCGAGGCCCAGGGGAGGCGCGAGTTCGGGGCCAGGGGCCCAGGGGCAGCACGGGCCCAGCCCACACTGCGATATGTGCCCGCACTAGGTCTGTGCAGCAGAGCTGGTCTCCAGTCGCCTTGGTTAATCCTTGCCACTGGACCAAGACCTCGCTCTGTCAAGCCCGTGTGGTGGCTGGTGTGCAACGGCCACCACACGTTAAAAAAAAATCCACGCACAGGCATCTTCCACCCTTGAGGATGTGGTTCGGGTCCTTCATTGAAACACCTGTGAACTCATCCTTTTTTGGCGAGGAAGCAAGTCATCCTCGTTTCGAGGGACCGCCTATGATGATGATGAGCATCGCTAGGGAGGTCATCATGCTGATGAACAAACGGGGTGATTTCAATGTGCATCATGTTCTACTGGAGCCATCACAGTGCTACTCCAGCACCACACCATGTTTAGGTGGGCCTTGTAGGTCAGAGCAGCTGCTTTCAGGTACCAGGTTTTATTCTCCTCTGACTTATTAGCCTTTGCACAATCATCCACTTCTCTCAGGCTCCTTCCTCACCTCACACTCCACACACTTGCTTCCCATTCAACACCTCCTCATCCTGCTTGTACCTTGCTTCTTCTCCCTCTCAGCAAATGAACTACCAGCACGAGTCCCACACACCTGGACTTTCCTTTTCAGGGGGAGCCACTCACTAACTCTCACCCTCGCTTTCTGCAGTGCACAATAACCATGATCCTGAGTGAGCTGGAGTAGCAAGCCATGGAAATTTCGGGTTCTTGCGGAGCTCTGCACATCGACTGTTTCGAGGCTGGGTGTTTCCCTCAACAGGGCACAGAGATACAGCCATAATGAGATGTCTGAATCCATCCCTCATGGTTGGCCATCATGTAAAAACAATTTGCTGCCAATGTGAAGTGCCACTATGAAGAAAACAGATGGGACATTAGGAGTGTACATTTGGATACTGCATTCTCATTACTTGAACTATTAAGTGCTGGTGCAGAACTAATAATGATTGATATGGTGATATGAACAAGTCTGCACTCTTCAGACCCAATACCTTACAAAGACATCCTCACAAATAATTTCACAATTCTTATTTTGTATTCAGCTAAGGATTGCCCCTGCAACAGTCCCTTTCTACTGCTTGTATTTGTTGAGTTTTGCTTTAGGCACAATGGCATTTGTAATGTAATTTTCATTAGTCTTTCACTTGTCCCACTTGTCTTACAACATGGGTTTCTCTGTGAGTACAGTACTTTTCTGCCTATACAGGTCGGACCTCCCTGATCCAGAACTCCCTTATCCGGAACCACTGCTCGTCCAGAACCATTGCCGGCCACCAGGTGGCACATGTGCAGAACTCCGACGTGAACAAATTGAAGTCCTTCCTCGCTGCCGACTCCCGCAATCGCTGGCCTGACCCCGAGAACTACCGTGCCCCCCCATGATCTCTCTGCCACACTCCCAGCCCCAAGCCAGCCAGCCCCGATATCCCCTTGCTCAGGACCTGTACCATTCAATTTAACGTGACCACCCCTTGTCCGGAAAAATCCCTTATCCAGAACAGGCCAGGTCCCGAGGGTTCCGGATAAAGGAGGTTCAACCTGTATCTATAACCACCATTTAAAAATAATCTCCAATAATATTCTCACTTCGCAGTGTGGTCTTTTTCAAGTTATGAAACTTCTTCCAGACCACTCCAGCTCCTCATAAAAGTCAATATTGAGTTGACATGATCTATTGATTCTCCACGACACAATCTATAAGGAAACCCATGGCCTGGTCCGCGAAGTGAGCTCGATAAATTTGACACTGGATCATTTCTCCAAGTTTCCAGCATAGTCCAGATTTATACCAGTTAAGTGGCTCATAAACCGGTTGAAAAATTTTAAAGGACAATTAATATAGGATTACTGCGGTTGCCATATAAATAGAATCATAGAATCATAGAATGGTTAGAGGGCGGAAGTAGGCCATTCGGCCCGTCGAGCCCATGCCGGCTCTCTGCAAGAGCTCTTCAGCTGGTCCCACCCACCCGCTCTGTTCCCGTAGCCCTTGTAAGAAGTCGGCGAAAACATCGACAGCAAAAGCATAAACTTTTGGACTTAAACTTTTGGACTTTAAGTTTTGGACATTGCTTTTAACTTGGCTGTTACTACAGAAGGGCAGGCAGCATGACGTGGGACAGGTCCAAACATGTTCCACAGGAATACACATCAGGTGGGCAGGAATGGATCAATGGCTGAAATGGCAGGAAGATGGTTGATGGGGGGGGCCCTTTGTCATGTAATGGGAACCCATCAGTGAGAGATCAAGAAGATTGGTCGGTGCTCAAGACACAATGGAAGCTTATCGACCACCCAGACTTGTTGGAGCCTTATCCCTCGGAACAGGACAGTCAACAAAGACACAGTCCGAAGAGGTGGTTTTTTTTGCTCTTTCAGTTGGACTGCCTGAGGCGAAGGACTAACTGACTGGGAAGCTGACCTTGAGACTGGACTTGAATACCACAGATTGGTACAGAACCACAAGATATGCCTCATCGGGAGAAGCAGCGAGTAAGCCAGAGGGGTAATTGGTGAGCATTTAGCCCAGCCCACACATCTTTAAGACCACCGCATAATGTGAAGGGGTGTTATGTGTCCCAACCAAGCCTTAGGGGTTTAGTGGGGAGGTTTTCTGCATGGATCATAGGCGTACGTACATTCTGTAGGACAGATTCGGAATTACCCTATCGAACCAAGCAGGGATGTCTTACTCGTGGGTACTTCACGTTAGGGGCCTGTTCAGATGGGCCAGGGTTGTGTGTTGTACTGTGTCTGTTTGTTTTACACCACCAGGGTGTGTTTTACTGGGTGCAGATGTGTGCTTTAACTTGAATTAAAGCATTGTGATGGTTGAGACCGACAGGTCTGTCTATAACTATGTATTTCTGATAACCACTATAATTCCGGAGTCTAGAACTGTTGTAAGGGGGTGATTTGAAACCACCAAGGGCAAAACCACTTACACCCTGCAATTTTTTTTCTTTCAGTTAGTTACCCAATTTCCTTTTGAAAGCCATGATTGAGTCTGCCTCCACCATCCTTCCAGGCAGCGCATTCCAGATCCCAACCACTCGCTGTGTAAAAATGATTTTCCTTATGTCGCCTTTGGTTCTTTTGCCAATCACCTTAAATCTGTGTCCTCTGGTTCTTGACCCTTCTGCCAAATGGAACAGTTTCTCTGTACATACTCTGTCCAGACCCCTCCAGATTTTGAATACCTCGATCAAATCTCCTCTCAACCTTCTCTGCTCTAAGGAGAACAACCCCAACTTCTCCAGACTATCAACATAACTGAAGTCCCTTGTCCCTGGAACCATTCTTGTAAATCTTTCCTGCACCCTCTCTAAGGCCTTCACATCCTTCCTAAAGTACGGTGTCCAGAATTGGACACAATACTCCAGTTTTGGCCGAACCAGTGTTTTATACAGGTTCATCATAACTTCTCTGCTTTTGTACTCTATGCCTCTATTTATGAAGCCCAGGATCCCGTAAGCTTTTTTAACCACTTTCTCAACCTGCCCTGCCACCTTCAACAATTTGTGCCCATATATCCCCAGGTCTCTCTGTTCATGCATCCCCTTTAGAATTGTACCCTTTAGTTTATATTGCCTCTCCTCATTCTTTCTACCAAAATGTATCACTTCAAACTTTTCTGCGTTAAATTTTATCTGCCACGTGTTTGCCCATTCCACCAGTCTATGTCCTCTTGAAGTCTATCACTATCCTCCTCACTGTTCACTATACTTCCAAGTTTTGAGTCATCTGAAAATGTTGAAATTGTGTCCTGTATAGCTACATCCAGGTCATTAATATATATCAAGTAAAGCATTGGTCCTAGTACTGACCCCTGGGGTACACCACTGTATACCTTCCTCCAGTCCGAATAAACAACCGTTCACCACTACTGTCTGTTTCCTGTCACTGAGCCAATTCCGTATCCAGGCTGCCACTGTCCCTTTTATTTCATGGGTTTCAACTTCTCTGGCAAGCCTATTTTGTGGCACTTTGTTGACCGCCTTTTGGAAGTCCATGTACACCATGTCAACCGCATTGTCCTCATCAACCCTCTGTTACTTCATCAAAAAACTCAACCAAGTTGGTTAAACACGATTTACCTTTAACAAATCTGTGCTGGCTTTCCTTAAATAATCCACATCTCCCTGATTATCACTTCTAAAAATGTCCCCACCACAGGGGTTAAACTGACTAGCCCTATATTGCTCATTCATCTTTACACCAACCCTTCTCTGAACAAGGGTGTAACATTTGCAATTCTCCAGTCCTCTGGCACTAGCCCTGTATCCAAGGAGGATTGGAAGATTATGGTCAGTCCCTCTGCAATTTCCACCTTTACTTCCCTCAGCATCCTAGGATGCATCCCATCCGGTCCTGGTGACTTATCTACATTAAGTACAGCCAACCTTTCCAGTACCTCGTCTTTATCAATTCTTATCCCATCTAGTATCTCCTCTACTTCCTTATTTCATCATAGGCAGTTCCTCGAAATCGAGGAAGACTTGCTTCCACTCTAAAAGTGAGTTCTCAGGTGACTGAACAGTCCAATATGAGAATTACAGTCTCTGTCACAGGTGAGACAGACAGTTGTTGAGGGAAAGGGTGGGTGGGTCTGGTTTGTCACAGGCTCCTTCCGCTTGGTTTCTGCATGCTCTCGGCGATGAGACTCGAGGTGCTCAGCGCCCTCCTGGATGCACTTCCTCCACTTAAGGCGGTCTTTGAGCAGGGACTCCCAGGTGTCAGTGGGGATGTTGCACTTTATCAAGGAAGCTTTGAGGGTGTCCTTAAAACGATTCCTCTGCCCACCTGGGGCTCGCTTGCCATGTACGAGTTCCGAGTAGAGCGCTTTCTTTGGGAGTCTTGTGTCGGGCATGCGGACAATGTGGCCCGCCCACCGGAGCTGGTCGAGTGTGGTCAGTGCTTCGATGCTGGGGATGTTGGCCTGATCGAGAACACTAACGTTGGTGCGTCTGTCCTCCCAGGGGATTTGCAGGATCTTGCAGAGACATCGTTGGTGGTATTTCTCCAGCGATTTGAGGTGTCTACTGTATATGGTCCATGTCTCTGAGCCATACAGGAGGGCGGGTATCACTACAGCCCTGTAGACCATAAGCTTGGTGCCAGATTTAAGGCACTGATCTTTGAATACTCTCTTCCTCAGGCAGCCGAATGTTGCACTGGCGCACTGGAGGTGGTGCTGAACTTCATCGTCGATGTCTGCCCTTGCTGACAATAGGCTCCCGAGGTATGGAAAGTGACCCACGTTGTCCAGGGCCGCACCGTGGATCTTGATGACTGGGGGGGGCAGTGAGGTGTGGCGGGGTCAGGTTGGTGGAGGACCTTTGTCTTACGGATGTTTAACGTAAGGCCCATGCTTTCGTACGCCTCAGTGAAGATGTTTTACTATCTCTATGGCAGCATCTTCTACCTTGGTGAAGACAGATCCAAAGGGCTGGAATTTTGAGTTTTTGCGATTTCGCCCTTTTTCGGGTGCAAATCGCGGCAAAAATGATTTTTAATGCCGGGTTAGCGTTAGCGCCAGAGCGTGCAACTTTCGCCAAATGAAAGTTGCAGATGGACGTTAGCGCTAACTCTGGCGTTGCACAACAGATTTTGTGTGCCAGAGCCGAAACTTCCGCCCCGAATAAAAATCGGCCCTTCTGCGCATGCGCAAATTTCTTTTTTTAATCGGCCATTCTGCGCTTGGGAGAATTTTTGTAATTTTCTTTTTCCTGCACTTCTGTTCAGTTGTCCGATCGCAAACGCTAATACACGCGGGGAGAGCCTGCGCGCATGTGCAGCACACCCGAAGCTGAATCAGCCATTTCACTTCCGATTTGGATTATGGAGGATCACAGCATCACGGAGGAGAACAGACAATGGGTGAGGATGTTTACCACCGAGGCAAACAAGGCCCTAGTTAGTGCTGTCAAGAGCACATGGGCAGATTTACATAGGTGGGGTGGAAGCAGACCCCCCCCAACAATCTTTAAGAAGATATAAAGGGAGATCGCAGAGGAGGTCTCTGCCTCTGGCACTGTTGCTCGAACCGGCACATAATATCGAAAAAAATGTAATGATCTCACCAGAGTCGTCAGAGTGAGTACCATTTTCATTCATGCACTCCTTCATTACTGAACTTATAAATCTGACGCGTTATTTGTTCTGATACTGTTGCTGGGTCTTAGCACTCTGTGGGCTACCTCCTAAAATGCATGACACGTAGTTAGGCTTAGTTGTTACCCTATTTGCCATGAATGATCTTCACACATTATTAAGATTGTTTTCTGAGATCTCATAAGATGTTTCCACACTTCGATGAACCACGTACAACTTCCAAGACCATAAAAAGAGGACTGTATTACATTCACACAGTATGGTATACGTGCTGTAGAAACATAGAAACATAGAAACATAGAAACTAGGTGCAGTAGTAGGCCATTCGGCCCTTCTAGCCTGCACCGCCATTCAATGAGTTCATGGCTGAACATGCAACTTCAGTACCCCATTCCTGCTTTCTCACCATACCCCTTGATTCCCCTAGTAGTAAGAACTTCATCTAACTCCTTTTTGAATATATTTAGTGAATTGGCCTCAACAACTTTCTGTGGTAGAGAATTCCACAGGTTCACCACTCTCTGGGTGAAGAAATTCCTCCTCATCTCGGTCCTAAATGGCTTCCCCCTTATCCTTAGACTGTGTCCCCTGGTTCTGGACTTCCCCAACATTGGGAACATTCTTCCTGCATCTAACCTGTCTAACCCCGTCAGAATTTTAAACGTTTCTATGAGGTCCCCTCTCATTCTTCTGAACTCCAGTGAATACAAGCCCAGTTGATCCAGCCTTTCTTGATAGGTCAGTCCCACCATCCCGGGAATCAGTCTGGTGAACCTTCGCTGCACTCCCTCAATAGCAAGAATGTCCTTCCTCAGGTTAGGAGACCAAAACTGTACACAATACTCCAGGTGTGGCCTCACCAAAGCCCTGTACAATTGTAGCAACACCTCCCTGCCCCTGTACTCAAATCCCCTCGCTATGAAGGCCAACATGCCATTTGCTTTCTTAACCGCCTGCTGTACCTGCATGCCAACCTTCAATGACCGATGTACCATGACACCCAGGTCTCGTTGCACCTCCCCTTTTCCTAATCTGTCACCATTCAGATAATAGTCTGTCTCTCTGTTTTTACCACCAAAGTGGATAACCTCACATTTATCCACATTATACTTCATCTGCCATGCATTTGCCCACTCACCTAACCTATCCAAGTCGCTCTGCAGCCTCATAGCATCCTCCTCGCAGCTCACACTGCCACCCAACTTAGTGTCATCCGCAAATTTGGAGATATTACATTTAATCCCCTTGTCTAAATCATTAATGTACAGTGGAAACAGCTGGGGCCCCAGCACAGAACCTTGCGGTACCCCACTAGTCACTGCCTGCCATTCTGAAAAGTCCCCATTTACTCCTACTCTTTGCTTCCTGTCTGACAACCAGTTCTTAATCCATGTCAGCACACTACCCCCAATCTCATGTGCTTTAACTTTGCACATTAATCTCTTGTGTGGGACCTTGTCGAAAGCTTTCTGAAAGTCCAAATATACCACATCAACTGGTTCTCCCTTGTCCACTCTACTGGAAACATCCTCAAAAAATTCCAGAAGATTTGTCAAGCATGATTTCCCTTTCACAAATCCATGCTGACTTGGACCTATCATATTACCTCTTTCCAAATGCACTGCTTTGACATCCTTAATAATTGATTCCATCATTTTACCCACTACCGATGTCAGGCTGACCGGTCTATAATTCCCTGTTATCTCTCTCCCTCCTTTTTTAAAAAGTGGGGTTACATTGGCTACCCTCCACTCCATAGGAACTGATCCAGAGTCAATGGAATGTTGGAAAATGACTGTCAATGCATCCACTATTTCCAAGGCCACCTCCTTAAGTACTCTGGGATGCAGTCCATCAGGCCCTGGGGATTTATCGGCCTTCAATCCCATCAATTTCCCCAACACAATTTCCCGACTAATAAGAATTTCCCTCAGTTCCTCCTCCTTACTAGACCCTCCGACCCCTTTTATATCCAGAAGGTTGTTTGTGTCCTCCTCAGTGAATACCGAACCAAAGTACTTGTTCAATTGGTCCGCCATTTCTTTGTTCCCCGTTATGACTTCCCCTGATTCTGACTGCAGGGGACCTACATTTGTCTTTACTAACCTTTTTCTCTTTACATATTTATAGAAACTTTTGCAATCCGCCTTAATGTTCCCTGCAAGCTTCTTCTCGTACTCCATTTTCCCTGCCCTAATCAAACCCTTTGTCCTCCTCTGCTGAGTTCTAAATTTCTCCCAGTCCCCGGGTTCGCTGCTATTTCTGGCCAATTTGTATGCCACTTGCTTGGCTTTAATGCTATCCCTGATTTCCCTTGATAGCCACGTGGTGGCTATCTGTGCCACAAGAGCAGTTGGGCCCTCTGATAACCATTCGCATTTTCCATCTTTGCAGGCCAAGGAGTCCCATAACTGCTGGGAGCAGCGGCAGAGAGGCGGTGGTGGGGCTCACACCCTGCCACTAACTGATGTGGAGGAGCAAGTGGCAGGCCTCATCGGCATCTCCGGTTGGGCAACTGAAGGTGGGGTGCTGACCCCCTCTTGGATACTGAGAGTAAATCCTATACATTCCCTGGGCTGGGTTGGGTCAAAGTGATGATGTGTCTGTGGACTAGGGTTTG
Organism: Pristiophorus japonicus; assembly: GCF_044704955.1. Lineage (NCBI taxonomy): Eukaryota > Metazoa > Chordata > Chondrichthyes > Pristiophoridae > Pristiophorus > Pristiophorus japonicus. The sequence goes on from NC_091979.1 coordinate 322,767,145, forward strand.
GGCAATGTCATGCAGTGTCTGTAATATATATTTAGCTCCATCCAGTGGACTACTGTGGTAATGCAGCCATTGCTGTTTACAACAAGAAAGAGGGAACAGGTCACCTGACAGGTTCCTGAAGTTATCAGCCATCTTAGAGCCTGTGTATTTGTGATGTCGTACAGAATTACGCTCATTGACACTCAGAGTGCCTGACACAAAAGCAATTGGTCTCTCCTTCCCACTTTTTAGTACATGAGAGATCACTGCCCCAACTCCTTACGGAGAGGCATCACATGCTAGCTTGACCTCCTTAGATACGTCATAGTGAACTAACATGGTGCTCTCTACCAATTGACTTTTATACTCCTTGAATTTGTAGGAATGAATTATCAGTCGATAAAGATTGTATCATGTAGGGTGTAACAGTGGTTATACCTTCACAAAAGCCTTTGATACTGTCAACCGTGAAGGATTATGCAGGGTCCTCCTCAGATTCGGCTGCCCTCAAAAGTTTGTCACCATTCTCTGCCTGCTCCACGATGACATGCAAGCCCTGATCCTGACCAACGGATCCACCACAGACCCAATTCACGTTCAGACCAGGGTCAAGCAAGGCTGTGTCTTCGCACCAACGCTCCTTTCGAACTTCCTTGCCGCAATGCTCTATCTCCCCCTCCACAAGCTCCCCGCTGGAGTGAAGCTAAATTACAAGACAAACAGGAATCTGTTCCAGCTCCACCGCCTCCAGGCCAGATCCAAGGGCGTCCAATCCTCCGCCATTGAACTACAATATGCAGACGACGCCTGCGTCTGCGCACACTCGCAGGCCGAACTCCAAGCCATCGTCAACACCTTCACCGAGGCATATGAAAGCATGGGCATTACACTAAACATCCGTAAGACAAAGGTCCTCCACCAGCCTACCCCCGCCAAACAGCACTGCCCCCCAGTTATCAAACTCCACGGTGTGGCCTCGGACAACGTGGACCATTTTCAATACCTCAGGAACCTACTTTCAACAAGGGCAGACATCGACGATGAGGTCCAACACCGCCTCCAGTGCGCCAGTGCAGCCTTCGGTCGCCTGAGGAAGAGAGTGTTTGAAGACCAGGACCTCAAACCTGGCACCAAGCTCATGGTCTACAGAGCAGTGGTGATACCCGCCCTCCTGTATGGCTCAGAGTCATGGACTATGTGCAGCAGGTACCTCAAAACACTGGAGCAATGCCACCAACGCGGCCTCCGCAAGATCCTGCAAATCCATTGGCAGGATAGATGCACCAATGTCAGTGTCCTCGCTCAGGCTAATATCCCCAGCACCGAAGCACTGACCACACTCGATCAGCTCCACTGGCCGGGCCACATCACCTGCATGCTTGACACGAGACTCCCAAAACAAGCGCTCAACTCGGAGCTCCAGCACGGCAAGTGAGCCCCAGGTGGGCAGAAGAAACACTTCAAAGACACCCTCAAAGCCTCCTTGAAAAAATGTAACATTCCCACCGACACCTGGGAATCCCTGGCCCAAGAGCGCCCAAAGTGGAGGAAAAGCATCCAGAAGGCGCTGGACACCTTGGTCCCAGGGACGCAGGCTACAGCATTGGGTAGCCCGCTGGACCTGTGTGCTCCTGTGGGTGTTTGCCCGCTACGTTAACTAAATGCAGTTGAAATCCTACATCGCTCAACGTTTCATTACTCATTGTAGATAAACTGTAGCTCCGATCGCAATCGCATGACTTTTCTTTGCTTATTACATGTATACAACTCTGATCATCAATTACAAGCTTTACATTTAACTCACAGTTGCTGTTACATTGATTGAGTGTGTGGAACTGTCCCTTTAAGTGTGCTGAGTTGCAGGCCTCCTTTAAGAGAGCCTTGCTATCTTTACCCCAATCCTCTTCTCCGTTTGGTGCCATGTGTTGCTCCATCAGCGCTGCACCTCGTGGTCTGGCCACCGCCATCTTTTTCTTCAGCGCTTCACCTCGTGATTCAGGCGCCATCTTTTCTCCATCCACGATGTCGACTGCGGTGATCCTCTTCTCCCCCGGTTCTGCCACCGAGGCTGGGAAGTCGCCTTTGGATCCGATTTTCTTCCTCCGGAATCCTGTCACTGAGCCTGAAAGGTGCATTCGGGTCGTCTCAGCTGGATCATCTCCACGTGCTGAGCGGTCTGTGCCTCGGGCGCTGTGCTGGTCTGCTCTCTGGTGCCGGATCCAACCTCAGGTGGGGGCTTGCTTTGCCTCTGAGCGCGGGGGATGTCGATCGCTGGAGGGATGAAATCTTCCCAACTCCAATGGATCTTCTCCATCCACCTTCTTCCGAGTAGCATTGGTCCATCACCTGCAACAATCCACAGGGGTAACTTGTGCACCGCGCCATCATGGAGTACCTTTACATCCGCACTACCAACGACTGGATAAGTTCATAGGTGTAGGTGCACAGCTTTGCCTGAACCGGGACCAACTTGGGTCATTCAGCCTGATTGTCCCACAGCCTCTCAAAGGCTTCTTGATTCATCACTGACTGGCTCGCCCCCGTGTCCACTTCCATGAAGACTGGACTTCCCTCTATCACGACTTCCATCTTCAGCGGGGAACACTCGGTGGTGCAGGTAAACATGCTGTGTACCTTCCCGTGGGACTGGGCTGCCTCTCTGACTATCGTTTCATAATCTGGGCTGGATTCATGGCCATCTGCAGATTCTTCATCAACACAGTGAGTCATGTTTCTCTTACACATTCGCTGGAGGTGGCCCTTTGTGCTGCAGCCTTTACACACATAGTCTTTAAAGCAGCACTGGTGAGCCCTGTGAGTCCCTCCGCAGCGCCAGCATGGTGCTACTCGATTAGCCCCCCCTCGGTGGACTCAGAGTTAAGGGACTCGGGGGCCTGTTCTCTCGTCCCTGAGAGGGTTCGCGCTCTATAGTCCAGCCTCTAAAAGGCGCCACTCTGTGCACAGTACTTGCCGGGTTTGAGTCCTGAGGATGAGTCACCTGCCGAGAGCCACAGGTCGAGGTCATGAACGCCTGGCTCACAGAGATGGCCTTCTGCAGTGTGACTGTGGTATCCACCGACAGTAGCCTCATGGCCAATTCCAGTAACAAAAATGTCCCGCAGCGCTTCGTTGAGGTGGGTGCCGAACTCGCACGGTGCTGCCGACCTCCTGAGGTCTGCGGCGTACTTCACGACTTCCTGGCCTTCGGGCCGTCGGTGGGTATAGAACCGGTGTCTTGCTGTGAGGATGCTCTCCTTGGGCTCTAGTTGCTCCTGGATCAGGGTTACGAGCTCCTTGTACAACTTGGTCGTTGCCTTCCCTGGTGTCAGCAAGTCCCTGACGAGGCCATAGACGTTGGGCCCACAACTGGTTAACAAGATAGCTCGGCGCTTATCAGCCAGTGCGGCTAGGTCGTCTCCTGCCAGGGCGTTTGCTGTGATGAAATGTTCTAGTCTCTCCACAAAGGCATCCCACTCGTCACCATCGGTGAACTGCTGCAACGTACCAAGGGTAGCCATTTCCGCGTGAAAGTTCATAATCTCGTCGCCAATTGTGTCGTTAGATGCTCTAGTAATGACTCCACGAGGCAGTGTGTTGTACTTGAACTGGAGTGACCTTAGTCCTTTATTCGTTAACTCCAGAGTGAGGATCACACCTGGTGGCCTGCCTTTTATACTAGGGCAGGCGTACCTGTACAGGCAACCTACAAGTCTCCCACTGCTGTGCCCTCTGGTGGCATCCCTTGTGATAGTATCAACAGTAGCCATGTAGGATACATGACAACCAGCAGCTGGGAATGTGCTTGACAAAGTGTTTTGCACACAGTTACTTATGGTGGCCAGCAAGCACAGGGGTGATGGGTGAACGGGACTTGGTACGAGTTAGGACACAAGTTGTCTAATTTTGGATGACCTCAAGTTTACGCAGGGTAGAATGTGGGAGGCCGGCCAGGAGTGTGTTGGAATAGTCAAGTCTAGAGGTAACAAAGGCATGGATGAGCAGTGGTAGAAATTCTTATGACGAATGTCTTGTCAGTAATTGAGATGCCGTTTTTTTTCTTCTGAAAACCAATGGAAAATCTACCAATTATCCCCTTCCATCGCAACCTGGGCAATTTGCATTCACCCCTACATGTCTTACCATGGCACAACTTGCAACTTTTATGTTGCCCATTGCTAACTTACTTTATTGGCCCAAAAATTGTGGTCGGAGGCTTCCCGTGGGCGGATACCTCCGACCACAGAAATATTTAAGAATGTACCTGGTCGTCCCGGAGGATCGAAGACTTCGGCTCCGAGGCCTCGATGCGCAGCCCAGCGCAGAGGCTCACGTATTCCAGGAGCATAAGCGCATCCTGGGATCACGTGGCTGGAGCAACCAATGAGAATGGCGTATCCCCATTCACTGTAATGGTGAGCTCCGTTTGTACGGAGCGGCCATCACTTTCAATGGCGATACCCCCAAAAACACAAACATTTAAAATAAATTAGAAAAATACTTCATATATTTAAAATTCATTGAAATTGAATTTAGTTAATTGTTTTAGACAAAAAGAAATGTTTTTTTTTATATATGTTTTCATGGAAGTAACAATAAACTTACCTTAATGGACAGGGTTTTTAAGATAAAAATTATTGATAACATTTTATTTTGTATCTTTTAAAACTCTTATGTTGGTAAAAGCGGGCCTTACCTGCGTTTACGAGGTGCAAGTGTTTTAAGGACATTCGTGGGCCCAACTCTCTGCCCGCGAAGGCCCTTCTCCCGAAGAAGAAATTTTGACTGATTGCAAGTTCCGGGTTTAGGTGCATGCGTAGTGCACACATTGAACGCACCCGGAGAGGCCGCGATTGCGGGCCCTTTATCTTTCAAAAAGTAATTCTAGCATCATTAATGTACATTAAACTTGTCCTCTTGGATGGTGTTTCAATTCAATATGAATAACTGATATGTAGGCTTTCAGAAATCTTTCTGTATCTTAATAATACAAATGATAGAAATTGAAGAGGCTGGGCCATTAAAACATGCACATCCAATCCTTTAAGACTCTGGCATGGTTATTATAATACGATAGCAAAAATAACACTTCAGTTTTAATAGCCATTGAATTAATGGAATTATACGTGTGTTTTTCGACAAAAAACAAACAATATTTCACTATGTTCACTGCAGCTATTGGTGCAACACTTAGTTTGACTGTTCCCTTAATGCGGGATTGTACAAACATTTATAAATAAATATACTTAGATTTTCAGAGGACATTTGCTAAGGCTCTCCATCTGAGTTCTTAAAGCAGGCACATGCAATCAGAGGCAAACTAGCTCGATGAGCAACAATGTTAAATGAGAGGCTGCAAAATTCTGTAATAGATTTTTGATTAGACTTAGTCCTAACAAAAATCCATTATAGGATTATGCAAAATCCTACTGGATTCTGTCTGTTATTCCTTCCCCTAAATATTTACATTCTGGTACAGACTTTTGAAACATTCCTTTCTCATTCCAAATATTTTCACAGGGTCCTCTAAAGCATACTAAAGCAGTATCAGGAAGAGTGTTTCTTGCTAATTCTACCAGAGAGATAACACTGTCCAGTGCCAGCAATTAATCCCAATTGTGGTGAGTTTTATATTGAATGATATACAGTCTTATGTTACTCTTGCTATTGCTTTTGTCATCAGAATATTATTACCTAAATCAAATTAAATCACGACTTCTGATTGGCTGTGATTCACACTCAGACATGATCCACCAAACTACACATCCTTGATTGGCCAACTGCCAATCTTTCACCCTTAACCCACTCAGTTGTGATTCTGAGCTCCGTTGTGTGAGTCAGCTTTCTCAGGGGCCTCTACTAGGCAAGTGTCCTATTCCAGCCGTGCTCCTTTCTGACTTACTGCTCCAATATACTCACACAGTCTCAGTCTCAGTCACTTACAATTTTATTTAAAAAGTACTGTTCCTGGCCCCCACTTTGTTCAGGAATGGGGAGATGGGAGCTAAGAGGATCTCGAGGTGGATGGACTTGGATTGGCATCTGGGATATAATGGCACAGAAGACCAAGGCCTGAAGAATTGAGGGAGATTGTCATCTGGGAATGGTCATGAGAATGGGGTCGAGGCGACTTGGAATTTGAAGCTTAGAAGCAATGGGTGGGAGATAGCATCTGAGTCCAATTGATGAGAGGATGGAGGTGGCTTGGGGATGTGGCCAGGTAGGGCGATGGAATCATTGGTGAAGAAATGGAGTTTGTGGCGGGGGCCAGTGCAGACCAGGGGACGAGGTTATATATCAGGAGCATAGGTTTGTAAAATTATCCTGTGGAACTAGAATAATGGACCCATATGTACTACACAATGAACTTGAGCTGCAGTCTAATACTGTGTCCAACTTGACTGGGCTTTCTGCACATAGTTTAAGTGGAAGTACATTATAGTTATATCCGTTTGTTCAACTTTGGCTCTTTTCTAATATCATACAGGAAATAAGCAAAACTCTAATGTGCAATAAAAATGTTGCTACTTTGAATATTGCATCCTTGTAAGATCATGGGCAAGATACTCCGAAGTTAAATGGCATATTATACATTGTTTAATTTAGTTACACAAAGTTTAGTTTGGATTTTTAAATAGGTGGACATTAAATTGTTTATTTTTGTGTTAATGTCATAAGAATTCCACATGATTAATCCCATCCATCAGACTGAAATTATCATAAAATCTTGATCCAAAATACTTTGAAACATAATTTTCTGCCAGCTGCTAAGATAAAATCATTTGTTCCTAAATGATGTCTTACACTGCCAAACTCTTTCTTTGTAATGCTAATCGGTTTTCTGAGTTTTACGATTGCCAGCAGTATGTTTCAGTTTAGTTCAAGCATCGGCGAAACTATGAACCATGTGTTCTGAAGGCACCATTGTGTTTCACACGATAGTCTTCAGCACCATCTCATAGAAACATAGAAACATAGAAAATAGGTGCAGGAGGAGGCCATTCGTCCCTTCGAGCCTGCACCACCAGTCATAATTATCATGGCTGATCATTCCCTCAGTACCCCTTTCCTGCTTTCTCTCCATACCCCTTGATCCCTTTAGCTATAAGGGCCATATCTAACTCCCTTTTGAATATATCTAATGAACTGGCATCAACAACTCTCTGCGGTAGGGAATTCCATAGATTAATAACTGAGTAAAGAAGTTTCTCCTCATCTCAGTCCTGAATGGCCTAACCCTTATCCTAAGACTATGTACCCTGGCTCTGGACTTCCCCAACATCGGGAACATTCTTCCTGCATCTAACCTGTCCAGTCCCATCAGAATCTTATATGTTTCTATGAGATCCCCTCTCATCCTTCTAAACTCCAGTGAATAAAGGCCCAGTTGATCCAGTCTCTCCTCATATGACAGTCCAGCCATCTCTGGAATCAGTCTGGTGAACCTTCGCTGCACTCCCTCAATAGCAAGAACGTCCTTCCTCAGATTAGGAGACCAAAACTGTACACAATATTCCAGGTGAGGCCTCACTAAGGCCCTGTACAACTGCAGTAAGACCTCCCTGCTCCTATACTCAAATCCCCTAGCTATGAAGGCCAACATACCATTTGCCTTCTTCACCGCCTGCTGTACCTGCATGCCCACTTTCAGTGACTGATGAACCATGACAGGTCTCGCTGCACCTCCCCGTTTCCTAATCTGCTGCCATCCAGATAATATTCTGCCTTCGTGTTTTTGCCCCCAAAATGGATAACCTCACATTTATCCACATTATACTGCATCTGCCATGCATTTGCCCACTCACCTAACCTGTCCAAATCACCCTGCAGCCTCTTAGCGTCCTCCTCACAGCTCACACCTCCACCCAGTTTAGTGTCATCCGCAAACTTAGAGATATTACACTCAATTCCTTCATCTAAATCGTTAATGTATATTGTAAAGAGCTGGGGTCTCAGCACTGAGCCCTGCGGCACTCCACTAGTCACTGCCTGCCATTCTGAAAAGGACCGTTTATCCCGACTCTCTGCTTCCTGTCTGCCAACCAGTTCTCTATCCACGTCAGTACATTACCCCCAATACCATGCACTTTGATTTTGCACACCAATCTTTTGTGCGGGATCTTGTCAAAAGCCTTTTGAAAGTCCAAATACACCACATCCACTGGTTCTCCTTTGTCCACTCTACTAGTTACATCCTCAAAAAATTCCAGAAGATTCGTCAAGCATGATTTCCCTTTCATAAATCCATGCTGACTTGGTCCGATCTTGTCACCGCTTTCCAAATGCGCTGCTATTTCATCAGTCACTGAAAGTGGGCATGCAGGTACAGCAGGCGGTGAAGAAGGCAAATGGTATGTTGGCCTTCATAGCTAGGGGATTTGAGTATAGGAGCAGGGAGGTCTTACTGCAGTTGTACAGGGCCTTAGTGAGGCCTCACCTGGAATATTGTGTACAGTTTTGGAGCGGGTGCAGGACATTCTAAAAAGGGAGGGAGATCAGCCAGTTGTCGTGGTGCACATTGGTACCAACGACATATGTAAAAAAAGGGATGAGGTCCTACGAAATGAATTTAAGGAGCTAGGAGCTAAATTAAAAAGTAGGACCTCAAAAGTAGTAATCTCGGGATTGCTACCAGTGCCACGTGATAGTCAGAGTAGGAATCGCAGGATAGCGCAGATGAATACGTGGCTTGAGCAGTGGTGCAGCAGGGAGGGATTCAAATTCCTGGGGCATTGGAACCGGTTCTGGGGGAGGTGGGACCAGTACAAACCGGACAGTCTGCACCTAGGTGGGACCGGAACCAATTTCCTAGGAGAAGTGTTTGCTAGTGCTGTTGGGGAGGATTTAAACTAATATGGCAGGGGGATGGGAACCAATGCAGGGAGACAGAGGGAAACAAAAAGGAGGCAAAAGCAAAAGACAGAAAGGTGATGAGGAAAAGTGGAGGGCAGAGAAACCCAAGGCAAAGAACAAAAAGGGTCACTATACAGCAAAATTCTAAAAGGACAAAGGGTGTTAAAAAAACAAGCCTGAAGGCTTTGTGTCTTAATGCAAGGAGTATCCGCAATAAGGTGGATGAATTAACTGTGCAAATAGATGTAAACAAATATGATGTGATTGAGATTACGGAGACGTGGCTCCAGGATGATCAGGGCTGGGAACTCAACATCCATGGGTATTCAACATTCAGGAAAGATAGAATAAAAGGAAAAGGAGGTGGGGTAGCATTGCTGGTTAAGGAGGAAATTAAGGCAATAGTTCAGAAGGACATTAGCTTGGATGATGTGGAATCTATATGGTTAGAGCTGCAGAATACCAAAGGGCAAAAAACGTTAGTGGGAGTTGTGTACAGACCTCCAAACAGTAGTAGTGATGTTGGGGAGGGCATCAAACATGAAATTAGGGGTGCGTGCAATAAAGGTGCAGCAGTTATAATGGGTGACTTTAATATGCACATAGATTGGGTTAACCAAACTGGAAGCAATACGGTGGAGGTGGATTTCCTGGAGTGCATAAGGGATGGTTTTCGAGACCAATATGTCGAGGAACCAACTAGGGGGGAGGCCATCTTAGACTGGGTGTTGTGTAATGAGAGAGGATTAATTAGCAATCTCGTTGTGCGAGACCCCTTGGGGAAGAGTGACCATAATATGGTGGAATTCTGCATTAGGATGGAGAATGAAACAGTTAATTCAGAGACCATGGTCCAAAACTTAAAGAAGAGTAACTTTGAAAGTATAATGCATGAATTGGCTAGGATAGATTGGCGAATGATACTGAAGTGGTTGACTGTGGATGGGCAATGGCAGACATTTAGAGACCGCATGGATGAACTACAACAATTGTACATTCCTGTCTGGCGTAAAAATAAAAAAGGTAAGGTGGCTCAACTGTGGCTATCAAGGGAAATCAGGGATAGTATTAAAGCCAAGGAAGTGGCATACAAATTGGCCAGAAATAGCAGCGAACCCGGGGACTGGGAGAAATTTAGAACTCAGCAGAGGAGGACAAAGGGTTTGATTAGGGCAGGGAAAATGGAGTACGAGAAGAAGCTTGCAGGGAACATTAAGACGGATTGCAAAAGTTTCTATAGATATGTAAAGAGAAAAAGGTTAGTAAAGACAAACGTAGGTCCCCTGCAGTCAGAATCAGAGGAAGTCATAACGGGGAACAAGTACTTTGGTTCGGTATTCACTGAGGAGGACACAAACAACCTTCCGGATATAAAAGGGGTCGGAGGGTCTAGTAAGGAGGAGGAACTGAGGGAAATTCTTATTAGTCGGGAAATTGTGTTGGGGATATTGATGGGATTGAAAGCCGATAAATCCCCAGGGCCTGATGGACTGCATCCCAGAGTACTTAAGGAGGTGGCCTTGGAAATAGCGGATGCATTGACAGTCATTTTCCAACATTCCATTGACTCTGGATCAGTTCCTATGGAGTGGAGGGTAGCCAATGTAACCCCACTTTTTAAAAAAGGAGGGAGAGAGATAACAGGGAATTATAGACCGGTCAGCCTGACATCGGTAGTGGGTAAAATGATGGAATCAATTATAAAGGATGTCATAGCAGTGCATTTGGAAAGAGGTGATATGATAGGTCCAAGTCAGCATGGATTTGTGAAAGGGAAATCATGCTTGAAAAATCTTCTGGAATTTTTTGAGGATGTTTCCAGTAGAGTGGACAAGGGAGAACCAGTTGATGTGGTATATTTGGACTTTCAGAAAGCTTTCGACAAGGTCCCACACAAGAGATTAATGTGCAAAGATAAAGCACATGGGATTGGGGTAGTGTGCTGACGTGGATTGAGAACTGGTTGTCAGACAGGAAGCAAAGAGTAGGAGTAAATGGGGACTTTTCAGAATAGCAGGCAGTGACTAGTGGGGTACCGCAAGGTTCTGTGCTGGGGCCCCAGCTGTTTACACTGTATATTAATGATTTAGACGAGGGGATTAAATGTAGTATCTCCAAATTTGCGGATGACACTAAGTTGCGTGGCAGTGTGAGCTGCGAGGAGGATGCTATGAGGCTGCAGAGCGACTTGGATAGGTTAGGTGAGTGGGCAAATGCATGGCAGATGAAGTATAATGTGGATAAATGTGAGGTTATCCACTTTGGTGGTAAAAACAGAGAGACAGACTTTAATCTGAATGCTGACAGATTAGGAAAAGGAGAGGTGCAACGAGACCTGGGTGTCATGGTACATCAGTCAGTGAAGGTTGGCATGCAGGTACAGCAGGTGGTTAAGAAAGCAAATGGCATGTTGGCCTTCATAGCGAGGGGATTTGAGTACAGGGGCAGGGAGGTGTTGCTACAATTGTACAGGGCCTTGGTGAGGCCACACCTGGAGTATTGTGTACAGTTTTGGTCTCCTAACCTGAGGAAGGATATTCTTGCTATTGAGGGAGTGCAGCGAAGGTTCACCAGACTGATTCCTGGGATGGCGGGACTGACCTATCAAGAAAGACTGGATCAACTGGGCTTGTATTCACTGGAGTTCAGAAGAATGAGAGGGGACCTCATAGAAACGTTTAAAATTCTGACGGGGTTAGACAGGTTAGATGCAGGAAGAATCTTCCCAATGTTGGGGAAGTCCAGAACCAGGGGACACAGTCTAAGGATAAGGGGTTATCCATTTAGGACCGAGATGAGGAGGAATTTCTTCACCCAGAGAGTGGTGAACTTGTGGAATTCTCTACCACAGAAAGTTGTTGAGGCCAATTCACTAAATATATTCAAAAAGGAGTTTGATGTAGTCCTTACTACTAGGGGGATCAAGGGGTATGGTGAGAAAGCAGGAATGGGGTACTGAAGTTGCATGTTCAGCCATGAATGGCCTACTCCTGCACCTATTTTCTATGTTTCTATGTTTCTATGTTAATGATTGATTCCAACATTTTCCCAACTACTGATGTCAGGCTAACCGGTCTATAATTCCCCGTTTTCGCTCTCCCTCCTTTTTTAAAAAGTGGCGTTACATTAGCTACCCTCCAGTCCATAGCAACTGATCCAGAGTCGATAGACTGTTGGAAAATGATCACCATTATATCCACTATTCCTAGGGCCACTTCCTTAAGTACTCTGGGATGCAGACTATCAGGCCCCGGGGATTTATCAGCCTTCAATCCCATCAATTTCACTAACACAATTTCCCGCCTAATAAGGATATTCTACAGTTCCTCCTTCTCACTAGACCTACTGTCCCCTAGTACAATCGGAAGGTTATTTGTGTCTTCCTTTGTGAAGACAGAACCGAAGTATTGGTTCAATTGGTCTGCCATTTCTTTATTCCCCATTATAAATTCACCCGTATCCGACTGCAAGGGACCTACGTTTGTCTTCACTAATCTTTTTCTCTTCACATATTTATAGAAGCTTTTGCAGTCAGTTTTTATGTTCCCTGCAAGCTTCTTCTCATACTCTATTTTCCCCCTCTTAATTAAACACTTAGTCTTCCTCTGTTGAATTCTAAATTTCTCCCAGTCCTCAGGTTTGTTGCTTTTTCTAGCCAAATTATATGCCTCTTCCTTAATTTCTCTTGTTAGCCACGGTTGAGCCACCTTCCCCGTTTTATTTTTACTCCAGACAGGGATGTACAATTGCTGAAGTTCATCCATGTGATCTTTAAATGTTTGCCATTGCTTATCCACCGTCAACCCTTTAAGTATCCTTTTCCAGTGTATTCTAGCCAATTCAAGCCTCATACTGTCGAAGTTATCTTTCCTTAAGTTCAGGACCCTAGTTTCCGAATTAACTGTGTCACTCTCCACCTTAATAAAGAATTCTACCATATTATGGTCACTCTTCCCCAAGGGGCCTTGCACATCAAGATTGCTAATAAGTCCCTTCTCATTACACATCACCCAGTCTAGGATGGCCAGCTCTCTAGTTGTTTCCTTGACATATTGGTCTAGAAAACCATTCCTAATACACTCCAGGAAATCCTCCTCCACCGCACTGCAACCAGTTTGGTTTGCCCAATCTATATGTAGATTAAAGTCGCCCATGATAACTGCTGTACCTTTATTGCACACATCCCTTATTTCTTGTTTGATGCTGTCCCCAACCTCGCTACTACTGTTTGGTGGTCTGTACACAACTCCCACCAGCGTTTTCTGCCCTTTGGAATTTCGCTGCTCCACCCATACCGATTCCACATCATCCAAGCTAATATCCTTCCTCAATATTGCATCTGTTTCCTCTTTAACGCCACCCCATCTCCTTTTCCTTTCTGTCTCTCCTTCCTAAATGCTGAATAACCGTGGATGTTGAGTTCCCAGCCTTGGTCACCCTGGAGCCATGTCTCCGTGATGCCAATGACATCATACCCGTTAACTGCTATCTGCGCAGTTAATTCGTCCACCTTATTCCGAATACTCCTCGCATTGAGGCACAGAGCCTTCAGGCGTGTCTTTCTAACACACTTTGCCCCTTTAGAATTTTGGTGTAAAGTGGCCCTTTTTGGTTTTTGCCTTGGGTTTCTCTGCCCTCCACTTTTACTATTCTCCTTTCTATCTTTTGCTTCTGCCTCCATTTTATTTCCCTCTGTCTCCCTGCATAGGTTCCCATCCCCCTACCATATTAGTTTAATTCCTCCCTAACAGCACTCCCCCTAGGACATTGATTCCGGTCCTGCCCAGGTGCAGACCGTCCGGTTTGGACTGGTTTCACCTCCCCCAGAACCGGTTCCAATGCCCTAGGAATTTGAATCCCTCCCTTCTGCACCACTCCTCAAGCCACGTATTCATCTGAGCTATCCTGCGATTCCTACTCTGACTGGCATGTGGCATTGGTAGCAATCCTGAGATTACTATCTTTGAGGTCCTACTTTTTAATTTAGCTCCTAGCTCCCTAAATTCATCTCATTTTTTACCTATATCGTTGGTACCTATGTGTACCAAGACAACTAGCTGTTCACCCTCCCTTTTCAGAATGTCCTGCCCCCACTCCGAGACATCCTTGACCCTTGCATCAGGGAGGCAACATACCATCCTGGAGTCTCGGTTGCGGCCGCAGAAACGCCTATCTATTCCCCTCACAATTGAATCCCCTATCACTATCGCTCTCCCACTCTTTTTCCTGCCCTCCTGTGCAGCAGAGCCACCCACGGTGCCATGAACTTGGCTGCTGCTGCTCTCCCCTGATGAGTCATCCCCCTCAACAGTACCCAAAGCGGTGTATCTGTTTTTCAGGGGGATGACAGCAGGGGATCCCTGCACTACCTTCCTTGCACTGCTCTTCCTGCTGGTCACCCATTTATTATCTGGCTGTGTACCCTTTTCCTGCGGTAAGACCAACTCACTAAACGTGCTATTCACATCATTCTCAGCATCATTGATGCTCCAGAGTGAATCCACCCGCTGCTCCAGTTCTGCAATGCAGTCCGTCAGGAGCTGGAGGCGGATACACTTCCCGCACATGTAGTCGTCAGGGAGACCGGAGGCGTCCCTGAATTCCCACATAGTACAGGAGGAGCATAACACGTGTCTGAGCTCTCCTGCCATTACTTAACCCTTAGATACACTTAAATTGGCAAATACAATGCTAAAGTTTACTTACTGATATAGAAAAGAAAACGAAAAACTACTTACCAATCACCAGCCAATCACTTACCCCCTTAGCTGCGACGTCACCTTTCGATTTCTTTCTGCTTCTATTTTTGCCTTCTCTCCCCGCTGCAGCTGCACAAGCCCCGCCTCCACGAACTCCCGAGCCTCAGTGATGCGTTGGGCCTTTTATAGGCCGCTCCTCCACGCACCTCCCGAGCCTCCACGAACTCCCGAGCCTCAGCGACGCGTTGGGCCTTTTATAGGCCGCTCCTCCACGCACCTCCCGAGCCTCCACGAACTCCCGAGCCTCAGCGACGCGTTGGGCCTTTTATTATGGATTTGAAGCGTTGCATTTATTCGCAGACCACAGCTGGAACTAAAACAAGTTTAGTAAATTGAATGTGCTGGTTTAATTTCTTTCGGAATCCTTGAATGCCATGAATTTCTCTGAACTGTTAAGATTGTTTTTGTAGCCTTACAAACTAAGGAAGAGAGATTGTAATGAAACAATAGCTGCATTTGCATTTTTTAAATTCTGTTGTTTTCAGAAGTTTTGCATTATAACAACCAGTTGTACATTATTGAACACGGGCTAAGACTTTCTGGATTGCACCGTTAGTGACAGTATCCCAACCTGCAGGGATGCAAATGACATGCAATGAAATGATATGAGGACACTACTTGTTGAAAGGACTTGGAAGGCTTAAGACAAACCAACGTTCCCCAGCATTACATCCCTTCAGAAAAAAGGTACATCTGCCCCAAACGTGAACGGTGCAGGCCCTTCCGAGTACTGACTGTAACCCAACCTGTCGGGTGCTCTCCTCTTTGCCCCACATTCTGAGCTGTGTCACTGACGCAGGAACTAGCCCTCTCCTGATGGCAGGCATTGTATCTTTTTTTATGAGTTGAGTTCAAAGAAAACCTAAACAAAGGTAACTCCTTTTGAGAGGATACTGTATTGATACAGATTAAAGGGATCATTGCGGTGAGAAATAGCATTTTCTCAGAACTGTCCAGTTCGGAGCTGTTCTCCGCACACAGGCAACAATGGCAGATGCTGCAATTACTAAATTCACTGATGAATCATTGACTCAGAAGCACTTAAGTAAAATTCTAACATCTTCTCCAGCTGAGGCTATCCACTTAATTTACAGGCGCAATCTATATCCAGTATTAAAAGAAAAGGAATCATATCTGTATGAATGATTATGCGCAAGATCAAAAAAAAATACATCTAATTCAACGCCCCTGTGCAAAAATACCACAGCCCTGAAAACCCAGCTAAGCGTAAGTACTGAGATGCATGCACGCTGGACCTCTTCTACTGACCCCACTCATGTCTGTGGGTCAAGGGGAGGTCCCTTCTTTCTATTGGCATCTGCAGGCAATCATCACGAGAGGCACATCTAGGGCACCTGCCACTGTATTAATGCTAGCAGGTCAAGTAGAGCCAGGAAGGCAGGAGACAGAGTGTGATGTGGCTCCTACCCCATTTCCCCTCCCCCACTTCCAGGAACCATGGCCACTTACAAAGTAGTTGGCGTCGTTGAGACCCTGCCCAGTTTTCAGATGTTCCAACGGACTCCAGCTGAAATTACGGTGGAAATCCGTTGGAATATCTATGGCTTTTCTTTTAGGGCCCAATTCTTATTGTCAGTTAAGGGGTTACTTTAACAGAGTTGGCAACATTGATAACTTTGCTGGAATATCATCTCTTAAATGTAGGTTAAATAAAGGCAAGTAATACATGTACATGTTAATATTATTGTAGAGTCATATATTCAAAAAATGGTTGCATTTAATCAACAGATTTCCTTTGTTACTTTTAATGATGTGGCTTTTTAATGCACTCAGGATGGTACAGGAACACATTACAATGTGGATGTGTGTTTCCTACAGCCCTGAAGCAGTCTGCAGGGCCAGGTTAAGGTGTAAAGAATCCTGGTAAGTGCAATATTGGTGTGAGCAATACGTATTTTGCAATTGTTGTTTTCGAGCTGCTGAATGCTGCCTGCAGCCTTGTTGAAATCAGCCCCTCCCCATTATCAGTGTCTGTTGTGCCCCCTCATTACAACATGATCGATAGCTTAAGTCTCATAATCTCCTGTCCTGCCAACATTATTAATGCTTTGAGCTCCAACATCAGAAAATAGGAAGCTCTTCCGACCATTTGATCTCTCACTCCAGAATACCAATCCTACCATCCATCCAACATTACAACATCTAGCTGTTTCATAACTGGGTTCAGTGTCCTGACTTCATCCAGCCTTCCTGTCCCAGCTCGTAAACAACAATTTCAAAATATACTTCCTGACATCATTCCGAAATTTGTCTTTTCACAACTCTAAACTTGTCTCATCTTGTCCTGCTCATTTGGGATAGTTGAAAATATTATTTTGGGTGACCTATTCACCCATCAACCCTGTGCTCGCTGACCTACATTGGCTCCCGGTCCGGCAATGCCTTTGTTTTAAAATTCTCATTCTTGTTTTCAAATACTTCCATGGCCTCCCCATTCCCTATGTCTGTAACCTCCTAAGAACTCACGCTAAGAGTGGAAGCAAGTCTTCCTCGATTCCGAGGGACTGCCTGTGATGATGATGATGAACCTCCTCCCGTCATTCAACCCTCCGAGATCTCTCCGCTTCACCAATTCTAGCCTCTTGCTCATCCCCATTGGTGGCTGTGCTTTCAGCTGCTTGGGCCCTAAACTCCAGAAGTCTGACCCTATACTTCTCTGCCTCTCTACCTCTCTCTCCTCCTTTAAGATGCTCCTTAAAACCTCCCTCTATGACCAAACTTTTGGTCATCTGTCCTAATATCTCCTTAAGTAGCTCGTTGTCGAATTTTGTTTTATAACACTCCTGTTATATATATATATATATAGGGGGACGCTAAGAGGCTGCAGGGTGACTGGGACAGATTAGGTGAGTGGGCAAATGCATGGCGGATGCAGTATAATGTAGATAAATGTGAGGTTATCCACTTTGGGGGCAAAAACACGAAGGCAGAATATTATCTGAATGGTGGCCGATTAGGAAAAGGGGAGGTGCAGCGAGACCTGGGTGTCATGGTACATCAGTCATTGAAAGTCGGCATGCAGGTACAGCAGGTGGTGAAGAAGGCAAATGGTATGTTGGCCTTCATAGATAGGGGATTTAAGTATAGGAGCAGGGGAGGTCTTACTGCAGTTGTACAGGGTCTTGGTGAGGCCTCACCTGGAAAATTGTGTACAGTTTTGGTCTCCTAATCTGAGGAAGGACGTTCTTGCTATTGAGGGAGTGCAGCGAAGGTTCACCAGACTGATTCCCGGGATGGCAGGACTGACATATGAGGAGAGACTGGATCAACTGGGCCTGTATTCACTGGAGTTTAGAAGGATGAGATGAGGGGATCTCATAGAAACATATAAGATTCTGATGGGACGGGAGAGGTTAGATTGTTCCCAATTTTGGGGAAGTCCAGGACCAAGGTACACAGTCTTAGGATAAGGGGTAGGCCATTTAGGACTGAGATGAGGAGAAACTTCTTCACTCAGAGAGTTGTTGACCTGTGGAATTCCCTGCCGCAGAGAGTTGTTGATGCCAGTTCATTGGATATATTCCAGTGGGAGTTAGATATGGCCCTTACGGCTAAAGGGATCAAGGGGTATGGAGAGAAAGCAGGAAAGGGGTACTGAGGGAATGATCAGCCATGATCTTATCGAATGGCGGTGCAGGCTCGAAGGGCCGAATGGCCTACTCCTGCACCTATTGCCTATGTTTCTATGTTTCGATGTTTACTACTGTAAATGCAAGCTGTTGTTTTTGCGTGTCGAGTTCTATCCACCTTACATAGTGCTTTGAGATCCCCTCTGAGTGTTCTTTGATGCTTAAGATCCCTTATCGAGTCATTTCTTACGGCTCTTTCCTCTGACAAAGGAGATCAGTCACATTGTTCTCCCATGTACTGCCTTTAGGGCAATGGATAGGCCATTATATCATGTTGGCCAAAACTGTACACAGGCCTGGGCTGACTAGCACATTGTATAGCCCTGCGGAAGCAGAGAGGAGAGGATGGATGAGGCACGGAGGAGTGGAGAGTTCGGAGCCCAGGGGTGGATGAGCGTGGACAAGACCAAGGGAAGGCTCACATTGCTTACTATGAATTCCACATAGAGCGAGGTCCTGTGGAAGGAGGACAGTAGGACTATGTTTGAGTTTGTGTGTCTGTATTGGCTCATGCGACACAGCCTGGTCTCCAGTCGTCTTGGATCCCCTCGCCACTGGACCAAGACCTTGCTCCGTCAAGCCCGTGTGGTGGCTGGTGTGCAACGGCCACCCCACGTTAAAAGAATTCATGCACAGGCATCTTCCACCATTTAAAATGAGTTCATCAGTCACCTGAATACTAATTTCTAGTGTGGAAGCAAGTCATCCTGGACCCCGAGGGACTGCCTATGATGATGATGTATAGCCCTGCCATCATCAGGTCCCAAGGCTCACAAGCAATGTCTCCTGTCACAGTCCTCAAATATTGATGCCTTCTAGTGCTAGTCCTAGCTCCCTCATGTGGCTCCCTGTCACACAGTCAAGGCACTGGCCTATATGCCATTGCCTCCTACAAAAAGAAGGTTTTTAATAGCAAGAACAGAATTGCATTTAGAAAGAGCATTATTAAGTCTTCAAGGCTTGCCAAAGCACTTCACAACCAATGTTTTACTTTTGAAGTGCAGTCACTGTTCGCCAAATATGTCAGCCAATGTGCAACTAATGATAAAAAACAGAAAATACCAGAAACACGTAACAGGCCAGTGAGCAGCTGTGGCGAGAACAGAACGGTTAACGTTTTGGTTGTGGATCCTTCTTCAAAACAGTGCCATGGGATCTGTTACATCAGCCTGAGCTGACTGGCAGAGCTTCAGTTTAACATCAGATCTGACAAATACCATCTCCAACAATGCAACACTCAGCCTGGATTACGGGCTTATGTCTATCATGTGTCTTAAACTCACCGGCCCCGATATTGGTGGCCTTACCGCCCACTGCTGCCTGCTACTGCCGACTGCCGCCGGGTTTTGCTGCCAGTCTCCCCTCTTTGCTATTTCCCACTTAGGCTGGAGTTGTCAGGAGGGGGAGGGGTACCGGCGGGAATTGCCCGCTGACGTCCTCTGACAGCCAAGTAGCGTAAGTGGCCTGCGACCCATTGAGCTGCCAGATTGGTGTGGGCGGGAGTCCGCACCGGCAGGAGGAAGGACCGCTGTGTGGAGGCTGGTCTAACCCCGACGTTAAGTCGGAAGACCAGAAAAATGTTCGTTAAAGTATTTTTTTTAAAATTTTTTTACAGTGACTTACCTGGATGGGGTCCCCTGAAGGTGTTGCAGTGGTTTTTTGGGGGGTATGATTTTTATTTCCTGCTCTTCAACCCTCCCTGGGCCCGATCCCATCTTCGGCGGCACATAAGAACATAAGAATTAGGAACAGGAGTAGGCCATCTAGCCCCTCGAGCCTGCTCCGCCATTCAACAAGATCATGGCTGATCTGGCCGTGGACTCAGCTCCACTTACCCGCCCGCTCCCCGTAACCCTCAATTCCCTTATTGGTTAAAAATCTATCTATCTGTGACTTGAATACAGGGGAGACTGGCAGCACTTGGGCAGCAAGCGCCTTTGCCGTCGAGATTGAGAGCTCCTGCCCGCTGCCCGCTGCCGCCCAGGTTGACGACGTGAGCCGTTGTTTGGCCATCGGGCGGTACTGCCACCTCTTTTAGAGGAATCTTCCTGGCAAAGTACCGCCCGGTCTCTCGGTGGGCCATCGGAGGTCCGTTGCGCGGCACTTAGGTGGGCCTTGGCTTTGACCGAGTTCGGACTCAAAGTCTTCTGATTCAGCAGTAACAGTACTACCAACTGAACCCAGCCGATGCTGTTAATCAAATCAGGCCAGTCACCTACTTCAGCCTCATTTAAAAGGCAAATTGAAAAGCAACAGAGGTAGAAAACTATGTACAGTATGGCCCAGTTTGGGCAAAAGTGTTTAGTGTGGCTTTCTAAATGCTCACAGGCATTTTGTTTTCAAGATGTTCATGCAGCACGGTTTCCAGTGGGATATTCTCATAATGCACTCTGGCTATGTGGTTGCAAAAAGGGTATGACAGGATTTTATAAAGGCTGATTTGTACTGTGTATGGTTAATACTGTCATATCATGAACCTCCCTTGCACTGTGCATGGTTACTGCCCATTCATACTTTGTTTAAATTGCTTCATTGCTTCGCCCCTCTGAATCTCTGTAACATCTCGCAGTCCTATAACCGCCCTCAAACTCTCCATTCCTCTGACCCATGGCCTTTGGTGCATCCATCGTTCCTTTTGCCCGCCATTGGTACCTGTGCATTCGGCTACCTCGGCCCTAAGCTCTGGAATTCCCTCGCTGAACTCTCACCACTTCCCTCTTCTCCTTTAAGAGCCTTGGTAAAACTCAACTCACTGACCATGCTCTTTGTCGCCACTCCTCGGAGTTCAAATTCGGTGCCGTCGTTTTTGGTGGGGTGACACTGCCTGAAGGGTGATTTTACCGACAGGCGGTAATCACCGACTCAAATTGCCAAATTCAGTACTTTTCCCCAAAGATGAGAGTTCAGCGCTGAAAGAGACGTTGCCCACTCGTCCTTGGGTGCCAACGGAGCGGTAGTTTAGGAGGCCGACTCAATTTCCCGACGGTCGGCTGCCAACATCCTCGCGGATAAAACACACCCATGCTTGCCCGCTGTTACCAGTAATAAATCGATGCTGAAAAAAATGTAAGTGAACAACTTACCTTGATCGCCGGACGGTACCGCCCCGGGATCCCCGATGTACCATCAGCTTTTCTGGTTGGTACAAACACCTGCCGGTGAAGCCGCCAAACCCACCTAATATCACAGCCGCGGTGTCAAGGGGTCTGGTGCACGCTGGATGACGTCGCCATGACGGTGGCGGTAGAGTGTGCAGCGGTAGCTCTTGGTGCCGCCCCCCACGGCCCAACGACATTTTTCGGGAGGCGGAGAACCTGCTCCGCAGCGACCGTAAGTCCGTAGCCGTCCGCTGGCCGCCCCTCTCAGGCACTAACAGGTGGTGTAACAAACTGAACTTCCACCCCCTCATGTCTCATTCTTTGCCTTGACAGCCATCATTTTTTAATTACATGCCTGTGACTTTTAGATGTTTTTCAATGTGCATGGTTATTGTTGTTGCATTGAACTGTGCATGTTTAATGCTTATTTGACCTGTGGGTGGTTAATACTCAGGCACTGCATGTGCATAATTCAATATTCACATATTGCTTTGTGTGATTGCTTTGAGATATTCACTTTGCACTGTAACTGTGTGCTTAAATTTTGTTGATAGTTCATAATTTTAATTATCTATTGATAATTTTATCATAAGATGAGTATTAAACAGATTATACATGAAAGCATCCTCTTTTTCCTTACAATGTTTAATTTGCAGTCTTTTACCATGCTATACCTAAGGCTCACCAGGACAGGCAGTGTGCAACACACGTGGTCAAACCATGAACAAGGGAACTTCCGTCAATCATGTCAGTGCACCGTGATCTTCATTCCGTTTTCCAATCATTTGAATTGCAGATCTAACATCATCAACTCCATCGCTATAAATCTTTAAATCCGCCATTCATGCTTTGTGTCTATTGCTTTGTGCCAAAGTCTTTTCAATGTTCCCACTGAAAGTGTGCCGTGTATTGATCCACGCAATCCGCACTGCTGGTTACACTGGTCATGTTCAGAATAACTCCACAAGACTGTATATCTTAAGCTCAAACTGTTGTGACCTTGGTCTCTTCAATGTAACCCCAGAGTGAGGAGGCAGCTTGGTAGACTGCCTTTTATACCTGCTTGCCCAGGGTGTGCAGGTAACCCTTGGGTCTCCCACAGGTGCGCTCCCTGGTGGCAAGTCTTACACACTAGTAAAGTTTACATACATAACATCACTCCCCCCCCCCGCCAAAGTCTTAGATACAAGTTATTTACAAGTTGAGGCGATCCAGGGCTCTGCATTCCCGGGTTGATCGCCTGAGTTGAAGTCCTGGCCTGGGTGAGTGGGTCGGATCATTGCTGGTCTGATCGGACTGTCGGGCATGGTGGGTTCATCCTCGTGGTTGACCGCGAGGTCGATTGCTGGTTGGGTGTGTATTGGTGGATCAATAATGGTAACGTCGTTTTCAAACTGTTCTTGGTTGTCAGTGGACCACAGTTTGGTCTGATCCAAGTGCTTTCTGCACATTTGTCCGTTCAAAAGTTTGACAACAAACACTCTATTCCCCTGTTTGGCTAACACAGTGCCAGCAACCCATTTGGGACCATGACCGTAATTAAGAACAAACACAGGGTCATTAACATCAATGTCACGCGATATAGCTGTGCGATCGTGGTACATGTTATTCCGATGACGCCGGGTTTCTACATGATCATTGAGATCCGGGTGGACTAAGGAGAGCCTGGTTTTGAGTGCTCTCTTCATAAAAATTCTGCAGGGGGAACCCTGGTATGCGAGTGGGGTCACATGTGGTAGCTGAGCAGAACCCGAGATAACCGGGTCTGCAGGGAACCATCCGCCATGCTCTGCTTAATGGTTTGGACTGCCCATTCCGCTTGACCATTGGATGCGGGCTTAAACATGCTTGATGTCATTGCAGGTCATGAACTCGTTGAATTCCGAGCTGGTGAAACATGGTCCATTGTTACTAACAAGGACAGCGGGAAAACCATGGGTGGTGAACATGGCCCGGAGGCTTTCAATGGTGGCAGTGGACGTACATGATGTCATTATTATACATTATTATAGAGTAAGCGTCCACTGTTACTAGGAACATCTTTCCGAGAAAGGGGCCAGCAAAATCTACGTGGACCATGGACCACGGTTTGGAGGGCCATGACCACAGACTCAGTGGGGCCTCCCTTGGTGCATTGCTCAACTGTGAGCAAGTGTTACATTGGTGTACGCAGGACTCCAATTCCGAGTCAATGCCGGGTCACCAAACGTGCGACCTGGCGATAGCCTTCATCATGACTATGCCTGGGTGGGTACTGTGAAGGTCACGTGTAAATGTTTCCCTGCCTTTTTTTGGCAAAACTACGCAATTCCCCCAAAGGAGGCAGTCCGAATGGATGGACATTTCATCCTTGCATCGGTAAAACGGCTTAAATTTGTCTTGCATTTCCACGGGAACAGCCGACCATAGAAACATAGAAAATAGGTGCAGGAGTAGGCCATTCGGCCCTTCAAGCCTGCACCGCCATTCAATATCATGGCTGATCATTCACCTCAGTACCCCTTTCCTGCTTTCTCTCTATACCCCTTGATCCCTTTAGCACTAAGGGCCAGATTTAACTCCCTCTTGAATATATCCAATGAACTGGCATCAACAACTCTCTGCGGTAGGGAATTCCACAGGTTAACAACTATCTGAGTGAAGAAGTTTCTCCTCATCTCAGTCCTAAATGGCCTACCCCTCATCCTAAGACTGTGTCCCTTGGTTCTGGACTTACCCAACATCGGGAACATTCTTCCCGCATCCAACCTGTCTCGTCCCATCAGAATCTTATATGTTTCTATGAGATCCCCTCTCATCCTTCTAAACTCCAGTGTATAAAGGCCCAGTCTCTCCTCATGTATAAGTCCAGCCATCCCTGGAATCAGTCTGGTGAACCTTCGCTGCACTCCCTCAATAGCAAGAACATCCTTCCTCAGATTTGGAGACCAAAACTGAACACTATATTCCAGGTGAGGCCTCACCAAGGCCCTGTACAATTGCAGTAAGACTTCCCTGCTCCTATACTCAAATCCCCTAGCTATGAAGGCCAACATGCCATTTGCCTTCTTCACCGCATGCTGTACCTGCATGCCAACTTTCAATGACTGATCAACCATGACACCCAGGTCTCGTTGCACCTCCCCTTTTCCTAATCTGCCACCATTCAGATAATATTCTGCCTTCGTGTTTTTGCCACCAAATTGGATAACCTTACATTTATCCACATTATACTGCATCTGCCATGCATTTGCCCACTCACCTAACCTGTCCAAGTCACCCTGCAGCCTCTTAGCATCCTCCTCACAGCTCACACTGCCACCCAGTTTAGTGTCATCTGCAAACTTGGAGATACTACACTCAATTCCTTCATCCAAATCATTGATGTATATTGTAAAGAGCTGGGGTCCCAGCACTGAGCTCTGCGGCATTCCACTAGTCACTGCCTCCCATTCCAAAAAGGACCCATTTATCCCGACTCTCTGCTTCCTGTCTGCCAACCAATTCTCTATACACGCCAGTACATTACCCCCAATACCATGCACTTTGATTTTGTACACTAATCTCTTATGTGGGACCTTGTCAAAGACCTTTTGAAAGTCCAAATACACCACATCCACTGGTTCTCTCTTGTCCACTCTAGAAGTTACATCCTCAAAATATTCCAGAAGATTTGTCAAGCATGATTTTCCTTTTCATAAATCCATGCTGACTTGGACCGATCGTGTCACTGCTTTCCAAATGCGCTGCTATTTCATCTTTAATAATTGATTCCAACACTTTCCCCACGACTGATGCCAGGCTAATCGGTATATAATTACCAATTTTCTCTCTCCCTCTTCTTTTTAAAAAGTGGTGTTACATTAGCTACCCACCAGCCCATAGCAACTGATCCAGAGTCGATAGACTGTTGGAAAATGACCACTAATGCATCCACTATTTCTAGGGCCACTTCCTTAAGTACTCTGGGATGCAGACTATCAGGCCCCGGGGATTTATCAGCCTTCAATCCCATCAATTTCCCTTAATAATTTCCTGAACAATTAGGATGGCTTATTAGGACTCTGGAAGAAACAAGAAAGGAAAATTCAGAACGACACTGAGTATAATAGTAAATGGAAAAGACAACAACAACAACTTGTATTTATATAGCGCCTTTAACATAATGAAACATCCCAAGGCTCTTCACAGGAGTATTATGTCAAAAAAAGAATTGACACTGAGCCACATAAGGAGAGATTAGGGCAGATGACCAAAAGCTTGGTCAAAGAGGTAGGTATTAAGGAGTGTCAAGAAGGAGGAAAGCGAGGTAGAGAGATGGAGAAGTTTAGGCAGGGAATTTTAGAGCTTAGGGCCTTTGCAACTGAAGGCACGGCCACCAATGGTTGAGCGATTATAATCAGTAAAGGTCAAGAGGTAAGAATTAGAGGAGCGCAGACATCTCCGGGGGTTGTGGGGCTGGAGGAGATTACAGAGATAGTTTACATAGGGTAGAATGTGGGAGGCCAGCCAGGAGTGCATTGGAATAGTCACGTTTGGAGGTAACAGACAACAAAAGTTGTGACAGAGAGAGGTTATAGGCTAGAGGTGAGACAGAGACTAATTATTATTGGCAATCTTTTTCTTGATTCCTATCCAGGACGGTAAGAGGTGCTTGAGGAGACTTTCCAGATTTGGAAATGTATTCAAATCTCAAACTATATAGTGTCCAAGGATCCTAAGAGATCATCAAGGGATCCCAAAGGCTATGATATTTCTATCTGTCTGTCACCAGGTCTCTGTAGTTTGTCACTTGCCAGCACATTATTTCTGTTCCTGTATTTTAATGAAATTATTTTCTGCAATGACAGTACTGTTTTTCTTTGGGTAGTTGACTGTGTTGAAGTTAGGATGGGTGTATTCAGCAGGTCGTGCCAATATTTGCAAGAGGTCCTCTACACAGTAAAGTTTTAAAACTACAGAAAAGGAAGTATCAGCATGAAAGAAGAAATGTCGCTTCTTCGAGATCATCTTAGCAATGGAGGGGATGACGGCTCCGCTTGAGGTCAGAAGAGATCGTGAATCTGAAAATGTCATTTTCAAATCCCTCCATGACCTCTCCCCTCGCTGTCTCTGTAACCTCCTCCAGCTCCACAACCCTCCGAGATCTCTGCCCTCCGCCAATCCGGACATCTTCTACATCCTCGATTTTAATCGCTCCACCATTAACGGCGGTCCCTTCAGCTGCCGAGGCCCTGGAATTCCCTCCCTAAACCTCTCCACCTTTCTACTTCTCTTTCCTCTTCTGCGACCCCTCCTTAAAAACTACCTCACCTGCCCTAATACTGTCTCGCTTTATGTGGCTCGGTCTCAAATTTTGTTTGACAACGCTCCTGTGGAGTGCCTTGTACTTTTACTACATTATAGGCGCTATATAAATGCAAGTTGTTGGTGCTACTGGGATGCACCTCAAGAAGCATTTGATTATAAATCAAAAAGTTACTTTAATTCCGCTAATACTTCAATAACCATCATTGGTTGATAACGCTATATTTGAAAAATGAGTGCAACACTGGGGACCTGATCTTCAATCAGAGATCGTTACAAGAAAAGCAACAGGGTGATTTGGGGACTTTACTTCGGAGGTATTTTATAAAGTTCCTTATAAAATGTGGTTGGATTTATTTTCATTGGAGAAAAGGAGGCTGAGAGGGAAAATTAACAATATTGAAAAAGATAATGCAATTTATTTTAACCCATGATCACAGAAATAGAAGACAAGCCTTAATTATGTAAAAGGTTTATAAAAAAAAACACTTGGGGCATGGGTCCGTCTTTTGTTCTTTGTTGCTGGTGGATTTCCATCGTTTTTTATGTTTTATTTACAATTTTTATTGTCGATGATTTCTCCAATTTGTAATCTCCCGTAACTGTGTGCAGGAAAAAACACCTGCACACCCATCATCTTAATGCTTGGGAATTAATCTTTGAAGCATACAGACAAAAGCATACAGTCAAAAATCTAGCATCGCAAGGCAGGAGAATCTCCCACCATAGAGATGGCAAAAATAAAGAAGGAAAAAAAGAACCACGCTTTAACACAGGACAGGTTAGAGGCGGGAAGAATGTTCCCAATGTTGGGGAAGTCCAGAACCAGGGGTCACAGTCTAAGGATAAGGGGGAAGCCATTTAGGACCGAGATGAGGAGAAACTTCTTCACTCAGAGAGTGGTGAACCTGTGGAATTCTCTACCACAGAAAGTTGTTGAGGCCAATTCACTAAATATATTCAAAAAGGAGTTGGATGTACTCCTTACTACTCGGGGGATCAAAGGGTATGGCGAGAAAGCAGGAATGGGGTACTGAAGTTGCATGGTCAGCCATGATCTTAATGAATGGTGGTGCAGGCTCGAAGGGCCGAATGGCCTACTCCTGCACCTATTTTCTATGTTTCTATGTTTCTATACTCAAGAGTACCGAAACACAGGCTGCTTGTACAAAGAGGCAGCAAATTGGTTTAATTGTCTGTGAGCAGATCTTAAAAAGCTGGAAACAAAAAGGTAAAAAATGCCAGATGATATAGCAAAGGCATCTCAATCACACCCTGAAGAGACACCAGGTGAGTAACAGAGCTCTAAAATGGAAGGAAATGAAGTGGAATGTGAATGAGAGAATCTGTGACAGAGATTGCAGGACAGCTAAGCTATTCTGGTTCACGGTGTCACTCCATAAGCTGTACTCTTGTTTACTGTAAAAAGCAGCTTCCAAAGGCAGGCTTGCAACTCCTTTGAATTGAAAACTAAATTTATGTGTGCAATTACTGGGAATATGATCTCTGAGGTAACAGACCATCCTTGTACCTCTGAGTAATCCACCACACACTCCTGACTTGTCTATTAGGTGGGAAAAGATCATGCTGCCAGACCACATAGTGCAAGCTAACACTACTAATCAGATTTTTGTGCATGCCTCAGTGTTCAGTGATATCTATGCAGTGTTCAGTCACATCTATCCAGTCACAGCTGCCTTGAAATACAGTTAAATCAAGACATAGTGAAACGTACAGTCATTATATGTGGTTCAGGCAGCTTCTCACACCTCAGATCAAAAGAGCCTTTTCCTTGCTAAGCAGGTGACACAGATCTTTTCTGAACAAGTAAGTAAAGAATCAATTATATCTCCCAGCAAATAAAAGTGTGAGCTGTCCACACTGGTGCCTGTGTGGCTGCAGGAGGGATTCGATGTCCTGCAGTGCTGCCTTATGAGCCTGGCTTTTTGGATTGCCTGCGTTCCTCCTTCTCCAACAAATAAATTATAAAGTGGGGTAGTTCGTATGGGGAAAGTCCTTTTGCAGCCCTCCCTTTCATTTTTGAAAAATTTGCCAAGCAAGGAACGGTCTTGAGGGAGACTCCCAAATGAAGCTGGGAGCCTGAAAAAAAACCAGCAAGAACATTTTGAGAAAAGACCATGGCAAAGTAAAGTTTTGCGCCTCTATCTAACAATGAAACATAGCAATTCACCTTTTTAAGATCCCAACATCAGCCTTCATCAACCACTGTTCAAAGTTACCATTGTTTTATAATTCCATAAGTTGGATCAGTAGATCCTAGGAGAGAAATGACAGAATTTAGGGCTGATGATGTCATCCTGGCCTAAACCCATAATTTGCATGACTGCACCTCGGCCTGTGCTGCAACAGCGCCTTGAAACGATGGCTAGGAGTGCACGGCTTGTAAAGAGCCTTGGGAGATGCTTTGTTTAGGATTTAAACTCCAGTTATGCCAGCAGTTGTGAGCTCAAGCTTAATGTACATCTTCATTGGCAAATTACCTCCTCCCACCAGTAATTTATCAGGGTACAAGTACAAAGGGTTAAACACGCACTGTCCGTACTCCTGAAGTTGCAGTTATGTAACACACCAATAGCATTCATCATAACGCCAATTTCCAGCTTTATGGTGATCTTTGAGAGAAGCCCTTGAGCAAGCCATTGCTTGGGACTGTTGCCCTTCACCATAAGCTAGTGAGTACCTCTACTATAGAGGTATATTTACTCTCAAAAACTTGCATATACCTGATAATCTCTGTTTCAAAGATACACTTATTTGAAATATACCAAGGAGACAGCAATGCCCATCCCACTTTTGTGTCAAAGCGCCTCTATTTGAATCCGGTACTGAAATATGAAATGTACCCTTGAGAGGTTTCACCCATACAATTTCATGTTAGTTATTAAACCATTCTTAAAAGATTTCATTTCCATTGTTTTGACACGAACAGACAGAAAGCAGCACCACTATACGCCCCTTTCCATGGAGGAGGGATTAAGGCAAAGTGTACCAACAACTGCATGTAAAGAAAGGTTCACCCATCAAATGCGTGATTGACCCTTCTCATTTTTCCCTTCGTGCATGTGGGGGCATATCTTATCTCAACTTTATAGGTTTGATCTTAACTCCCAGGCGGCCACGCAGCCTAGCGAGTGGCTGCCCCAGTCAGAGCGGCAGCAGGGAGGCCCAGCCGATTTCAATAGCCGGGCCTCATTAGTATGCCGACCAAAATGGATGGGAAGGCGGGAGGAATGGGCTGCCCAGCGGTTAAAATCAGGCAGCAGAAAGCTATTGCTGGGTCCAGAATGACGAAGGTAAGTCAGGGAGGTGTTGCTACAGTTGTACAGGGCCTTGGTGAGGCCACACCTGGAGTATTGTGTACAGTTTTGGTCTCCTAACTTGAGGAAGGACATTCTTGCTATTGAGGGAGTGCAGCGAAGGTTCACCAGACTGATTCCCGGGATGGCGGGACTGACCTATCAAGAAAGATTGGATCAACTGGGCTTGTATTCACTGGAGTTCAGAAGAATGAGAGGGGACCTCATAGAAACGTTTAAAATTCTGACGGGTTTAGACAGGTTAGATGCAGAAAGAATGTTCCCAATGTTGGGGAAGTCCAGAACCAGGGGTCACAGTCTGAGGATAAGGGGTAAGCCATTTAGGACCGAGATGAGGAGAAACTTCTTCACCCAGAGAGTGGTGAACCTGTGGAATTCTCTACCACAGAAAGTAGTTGAGGCCAATTCACTAAATATATTCAAAAGGGAGTTAGATGAAGTCCTTACTACTCGGGGGATCAAGGGTTATGGCGAGAAAGCAGGAAGGGGGTACTGAAGTTTCATGTTCAGCCATGAACTCATTGAATGGCGGTGCAGGCTAGAAGGGCTGAATGGCCTACTCCTGCACCTATTTTCTATGTTTCTATGTTTCAGAAGGGGATCCCACAGAGATCCTGGTCGGGGAGAGGAAGAGGAAAATTCAGAAACCCAAGATTTCCCGCACCATTTTAACGGCCACCTACCCCCCCTCCCGCCCCCCTGTTTTTCATTGAAAAAAACTCCGGTTTCTCCATGATAACACAGTTGAAACTGTTCATTCATCATGTGGAGAATAGCTGGATGAATATGTTTCCCACTTCTCTATAGCACAGTGCTGCAAGACTGAACTAAGAAATTCCACATGCTATCTTTTTGGTTTTCTATTTTGTTATTCGACTAACGAAAGATTACAGAGCATCACCACATCTTGGCAATAAAGACACACTGCTGTCAAAATTAGACACATAGAAACATAGAAAATAGGTGCAGGAGTAGGCCATTCGGCCCTTCGAGCCTGCACTGCCATTCAATGAGTTCATGGCTGAACATGCAACTTCAGTACCCCATTCCTGCTTTCTCACCATACCCCTTGATCCCCCTAGTAGTAAGGACTACATCTAACTCCTTTTTGAATATATTTAGTGAATTGGCCTCAACAACTTCCTGTGGTAGAGAATTCCACAGGTTCACCACTCTCTGGGTGAAGAAGTTTCTCCTCATCTCGGTCCTAAATGGCTTACCCTTATCCTTAGACTGTGACCCCTGGTTCTGGACTTCCCCAACATTGGGAACATTCTTCCTGCATCTAACCTGTCTAAACCCGTCAAAATTTTAAACGTTTCTATGAGATCCCCTCTCATTCTTCTGAACTCCAGTGAATACAAGCCCAGTTGATCCAGTCTTTCTTGATATGTCAGTCCCACCATCCTGGGAATCAGTCTGGTGAACCTTCGCTGCACTCCCTCAATAGACAGTTTCTTAAATGTTAAGAGGTTATTGGGAGCAGGCAGGGAAGCGGAGCTGAGTCCATGATCAGATCAGCCATGATCTTATTGAATGGCGGAGCAGGCTCGAGGGGCCGTATGGCCTACTCCTGTTCCTATTTCTTGTGTTCCTCGATTCCGAGGGACTGCCTATGATGATGATGAGGTTGAGTACTGCTAATTTGGTCATGTAAAATGTATTTCTAATTACGAGTTTCTTGGCAGTTGTCATGTTGTATAGTTACAACTGCAAGGAGCATTTTATATTTTCTCCTTGAACATCGAACCATTATTTTGTCATACACCATACGAGTAATCATTGTGCTGCACAATTCTCATTTGTTTGCAGTCTGTAGCACACTTCTCTCAAATGAAAAATATAAACCTTGAGAGTGACTTACTCCAATCATATTTCTTATCCTCAGTTTTGTTTGAGGTGACAAGGTTTATATAAGTGACTGACAATCTCCTGAGGGATTGAAATATTAGAGTACATATGAGTAAAATAATTTGTTTTAACTTAGGCTACTATCAAGCCTAGGAAAATTCCTGTCTCTTGTCAGTTTTGTATGTTTTCAGTAGAGTTGCTATGACAACAAAGGACTAATATTACAGTATTAAAGCTACACAAATGTCAGGCACGGCTTTATTGCTGCAATATGAGCACCTAAAACACTTTTTATTAAAATTGTAATGTCTAATTCTGCTCAGATGGTTGTATCTTCTCTCTTAATTCTGTCTCTCCTAATTTTATTTTTTACTTTAATTTATTAGTATGCAGCCTTTCTTCGATACTTTTATTTTTTAATAGAAAACCTTAGCCCCAATTTTAAGCTAACACTCCCTTTCCGACAAGAACGGGTCAGGTTCTGGTCTGACGTCCGTTTGAGATCTCATCAATCTTACTCTCCAGTGTAAAACTGGGCGGAGTATAGGACAGGTGGAGTGTAAAACGGACATGTGACCCGAACCCATCACGTTCCCACCAAGTGGGTTGGATTAAAATGGAGGAAGAGCCATAGTAAAATGTTCCTTCTTTCTATGTCCTCACCGTCCATTTTGGAGATGTTAGCAGCTGTTTTTTCTTAAATTCTCGATTTTTATTGGTTGAAAACTGGCTTTAAAATCTTAAATGTAGAGATGTGACCAGGTCAGTCTTTGATTGTCATAACTGAATGTTTCTATAGGAAAGGGGTACTGAGGTGAATGATCAGCCATGATCATATTGAATGGTGGTGCAGGCTCGAAGGGCCGAATAGCCTACTCCTGCACCTAGTTTCTATGAATGTGGGAGGATCATTGGCCCTTTAACATAGCCTGGAGGGATTAAAATTTCCCTGTCACGTGACGTTAGGTCGCTCTTGCTTAAAAACCCTGAAGGACCGCACTTAGTTGGGGGTCACTGTGACCCAAATTCAATGTGATTTCATTGGTCAGTAAAGTCCGAATTTAATTAAGGTTAATTTAACCTGAAGGGCAGAATAGCCATAGGGTCAAGTGCCTATGGTTTCCACTTCTTTTTGGGGGCGACTTTTTTTTATAAGATCTAACATTTTTTAAGGGAAAACACTACAGAAATGGAAAGAAAATACATATTAGCTACTGAAACATAAGAACATAAGATATAGGAACAGGAGTAGGCCATTCGGCCCCTCGAGCCTTCTCTGCCATTCAATAAGATCATGGCTGATCTTCTACCTCAACTCCACTTTCCTGCACTATCCCCATATCCCTTCATTCTCTTAATATCCAAAAATCTATCGATCTCTGTCTTGAATATACTCAACGACTGAGCCTCCACAGCCCTCTGGGGCAGAGAATTCCAAAGATTCACCACCCTCCGAGTGAAGAAATTTCTCTTCATCTCAGTCCTAAATAGCCGACCCCTTATTCTGAGTCTGTGACCCCTGGTACTAGACTCCCCAGCCAGGGGAAACATTATCCGTGCATCTATCCTGTCAAGCACTGTAAGAATTTTGTATGTTTCAATGAGATTACCTCATTCTTCTAAACTCTAGAGAATGTAGGCCTAGTCTATTCAATCTCTCCTCATACGACAATACCCCCATCCCAGGAATCAGTCTGGTGAACTTTCGTTGCGTCCCTATGGCAAGTATATCCTTCCTTAGGTAAGGAGACCAAAACTGTGCACAATACTCCAGGTGTGGTCTCACCAGGGCCCTGTATAATTGCAGTAAGATGTCTTTACTCTTGTACTCAAATCCTCTTGTAATAAAGGCCAACATACCATTTGCTTTCTTAATTGCTTGCTGTACCTGCATGTTAACTTTCAGTGATCCGTGTACAAGGACACCCAGGTCCCTCTGAACACCAACATTTCCCAATCACGCACCATTTAAAAACAACTCTGCTTTTCTATTTTTTGTACAAAAGTGGTAATTTCACATTTTTCCACATTAAAATCCATTTGCCATGTTTTTGCCCACTCACTTAGCCTGTCTATATCCCCTTGAAGCCTCTTTGCATCCTCCTCACAACTTACATTCCCACCGAGCTTTGTATCATCAGCAAACTTGGAAATATTACATTTGGTCTCCTCATCCAAACCATGGATATAGATTGTGAATAGCTGGGGCCCAAGCAACAATCCTTGTGGTACCCCTCTAGTTACAGGCTGCTAACCCGAAAATTACCCGTTCATTCCTACTCTCTGTTTTCTGTTTGTTAACCAATTCTCAATCCATGCTGGTATATTACCCCCCCATCCCATGACCCCTAATTTTGTTTAATAAACTCTTCGAGCAGCGGGAGTCCGGGGAGGTGTCGGAGAGGCCTATAAAAGGCCCACGGTTGGCGGAGGCGGGAGTTCGAGCAGTGGGAGTCCGAAGAGGCGTCGGAGAGGCCTATAAAAGGCCCAACAGTAAGCGGAGGCGGGAGTTAGAGCAGCAGGAGTCCGGGGAGGCGTCGGAGAGGCTACCTGGTGCAGGGACAGAAGGTGCAGAAAGAAATCAAAAGGTGACATCACAGCCAAGGGGGTAAGTGACTGGTGAGAAGTTTTTCTTTTTCTTTTCCTTTATCAGTAGGTAACCTTTATCATTGTTGTTGCCAAATTAAGTTAATCTAGGGGTTAAGTCATGGCAGGAGAGCTCAGACATGTGTCATGCTCCTCTTGTGCTATGTGGGAAGTCAGGGCCGCTTCCAGTGTCACTGACGACTACATGTGCGGGAAGTGTATCCTGCTGCAGCTCGTGACAGACCGCATTGCGGCATTAGAGCTGCGGGTGGATTCACTCTGGAGCGTCCGCGATGCTGAAGATGCCGTGAATAGCACGTTTAGTGAGTTCGTCTTACCGCAGGTAAAGGTTACACAGACAGATAAGGAATGAGAGACCAACAGGAAGAGCAGTGGAAGGAAGGTAGTGCAGGCTCCCTGCGGTCATCCCTCCAAAACAGATACACCATTTTGAGTACTGTTGGGGGGATTACTCATCAGGGGAGAGCAGCAGCAGCCAAGTCCATGGCACCGTGGGTGGCTCTGCTACACAGGAGGGCAGGAAAAAGAGTGGGAGAGCTATAGTGATAGGGGGAATAGATAGGCGTTTCTGCGGCCGCAACTGAGACTCCAGGATGGTATGTTGCCTCCCTGGTGCAAGGGTCAAGGTTATCTCGGAACGGTTGCAGGACATTTTGGAGGGGGAGGGTGATCAGCCAGTTGTCGTGGTGCATATAGGTACCAATGATATCGGTAAAAAACGGGATGAGGTCCTACAAGACGTATTTAGGGAACCAGGAGCTAAATTAAAAAGTAGGACCTCAACAGTAGTAATCTCAGGATTGCTACCAGTGCCACGTGCTAGTCAGAGTAGGAATCGCAGGATAGCTCAGATGAATACGTGGCTTGAGGACTGGTGCAGTAGGGAGGGATTCAAATTCCTGAGACATTGGAACAGGTTCTGGGGGAGAAAGGACCAGTGCAAACCGGACGGTCTGCACCTGGGCAGGACTGGAACTGATATGTCCTTACTGTACAGTACAAATGTACACAAGGCCCATACTTGAGAGAAGGTCACTCTGTGATCAATCACCTTTATTACCAAGATCTCAAGTGATGAAGGTGGGTGGAGCTTCCCCTTTTATACCTGAAAGTCCAGTTTAGGAGTGTCTCCCACAAGTTCACCCCCTTGTGGACAATGTTCTCAAGGTGTACAACTTAGGTCAGCTTATACATGGGTTACAATGATAGTTGAATACATGACATCACCTCCCCGCCAAAGTTTTATTGGGATCACAGGTTGAGTCTCTCTGGTGGTTTACACTCCCTTGTAGAGCGCCTGAGTTGGGGCTCCGGTTGTTGGGCTCTGGCCTGAGTGTCTGCTGTTTGCGGTGCCTCAGGCCTGTCCGGACTGCCCACAGTGACTGGGCTCTCCTCCACTTGGTTCCAGTGTTCGGTCACCTGTGGTGGAGTAAACTCTACATCGTGTTCTTCCTCTGCTTCTTCTATGGGGTTGCTGAACCTCCTTTTAGTTTGATCCACGTGTTTGCGGCAGATTTGTCCATTGGTAAGTTTAACTACCAAAACCCTATTCCCCTCTTTGGCAACCACAGTGCCTGCAAGCCATTTGGGCCCTGCAGCATAATTAAGGACAAAAACAGGGTCATTGACATCAATACATCGCGCCCTCGCATTCCCGTCATGGTAGTCACATTGTGTCTACAATTTCTTTCATAGTAGGGTGTATAACGGATAACCTGGTTTTGAGCGTCCTTTTCATTAGCAGCTCTGCGGGTGGAACCCCTGTGAGCGACTGTGGTCGGGATCTATTGGCCAACAGGAGGCGTGATAAGCGGCTTTGTAGGGAACCCCCTTGGATTCTGAGCATCCCCTGTTTGATTATCTGCACTGCTCGTTCTGCCTGGCCGTTTGAGGCCGGCTTGAACGGTGCCATTCTGACATGGTTGATTCCATTGCCTGCCATGAAGTCCTGGAATTCAGTGCTTGTGAAGCACAGGCCATTGTCGCTGACCAAGACGTCCAGTAGACCGTGGGCGGCGAACATTGCCCGTAGACTTTCTACCGTGGCAGAGGATGTGCTTAAATTTAAAATGACACACTCATTCCATTTGGAGTAGGCGTCTACTGCAACCAAAAACATTTTTCCCATGAAAGGACCTGCGTAATCCACATGGATGTGTGACCATGGCTTGGCAGGCCAGGACCAGGGGCTAAGGGGGGCTTCCCTGGGTGCGTTACCCAGCTGAGCACACGTGTTGCACCTGCGAACACAAAGTTCCAGGTCTGCATCTATCCCTGGCCACCAAACATGTGACCTGGCAAATGCCTTCATCGTGACAATGCCCGGGTGCTCATTGTGGAGTTCTCTGCCCCTCTGGGGCATGACTACTCGGTTTCCCCACAGTAGGCAATCGGCCTGAATCGAGAGTTCATCCTTGCGCCTTTGAAACGGTTTAAATTCCTCAGGGCGTGCCCCGTATGTGGCTGCCCAGTCCCCATTCAGGACACATTTCTTAACTAAAGACAGCAGCGGGTCTTTATTTGTCCAGCCTTTAATCTGACGGGCTGTCACAGGTGAGCCTTCGCTTTCGAAAGCTTCAACAGCCATGACTATCTCAGCAGCATGCTCAGTTGCCCCCTCAGTGGTGGCTAGTGGGAGCCTGCATCGGCGCAGTTTTCAGTGCCCGGTCTGTGCCGAATTGTGTAGTCATAGGCGGCTAACGTGAGTGCCCACCTCTGTATGCGGGCCGATGCATTCGCATTTATGGCCTAGTTGTCAGCCAAAAGGGACGTTAGGGGTTTGTGATCTGTCTCCAGCTCAAATTTCCTGCCAAACAGGTACTGGTGCATTTTTGTTACTGCATATACACATGCGAGCGCCTCCTTTTCTACCATCCCGTAGCCCCTTTCTGCCTGGGACAGACTTCTGGAGGCATAAGCTACCGGCTGTAACTGACCCTTGGCATTGACATGCTGCAACACACACCCGACCCCATAGGACGCATCGCACGTTAAAAATAGTTTCTTACACGGGTCATATAATGTTAACAGTTTGTTCGAGCATAACAAATTGCGTGCTCTATCAAAAGCCATTTCCTGGCTGTCCCCCCTGACCCAATCACGATCTTTGCGTAGGAGCACGTGTAGCGGCTCTAGCAGCGTGCTCAATTTGGGAAGAATGTTACTAAAATAGTTCAGGAGCCCCAGGAACGAACGCAGCTCTATCGTGTTACGGGGTCTGGGTGCTCTCTGGATCGCTTCCGTTTTGGATGCAGTGGGTCTGATCCCGTCTGCTGCTACCCTCCTCCCCAGGAATTCTACCTCTGGAGCTAAGAAGACGCACTTCGCCTTTTTCAGTCGCAGCCCTACCCGGTCCAGTCTGCGTAGCACCTCCTCCAGGTTGTGGAGGAGTTCTTCAGTATCGCGACCCGTGGTGAGGATGTCGTCTTGAAAAACCACCATCCTTGGAATCGACTTGAGGAGGCTTTCCATATTTCGCTGAAAGATCGCGGCGGCCGAACGAATCCCGAGCGGACATCTGTTATACTCAAACAACCCCTTGTGTGTCGTGATGGTGGTCAGCTTCTTCGACTCACTCGCCAGCTCCTGGGTCATGTAAGCTGAGGTCGGGTCCAATGTTGAAAAAAGTTTGCCACTGGATAGTGTCGCAAAGAGGTCCTCCGCTCTTGGTAGCGGGTACTGGTCTTGGAGTGACACCCGACTGATGGTGGCCTTGTAATCACTACATATCCTGACCGACCCATCCGCCTTGAGCACCGGCACGATCGGGCTCGCCCAGTCACTGAATTCGACTGGTGAGATGATGCCTTCCCTCAGCAGGTGGTCCAATTCGCCTTCTATCTTTTCCCGCAGCACGTACGGCACCGCTCTGGCCTTGTGGTGTACTGGCCTGGCGTCCAGGTTTATGTGAATCACTACCTTGGCTCCTATGAAAGTGCCGTTGCCGGGTTGAAATAATGAGTCAAATTTGTCCAGGACCTGTGAGCATGATACTCGCTCCACAGAAGAAATTGCATTGACATCGCCCCATTTCCAGTTCATGACAGCAAGCCAACTCCTCCCCAGTAGTGCAGAACCGTCCCCTGGGACAATCCAGAGTGGCAACCTGTTCTCCGAATCTTTGTGGGTCACGACTACCGTGGCGTTGCCTAGCACCAGAATGATCTCCTTTGTATATGTCCGTAGCTGTGCATCAATCGGCAATAATTTTGGCCTCCTGGCCTTGGACACCCACAACCTTTCGAACTGTTTGATACTCATCAGGGACTGGCTGGCCCCCGTTTCTAGCTCCATTAATACTGGGATGCCGTTGAGGAGCACTTTCATCATTATCAGTTTCGTCCTGGTGTATGAACTGTATATGTGCTCCACATGAACTCGCTGAACTTCAGCTTCCAGCGATTTCCCCCAGTATTCATTTGGCCTCGTAGGGCTTACATCGGGCCCGTCCTCCTCGTACATCAACCTGGCTGCAGGCTTCCTGCACATACGCGCCAAGTGACCGCTGACGTTGCAGTTTCTGCAGGTATATTGCTGATACCTGCAAGCTCTGGCTGGGTGTTTGCCTCCACACCTCCAGCATGAGCTGGAGGCCCCGTTGTTGGAAACAAAAAGTCCATTACCAGTCGATCGTCTCTGACTGTCTCTGTAACTGTCCTGAAGCGCACCATTAACAGGTGTTGATGGCCCCATTACTGGCCGCATTGTCCATTGCGATGGCATGAATCGCCATTCAGCTCGCCATTGTCTCTGTTGAATTCCCCCTTTGGGTTCGACTACATGCTGGGGCATGTCCGATTGCCCTTGTCTGCCTAGAGAACCGCGTTAACAATGTTGACTCCCTGGTCATTTGCCGCATTTGAGCCAAGATTTTTGTCATACATCATTCTGGTCTCTTCCTCCCCTGAGACAAATGTCTGGGCTATCAGAGCCACCGCTTCCAAGGTCAAGTCTTTGGTCTCAATCAGTTTCCTGAAAACCCCAGCGTGCCCGATGCCCTCAATAAAAAAGTCTCACAGCATCTCTGCTCTGCATGCATCTGTGAACTTACATAGACTCGCCAGTCGCTGGAGATCTGCCACGAAGTCTGGAACGCTTTGCCCTTCTCGCCGCCGGTGCATGTAAAACCGGTGTCTCGCCATGTGCATGCTGCTCGCCGGTTTAAGGTGTTCCCCAATCAACTTACTGAGCTCTTCAAAAGTCTTGTCCGCTGGCTTCTCTGGCGCTAGAAGGTCCTTCATCAGGGAGTACGTTCTGGATCCACAAACCGTCAGGAGATGAGCCCTGCG
Organism: Pristiophorus japonicus; assembly: GCF_044704955.1. Lineage (NCBI taxonomy): Eukaryota > Metazoa > Chordata > Chondrichthyes > Pristiophoridae > Pristiophorus > Pristiophorus japonicus. The sequence continues at coordinate 322,806,851 of NC_091979.1, forward strand.
TTTGTCGGTCGACTCCTTTCCTGACCATTTCTTAGTGACAAAACTTTGCTGTAGTCTCTCAATAAAGTTGTCCCAATCATCACCAACACAGTACCTCTCTTCTGTGCTGCTAGTGGCCATGCTCACGTGGTTTAAATCCCAACTTCTCGTCGCCAATGGTATGCCCTTACTATACGGTATAAATGCACACGAGGCCCATACTTGAGAGAAGGTCACTCTGTGACCAGTTACCTTTATTACCAAGACCTCAAGTGATGAAGGCGGGTGGAGCTTCCCCTTTTATACCTAAAAGTCCAGGTTCGGAGTGTCTCCCACAAGTTCACCCCCTTGTGGTCACTGTTCTCAAGGTGTACAATTTAGGTCAGCTTCTACATGGGTTACAATAATAGTTGAATACATGACAGGAACCAAAGTCCTAGGGGGAGTGCTTGCAAGTGCTGCTGGGGAGCAGTTAAACTAATATGGCAGGGGGATGGGAACCTATTCAGGGAGACAGAGGGAAGTAGAATGGAGGCAGAAGCAAAAGATAGAAAGAAGAAAAGTAAAAGTGGAGGGCAGAGAAACCCAAGGCAAAAATCAAAAGGGCCACATTACAGTAAAATTCTAAAGGGACAAAGTGTGTTAAAAAGACAAGTCTGAAGGTTCTGTGCACCAATGCGAGGAGTATTCGTAATAAGGTGGATGAATTAACTGCACAGGCAGCAATTAACGGGTATGATGTAATTGGCATCACGGAGACATGGCTCCAGGGTGACCAAGGCTGGGAACTCAACATCCAGGGGTATTCAACATTCAGGAAGGAGAGACGGAAAGGAAAAGGTGATGGGGTAGCATTGCTGGTTAAAGAGGAAGTTAATGCACTAGTAAGGAAGGACATTAGCTTGAATCATGTGGAATCTGTATGGATGGAGCTGCGGAATACCAAATGGCAGAAAACGCTAGTGGGAGTTGTGTACAGACCATCAAACAGTAGTAGTGAGGTTGGGGACAGCATCAAACAAGAAATTAGGGATGCGTGCAATAAAGGTGCAGCAGTTATCATGGGTGACTTTAATCTACATTTAGATTGGGCTAACCAAACTGGTAGCAATATGGTGGAGGAGGATGGTTTTCTAGACCAATATGTCGAGGAACCAACTAGAGGGCTGGCCATCCTAGACTGGGTGATGTGTAATGAGAAAGGACTAATTAACAATCTTGTTGTGCGAGGCCCCTTGGAGAAGAGTGACCACAATATGGTAGAATTTTTTATTAAGATGGAGAGTGACACCGTTAATTCAGAGAATAGGGTCCTGAATTTGGGGAAAGGTAACTTCGATGGTATGAGACGTGAATTGGATAGAATAGACTAGCAAATGATACTTAAAGGGTTGATGGTGGATAGGCAATGGCAAACATTTAAAGATCACATGGATGAACTTCAACAATTGTACATCCCTGTCTGGAGTAAAAATAAAACAGTTAAGGTGGCTCAACCGTGGCTAACAAGGGAAATTAAGAACAGTGTTAAATCCAAGGAAGAGGCATATAAATTGGCCAGAAAATGCAGCAAACCTGAGGACTGGGAGAAATTTAGAATTCAACAGAGGAGGACAAAGAGTGCAATTAGGAGGGGGATAATAGAGTATGAGAGAAAGCTTGCCGGGAACATAAAAACTGACTACAAAAGCTTCTATAGATATGTGAAGAGAAAAAGATTAGTGAAGACAAACGTAGGTCCCTTGCAGTCAGATTCAGGTGAATTTATAATGGGGAATAAAGAAATGGCAGACCAGTTGAACAAATACTTTGGTTCTGTCTTCATGAAGGAAGACACAAATAACCTTCAAGAAATACTAGGGGATCGAGGGTCTAATGAGAAGAAGGAACTGAAGGAAATCCTTATTAGATGGGATTGAAGGCCGAAAAATCCCCAGGGCCTGATAGTCTGCATCCCAGAGTATTAAGGAAGAGGCCCTAGAAATAGTGGATGCATTGGTGATCATTTTCCAACAATCTATCGACTCTGGATCAGTTCCTATGGACTGGAGGGTAGCTAATGTGGCACCACTTTTAAAAAAAGGAGGGAGAGAGAAAACGGATAATTATAGACCGGTTAGCCTGACATCAGTAGTGGGGAAAATGTTGGAATCAACTATTCAAGATGTAATAGCAGCACATTTGGAAAGCAGTGACATGATCGGTCCAAGTCAGCATGGATTTATGAAAGGGAAATCATGTTTGACAAATCTTCTGGAAGTTTTTGAGGATGTAACTAGTAGAGTGGACAAGGGAGAACCAGTGGATGTTGAGTATTTGGACTTTCAAAAGGCTTCTAACAAGGTCTCACACAAGAGATTGGTGTGCAAAATTAAAGCACATAGTATTGGGGGTAATGTACTGACGTGGATCGAGAACTGGTTGGCAGACAGAAAGCAGAGAGTCGGGATAAATGGGTCCTTTTCAAACATTGACTAGTGGGGTGCTGCAGGGCTCAGTGCTGGGACCCCAGCTATTTACAATATACATTAATGATTTAGATGAAGGAATTGAGTGTCATATCTCCAAGTTTGCAGATGTCACTAAGCTGGCTGGCGGTGTGAGCTGTGAGGAGGACGCTAAGAGGCTGCAGGGTGACTTAGACAGGTTCGGTGAGTGGGCAAATGCATGGCAGATGCAGTAAAATGTGGATAAATGTGAGGTTATCCACTTTGGTGGCAAAAACACGAAGGCAGAATATTTTCTGTGTGGCGGCAGATTAGGAAAAGGGGAGGTGCAATGAGACCTGGGTGTCATGGTACATCAGTCATTGAAAGTTGACATGCAGGTACAGCAGGTGGTGAAGAAGGCAAATGGTATGTTGGCCTAGGAGCAGGGAGGTCTTACTGCAGCTGTACAGGGCCTTGGTGAGGCCTCACCTGGAATATTGTGTTCAGTTTTGGTCTCCTAACCTGAGGAACGACATTCTTGCTATTGCGAGAGTGCAGCGAAGGTTCACCAGACTGATTCCCGGGATGGCAGGACTGAGATATGAGGAGAGACTGGATCGACTGAGCCTGTATTCACTCAAGTTTAGAAGGATAAGAGGGGATCTCATAGAAACATATAAAATTATGATGGGACTGGACAGGTTAGATGCAGGAAGAATGTTCCCGATGTTGGGAAGTCCAGAACCAGAGGACACAGTCTAAGGATAACGAGTAACCCATTTAGAAACATAGAAACATGGAAAATAGGTGCAGGAGTAGGCCATTCGGCCCTTCGAGCCTGCACTGCCATTCGATGAGTTCATGGCGGAACATGCAACTACACCTTAGAGTGTGGAACCTGTATCGAATTTATGTCAGCCAGACTCTATTGTTAATTCATCCACTACCATCTCTTCACACAGCTTCCCTACTGTTTGCAAAATATCTTGTATGCATCTTTGCTCCATCTAGCCATTGGTTTCCATTGTGGTTGCATAATCAGTCTGTTTTATTGAAGAATGGGAAATCACATGGTGAAACGTGATGCATTCCAGTGGCCAGTGTACAGTGTATGGGTTTTCTGTTGCAATCTCTGGGTTTTGTTCTTGTTTAGCGAGATATTGGGCCGGTTGTGTCATTCTTTGCATCATTGAGGAAGGGGCGTCTGCCTTTGGAACTGCCCACAGATGCTGAAGTCAAGCAAATATTTAGTATAAAAGTCCAAAATCATGAGCATGGTGGCAGCTTTTGTGAGATCAGAATCGCAAAAGATTAGAGATGTAGAGACTGAAGGTGATTTAAATGTTTGACATTTTAAATGCATTCAACAGTAATAAACTGTGGTATTTAAAAATTATGGCAAGGGGTGGGAAAAGCTTAAATAAAGAGAAAGAGTTTGCTCAATTAGCTGCAGAGCACAAGATAAGGAGCGGGAGGTGCAACATGTGTCCTTTTGTCTCCTCCCTTCCCACCGTCCAAGACCCCAAACACTCCTTCCAGGTGAAACATCGATTTACTTGTCCTTCTTGCAATTTAGTATACTGTATTTATTGCTCAGAGTGCGGTCTCCTCTACATAGAGGAGACCAAACGTAGATTGGATCACCACTTTGCGGAACACCTCCGTTTAGTCTACAAGAGTGACTCCAAGCTTCCGGTCGCCTGTCACTTTAATTCTCCACTCCAATTTCACTCCGACCTTTCTGACCTCGGCCTCTGACGATGTTCCAATGAAGTAAGCTCAAGGAAGAGCACCTCATTTTCCGTTTAGGCACTTTAGAGCCTCCCTGGACTCGACGTAGAGTTCAGCAATTTCAGACCAGAACCTGTGCCCCTATTTTTTTCAGATGGTAGCTGTTGCTGATTCTGCCATTCTCATTGACACCTCTTCTAGACCCATCTTTTGTTTCTTTACCTGTCCCGTGACCATCTCCTTTTTGCTTTGTACAATCACACCTTTTGCCATTTAATCTCTCCTGCCTTCCAGCCTATCACACACCTTCCCTTTGTTCTTCCCTCCCCTCCTCCTTTCCCTGTCCCTGCACGTGCTTAAAACCTGTTACATCTCTAACCTTTTCCCGTTCTGGCGAAGGGTCATCGACCTGAAACGTTAACTCGGCTTCTCTCTCCACAGATGCTGCCCGTCCTGCAGTGTATTTCGAGCATTTTTAAAAATTTTTATTTCAGATTTCCAGCATCCGCAGTATTTTGCTTTTGGCTAAGGAATGGGTGTTCCATTCAGAAATATTGAAACTGGAGACTGAGAAAGAGCAAGAGCTGCGCAGACAGGAAGAAGAGTATCATGGATAGAACGAAGAGGAGAAGCAATGTACATGGGATGAATAGAGAAAACAGCATGAGTTCAAGGCCAATGAAAAGGAGCCATAGTGCCAACATTAAGCCAACAAAAAAAGAGAGCAGGAACACATAGCGACAGAGAATCTGAGAGGTAAGTGTGCCGAGCATTTTGTTACAACTAATTTAATTAGAAACTTCAACGATGGAAACGATATTGAAAATTTTATGCGACCTTCTAAATGATTGGTGAGCCATCATAAATGAAACAAAGATATATGGAAAAGTCATCTTGTACCTTCACTGAGCACCAAGCCACTCGCAGCTTTATCTTGTGTCTAAGGGTATGATCTATGAAGTTGTAGATTGTGCCATTCTTGATGTTTATGATTTAATGTATGACAAAAATCATGGAAGCTAAGGAAAAAGCAATTTAGTACCTACAAAGAATTAGGGAAAATTTGGAAACTTTGATTAGAATGTGAGAATGTCAGAGATTATAAAGTCTTGTCACCTTATGTCGAGGGATAGGTTTGTGGAACTGGTTCCAGATACTTGGAAACATACATAGAAAATAGGTGCAGGAGTAGGCCATTCGGCCCTTCGAGCCTGCACCACCATTCAATATGATCATGGCTGATCATGCAACTTCAGTACTCCATTTCTGCTTTCTCTCCATACCCCTTGATCCCTTAAGGGCCACATCTAACTCCCTTTTGAATATATCTAACAAATTGGCCTCAACAACTTTCTGTGGTAGAGAATTCCACAGGTTCACAACTCTCTCCGTGAAGAAGTTTCTCTTCTTCTTGGTCCTAAATGGCTTAGCCCTTATCCTTAGACCCTGGTTCTGGACATTCCCAACATCGGGAATATTCTTCCTCCATCTAACCTGTCCAATCCCGTCAGAATGTTATATGTTTCTATGAGATCCCCTCTCATTCTTCTAAATTCCAGTGAATATAAGCCTAGTCAATCCAGTCTTTCTTCATATGTCAGTCTTGCCATCCCGGGAATCAGTCTGGTGAACCTTCGCTGCACTCCCTCAATAGCAAGAATGTCCTTCCTCAGATTAGGAGACCAAAACTGAACACAAGACCAAAACAGTACACCAAGGCCCTGTACAACTGCAGTAAGACTTCCCTGCTCCTATACACAAATCCCCTCGCTATGAAGGCCAACATGCCATTTGCCTTCTTCACCGCTTGCTGTACCTGCATGCCAACTTTCAATGACTGATGTACCATGACACCCAGGTCTCGTTGCACCTCCCCTTTTCCTAATCTGTCACCATTCAGATAATATTCTGCCTTCCTGTTTTTGCCACCAAAGTGGATAACCTCACATTTATCTACATTATACTGCATCTGCCATGCATTTGCCCACTCACCTAACCTGTCCAAATCACCCTGCAGCCTCTTAGCATCCTCCTCACAGCTCACACCGCCACCCAGCTTAGTGTCATCTGCAAACTTGGAGATATTACACTCAATTCCTTCATCTAAATCATTAATGTATATTGTAACTAGGTGGGATCCCAGCACTGAACCTTGCAGTACCCCACTAGTCACTGCCTGCCATTCTGAAAAGGACACGTTTACATAGTGAACGTATGTACCCTGTACACTTCTGCCTCCTCGGTAAGAGTTTCCAATTCAGCCTGATCCACAGTGGATCGATTTTCCTTTGTAACGTGGTGGTTTGCAGGGTTTGCAGGGTTTACAGCTCGCCTGCACATTCGTTGGCGGTGTCCCATTGTTCTGCAACTATTGCACGCATCGTGCTTAAAGCGGCATTGATGGGGCCGATGATCACCTCCACAGCGCCAACAAGGTGTTAACTGTCTCGCATTAATGATTGATGGCGGACTCTGGGTTATCTGAGGTCGGGCCACAGCAGCCGGCGTGTACGTTCTGCCCTGTACATTTCTGCGCGAGACCCACGTTACTTTATGCAGAGTACTGGTCAAAACTTCTTTATGCTGCAAAATCTGTTTGGTGTTGTCGCTGGTGGACAAAAATGCCTGGTCTATCGTTATGGCTTTACTTAGATTCAGAGTTTCTACAGTCGACAGTTTGCAAAGGATTGGTTCGTGTCCAATGCCCACTACAAAAAAGTCTCTGAGCATTTAACATAGAAACATAGAAAATAAGTGCAGGAGTAGGCCATTCGGCCCTTCGAGCCTGCACCGCCATTCGATAAGATCATGGCTGATCATTCCTTCAGTACCCCTTTCCTGCTTTCTCTCCATACCCCTTGATCCCTTTAGCCGTAAGGGCCACATCTAACTCCCTCTTGAATATATCCAATGAACTGGCATCAACAACTCTCTGCGGCAGGGAATTCCACAGGTTAACCACTATCTGAGTGAAGAAGTTTCTCCTCATCTCAGTCCTAAACGGCCTGCCCCTTATCCTAAGACTGTGTCCCCTGGTTCTGGACTTCCCCAACATCGGGAACATTCTTCCCGCATCTAGCCTGTCTAGTCCAGTCAGAATCTTACATGTTTCTATGAGATCCCCTCTCATCCTTCTAAACACCAGTGAATAAAGGCCCAGTTGATCCAGTCTCTTCTCATATGTCATTCCAGCCATCCCTGGAATCAGTCTGGTGAACCTTCGCTGCACTCCCTCAATAGCAAGAACATCCTTCCTCAGATTAGGAGACCAAAACTGAACACAATATTCCAGGTGGGGCCTCGCCAAGGCCCTTTACAACTGCAGCAAGACTTCCCTGCTCCTATACTCAAATCCCCTTGCTATGAAGGCCAACATACCATTTGCCTTCTTCACCGCCTGCTGTACCTGCATGTCAACTTTCAATGACTGATGAACCATGACACCCAGGTCTCGCTGCACCTCCCCTTTTCTTAATCTTCCGCCATTCAGGTAATAATCTGCCTTCCTGTTTTTGACCCCAAAGTGGATAACCTCACATTTATCCACATTATACTGCATCTGCCATGTACTTGCCCACTCACCTAACCTGTCCAAATCACCCTACAGCCTCTTAGTGTCCTCCTCACAGATCACACCGCCACCAAGTTTAGTGTCATCTGCAAACTTGGAGATATTACACTCAATTCCATCATCTGAATCATTAATATATATTGTAAAGAGCTGGGGTCCCAGCACTGAGCCCTGAGGCACTCCACTTGTCACTGCCTGCCATTCTGACAAGGATCCGTTTATCCCGATTCTCTGCTTCCTGTCTGCCAACCAGTTCTCGATCCACATCAGTACATTACCCCCAATACCATGTGCTTTGATTTTTTACACCAATCTCTTGTATGGGACCTTGTCAAAAGCCTTTTGAAAGTCCAAATACACCACATACACTGGTTCTCCCTTGTCCACTCTATTAGTTACATCCTCAAAAAATTCCAGAAGATTTGTCAAGCATGATTTCTCTTTCATAAATCCATGCTGACTTGGACCGATCCTGTCACCGCTTTCCAAATGTGCTGCTATTTCATCTTTAATAATTGATTCCAACATTTTCCCCACTACTGATGTCAGGCTAACCGGTCTATAATGACCCGTTTTCTCTCTCCCTCCTTTTTTAAACCAGAGTGCGGGTATCTCGTGGGTGGCCTGCTTATATAACGTGCTCCCAAGGGATGCTGGGATCCCTAGGGACTCCAACAGGTGGGCCCTCTGGTGGTCAGGTGTCATACAGGTTACAAAGGGTTAAATACATAACACCCCCCCCACCACTCGTGTCTCTTCCCCCCTTTCCCCATCCGTGTCTCTCTCACCCCCAGCCTCTCTCTCACCCCCAGCCTCTCTCTCTCCCCCCAGCCCCTCTCTCTCCCCCCAGCCTCTCTCTCTCCCCCCAGCCCCTCTCTCTCCCCCCAGCCTCTCTCTCTCCCCCCAGCCCCTCTCTCTCCCCCCAGCCTCTCTCTCTCCCCCAGCCCCTCTCTCTCCCCCCAGCTTCTCTCTCCTTCCCGCCAGCCTCTCCCTCTTTCCCCTCAACCACTCTCTCTCCCCTCCCCCCAGCCCCTCTCTCTCCCCCCAGCCCCTCTCTCTCCCCCCAGCCTCTCTCTCACCCCCAGCCTCTCTCACTCCCCCCAGCCTCTCTCTCTCCCCCCAGCCCCTCTCTCTCCCCCCAGCTTCTCTCTCCTTCCCGCCAGCCTCTCCCTCTTTCCCCTCAACCACTCTCTCTCCCCTCCCCCCAGCCTCTCTCTCTCTCCCCTCAGCGCCTCAATCTCCCCTCAGCCTCTCTCTTTCCCCAGCCTCTCTCTCTGCCCCAGCCCCTCTCCCTGTCCCTGAGCCTCTCTCTCTTCCCCCCCAGCCCCTCTCTCTCTCCCCCAGCCCCTCTCTCTCTCCCCCAGCCCCTCTCTCTCTCCCCCCAGTCTCTCTCTCTCCTCCAGCCACTCTCTCTCTGCTTCCGCCCCTCTCTCTCTCCCCTGGTTTCTCTCTCTCCCCCAGCCCCTCTCTCTCCCCCCAGGCTCTCTCTCTCTCACCCCCAGTCTCTCTCTCTCCCCCAGCCTCTCTCTCTCTCTCTCTCTCCCCAGCCCCTCTCTCTCTCCCCCAGTCTCTCTCTCCACCCCCAGCCCTCTCTCTCTCCCCCCAGTCTCTCTCTCTCTCCCCCAGCCCCTCTCTCTCCCCCCAGTTTCTCTCTCTCCCCCAGCCTCTCTCTCTCTCTCCCCCAGCCCCTCTCCCTCTCCCCCAGTCTCTCTCTCTCCCCCAGCCCCTCTGTTTGTCCCTCAGCCCCTCTCTCTCTCTCTCCCCCAGTCCCTCTCTCTCTCCCCCATCCCCTCACTCTCTCCCCCAGCCTCTCTCTTTCTCTCCCCCAGCCTCTCTCTCTCCCCCAGCCCCTCTCTCCCGCCTCTCTCTCTCTATCTCCCCCAGCCTCTCTCTCTCTCCCCCAGCCCCTCTCTCTCTCGCCCAGCCTCTCTCTCTCCCCAGCCCCTCTCCCCACCCCCCCAGCCCCTCTCTCTCTCCCCCAGTCTCTCTCTCTCTCCCCCAGCCTCTCTCTCTCCTCCAGCCTCTCTCTCACTCTCCCCCAACCTATCTCTCCCCCAGCCTCTCTCTCTCTCTCTCCCCCAGCCCCTCTCTCTCCCCCCAGCTTCTCTCACCTTCCCGCCAGCCTCTCCCTCTTTCCCCTCAACCACTCTCTCTCCCCTCCCCCCAGCCTCTCTCTCTCTCCCCTCAGCCTCTCTCTCTTCCCCAGCCCCTCTCCCTGTCCCCGAGCCTCTCTCTCCTCCCCCCCAGCCCCTCTCTCTCTCTCTCTCCCCCAGTCCCTCTCTCTCTTCCCCCATCCCCTCTCTCTCTCCCCCAGCCTCTCTCTCTCTCCCCCAGCCTCTCTCTCTCTCCCCCAGCCCCTTTCTCTCTCTCTCCAGCCTCTCTCTCTCTATCTCCCCCAGCCTTTCTCTCTCTCCCCCAGCCCCTCTCTCTCTCACCCAGCCTCTCTCTCTCCCCAGCCCCTCTCCCCACCCGCCCCCCCAGCCCCTCTCTCTCTCCCCCAGCCTCTCTCTCTCTCCCCCAGCCTCTCTCTCTCCTCCGGCCTCTCTCTCACTCTCCCCCAACCTATCTCTCCCCCAGCCTCTCTCTCTCTCTCTCCCCCAGCCTCTCTCTCTCCTCCAGCCCATCTCTCTCTCCCCCAGCCTCTCTCTCTCCTCCAGCCTCTCTCTCACTCTCCCCAGCCTCTCTCTCCCCCAGCCTCTCTCTCTCTCTCCCCCCCAGCCTCTCTTTCTCCCCCAGCCCCTCTCTCTCCCCAGCCTCTCTCTCTCCCCAGCCCCTCTCCCCACCCCCCAGCCTCTCTCTCTCTCTCCCCCAGCCTCTCTCTCTCTCCTCCAGCCTCTCTCTCACTCTCCCCAACCTCTCTCTCTCCCAGCCTCTCTCTCTCTCTCTCTCCCCCAGCCTCTCTCTCTCCCCCAGCCTCTCTCTCTCTCCCCCAGCCTCTCTCTCTCCTCCAGCCTCTCTCTCACTCTCCCCCAACCTCTCTCTCCCCCAGCCTCTCTTTCTCTTTCTCTCCCCCAGCCTCTCTCTCTCCCCCAGCCTCTCTCTCTCTCCTCCAGCCTCTCTCTCTCTCTCTCTCCCCCAGCCTCTCTCTCTCCCCCAGCCTCTCTCTCACTATCCCCAGCCTCTCTCTCCCCCAGCCTCTCTCTCTCTCTCCCCCAGCCTCTCTCTCTCCCCCAGCCTCTCTCTCTCTCCCCCAGCCCCTCTCTCTCTCCCCCAGCCTCTCCCTCTCTCCCCCAGCCCCTCTTTTTCTCCCCAGTCTCTCTCTCTCCCCCAAACCCATCTCTCTCTCCCCTAGCCCCTCTCTCTCCCCCAAGTCTCTCTCTCTCCCCAGCCCCTCTCTCTCTCCCCCCAGTCTCTCTCTCTCCCCCAGCCTCTCCCTCTCTCCACCAGTCTCTCTCTCTCCCCCAGCTTCTCCCTCTCTCCCCCAGCCCCTCTTTCCACCCCAGCCCCTCTCTCCCCAGTCTCTCTCTCTCCCCCAGCCTCTCTCTTTCTCCCCCAGCCCCTCTCCCTCTCCCCCTAGTCTCTCTCTCTCCTCCAGCCCCTCTCTCTCTCCCCCAGTCTCTCTCTCTCTCCCCCAGCCCCTCTCTCTCTCCCCCCAGGCTCTCTCTCTCTCACCCCCAGTCTCTCTCTCTCCCCCAGCATCTCTCTCTCTCTCTCTACCCAGCCCCTCTCTCTCTCCCCCAGTCTCTCTCTCACCCCCCCCCCAGCCCCTCTCTCTCTCCTCCCAGTCTCTCTCTCTCTCCCCCAGCCCCTCTCTCTCTCCCCCAGCCTCTCTCTCTCTCCCCCAGCCCCTCTCTCTCTCCCCCAGCCCCTCTCTCTCTCCCCCCAGGCTCTCTCTCTCTCACCCCCAGTCTCTCTCTCTCCCCCAGCATCTCTCTCTCTCTCTCTACCCAGCCCCTCTCTCTCTCCCCCAGTCTCTCTCTCCCCCCCCCCCAGCCCCTCTCTCTCTCCTCCCAGTCTCTCTCTCTCTCCCCCAGCCCCTCTCTCTCTCCCCCAGCCTCTCTCTCTCTCCCCCAGCCCCTCTCTCTCTCCCCCAGCCCCTCTCCCTCTCCCCCAGCCTCTCTCTCTCCTCCAGCCTCTCTCTCCCTCTCGACCCTCCGCCATTTCTCTGCTGGCCGCCACCATGGCTCTCGGCCGCCCACGGGCCGCTCTCGGCCCCAGGCCGGCCGGGGGGAAGAGAGTCAGGGTCTCAGGCCCTGCTTCTCGGCACCCCGTGGATGGAATGATTCGGGGCAGGAGGGGGCCGGAGCTTGACAGGGGCGGGGCTTGTCGCATGTCTGTCAAAAAAAGTGCAGTACAAATAGTTACGCATTATTTTAAATGGGTTAACGCCTGTGTTAAAACAATAGAGACATTGCAAATGGAAATTATTAACCATTTTGGCATTAATTTTATCCAGTATAATTTCAAGGCCATTATTCGCATTGTCATTTCAATATATAATAATGATGAAAGTGATATTAATTTCTTCAAAGCTGATGACAATTCTAAATAAAAGGAGTTGCATTGCACACTTGTCCACTTCTCTCCATTCCAATCTTATTAGAAGCTCAAGCATCAGAAGATAATGATGCTGTTTAGGAATGTCAACACATTATCAGATGGTTTATAAATGGCCAAGAAATGTTTGAAAGCTGTTCTGGATTTTATTTCTCCATTAAAAATCCACGGTAATGTGCCATGATCATCAGCTTTTCTTAAGAAACTTAAAATTGTTTGCTGTAATTGTATTGAGTGCCACATCTCATTTCTAGACACGGCTGGTGCAATGTCCCCCAAACAGTATTCACGCGTCGAAACAACCTAATCGCTGTCACTTCCAATACAGCTGTGAAATATGTGGAGTTATTTTTCAATAGTAATCACCTTTGCAGAATTTTCAATCAGATTGAACAGTGAATCGCATTTAAATGTCACCATCCCTTAATGCTTCCAGGCATTATGAGAACTATTACCAATTTCCTCAGATGGTTCATTCATGATTATGCTCATGCTTTATTGAAATGAGAAATTTGTGTCTCATTTTCTGCAAAACTTTTCAGATGAGATTCCCTGCTGGCTTTTGTAGATTGAATGCTGCAAAAGAGTGATCACATTTATCCCTGTCACTCCAGCGCCTGCTTCCTTCGGGCCCCTCCAATGCCTGGACAGGAGGGCGTTTCAGACACACGAGAAAGGCTGTCATAAACCGGTCCCACTGGGACAGCAGCTTCACTGGAACGAGAGTCGCCCCAGACCTCTGGAGTTCAAGTTGACTCAAACCAATGTTTCACCGTTCAACCTCATCTCACTCAGGGAACACCTTGTAGGAGAGGTAGATCAGGAGTTTGAGCAAGTAAGTTAGTTGGCACTGTTGGTAGAACTGCTGTTAAGAAGGTAGTTGTAGATATGGTGCATAGATTGTTGTCACCTTTTGGTGCATGTTGTTGTGGACAGTAATCACAGCTGGATCACAGAGGTTTTAGTTCATTTCTGAATGTGCTTTCAACTTTTGGGAGTTGGATGATGACAAGGAAAGTACAGCTTATAGACACTTCTGTCTTATGAAAGAACTTGGCAGAAGTCTTCGACAGTGAGGCAGTTTGTCAGGGTGTGGGGGACAGCAGGCGGGTGTGAAGGGATTTTATTTGCTGAGTCAGACATTATTCATTTGAAAGCACAAGGCTATCAGCTGTGCCCTCCTTTCTGAGGCTGCCGGCTGTTAGAAACATAGAAATATAGAAAATTGGTGTAGGAGTAGGCCATTCAGCCCTTCGAGCCTGCACCACCATTCAATAAGATCATGGCTGATCATTCACCTCAGTATCACTTTCCTGCTTTCTCTCCAATGTGCACCACACCTTCTCCTTTCTGTACACGCTGCTTATTCTGTGGGGAGGAAGATTCTTCCCGTCACTCTTCATTGCCTTCACCCTTCATAAGTAGTAAACCTTTCTTCATTACGGTTATATCGTACACAGCATGCCACAAGAATTCCTGAGGCTCTGGTTGAGCTATCTAGGCACCTAAATCAAGACTTCAGAAATCTTAAAGTCTGCTCAATGACACTTCTTGCAATTGCATGGGCTTCCTTGTCTCTGTTGTCGCCATCTGGCTATGGAAACCTAACTCACGTCATCAGCCATAATGCAGAGGATTGCCCTGAGCACCAAAAGAAACCACCCTGATACATGGCTCTTGAGTTATGAGGCTTGGCTTGGTGGAGTGTTGTGTATTCTGCAGTAATGTGCAGGATAAGATCATTGGCATCGCACACTAGCTGCACATTAATAGAACTAAAGCCATAACGTTCACGAGGTTGTCATATGGGGCTTTGAGCGCTCCCTTGCATTCTGTACATAGATCTCTTTCTTGCTCTGGGTCTGTTGTGAGGAACGTGGGTTGCACCACTCTCCTGAATAGAACATCGGTGATCGTTTTATGCGATGATGAACTGCTGCTTGACTAATTTGGCAAAGGTCATCTGAAGGTGCCCTGAAGGATCCTGTTGCAAAGGAATTCAAGTCAGCGGTGAACCCCTTGACTGGTACTCCTGGTGGAAGTAAGCTGCAGGTTTTCAGCCAGCAGGTGACGTATCTTCCCCAGCGCAGCTTTATGAGGCACTAAGGTGCGGGGGGGCCAAGATTCACCACCGGGCCGGAAACAGGGCACAGCTACCGTGTTTGATGTGTTTTCACTGCCACAGTGGATGCGGTGACCCCTGGCAAAATTCAGCCCTTTGTCTTTTACCTTCGAGCAGGGTGGCAGTCAGTCACAATGGGGGCAGAGTGTGGGGTGGAGATCAGTCATCAGAGAGGCGGAAATGGGGGCAGGACGGAGTGTCTGCCGCTGTCACTGATGACATCGCCACGTCTCTCCCTTTCACCTGAAGGGGAGGGCCGCTGCCAGCTCTGCGATTCTTTTACTTCAGTCCACTGGGCCACCAGTCAGGCTTTCGGCTGGGCCAGCGGCCTGCCACCCCAGAGGTGGGTGCCAGGCTGCCTGTTGGCGGCCCGGCCAAACCCTGGGGAATAATTGTCGGGCTGACTAACAAAAAAATATATATATAAGATGGCGGCCACACCACCATTTTGCACACACAGTGCACCGACAGAAAAAAACCGTCGGGGGCACCGAGCGACGGCTGCAAGATTTTGTCAGGTAAATTTTGCTTCGGGGTGGGAGATCGGCGGTGAGACACTTTGATGACACACTTAGGAGGGTACGGCAGCAACAGGGTGGAAATGGGCCTCGCCGGGAAAAACCACCGAGGTGAATTTCGCGAGCGGCGGCCAGTCGACAAAAAAATCGGCGGCCATTCAACACCGTTGCATGGCCGCTGCCTTACGGCGGTAACAGGCCTCACCGGGAGGCTGAATTTCGGCCCCCTGATCTGTATGCCGTGGTGAGTGGGTATCTGCATGAAGAGTAGAGATGCAGATTGCTATGCAGGAAAAATATCACTGGCCTTCAGTAGCATGAAATAAAATGTCTCCTCGGTGTTGTATCTACCTCAGGTATACCTTAATGAAGCTCATACCAACACTCAAATGCAGTGAAGCAGGTGGGCCTTAAAGGAGACCGGCAATTTTTTGGGGAGGATTATTCTGAGGCTGTATTTTAGCAGCGCATTTGAGACAGTAGCCTTTAAGAATCCACTTTATGTCCCCAAATGGTCAGTAATTCGGTGGAGAATTTAGTTCTATTGGTTCCTCTCATGTTCATCCAATCATGGTCTTTCTTTCCTTTCGAGACACGTCTATTATCTTTTAAAACCACTGTGTGATTGCATTGAATATTCCTGTATCGGGCTCTGTCACTAGGAAAGCCCAAAGGAAAGCTGTCAGGCATTTGCTTGTAGTATCACCTAGGCTTGTAAGTGGCACAGTGCTCAGCATTTGTAATGTTAAATAAATAGATTCTCAGGGTCAAAGGTAGCAGTTTGCTGAACTATAGATTTGAAACATAGTGATGTAATTACAATTTAAATGCATAAAGTAATATTCATCCTCTCTCGATGATGATTCAAATAAAACCCCCTAACCCACCAACAAATTAGCTGGAACATTGTAGAATTTCATATCGCGATGCTTGAAACACCATTTCTTTCTGGTCGAAAACCTACAGAAGTCCACGCCTTCTCTCCTCGCTTCGCCAAGTTAGAGACCATGAGGTACATCTTCTTGTTAGGCACCTGCTTGAAATTCCCTCCCTGCCTTTGAGGGGGAGGGTAGCTTCATCCCCTCTAGCGAGTTTCCTGGCTTGCCCTCTCCCTCGCACTGTGATAGTTCCTGTGCTGCATGAAATGATACAATGAACTCCGTACTGTGAGCCAGTGACCAGGTGTAACCAGGTCAGCCTTTAATGGCTTCCACAAGAGAAGATACAAAGGTGAAGTTCAAGTTATATACCAGGCCCAGCACGAGTGTACCTGTGACCCTAGGACCTCCGACAGTAGTGCCCCCTTCTGGTGGGCAGAGCTTATGTACATTCATTACAGTTCCAATGCCTTTGATCCCTTGTTCCCCTCCAAATCACTCCTCCCCTCCCCATCCCTATTGCATTGCACCGAATGTCCTCTTCCTCTTCCAACTCCCTCCTCTCCCCTCCTCTTTCCTATTTTCCCCTTCTCTGTCCTTCCACCTTTCCCCAGTCCTCTTCCCCCATTACCCCATTCTTCTTCAGCCCTCACATCTGTCTTCTCCCTCTCACCTGCCTGGGTTCTCTTAACACTTTCCCTTCAAACCCTCCTTGACTTGAATACTACATTTAGTCTTGAATGCCCATGTGTAGGAAAAAGAAAAAGAAAGACTTGCATTTATATAGCGCCTTTCATGACAACAACCAGACATCTCAAAGCTCTTTACAGCCAATGAAGTACTTTTGGAGTGTAGTCACTGTTGTAATGTAAGAAATGCAGCAGCCAATTTGCACACAAGCAAGTTCCCACAAACAGCAATGTGATAATGACAAGATCATCTGTTTTTTTTTTATTATGTTGATTGAGGGATAAATATTGGCCAGAATGCCAGGGATAACTCCCCTGCTCTTCTTCGAAATAATGCCATGGGATCTTTTACATCCACCTGAGAGGGCAGATAGGGCCTCGGTTTAACATCACATCCGAATGACAGCACCTCTGACAGTGCAGTGCACTGGGAGTATCAGCCTGGATTTATGTGCTGAAAGTCCCTGGAGTGGGACTTGAACCCACAACCTTCTGACTCAGAGGCAAGTGTGCTACCGCCGACAGGACCATAGGATATCAATTTACAATGTAGTAAAACCCTCAAGCCTGCGTGCACTTCCTGTCAACCTTACGAGTTCCAGCACTTACATTTATAATGGGAGCTTGCACTTTGTATCACATCAATTTTGTGTCTCCCATCTCCTCAGCCAGTGATGCAGAGAATTTCCTATGCTCCGACCAACTCTGCTTCTCTATTTCTCAAATAGATGTATGTTTTGCTATTTAATTATAAATAATAATATAAAATCATAGTATCATAAAAAACACTGATTGGATATGACTTTAATATGGATGCTGAATTATGTCTGTGCACCCTGATGCAACAATCCCCCAGCCTCTATCCTCACTTCATCTGAAGATCACACTTGATATTGGCTTCCCGTGTGCAATGTCACTGGAGAATGATTGGAATGTTTTAAATTTAATAATCAAAGTCATCAAAATTCTCACGGTTGTTTTTATTTTATTAAGAGCTATTTATAAAAAGCTTCATGAGATCACTGGTGAAAGCAGTGCTGAGATCATTACAGTGTAACTTATCTGCTACCTTCACTCAGAATATTAATTTTGAATATTTAATCTAAATTGTCAGCTGTTCCCTCCGATCAGCTTTTGTTGCACTCGCTCCTGATCTTTGGGGCACCCTGTGCGGAGGGGAGCGGGTAGGTCCGAGGGCCTCCTCGAAGGACTGCTGCTGGGCACGGCCAAGGGGGGCCATCAGCCGGTCCAGGCAGTGGGCGGTCGAGGGGGTCGTTCAGCCCGACATGCCTGCCTCTCTTCCGCGCCTACATCCGGGCCAGGGTGTCCCTGGAGATGGAGCACGCGGTGTCCACCGGTACGCTCGCGGCCTTCCGCCAGAGGTGGGCGCCGGAGGGACTGGAGTGCATCATCACCCCCGGCAACCACATTTTAATTTGATTTTATATGTTTTAAAGTTTAATTTGTTTTAATTGCCGGGTTTTAGTGTCCCCCTCCACTTTTATAGGGGGCACTTGTCAATTATGGTTTTAGTGCCCCCAAAAAAAACACAAAAAAAACCTAGAAAAATACAAAAAAAAAAGGGCCCTGGAAAATATTTGGAGTGTCCCCCAGATTGGGGGGGGGCACTCGATTTAAATGTTTTATTTTGTCTCCTTTAAAAGAGTTGTTGCACTCGCTGTTATTACCCCTTCGAAACTGACTGCAACTTCAGGAGGTAACGCGTGCACATGTGCATCCTAACGCAGAAATGCTGATAGAGAATTCAAACTGGCTGCATTTAGACAAACTGTGAAAATTCACAGACCCCCAAGTCAGAGATGCTATGTGCAGTTCAGCATGTTGCATTAAGTCATCAATCAACTTGACATTTTAGGACTTTGGGTAGCGAGCCAATTAAAAGGTTAAAAGACTATTAATTGAGCCAATAAGGTCAAAGAAGGCGAGTTCTTTTCTGCAAAATGGATCCAGGTATAAGTACAGCCATTTTGACCATGTGGTCTCAGGAGGACAAAGACCTGGCTTAAAGCCAAGAGCTTGTTACTGCTGTCTGCCAAAATAAATAAATTAAAACTACAATCGGAGTTCGTATTTCATTGGAAATTAAGAGATCTAACAAATGCTGAGGTTGCGCTCAGTCACTCACTGCCCCACCATTGGCTGTGCTGTGAACCATCACCCCACCCTTGCCCCACAACTGGCAATCATTGTAATCTGTGAAATCAGGGGATACTGATCAAAACGTCAGCTCGCCTGTGGTAATACCGCTGCTGATTACCCCATTAAAAGTTAGACCCTTTGGATTAGGTGTAACTGGGGTTTAAACAACATATTGACTGCTAAACAAACATTATGGTCCTGAAAAACTAATTTTTAATTTTGTGGAGTGTCAAATTTATCCATTTTAAGAAATATTAAAGTTTGTCCATCTTTATTTCAGGTTTGCCCTTTTGCCATGTGACAGTCCCAATCTTTGTTTTGCTCTCTATAACAATTTTTTTAAAGTTAGCATCAGAGAAGCTTACCCACCTCCTGGTTCCCGGCCTGTGAGAATTCTGCATTGTGATTGGCTGCTTAGGCAGCTTGTTGACGTCACAGCAGCTCACGTTAGGGATTCCCCATTAACTGCCGCTGACTTCAACTCCTCGGAAAAGCCGAACTTGTCGCCACGGAGATTGCGGGATCTTTGTGGGAAGTTTACCTGCGGGATCTTGCGGTTTTCAATTTGCCGCTGATTGCAAGTTACGGGCCAATGTTTCAGTGTACGACCCTTCATCAGAACAGTTCTGAGAGCCATTCATTAGGGTACCACAGATACGGGACTCCCTTTATTTGACCTGTCATCTGCTGCACACTTTGCAAACCATCCCCAGTGCCTGCATGTACAATTGCTGCTCTACAAGCTTCCTTCTTTTAAAAACAGGAGCCTTGAGATATGGGGCTCCAGGCACATCTTCAACCAAATGGAGATATCTCCTGATCCTTTGGTGAGCAATGTCTTCCTCCTCCTCTTCCACACCCAGCTGCTCCTGCTCGTATAGAGGGCGAAAATCCAGCCCAGAGAGGTTAAACTGAGACAGAAAAAGGAGCAATACGACAAACGTGAGGTTCATAACCAAGCTGAATATAGAAAGTATGGAGATCTAAAAAAAAGGGATTAAGATGGGCAAAGAAAGGGTATGAGAATAGATTAGCAGCTAACATTAAAAGTATCCCAAACCGGACAAGTCCTTTATAAACACATAGATAGTAAAAGGGTAGTCAAAGGAAAGGTAGCGCCGATTTCGAACCAAAAAGGAGATATTCTTGAGGAGGCAGATGGCTGAGGTTCTAAATGATTACTTTGTACCTGTCTTCACTGGAGAAGAGGATGCTGCCAATGGAGCAGTAAAGGAGGAGGCAGCAGTGATATCGGATAGGATAAATATAGATGAAGAGGAAATACTTAAAAGACTGGCAGTCCTCAAAATAGTAAAGTCACCTGGTGCGGTTGGGATGTATCCTAGGTTATTGGGTGAAGTAAGGGTGGAAATTGTAGAGGCTCTGACCCCAATCTCCCAATCCCCCTTGGATATGGGCGTGATGCCAGAGTATTGGAGGATTGTTGCACCCCTATTCGAAAAAAGGAGAGAGGGATAAACCTGGCAACTATAAGCCAGTCAGCCTAACATCGGTGGTGGGGGACCTTTGAAAAACAATAATCCAGGACAAAATTAATTGGCAGTTGGAAAAGAATGAGCTAAGTAGATTAAATTAAAGTCAGCATGGATTTGTTAAAGGCATAGCATGTTTGACTATCTTTCATGAAGTAACAAAGAGGGTCGATGAGGGTAGTGTGGTTGATGTTGTTTATATGGACTTTAAAAAGGTGTTTGACAAAGTACCACATAATAGCTTTCTTAGCAAAATTAAAGCCCATGTGATTAAAGGGACAGTGGCAGCATGGATAGAAAATTGGCTAAGAGACCAAAAGCAGAGAGTAGTGGCGAATGGTTGTTTCTCAGACTGGTGCGAGGTATACAGGGTGTTCCTCAGGGTCGGGATTAGGCTCACAACTCCTTTTGATATATATTAATGACCTAGACGGGTATAGGGGGCATAATTTCAAAGTTTTTAGATGACACAAAACTCAGAAATGTAGTAAACAGTGAGGAGAATAGTAACAGGCTCCAGGTGGACATCGACAGACTGGCGAAAAGGGCAGGTTCATGGCAGATGAAATTCAATGCAGAGAAGATTTATTAGAATGGTACGAGGAATGAGAGACTTCAGTTACGTGGGGAGACTGGTGAAGTTGGGGTTGTTCTCCTTCGAGCAGAGACGATTAAAAGGAGATTTGACAGAGGTGTTCAGTGGACGCTTTTCATAAAGTAAACGGTTTCCAGCGGCAGAAGGATCGGTAACCAGAGGACACAGATTTAAGATGATTGGCAGAAGAAGCAGAGGTGACATCAGGACATATTCGTTTACATAGCGAGCTGTGATCTGGAATGCCTAAAAGTGGAAGCAGTTTTGGTAATAATATTCAAAGGAGAATTGGATAAGTACTTGAAGGGAAAAATTGTACAGAGCTATGTGGAAAGGGCAGTGGGGTGTGATTAATTGGAGAGCTCTACAAAAGAGCTAGCACTGGCACGATGGGCCAAATGACCTCCCTCTGTGCTGCATTATTCTATCATTATATGTATGGATGTATACACGAAGAAGTACATGCAGGGGAAGGCTGGGTATAAAGGGCCCTACACTACTCATGGACATTGACAGTGAGCTATTGAAACACTTCAAAACAATAAGGGTGCCGTGATTGGAATTTGCAAACGTACTTATCTCAGTGCCTTCTTGTGTGGCCGGCTTCTCTTATCTTGGCAGACATTTTTCTGACACTGAGTTCTGAAGCTTGGGGTTGTCAAATTGCCACTGATGATTTGGATAGCTCCTGCCACTTACTGTCCGGTTCTCCTTGCAGGATGACATTGAAGGGTTCCAAATAACGGAGTGACTGCTGCCAAGGAACCGGAAGCTACCAGAAGCTGCACAGAAGCATTCTGCACATTAATTTCCGGTCCCAAATCTGAAAAAGTAACGTTCACCACAACAGACAGAGGACCTGATAGCGATAACCAATAAGGGAATTAAGGGTTACGGGGAGCGGGCGGGTAAGTGGAGCTGAGTCCACGGCCAGATCAGCCAAGATCTTGTTGAATGGCGGAGCAGGCTCGAGGGGCTAGATGGCCTACTCCTGTTCCTAATTCTTATGTTCTTATGTTCTTATGATAAGCACACACGGCGAGAGTACAATAAAACTCTCTCAACCTGACAACATCCTAACATCGACTTCAAGTCACATTACAGACCTCACAATAACTGAAATTTCCAAACCTTCGCCTTTCTCTCTCACTAATTAGTGGGAAGTCTGGCGAGGCCAAGTAAGAAAACCACGGCATACTCAACTACTTTATTTCGTTGCCAGTAGTCGCGTCCTCCAAATAATGCCTCTTCCTTTGGCTCACTGAACTTAGAAGTATTTCCACCACATGAAACTGAGAGCTTTCATGATCTCTTGGACGTCTTTCTGTTGTGGCGCTTTCTGCAATTTACAATTTTGGATGTACTGCCGCTTTGAGCTGCTGCAGACCTTCAAATTCCTGCAGTAACATGCAAGTTTCTGCCCCTAAATGGTGATCTCTCAATGACTGGAGTCTCCTGTGCCGAGAACTTGCTGTCATTGTACAAATATGGCTGACTGTGCGAACCTGTCAGGGTCAGGCTTCTTGGTCGTTGAGTTTCATCCAAGTAGTAAAATCTAGACTATTGAATATGGGAGGGACATGGATGAGTGTGAGGATAATGTTTTGGCTCTTAGGAGGAACAAAATGGCAGCAATGATCTACATAAGGTACATTTTCAGGGGTTTTATCATTATTGTCATGTATTCAACCAGCATTGTCACCCATGTATCATCTGACTTAAGTTGTACACTATGAGAACAATGACCACTAGGTGGTGAACTTTTGGGAGACACTCCTAACCTGGACCTTCAGGTATAAAAGGAGAAGCTCCACCCACTTCCATCACTTGAGTGCTATGAAATAAAGGACAGGTCAGAGACTGACCTCTCTCAAGCATGGGCCTCGTGTGCATTTATACTGTATAGTAAGGACGTATCAATGGCAACGAGAAACTGGGATTTAAACCACACGAGCTTGGCCACGAGCAGAACAGACGAGAGGTACTGTGTTAAGGAATGGTTGGGACAGAGAATCAACATTGTTAAAGCAGCACGCAGTTCTCCAGGCAGACAAGGGCAGTCAGGCATGCCCCAACATGCAGTCGAGCCCAGAGGGGGAGTTCGACAGAGACAATGGCAAGCTGAACGGCGATTCACACCATTGCAAGGGACAATGCGGCCAGTATTGGGGCCATCAACACCTGTTAATGGCGCACTCAAGGGCAATAACAGGGGCAGTCAGAGACGATCGACTGGCAACGGACCTTTTATTTCCAACAACAGCTCATGTTGGAGGTGTGGAGGCACACACTCAGCCGGAGTTTGCAGAGATGAGCAAAATACCTGCAGAAATTGCAGAAATTGCAGAAATGAACGCTGGGGGAAATCGCTGGAAGCTGAAGTTCAGCGAGTTCAT
Source organism: Pristiophorus japonicus (assembly GCF_044704955.1). Classification (NCBI taxonomy): domain Eukaryota; kingdom Metazoa; phylum Chordata; class Chondrichthyes; family Pristiophoridae; genus Pristiophorus; species Pristiophorus japonicus. Next base: position 322,829,909 of record NC_091979.1, read on the forward strand.
GTGGAGCACGTATACAGTTCATATACCAGGACACCACCAATAATGATGAAAGTGCTCCTCAATGGCATCCCAGTATCAATGGAGCTAGACATGGGGGCCAGCCAGTCCCTGATGAGTATCAAACAGTTTGACAAGTTGTGGGCGTCCAAGGCCAGGAGGCCAAAATTATCGCCGATTGACGCACAGCTACGGATTTACACAAAGGAGATCATTCCGGTGCTAGGCAGCGCCATGGTAGTCGTGACCCACAAAGATTCGGAGAACAGGTTGCCACTCTGGGTTGTCCCAGGGGACGGTCCCGCACTACTCGGGAGGAGTTGGCTTGCTGTCATGAACTGGAAATGGGGCGATGTCAATGCAATTTCCTCTGTGGAGTGAGTATCATGCTCACAGATCCTGGACAAATTTGACTCACTGTTTCAACCCGGCATCGGCACTTTCATGGGGACCAAGGTAGTGATTCATATAAACCTGGATGCCAGGCCAGTACACCACAAGGCCAGAGCGGTGCCGTACATGATGCGGGAAAAGATAGAAGGCGAATTGGACCGCCTGCTGAGGGAAGGCATCATCTCGCCAGTCAAATTCAGTGACTGGGCGAGCCCGATTGTGCTAGTGCTCAAGGCGGATGGGTCGGTCAGGATATTTGGTGATTACAAGGCCACCATCAGTCGGGTGTCACTCCAAGACCAGTACCCGCTACCGAGAGCGGAGGACCTCTTTGTGACGCTATCCGGTGGCAAAGTTTTTTCAAAATTGGACCTGACCTCAGCTTACATGACCCAGGAGCTGGCGAGTGAGTCGAAGAAGCTGACCACCATCACGACACACAAGGGGTTGTTTGAGTATAACAGATGTCCGTTCGGGATTCGCTCGGCCGCCGCGATCTTCCAACGAAATATGGAAAGCCTCCACAAGTCGATTCCAGGGATGATGGTTTTTCAAGACGACATCCTCATCACGGGTCGCGATACTGAAAAATACCTCCACAACCTGGAGGAGGTGCTACGCAGACTGGACCGGGTAGGTCTGCGATTGAAAAAGGCGAAGTGCGTCTTCTTCGCTCCAGAGGTAGAATTCCTGGGGATGAGGGTAGCAGCAGACGGGATCAGCCCTACTGCGTCCAAGATGGAAGGGATCCGGAGAGCACCCAGACCCTGTAAAACGACGGAGCTGCTTTCATTCCTGGGGCTCCTGAACTATTTGGTAACTTTCTTCGCAAATTGAGCATGTTGCTAGAGCCGCTACATGTGCTCCTATGCAATGGTCGCGAATGGGTCTGGGGGGGACAGCCAGGAAAGGGCTTTTAATAGAGCACGCAATTTGTTATGCTCCAACAAACTGTTAACGTTATATGACCCGTGTAAGAAACTTGTTTTAACGTGCGATGCGTCGTCCTATGGGGTCGGGAGTGTGTTGCAGCATGTTAATGCCAAGGGTCAGTTACAGCCGGTAGCTTATGCCTCCAGAAGTCTGTCCCAGGCAGAAAGGGGCTATGGGGTGGTAGAAAAGGAGGTGCTCGCATGTGTATATGCTGTAAAGAAAATGCATCAGTACCTGTTTGTCAGGAAATTTGAGCTGGAGACAGATCACAAACCCCTAACGTCCCTTTTGGCCGACAACAAGGCCACAAATGCAAACGCTTCAGCCCGCTTACAGAGGTGGGCACTCACGTTAGCCGTCTATACAATTCGGCACAGACCAGGCACCGAAAACTGCGCCGATGCACTCAGCAGGCTCCCACTAGCCACCACTGAGGGGGCTACCGAGCATGGTGCTGAGATGGTCATGGCTGTTGAAGCTTTCGGAAGCGAAGGCTCACCCGTGACAGCACGTTAGATCAAAGTCTGGACAAATAGAGACCCGTTATTGTCTTTAGTCAAGAAATGTGTCCTGAATGGAGACTGGGCAGCCACGTACGGGGCATGCCCTGAGGAATTTAAACCATTTCACAGGTGCAGGGATGTACATAAGAACATAAGAACATAAGAATTAGGAACAGGAGTAGGCCATCTAGCCCCTCGAGCCTGCTCCGCCATTCAACAAGATCATGGCTGATCTGGCCGTGGACTCAGCTCCACTTACCCGCCCGTTCCCCATAACCCTTAATTCCCTTATTGGTTAAAAATCTATCTATCTGTGATTTGAATACATTCAATGAGCTAGCCTCAACTGCTTCCTTGGGCAGAGAATTCCACAGATTCACAACCCCCTGGAGAAGAAATTCCTTCGCAACTCGGTTTTAAATTGGCTCCCCCGTATTTTGAGGCTGTGCCCCTTAGTTCTAGTCTCCCCGACCAGTGGAAACAACCTCCCTGCCTTTATCCCTTTCATTATTTTAAATGTTTCTATAAGATCACCCCTCATCCTTCTGAACTCCAACGAGTAAAGATCCAGTCTACTCAATCTATCATCCTAAGGTAACCCCCTCATCTCCGGAATCAGCCTCGTGAATCGTCTCTGTACCCTCTCCAAAGCTAGTATATCCTTCCTTAAGTAAGGTGACCAAAACTGCACGCAGTACTCCAGGTGCGGCCTCACCAATACCCTATACAGTTGCAGAAGGACCTCTCTTGCAATGAAGGCCAACATTCCATTCGCCTTCCTGATTACCTGTTGAACCTGCAAACTAACTTTTTGGGATTCATGCACAAGGACCCCCAGGTCCCTCTGCACCGCAGCATGTTGCAATTTTTCCCCATTCAAATAATATTCCCTTTTACTGTTTTTTTTTCCCAAGGTGGATGACCTCATACTTTCCGACATTGTATTCCATCTGCCAAACCTTAGCCCATTCGCTTAACCTATCTAAATCTCTTTGCAGCCTCTCTGTGTCCTCTACACAACCCGCTTTCCCACTAATCGTTGTGTCATCTGCAAATTTTGATACACTACACTCTGTCCCCTCTTGCAGGTCATCTATGTATATTGTAAACAGTTGTGGTCCCAGCACCGATCCCTGTGGAACACAACTAACCACCGATTTCCAACCCAAAAAGGACCCATTTATTCCGACTCTCTGCTTTCTGTTAGCCAGCCAATTCTCTATCCATGCTAATACATTTCCACTGACTCCGCGTACCTTTATCTTCTGCAGTAACCTTTTGTGTGGCACCTTATCGAATGCCTTTTGAAAATCTAAATACACCACATCCATCGGTACACCTCTACCCACCATGCTCATTATATCCTCAAAGAATTCCAGTAAATTAGTTAAATATGATTTCCCTTTCATGAATCCATGTTGTGTCTGCTTGATTGCACTATTCCTATCTAGATGTCCCGCTATTTCTTCCTTAATGATAGTTTCAAGCATTTTCCCCACTACAGATGTTAAACTAATCGGCCTATAGTTACCTCCATTTTGCCTGTCCCCTTTTTTAAACAGAGGCGTTACATTAGCTGCTTTCCAATCCACTGGTACCTCCCCAGAGTCCAGAGAATTTTGGTAGATTATAACAAATGCATCTGCTATAACTTCCGCCATCTCTTTTAATACCCTGGGATGCATTTCATCAGGACCAGGGGACTTGTCTACCTTGAGTCCCATTAGCCTGTCCAGCACTACCCCCTTAGTGATAGTGATTGTCTCAAGGTCCTCCCTTCCCACATTCCTGTGACCAGCAATTTCTGGCATGGTTTCTGTGTCTTCCACTGTGAAGACCGAAGCAAAATAATTGTTTTAGGTCTCAGCCATTTCCACATTTCCCATTATTAAATCCCCCTTCTCATCTTCTAAGGGACCAACATTTACTTTAGTCATTCTTTTCCGTTTTATATATCTGTAAAAGCTTTTACTATCCGTTTTTATGTTTTGCGCAAGTTTACCTTCATAATCTATCTTTCCTTTCTTTATTGCTTTCTTAGTCATTTTTGCTGTCGTTTAAAATTTTCCCAATCTTCTAGTTTCCCACTAACCTTGGCTACCTTATACGCATTGGTTTTTAATTTGATACTCTCCTTTATTTCCTTGGTTATCCACTGCTGGTTATCCCTTCTCTTACCACCCTTCTTTTTCACTGGAATATATTTTTGTTGAGCACTATGAAAGAGCTCCTTAAAAGTCCTCCACTGTTCCTCAATTGTGCCACCGTTTAGTCTGTGTTTCCAGTCTACTTTAGCCAACTCTGCCCTCATCCCACTGTAGTCCCCTTTGTTTAAGCATAGTACGCTCGTTTGAGACACTACTTCCTCACCCTCAATCTGTATTACAAATTCAACCATACTGTGATCACTCATTCCGAGAGGATCTTTTACTAGGAGATCGTTTATTATTCCTGTCTCATTACACAGGACCAGATCTAAGATCGCTTGCTCCCTTGTAGGTTCTGTAACATACTGTTCTAAGAAACAATCTCGTATGCATTCTATGAATTCCTCCTCCAGGCTACCCCGTGAGATTTGATTTGACCAATCGATATGTAGGTTAAAATCCCCCATGATTACTGCCGTTCCTTTTTCCCCCACCGTGAAGTTATTATTTGGGGGCCTATAAACTATGCCCACCAGTGACTTTTTCCCCTTACTATCTCTAATCTCCACCCACAATGATTCAACATTTTGTTCATTAGAGCCAATATCATCTCTCACAACTGCCCTGATATCATCCTTTATTAACAGAGCTACCCCACCTCCTTTCCCTTCTTGTCTATCTTTCCGAATCGTCAGATACCCCTGTATGTTTAATTCCCAGTCTTGGCCACCCTGCAACCACGTTTCTGTAATGGCCACCAAATCATACCCATTTGTAATAATTTGTGCCGTCAACTCGTTTACTTTATTTCGAATGTTGCATGCGTTTAGGTAGAGTGTTTTAATACTAGTTTTTAAACCATGATTTTTAGTTTTGACCCCTCCTGCAGCCCCTTTACATTCAGTGGCCCTTTTTGTTTTTTGCCTTGGGTTTCTCTGCCCTCCACTTTTACTCATCTCCTTTCCGTCTTTAGCTTTTGTCTCCTTTTTGTTTCCCTCTGTCTCCCTGCATTGGTTCCCATCCCCCTGCCCTATTAGTTTAACTCCTCACCAACAGCACTAGCAAACACTTCCCCTTGGACATTGGTTCCGGTCCTGCCTAGGTGCAGACCGTCCGGTTTGTACTGGTCCCACCTCCCCCAGAACCGGTTCCAATGCCCCAGGAATTTGAATCCCTCCCTGCTGCACCACTGCTCAAGCCACATATTCATCTGTGCTATTCTGCGATTCCGACTCTGACTAGCACGTGGTACTGGTAGCAATCCTGAGATTACTACTTTTGAGGTCCTATGTTTTAATTTAGCTCCTAGCTCCTTAAATTCATCCCGTAGGACCTCATCCCTTTTTTTACCTATATCGTTGGTATCAATGTGCACCATGACAACTGGCTGTTCACCCTCCCTTTTCAGAATGTCCTGCACCCGCTCAGAGACATCCTTGACCCTTGCACCAGGGAGGTAACATACCATCCTGGAGTCTCGGTTGCGGCCGCAGAAATGCCTATCTATTCCCCTTACAATCGAATCCACTATCACTATCGCTCTCCCACTCTTTTTCCTGCCCTCCTGTGCAGCAGAGCCAGCCATGGTGCCATGAACTTGGCTGCTGCTGCCCTCCCCTGATGAGTCATCCCCCTCAACAGTACTCAAAATGGTGTATCTGTTTTGCAGGGGGATGACCACAGGGGACACCTGCACTACCTTCCTTGCACTTCTCTTCCTGCTGGTCTTCCATTCCTTAGCTGGCTGTGGACCCTTCACCTGTGGTAAGACCAACTCACTAAACGTGCTATTCACGTCATTCTCAGCATCATGGATGCTCCAGATTGAATCCACCCTCAGCTCCAATTCCACAACGTGGTCTGTCAGGAGCTGGAGGCGGATACACTTCCCACACACGTAGTTGTCAGGGACACCGGAAGTGTCCCTGAGTTCCCACATGGTACAGGAGGAGCATAACACGTGACCGAGCTCTCCTGCAATGACTTAACCCTTAGATACACTTAAATTGGCAACAACAATGTTAAAGTTTACTCACTGTTATAGAAGAGAAAAAAGAAAAACTACTCACCAATCACCAGCCAATCACTTTCCCCCTGGCTGTGATGTCACCTTTCTGTTTCTTTCTACTTCTTTTTTGCCTCCTCCCTGTAGCTGCACAAGCCCCGCCTCTCGCCGACCCCGGACTTGCACTGCTCTAAGCTCCCGCCTCCTCGACTGACTGCTCGAACTGCCTGACTCCTGCTGAACTCTCGATTCAGGCCGATTGCCTACTGTGGGGAAACCGCGTAGTCATGCCCCAGATGGGCAGAGAGGTGTTCATCAGAGAACTCCACAATGAGCACCCGGGCATTGTCATGATGAAGGCAATTGCCAGGTCACACATTTGGTGGCTAGGGATAGACACAGATCTGGAACTTTGTGTTCGCAGGTGCAACACGTGTACCCAGCTGGGCAATGCGCCCAGGGAAGCCCCCCTTAGCCTCTGGTCCTGGCCCGCCAAGCCTTGGTCACGCATCCATGTGAACTACGCAGGTTCTTTCATGGGAAAAATGATTTTGGTTGTAGTAGACGCCTACTCCAAATGGATCGAGTGTGACATTTTAAATTCAAGCACATCCTCTGCCACGATAGAAAGTCTACGGGCAATGTTCGCCGCCCACGGTCTACCGGATATCTTGGTCAGCAACAATGGCCCGTGCTTCACAAGCACTGAATTCCAGGACTTCATGGCAGGCAATGGAACTAACGGCCAGGCAGAACGAGCAGTGCAGATAATCAAACAGGGGATGCTCAGAATCCAAGGGGGTTCCCTACAAAGGCGCTTATCACGCCTCCTGTTGGCCGACAGATCCCGACTACACTCGCTCACAGGGGTTCCACCCGCAGAGCTGCTAATGAAAAGGACGCTCAAAACCCGGTTATCCCTTATACACCTCACTATGAAAGAAATTGTCGAGAGCAGGCGCCAGTCACAATGTGACTACCATGACAGGAATGCGAGGGCGCGATGTATTGATGTAAATGACCCTGTTTTTGTCCTCAACTACGCTGCAGGGCCCAAATGGCTCGCAGGCACTGTGATTGCCAAAAAGAGAAATAGGATTCTGGTCGTTAAACTTACCAATGGACAAATCTGCCGCAAACACGTGGATCAAACAAAAAGGAGGTTCAGCAACCCCATAGAAGAAGTAGAGGTAGAACCCGATGTAGAGTTCACTCCACCACAGGTAACCGAACATCGGAACCAAGTGGAGGAGAGCCCAGTCACTGTGGGCAGTCCGGACAGGCCTGAGGCACCGCAAATAACAGACACTCAGGCCAGCGCCCAACAACCGGAGCCCCAACTCAGGCGCTCTACAAGAGAGCGTAAACCACCAGAGAGACTCAACCTGTGATCCCAATAAGACTTTGCGGGGGGAGGTGATGTCATGTATTCAACCAGTATTGTCACCCAAGTATAAACTGACAAGTTTTACACTGTGAGAACAATGACCACTAGGTGGTGAACTTTTGGGAGACACTCCTAATCTGGACCTTCAGATATAAAAGGGGAAGCTCCACCCACCTTCATCACTTGAGTGCTGTGAAATAAAGGACGGGTCACAGACTGACCTTCTCTCAAGCATGGGCCTCGTGTGCATTTATACTGTATAGTAAGGACGTATCAATTTTCATGGCTTAATTAAGAGTTTGAATTAAAAGAACATATTGCAACAGCAAGCTATCTACATTAGATATTCAGCTAACTGCTGTGGTTAATTCAGTGCAGTGTGGTGTCTGTGTAATGTTAGAGAGACACATCCAAAGATCAAATTCTGCAATGTGAGAAAGTACTTTATGCAAATATAAAGTCAGTCCAGCTAACGGGGGAAGGCGGGTAATTGTGACTTGGATAATCAGTCCTTCTGCCAGTACATTAGTGTCATCAATAAGTTTATTATTGATACTGAACATGTAAACTCCAGCTCAGCTACAGATATGGAGAATTGCTTAGCTAATGCTAAGTGGGTGATGTGTTCCAGCTACCAAACAGACTCATTTTAAAATATTTCATGTATCGAATAGAATTACAATAGAATACAGGTACCTCTAACAGGACTCTGCAATCTATTGAAAGTCATGCATGTGTAAAACTTAGTGAATCATTAGTTGTAGCCTGAGGAATATATTTACAACAAATTTTCCCTGAATTTGCTGGAGCTGGGTATCGTGTGGCATGTCCCGTTAGTTAGACTTTTCCCCTCATCCTTTGGCCTCAAAAATGTTTGCACCGCAAATTGCTGGAAGTGGAACCTGAAACGGGATGAACGGGTCATCTGGGACCTTGGTGAATAATGGGACCAATAGTCTGCCTCATTATTCAATGAGATTAAAGGATAGAGAAAGAAACAGAGGAATGGCAAAGGAAATAGGATGAATTAGAGTCAAATTAAGTACAGAAAGAGAAATAAAGGGAGGGAAAGAAATATTGGATTAAGAGAGAGAGAAGAGACAAAAGGGAAAAGTAAGAAAAAAATATAAACAGGTAAAATGTTAAATATCTCTAAGAACAATTTACAACCCACAGGAATTAGACTCCACAGTTTCAATTATTCCCTTTCTAGGCTGGAGAGGTTGAGTGACATGGCAGGAGTATAAAGCTCATCATTAAATGGTCCTTACACTATTAAATACCAGCCCTAACTTTCTGCGGTCAGTTTAAAAGAGTTTCATTCATATAAACAGCAACTCCAACATTTCCATGAAACTCACGGGGAGGTTGAGGGCGAGCTGTTGCTTTTGCAAGGCTAATGACAGAGCAGCGCAAATTGTCCAGCAACTTGTGACGATTCGCAATTCACGGGGTATCTCTTCCTCACCACAAATTGCTGGACAATTTACACACTTATAACAGCGTGTGCGTTAAATTCGCTGTTATTTCCCCAAGAAGAGGATAGCATGTAAAAATCTCAAGGAAACAAATATTGAATCAGGGACAGCGACTCAACAAAAGTAACGTAAGTAAAATAACCGTAATAAAGAAAATGATGGCACTAAAGAGTGACAAATCCCCAGGGCCAGATGGTTTCCATCCCAGGGTTTTAAAGGAAGTAGGTGAGCACATTGCAGATGCCCTGACTATAATCTTCCAAAGTTCTCTCGATTCAGGAACTGTTCCTGTAGATTGGAAAACTGTGCATGCCACTCTGCTATTTAATGGAGAGAGAGGGAAACCAGGGAATTATAGACCAGTTAACCTAATATCTGTTGTCGGGAAATTACTAGAGTCTGCAATTAAGGATAGGGTGACTGAACACCTCGAAAATTATCAGTTGATCAGAGAGGCAGCATGGATTTGTGAAAGGTAAGTCATGCCTGATAAACCTGGTTGATTTTTTGAGGAGGTGACTAAAGTAGTGAACAAGAGAATATCTATTTATATGGGGAGAGAAATTTGGTTGTGTAGTGTCTCAGTTAGCACCACAGGGGGCGTTAATGCGCCTCGAATGGCTTACTGCCTGGCCGCGCAGGTTGTAGCATTCCACCGCAAAATTTGGTTCAGCTATACCGGCAGTGCAATTCACTACCGCCTTGGCATATAACGTCAATCAGATCATGACGTCAGTACACGTGCAACGTCCCGCTCGCAAAATTAAGTGTCTCAGCCTCATTTAGCGTCCGCCGCTGAACACGCCAGAGAAACCAAGGGGTCCCAACTTCTTTCGGTGATACCTGGAGTCTGTTTGAAGGGAGGGAGCAACTGGATTAATCGGCGGTCACAGAGAGTGTAACGTTTCGACAGAGCACAGTGCGTGAACCTCTTACTTGACACAGGCAGATTTATCTGAGCTTACAGGTTCCTAGCAACTTGAGTTTGAGAGTTCCATGGGTGCATTACTAGCACGCCAGTGTCACCTTCTACGTGTTCTTGTCAAGATAGAAGGGCTGTTGGCCATGTCGGGCCATGATTAAGGAGACCCCGTAGACGTCAGGACAGGTGGCCTTACCCACCACGGGTTTACCGGGAGCAACATCATACCTGCAAATGTCGGAGGAGCAGTGCGTCAGAAGGCTGCGCTTCCTAAAGGAGGTACTCACAGAGATATGCCATCTCCTGCAGGCAGACCTGCAGCCTGACATCGGCACCAGGACTGCGCTGCCCATCGCAGTGAAGATCCCTGGGGTGCTGACCTTCTATGCCTCCTGTTCCTTCCAAGCTGAATTAGGGCATATATGCAGCATCTCCCAATTCGCTGCACACCGCTGTGTCCGCGACATGACACATGCTCTGTGCAGACGAAGAATGGACTTCATCACGTTCCCAATGAACGGGGATAAACAGGATGAGCGGACATGTGGCTTTGCCAGGATAGCGGGCTTCCCGATGGTTCAAGGAGCCATTGACTGTGCAGACATAGCCTTGCGAGCACCATTCCCGAATGCCGAGGTCTTCCGAAACAGAAAGGGGTACCACTCCCTGAACATGCAGCTGCTGTGTGAGCACATGCAGCGCATGCTCGCGGTGAATGCCTGCTATCCTGGCCGCGCACATGATGCATTCATCCTGTGTGAGAGCAATATGCCACGAATGTTTGAGCCACCATGGGAAGGGCGCGGCTGGCTGCTCAGGGACAAAGGATACGGACTAGCCATCTGGCTAATGATCCCGCCCCCTCCACAGCCCCACCACCCAAGGGGAGCATTGCTACAATGAAAGCCATGCAGCCACCCGCAACATCATCGAGCAGACAATAGGGGTGCTGAAGCGAGAGGGATGGAGTACAAAAGCAGGGAGGTCCTTCTGCAACTGTATAGGGTATTGGTGAGGCCGCACCTGGAGTACTGCGTGCAGTTTTGGTCACCTTACTTAAGGAAGGATATACTGGCTTTGGAGGGGGTACAGAGATGATTCACGAGACTGATTCCAGAGGTGAGGGGGTTACCTTATGATGATAGATTGAGTAGACTGGGTCTTTACTCATTGGAGTTCAGAAGGATGAGGGGTGATCTTATAGAAACATTTAAAATAATGAAAGGGATAGACAAGATAGAGGCAGAGAGGTTGTTTCCACTGGTCGGGGAGACTAGAACTAGGGGGCACAGCCTCAAAATACAGGGGAGCCAATTTAAAACAGAGTTGAGAGGGAATTTCTTCTCCCAGAGGGTTGTGAATCTGTGGAATTCTCTGCCCAAGGAAGCAGTTGAGGCTAGCTCATTGAATGTATTCAAATCACAGATAGATAGATTTTTAACCAATAAGGGAATTAAGGGTTACGGGGAGCGGGCGGGTAAGTGGAGCTGAGTCCACGGCCAGATCAGCCATGATCCTGTTGAATGGCGGAGCAGGCTCGAGGGGCTAGATGGCCTACTCCTGTTCCTAATTCTTATGTTCTTATGTTCTTATGTTCCGATGCCTGAACAGCTCTGGAAGCAGCCTTCAATAGTGCCCACAACAGGTGTCGCTATTCATTGTGGTGTGCTGCTAACTGCACAACTTAGCAATAAAAAGGGCCCAGGCAGTGCCAGTGAGGATTGCAGTACACCTCAGGGGGAGGAGGAGGAGGAGCCTGGCGAGGCACCGAATGGCCAGCCTGACGAGGAGGAGCAGCAGCAGGCACAGAGGAGACACCTCGGCCATGCTGCCGCTGCGAGGACCACACGTCAGCGGCTCACAACGCATCACTCCTCTTGAATGGAGGGAGCTGACGGAGGCAGATGACATTGGCCGGGCGATGTGCTATGATAATGGCACATCTCGGTGAAATTACACCTTGATACACTAGACGGGAATAGAAACATAGAAAATAGGTGCAGGAGTAGGCCATTCGGCCCTTCGAGCCTGCACCGCCATTCAATGAGTTCACGGCTGAACATGTAACTTCAGTACCCCATTCCCGCTTTCTCGCCATACCCCTTGATCCCCCTAGTAATGCAAACGGTCGAATTAACATTTTATTAACGGCATCAAAAGTCTCGCCTCAAACATCTCACCAATAACCCCTCACCAGGAACGAATAACAAATGTAACATGCCCCTTGAAACAGCATAACACACAATCCACTTCAGCAATATGTATGAATGCCCCTGACATTTGTAATTCCCCACTAGCTTCCATGTGCCTTATCAGGCCCAAACCCATACACCAACAGCAAGCGTCAACCCACAGCAATGAGATATTAACAATGATATTTACAGGATGAGGACATAAGTGTTTACTGAGACTTGCTCAGCGATTTGCCACCTCTTTTCTTAACCCCCCCTCCCATGCCTACTGCTCCTTCCTAATGGGGCCGCAGTGCCTGCAGCAAGGCTGCTTGAGGGCTGCTGTGTCTCTAAGGCAGACAGTACAGATGGCCTAGCGGGACACCCTGGAGCAGCTCTGGGGCTGAAAGGCCCAGCTGCGGACTGTACCACCTCCGTATCGGCGGCAGCAGTCTGGGATGGCTGGGGAGTAGACCGTGGCAGGTACAGAGGCGGACTGGCAGTGGTGGGAGCCGGAATGCTGTCACCTTGAGCGAGGGCAGCACCTTCCATTTCCAGCGGCCCACTGCCACTTCCCCGGGGCAGAGCCTGAGCATCAGGAGCAATCTGTGGGAGCACAGATTACTGGCCTGCTTCGGCACCATCACGTCCCGGTTGGACTGTGGGGAACACAGAGAGGATGGCAGGGGTCAGTTATTGCATGGTCTCAATCTGACTTAAAGCACACTCAGTCTGAAAAGAAGCAGTCTGAGAGTTGATGCCAGCAAGCAGTGACTGCATCACCTCCCGAAGCCTTGGGTGACTTCAATCTGTGATGTGATCCTTGCTGCCGTGTCAACCGTGGCAGGCACCATCACCTCTGGCATTCCACTGTCGCTCGTTGAGTCCATCTCCCTCTGTAAGCAGGCGAGGATGGGCTTGTTGGACTGCTGAGAGGCACGGGCAATGCTTGAGACGGCCTCCGCCAACCTTGGAGCAAGTGCATCCATGCTCTGGGGGACCCTCTCCAATGCCCCCATAAGCTCGCGGTGCATGACCATGGACTCTCTCGACATAGCCTCCAAGTCCGGATCCACATCTGAGTGTCTCTGAGCAGGACTCGTGAGCTGACTCACCCTCCGGGGAGCTGGCCCCCGAGCTTCCCCTCGCACTGGACGTTGCTGCAGGCCACTGGGGCCAGGAGCCTCAGGATCTTTGAAGCCCATGAACGTCGGCTCTTCTACTGAGGTGTTGTCCACTCTCGGTGCTGCTGATGGAAGGTCCCACACTTTGGTTACACTTTGGTCCCCTTGCTCCTCGTCTCCGCCGTCGTTCGATGTGGAGGGCTCACGGGCAACCTGCTGTGCTTCTGGCACATTATCTATAAGCACAAAGCAACAGAACTGTGGTTAGCACCAGGGGAGGGGGCAGGAAGGGAAGAAGGAGGTGGCATTGGACATTAATATGTAAAGGGGCTAAGGCTTGTGGTGTCAAGGGTAAAATGCAAAGGGCATTAACACACTGCCACTGTCCCCAGGGGGTTCAGCTTCACTGACCGCTACCACACCAACTGCTGTGCCCATGAGGGCAGAGACTCGCTCCTCCACCTCCGTGAGGTCCTGGATTTCAGGCTCCCCCCCTCTGCTGCACCTCTGCTTGTGCCCGTTGTGTGCCAGCTTCGACTGCAATAACAAACACAAGGTGTGAGTGAGTGAGCAGCTCATGGTGTGCCACATGTGCCTTCCACAGGTGAATAGCTCCTATTGTATGGAAGTGTGCAGATCCCCGTTTGGATCTGCGTGGCCGCGCAGAGTGAATGGTGTGGCTTAGGTGACAACCAAGCTGAAGGATGAGGCTGAAGTGATGCTAACACATAACAAGAGTGAAACGGTGGTGCGAGAAGGGGTCAGGCTGAGTAGGGAACAAGAAGGTCAGCAACGACTGAATGGCCAGGGCATGGCTGCTGAACTGCGCCTGAACTCTTATGGTGTCTTCATCAAAGGAAGACCATGGCCTGGTGCATAGTGAAGGAGCAGGTACTGAAAAGACTTGACATTGTGTGAGACAGTGAGGTTCATTTTGTGGCATTGCAATATTAATAGGAAGGGTACTCACCCTCATGACCCTAGTGAGGTTGTTGAACTTCTTGCGACATCATGTCACAGTTCTGGCCACCGTGTTCCTGGCGGAGACGTGCTGGGCCACCTCCCTCCATAGCCTCCTGAATATTCTGGGAGCGGGCCTCCTTCCAGTGGGAGGTTGGAGCACGTTCCAGCACCTCTCCACTGCCTCCACCAATGTGTCCACGGCCGTGGGCGGAAAGCAGTGTGCACGATGGTAACCTCCTCCGTCCTCCATTTTCCCACTCTGAGCAGACTGAGAAGTTGGAACTGTGCATGCCCATATCTTACCACGCCTTTAAGAATTGGCTGTTCACGGGATATAAACCGACCTTCGCACCAAGCGCGTTCGTTCTGGAAATGTACTGCTGAGATTTTCGGTTCCATCGCCCTAAAAGAATTGTGCAAGGACTGATTTAGCTCTCCCTTTCCCTCTTGGGGCACAGAAACCTAATTTCATGATGGGCGGCGCAAACTAAAGTGACCGCTCCGACAGAATTAACGCCTCAAAATGGGCGATACCGAATTTCTAGCCCATGGGGTTTAAGAAGGCCCTTCATGAATAAAACCAGGTGGAGAGGCAGTGGAGTTAAAGAGGAAATATGGTGCCTAGGCTGCTGAAGGTTTAGCGGCAAATGGCAGCACGAAGGGAGGGGTGATGCACAAGAGACCAAATTCTTTATTAAGGTGGAGAGTGACAGTGTTAATTCAGAGACTAGGGTCCTGAACTTAAGGAGAGGTAACTTCGATGGTATGAGATGTGAATTGGCTAGAATAGACTGGCAAATGATACTTAAAGTGTTGACAGTGGATAGGCAATGGCCGACATTTATAGATTATATGGATGAACTTCAACAATTATACATCCCTGCCTGGAGTAAAAATAAAAAGTGGAAATGGCTCAACCGTGACTATCGAGGGAAATTAGGGATAGTGTTAAATCCAAGGAAGAGGCATATAAATTGGCCAGAAAAAGCAGCAATCCTGAGGACTGGGAGAAATTTAGAATTCAGCAGAGGAGGACAAAGGCTCTAATTAGGAGGGGGAAAATAAAGTATGAGAGGAAGCTTGCAGGGAACATAAAAAATGACTGCAAAAGCTTCTATAGATATGTGAAGAGAAAAGGATTTGTGAAGACCAACATAGGTCCTTTGCAGACAGAATCAGGTGAATTTAAAATGGGGAACAAAGAAATGGCAGACCAACTGAACAAATAGTTTGGTTCTGTCTTCACTAAGTAAGACACAAATAACCTTCCGGAAATACTAGGGGTTTGAGGGTCTAGCGAAAAGAAGGAACTGAAGGAAATCCTTATTAGTCAGGAAATTGTGTTCGGAAAATTGATGGGATTGAAGGCCGATAAATCCCCAGAGCCTGATAGTCTGCATCCCAGAGTACTTAAGGAAGTGACCCTAGAAATAGTGGATGCATCGGTGATCATTTTCCAATATTTTATCGACTCTGGATCAGTTCCTATGGATTGGAGGGTAGCTAATGTAACACCACTTTTTAAAAAAGGAGGGAGAAAGAAAACAAAGAATTATAGACTGGTTAGCCTGACATCGGGGTGGGAAAAATGTTGGAATCAATTATTAAAGATGAAATAGCAGCACATTTGGAAAGCAGTGACAGGATCGGTCCAAGCCAGCGTGGATTTATGAAAGGGAAATCATGCTTGACAAATCTTCTGGAATTTTTTGAGGATGTAACTAGTAGAGTGGACAAGGGAGAGCCAGTGGATGTGGTGTATTTGGACTTTCAAAAGGCTTTTGACAAGGTCCCACACAAGAGATTAGTGTGCAAAATTAAAGCACATGGTATTGGGGTAATGTACTGACGTGAATAGAGAACTGGTTGGCAGACATGAAGCAGAGAGTCGGAATAAATGGGTCCTTTTCAGAATGGCAGGCAGTGATCAGTGGGTTGCCGCAGGGTTCAGTGCTGGGACCCCAGCTATTTACAATATACATCAATGATTTATATGAAGGAATTGAGTGAAATATCTCCAAGTTTGCAGATGACACTAAGCTGGGTGGCAGTGCAAGCTGTGAGGAGGACTCTCAGAGGCTGCAGGGTGACTTGGGCAGGTTAGGTGAGTGGGCAAATGCATGGCAGATGCAGTATAATGTGGATAAATGTGAGGTTATCCACTTTGGTGGCAAAAACAGGAAGACAGAATATTATCTGAATGGTGACAGATTAGGAAAAAGGGAGGTGCAACGAGACCTGGGTGTCATGATACATCAGTCATTGAAGTTTGGCATGCAGGTACAGCAGGCGGTGAAGAAGGCAAATGGCATGTTGGCCTTCATAGCTAGTGAATTTGAGTATAGGAGCAGGGAGGTCTTACTGCAGCTGTACAGAGCCTTGGTGAGGCCTCACCTGGAATATTGTGTTCAGTTTTGGTCCCCTAATCTGAGGAAGGATGTTCTTGCTATTGAGGAAGTGCCGCGAAGGTTCACCAGACTGATTCCCGGGATGGCAGGACTGACATACGAGGAGAGACTGGATCGACTGGGCTTGTATCCACTGGAATTTTGAAGAATGAGAGGGGATCTCATAGAAACATAAAAAATCCTGACGGGATTGGACAGGTTAGAGGCAGGAAGAATGTTCCCAATGTTGGGGAAGTCCAGAACCTGGGTCACAGTCTAAGAATAAGGGGTAAGCCATTTAGGACCGAGATGAGGAGAAACTTCTTCACCCAGAGAGTGGTGAACCTGTGGAATTCCCTACCGCAGAAAGTTGTTGAGGCCAGTTCATTAGATATATTCAAAAGGAGTTAGATATGGCCCTTACGGCCAAAGGGATCAAGGAGTACGGAGAGAAAGCAGGAAAGGGGTACTGATGTGAATGATGTAAGGGGTGGTTTGCAGGGGGTCAGCTTTCCCTTCTGACCTTATATGAGCGGTTCCGAATCGCTCCCACACCCTTGGTTCTAGACACTGGAATTATGAAGGGACTGTGACAGACTTGGACAGACAATCGGTTTCAAGGTAGGAAGCAGGTCTGGCTTTTTTGTGTTTAAAAAGAAGTAAAAGGCACACCTTTAATAACACACACAGACCACTACACACTGAAGGGTACAACACATTGAATAAATTGTCAAAGTACAGCCTGTGGGGAAAAGAATACAGCTTAAAGTCTAAATGGGGTAAAGAGGAGAATGCAGATACATTTACACAAGTTATCCCAGCCTCCCCCCTCCCAATTCCCCTAACTAACTAAGTTATAGCTCTGGGGGTTCAGGGGCTATGCTCACCAATCCCTTTAGACAGTTGCCGGTGAATCACGGTTTCAGGGTTCACTGCACTTGGCCTTCTCGGCGAGCCGTACCCCGGACGGAGGAGAGGACTTCGGACTGCGTAGTCTTCGGTTGGGGTGCGTCCGTTGATGCGGTAAGTTGCGTTTTGGATGTATGGGGTAAGTACCCACTTTCTTTGGTTAGGAATAGTTTTAGTTAGTCCCTTTTGGTAATTTCTCACCCGTTGGGTCATTCAGAAGTAGATTGTAGAGTGGAAATAAAGGTCGATTCTTCGGTTTTTGCTGAGTTGGTTTTGGTTGGTCGTTTCGCTGGTTGTGGTGGCCCGGGTTGTCAATTTGGTTGCTGACAACCTTCCGTTTTGTGGGCCTCGTGCTCGGTCGGTCCTTGACGATTTCTTGTAGGTTCCTTCACGACTTAATTTCTTCACTCCGGCTGCTTGTGTCTGTCTGTGTTCTGTTCAAGTCTGTGTTCTGTTCGAGTCTGTGTTCTGTTCGAGTCTGTCCTTGTAAAAACTGGGGGATAGATATATCCCAAAAAAAGGCTCCGTTATCTCCCATCAAATCTCTTGGGCTCTGTTTAAACTGTTCTGGCCATTGATTTTTAAATGTCTCCTTTGTCAGCAGTAACTTGATTCGGGTGTGAGAATGTGCTATCACTGGTTTTGCATTGTCTTAGGATTGTCCAGTTTCTTGACCATGATTTCCATTGTGCTTGATTGGGTAATTCGATTATCTCTCAGAGGGTGAATAGCCTGGGATCCTTAATACACGAATTTGCTTCAGACGTTGGCTGCACCTCCTGTATTTGGTAACTCATTTTCGCAGCCAAAATGTTGTAAAATTCCTTCCCGTAGATGTTTAGGGATCTCAAGCTTCTGTAATTTAGGTCCATTTTGAATTCCCTTTCCTATGAGTCCAAACACTGAGGGGGGGGGGTCTCCATGAATGCGTCCCCTTTTATCCCCCGCAGGCTTCGTCTGCCCCTTTAAACTCATTTTAAAAGCCCAGAAAGGGATTCTTCTCCTCTGTAGGGGAAAGGTACCTGGAATCTTTGCGAGATATTGGTAAATTCTACAATGATCAGCCATGATCTTATTGAATGGTGGTGCAGGCTCGAAGGGCTGAATGGCCTACTCCTGCACCGATTTTCTATGTTTCTATGTTTCTAATCAGAGGAATGCAAAGTTCAGTGGTTGATTCGAGGAACATAAGGAGATAGGGAGGGATAAGGCCACAGAGGAATTTAAACACCAGGATCAGAATTATAAATGTGAGGTACTGGGGAAGTTGGATCCAATGTACGTCAGCGAGGACTGGTGTGATGAGTGGGTGGGGCAGCAGATTATTGAATGAGCTGAATTTTGTGATGGCTAGGAAGTTGGCAAGAGCATTCCAATAGTCGAATTCAGAATTGATAAAAGATATATATGAAAGTTTCAGCAGCTGATGGGCTGAGGTGGGAGTTTGGGGGAAGGTGGAGAGGCAGGTGATATTCATCATCATCATAGGCAGTCCCTCGGAATCTTGCTTCCACTCCTAAAGTGAGTCCTTTGATGGCTGAACAGTCCAATACGAGAGCCACAGACCCTGTCACAGGTGGGACAGACATACGTCGAGGGAAGGGGTCGGTGGGACGGATTTGCCGCGCGCTCCTTCCGCTGCCTGCGCCTGACCTCTTCACGCTCACCGTGTTGAGACTCGAAGAGCTCGATGCCCTCCCGGATGCACTTTCTCCACCTCAGCGGTTTTCGGGCAGGATCTCCCAGGTGTCAGTGGTAATGTCGCACTTTACCAGGGAGGCTTTGAGGGTGTCCTTGTAACGTTTCCGCTGCCCACCTTTGGCTCATTTGCCGTGAAGGAGCTCCGCATAGAGCAATTGCTTCAGGAGTCTAGTGTCTGGTATACGAACTATGTGGCCTGCCCAGTGAAGCTGATCAAGTGTGGTCAGTGCTTCAATGCTGGGGATGTTGGCCTGGTCGAGGACACTAACGTTGGTGGGTTTGTCCTCCCAGGGGATTTGCAAGATCTTACGGAGACATCGTTGGTGATATATCTCCAGCAACTTGAGGTGTCTTCTGTATATCATCCATGCCTCAGATCCATACAGGAGGGCAGGTATTACTACAGCCCTGTAGACCATGAGCTTGGTGGTAGATTTGAGGGCCTGATCTTCAAACACTCTTTTCCTCAGGCGGCCAAAGGCTGCACTGGCACACTGGAGGCGATGTTGAATCTCCGCATCAATGTCTACCTTTGTTGATAAAAGGTTCTCGAGGTATGGGAAATGGTCCACGTTGTCGAGGGCCATGCTGTGGATCTTGATGACTGGGAGGCAGTGCTGTGCGGCGAGGACAGGCTGGTGGAGGACCTTTGTCTTACGGATGTTAAGCGTAAGGCCCATGCTTTCAAATGCCTCGGTGAATACATCGACTAGATCCTGGAGTTCAGCCTCAGAATGTGCGCAGACGCAGGCGTCGTCTGCATACTGCAGCTCAACGACAGTGATTGGAATGATCTTGGACCTGGCCTGGAGGCGGGATATGTTAAGCAGCTTCCCACTGGTTCTGTAGTTTAGTTCCACTCCAGCGGGGAGCTTGTTGACTGTGAGGTGGAGCATGGCGGCGAGGAAGATTGAGAAGAGGGTTGGAGCGATGACACAGCCCTGTTTGACCCCGGTCCGGACGTGAATTGGGTCTGTGATGGATCCATTGGTAAGGATCACGGCCTGCATGTCATCATGAAGCAAGCAGAGGATGTTGACGAACTTTTGGGGGCATACAAAACAGAGGAGGACGCTCCATAGACCCTCATGGTTGACAGTGTCAAAGGCCTTTGTAAGATTGAAAAAGGCCATGTATAAGGGCTGGCGCTGCTCCCTGCATTTTTCCTGCAGCTGTCGCGCTGCAAAGATCATGTCCATTGTGCCCCGTAGGGGACGAAATCCGCACTGTGATTCCAGGAGGAGCTCCTCGGCCACAGGGAGAAGACGATTGAGGAGAACCCTAGCGACAACCTGCCCAGTGGCTGATAGGGAGATACCGCTGTAGTTGCTGCAGTCGGACTTGTCCCCTTTTTTAAAGATGGTCACAATCACTGCATCTCTGAGATCTCCCAGCATGCTCTCCTCCCTCCAGATGAGAGAGATGAGGTAATGTATCCATGCCAGCAGCGCCTCTCCGCCATACTTTAGCGCCTCAGCAGGGATTCCATCCGCACCCGTAGCCTTGTTATTCTTGAGCTGTTTTATGGTTTTGCCGACCTCGTGCAACGTTAGGGTTTCACTGAGTTGGCGGCGGGTCGCATGTTGCGGGATGAAGTCGAGAACACTCGAGTCAAAGGCAGAGTCTCAATTGAGGAAATCTTCAGAGTGCTCCTTCCAGCTTGTTGAGTGTTTCCCCGTTCTTGGCCAGGAGTGGGGCGTGGGGCCTTGGGAGTTTGGACCGTAGGTGGCCTTGACTGCAGTGAAGAATCCTTGCATATCGTGGCTGTCGGCCAATTGTTGTATCTCCTGTACTTTCTCCATGCACCACCTGTTCTTTGTTGGTTTTTTGTTGGACCTCAGCCTTGAGCCGTCTGTAATGTTGCTTTGCAGCTCCCGAGTTGGGTTGTTGCTTGAGGCTCAGAAATGCTCTGCCCTTACGATCTATTAGTTCTTGGATCTCCTGATCATTTTCATCAAACCAGTTCTGGTGTCTTCTGGTTGAGTAACCAAGTGTCTCTTCACAGGCACTGGTTATGGAGACCTGGAGGGCAGACCAAGCACTGTAGGCATTGAGCATCTCAGGGTCATCAAGGCACACCAGGTTAGCTGTGAGGCGCTGCCTGTATAGGGCTCTCTTAACTGGGTTTCTATGTGCCCCGGCATTAACTTTTTTGCGGCACTGCTTCTGCTGTCCCCTCTGCTTTGGGGCAATGTTAATGTTGACGATGGATCAGATTAGGCGGTGGTCCATCCAGCAGTCGTCAGCTCATGTCATGGCGTGGGTGATGTGCACATCCTTGAGATCCCTGGCTCGGACGATGACATAGTCAAGTAGGTGCCAGTGTTTGGAGCGAGGGTGTTGCCACAATGCCTTGTGTTTGTCCCTCTGGCGGAACAGGGTGTTGGTGATGAGGAGTTCATGTTCTAGACATTTTGTCAGGAGTAGGGTACCGCTGGAGTTGGCTTTCCCTACCTACTCTCTGCCAATCACGCCTCCCCAGAGGGCTGTGTCTTTGCTGACCCTGGCATTAAAGTCACCCAGGAGGATCAATTTGTCGTCCATGGGGACGTGGGACAGGGATGTCTCAAGGGTGGAATAAAAACCCTCTTTAGCCTCATCCGTTGCATCGAGTGTAGGGGCGTACGCACTGATGGCTGTGGCACATTGGTTCCGGGATAGGGTAAGGCAAAGAGTCATGAGGCGTTCGTTAACCCCACAGGGGTAGTCTTTGAGGCGGTCGACCAGCTCATTTTTGACAGCGAAGCTGACTCCATGAAGGCGGCGTTCTTCCTCTGGTTTCCCTTTCCAGAAGAAGGTGTAACCTCCACCATGTGCCTTGAGCTGGCCTTCCCCTGCCCGCCGGGTCTCGCTTCGGGTGGCGATGTCGATGTCAAAATGTCTAAGTTCCCAGGCAACTATGGCGGTGCGGCGTTCCGTCCTGTTGCAGTTGGAATTGTCCATGAGGGTCCTGATGTTCCAGGTCCCAAACTTCATACTGACAAAGTGGAAGATGCCTGTGCGTGAGTTATTTTAATGTGGGGTGCAGCTTAGCTGAGCAAGGTCTTGGTCCAGTGGCAAGGGGGTCCAAGACGACTGGAGACCAGGCACTGCTGTATAAGCCTAGTTGCCTACAGCGCCCTTGGTGGTAGATGGCCCGAGGCTTGTTTGGGGGGTAGGCATTGGGAAGGTCAGCTGCCCGCTGGGGTTCCCAGGGGTGTTTTGCAAAGTTTCTTCCAAGGTTAAAACATTTCCCCAGAGGTTTCCAAGTTGTTTTAAAAGTTTAAGAGTTTAAAAGTATTTCCAAATTATTATTTTATTTAAGTTACGCAGGTTGATTGAAGGTTTAATAAATAGGTTAAGAGTTGATTAAAAGTTACAGAAAAAAAATTCTCCAAGTTGGTTAAAAATTTGAAAGTTTTCCCGAATTGTTTAAGAAGTTTAAAAGTTGATTAAAAGTTTAAAAATTCAGTCTCTTCGGCCGGTTCGGCCGGCCCTGGGCAGAATATTTTACAGTACTGCCGGAACACTCCACCACAGCGTATTCCTTGTGGCCGGTGGGCCGGCGGGCCCAGAAGAGCAGCGGGCCCCTAAGAGCGAGCGGGCCTGGGAAGAATTTGGTTCATTGGAAATAGCGAGCTCAGAGGCCTTTTGTCTTTTCACAGTTTCTCATGTAATCAATCTCCTTTGTTATATTATGCCCTGGAGATATCATTGCTTCTCCTTCACCCAAGCAGTTACTACTAGTTGACAGTGACACTGATCACATACAGACTGTAGGTTTGCTGTATTATTTGGGGTAATATTTTGGCAGAGGACTGTTTGTGAGACTGAACTAAAAATATATAATCTTTTTATGGTGCAGTCATTCTTCTATTTTTAAATGGAATTTTTCAGCAAATAAAATTATTTATGTACCCAGTGGAATTACTTTTTAATATTGTGATATCCTGTAAAATAACTTACCTGCAGTAGTTTTGCTTTTCCATTTAAAAATCTCAAGTCTTTTGCAGACTAACACTGCTGGGTTAAGGCTAGTCCAGCTTTTGAACCGATTGTACTCGAGTTTCAAATCACCACTGTCAGGCCTCAGTTTGTTTGCAAACATCAAAAGCTGTTCAGGAAGAAAGCCCTTTAAATCCTTCTTATTCAAAAAGGCTTTCCTGAATTGATGTGATCTTGGTTAAGCGTATAATTGTGAGAATAAATACTCATTTGAATGAGGACCTTGGTCATTCTAAATTACACAGAATGTATAGCACAGAAACAGACCGTACGACGCAACAGGTCTCATTCTTTGATTTCACTGTCAGTAACTGCAGGAAAACCCTTTAATGAGCAAACGTCTACCGGGAAGAAATAATCTTGAGCCGGCGACCTCTATTTTTCCTTCGGCATTAAGGGGACTAAATTGTTCTGTGTCCATTTGGGGTGTACAATTTGACTTAAGTGAAGAGTTAGCGGCCGGCGAGATGGGCCGCTAAGCTCTTGCTGAATTGGGCACTTAGAAAGAGAAAAAGTTGCAGGGCGGTATCAGAGGCGGGGCGGAAGCAGGGCACTGCTGATGTCAGCGTGATGTGGACGCGCTGCGTCACCACGCTGACACGTCTTTTAAAGGGGAGGGGCGCCGCAAAACCTGCAGCCACTTCCATGGCACTCACTGGACCACCAGGGAGGGTTTCAGCCGGGCCAAGAATGGGGTGCCAAACTGCAAAGTCGGCCGACAAAAAAAAAAGACGGCAGCCACGGTGCAAGGCCCTCCACTTTAAGGACGGCTTCGTGCCCCGCGCAAATCTCGCGTCCCGTGGGGCGCAAAGGCGTCAGCATGGAGCAATAAGGGATAGGAGCGCACAGCGATAAAAAATTAGCTAAACAGGACTATAAAAAAGGCCAATTTTGTGTCTCTACTAAACATCTGGCTTTGATAAATAATTGCACCATTTAGCTTTATTTTATAATTGACTAGCTGGGTGAACAAAATGAAAATAATCCAAATATTAAACAATATTTTTTTTTTAAACATCTTGAAGCAAAATAAAGTGTGGAATGTGTAAGTAAACATCTTTAAACTGGAAAATCACCAAAAGTTCTTAATGCATAAATATAATTTATTCGGGCATGTCTCTTTGTTGTGGCGTGTGACCAATATTAACATTTGTTAGCCATCAAATGTTTTAAAAGTTGTAACAACTGTGTTGGTGCCAAAGTCTCAAATCATGGCTATCCATTCGCTGGCCTCCTGAGGTGCCGCGGGAGAAATGAGGCGCCTCCTGCAACAGATCTTAGTGGGCAGGGTGATGTGATGTGTTCCATGGTCTGGGACTCATGGTCACAGTCGCACTTTGGGCCATCCCTCATCTCCCACTTGTGGAGCAGGTGGCCGTATCGTCCATGCCCTGTGTGGATTGGGTTGAGCGCTGTCCACTGTCTTCGAGGGAGCTGCTGACAACCTACACGTGGCCTGCCTGTGTGTGCTAGTTCACCGAGAACTTGCCTAGCTAGTGTCACCAAGAAGATGACCAAATGCCCAAAAGCGGCCTACCGGTCTGAACAGCTGAAAGCATCTAGGGAGGTCTGAGCAAAAGATTGGAAGTTCTCCTGAACGACAAGGCAAAGCATGATCTCACTGTCAAGTACTCTGTCTGAACCACCTTTGGAGGTGGAGAATAGAAGTTTGAGGTAGATTATCTGGCTGCCCTTTCAACAGAAGAGAAACACAAAGGATCTTAGGGACCAAGAAGAAAATGGGCAATAGTAGAAACAGACAAATTTGGAGTGCTCTCCCGCTAGCACCCACTCCCCATCAGCTGAGTAACACAGGGTGGAGAATGACCTGCCCTTGATTGCAAAAGTTTCTATAGATATGTAAAGAGAAAAAGGTTAGTAAAGACAAATGTAGGTCCCCTGCAGTCAGAATCAGGGGAAGTCATAACGGGGAACAAAGAAATGGCGGACCAATTGAACAAGTACTTTGGTTCGGTATTCACGAAGGAGGACACGAACAACCTTCCGGTTATAAAAGGGGTCGGGGGGTCTAGTAAGGAGGAGGAACTGAGGGAAATCCTTATTAGCCGGGAAATTGTGTTGGGGAAATTGATGGGATTGAAGGCCGATAAATCCCCAGGGCCTGATGGACTGCATCCCAGAGTACTTAAGGAGGTGGCCTTGGAAATAGTGGATGCGTTGACAGTCATTTTCCAACATTCCATTGACTCTGGATCAGTTCCTATGGAGTGGAGGGTAGCCAATGTAACCCCACATTTTAAAAAAGGAGGGAGAGAGAAAACAGGGAATTATAGACCGGTCAGCCTGACATCGGTAGTGGGTAAAATGATGGAATCAATTATTAAGGATGTCATAGCAGTGCATTTGGAAAGAGGTGACATGATAGGTCCAAGTCAGCATGGATTTGTGAAAGGGAAATCATGCTTGACAAATCTTCTGGAATTTTTTGAGGATGTTTCCAGTAGAGTGGATAAGGGAGAACCAGTTGATGTGGTATATTTGGACTTTCAGAAGGCGTTCGACAAGGTCCCACACAAGAGATTGATGTGCAAAGTTAGAGCACATGGGATTGGGGGTAGTGTACTGACATGGATTGAGAACTGGTTGTCAGACAGGAAGCAAAGAGTAGGAGTAAATGGGTACTTTTCAGAATGGCAGGCAGTGACTAGTGGGGTACCGCAAGGTTCTGTGCTGGGGCCCCAGCTGTTTACACTGTACATTAATGATTTAGATGAGGGGATTAAATGTAGTATCTCCAAATTTGCGGATGACACTAAGTTGGGTGGCAGTGTGAGCTGCGAGGAGGATGCTGTGAGGCTGCAGAGCGACTTGGATAGGTTAGGTGAGTGGGCAAATGCATGGCAGATGAAGTATAATGTGGATAAATGTGAGGTTATCCACTTTGGTGGTAAAAACAGAGAGACAGACTATTATCTGAATGGTGACAGATTAGGAAAAGGGGAGGTGCAAAGAGACCTGGGTGTCATGGTACATCAGTCATTGAAGGTTGGCATGCAGGTGCAGCAGGCGGTTAAGAAAGCAAATGGCATGTTGGCCTTCATAGCAAGGGGATTTGAGTACAGGGGCAGGGAGGTGTTGCTACAGTTGTACAGGGCATTGGTGAGGCCACACCTGGAGTATTGTGTACAGTTTTGGTCTCCTAACCTGAGGAAGGACATTCTTGCTATTGAGGGAGTGCAGCGAAGGTTCACCAGACTGATTCCCGGGATGGCGGGACTGACCTATCAAGAAAGACTGGATCAACTGGGCTTGTATTCACTGGAGTTCAGAAGAATGAGAGGGGACCTCATAGAAACATATAAAATTCTGACGGGGTTAGACAGGTTAGATGCAGGAAGAATGTTCCCAATGTTGGGGAAGTCCAGAACCAGGGGTCACAGTCTAAGGATAAGGGGTAAGCCATTTAGGACCGAGATGCGGAGGAACTTCTTCACCCAGAGAGTGGTGAACCTGTGGAATTCTCTACCACAGAAAGTTGTTGAGGCCAATTCACTAAATATATTCAAAAAGGAGTTAGATGAGGTCCTTACTGCTAGGGGGATCAAGGGGTATGGCGAGAAAGCAGGAATGGGGTACTGAAGTTGAATGTTCAGCCATGAACTCATTGAATGGCGGTGCAGGCTAGAAGGGCCGAATGGCCTACTCCTGCACCTATTTTCTATGTTTCTATGTTTCTATGATCTCCTGCTTGGCCGTGATCTTGTCCAGTTTCTTGCGGCCCATCTGCAGATCGTGGCAGCCTTCGATGGAGCCAGTCTGCACGGCATTCTGATGATCCCAGAAGGAGATCTGACCATCCAATGTGACGACTGCCAGCTCCTCCCCATCTGTACATTAAAAAAAACATGTCTTAAATCGAATATTACCTTGCATTGTTTCAGGGATTAACATTTACCTAATGAAATTTTCACAAATTAGTTTGAGCATGTTTTGTAACATTGCAATGCAATCTAATAATAAATACCATAGCCATCTAATAATAATACTATAAGAGCATTTCAAAATCACAACTTCAGAAGGCAAGTGTATAGGCTTGGCATGGATCAACGTGAATTTTAGATACAAGCATTTTGATTATAAATTCCCAGTAATATTACTATATTTTACAGGTATGAATAAAGATCACCAACTAAAAGTTATTTTTCATTGAGTCACAAAAAGAATACACATTATAAAAATGCAGTGACTGTGCAGAGTACATATTAGGTGGGACTAGTAGACATCACAATTTCTCTAACTCAATTTTGTGGAAAGTTTATGAATTGTAACTGATAATTTGGATTACCAAGGTGCGTGAATAGCAATTTGTTCAAATTTCCATTGCTTTGTAAGCATTTCCTTTACATGCAAAACGAAATGGATTTCATTCATCTTCCTGTTAAGTGTGAGAGAATGGTTCAGTAGAAATGGAACGCAACAATGCAAAATATATTAAAACTGAAGTGAGACTTGTTTCCCCCAGATGTACCATCAATGAATTGTGAATTTGCATTACTTACACATTAGTCTCATCCTCCCATTAGGGAGATATTTAAGATATCCCAAATGTTTACCTGACTAATTGTCTTGGCTCATTGGGTTTGTTGAGATAATAAATAGCTCCTGTGTCAAGTCATAGAAACAAAACGCAGATGCAATTTATTGCCAAGGTCATTCCAGAAAAAACTAAGGTCAGTCCTACCATTTTACATTTTAATAAGAATTGATCATATAGATGTTTTTCTATCAACACATTCAAACTGCCCCCCCCCCCCCCCCCCAGCACCCAGGAAATTTCTAGTGCAAATCTACTAACTAAAACCTGTCTCCATTGTTGTGAGGCGGTTCATGGACCATGGGACTAAAAATTATCCCTTAATCATGAAATATCACACCGGGCACCATATGGCGTGCCCACAACATTTTTCTGTTCACTGTAAAAGTTCAATATCACAATACACATCAAGGCGCAAGACTAAAAGCAGTCACATTGATCCATAAGGCACAGAGAGAAACTCAAAATACAATACTGTGACTTTCACAAACTGGTTCAAAAGAAGTGTCCAAAATCTGTAGTTCTTTTCAGTCCATGATGGACATTATGTGGGAAGATGACTCACATGGAATTATTCTTGGCCCCATAATGTGGTGCTTTTTTTTTGTCTTCTAACACTCCTGTGAAGTGCCTTGGGACATTTCACTATGTTAAAGGCGCTATATAAATACAAGTTGTTGTTGTTATTGGCAAGTGGGGAAATGAAACCATGGATTGGACCATATGTTACTTTGGGCGTAAATGCATTGCTCATTTGCTATTGATGCCTATCAGTGATTGAAAATCATATCTTGTCCAGTTCTCACATACTACTCAACACTTAAACAATTCACAACCAGAAGCCTCTTGGAACAAAGCATCTTTTATGGCTCAGCCACTTAAGATATAAGCAATCATTTGTAAGCTTGCACATTTTGCCAACAACTGAAACCATTTCTATGCTGATTTAGCATCAGTTGCAGTGGACTTATAAAATATTCATTGTCCTTCAAAGCTAGGTTTCTGCATCCTGGTCCGTCTCAGGTTAAATAGCACACCTGCATTCTTGCAGAGGGCTGAACATCAAATTTAGCAAGGAAGGACAGCTTCCACATTTCTTCCGGTTATTTCAAAACCGTATAATATATCACAGACATTTTCTCTTTTGGACATAGGACAAGCACGTTGCTTTTGTTACAATAGATTTAAAAAGCATACTTCCATATAATTATCATGGAGTAATATGGTAAAGGGCAACATTTTACTCCCTAAAACATAAAATATCCTCCATATTTGTCACGTGCATTAGTTAATGTTCATGTCCATCTTCAGCCAACACCAGGCAAAATTTTACATTTATTGGTGACAGACTAACTAATTATATTTGTCATAGATACACAGTTTATCATCAAAAATAAAGCAGCAGTTTTATTAATCAGTTTACTAAAACCCCAAAATGTTATGCCAGGTACTTTGAAAAGGATTACATTGGCGGGGCGGGGGGGGGAGGGGGAGCGGAATGAGGACCTGTTGTATGGTATTCTTGTGGACATCATGTTGATTTCCAATGGCATTAGCATAGCACTTATGGTGAGATCATTTATACCGCCACAGTCTTTTTGATAGCACTCTTGTCTCTCAGTCAAAAAATAATGGGTTTAAGCTCCACTATGATTTCAGCACATAATCAAGGCTAGTACTCCAGTGCACTACTGAGGCAGTGCTTCTTTGATGGATGATGAGACATTAAGCAGAGACCCTGTTTTGTCAGTTTGGATATATGTAAAAGATACCATGGCATTTATTGAAAGGGAAGCAAGTTCTTCAGAGGCTCTGACCAATATTCTTTCTTGAACCAATGCCATTGATAACAAGCTGGCAGGTCATTCATTACATTTGCAGTAAATTGAAAATTGATGACTTTTTAATTCTACACAACAGCACTGACTTTATTCCAGAAGTAATCCACTGGCTGCTAAGTGATTTGGGACTTGCTGAGGACTTAATTAAGCTCGACATAAATGCAAGTTTTATAACCATATTAAATATATTTGGGGCACTTGGCCTTGATTGGAGGTGGACATTCCTCCCCACAGCCATGGAGGTTTCCGTATTGAAGCATGGGAAAAGCACATTTTGAATTGTATATATTACCATTTAAAAACAACATGCTGGAAAATATTATGAAAGGCAAATAAAATGTTTTTCAATTCATTGAAAATGCAAGAAATGAGCTCTTTCCAGCATCAGTGTAAAGATCATAAAACTCAGCCTTTTATCTGAAGGTAAACAATGTTTTTAATGTCAAAGTTTCCAGTTCAATTTTCTGCTGAAATTTAATTGATGAATCATGAACGACGATTCTCTGGTTTTACTGAGAAACATCAAATGATTCGGGCAGCAGTTTAATTATTCACATGTTTAAATGTAGTGCCCAGTGATTTTGGCCACACACACAGATGCTAAACTTGGAGTGTAAATCAGATGTCAAGTCATAAAAGACTTAGCAAAAATAATTACTATGAAAAAGGTTTGTTTATTCTGTTTGCTTTGGGCTTTTTTGTTTTGAGTCATTTTTTGGGGGAGAAGCTTTACCAATGTTGAAAAATATTCTGTTGCTGATATCATACGGCAGTGGATGAGAAAAATGTTACATTTCAATTTAACAAATGTGCCTTCCTTACAAACTACTCCCTCATGTGGACCCTATTGGGACTGTATTAAGCATCCAATCCCAAATTAGGGGTTCAGAACATAGTGGTTACATTACTGGACACAAATTTAAATCCCAGCATGGCGGTTTGTGAATTGAAATTCAGTTAATTAAATAAATCGGAAATAAAAAGCTAGTATCAGTAATGGTGACCATGAAACTATTTGATTGTCGTAAAAACCCATCTGGTTCCTTTAATGAAAAAAATTTGCCGTCCTTACCTGGTCTGGCCTAGATGTAACTCCAAACCCACACTGATGTGGTTGATTCTTAACTGCCCTCTGAAAAGGCCCAGCAAGCCACTCAGCTGTATCAAACAGCTACAAAAAAGTACAAGATTTTTTTTTAAATGGATAGGCCAATCGGCTTCGGCCTAGGTACCAGATTCGGACACGAGAAAGGAACAGTCAGCCCAGTCGACCCTGCAAAGTCCTCCTCACTACATCTGGGAACTTGTGTCAAGATTGGGAGAGATGTCCCACAGACTAGTCAAGCAACAGCCTGACATGGTCATACTCACAGAATCATACCTTTCAGCCAACGTCCCATCACTCCTCCATCATCATCCCTGGGTCGTCCTGTCCCATTGGGCACAACAGATCCATCAGAGGTGGTGGCACAGTGGTATACTCTCAAGAGGGAGTGGTCCTGGGGAGTCCTCAGCTTTAATTCCGGACCCCATGAAGTCTCATGGCTTTGGGTCAAGCATGGGCAAGGAAACCTCCTGCTGATTACCACCTACCGCCCTCCCTCAGCTGATGAATCAGTGCTCCTCCATGTTGAACACCACTTGGAAGAAGCACTGAAGCACTGAGGGTAGCAAGGGCACAGAATGTACTCTGGATGGCGGACTTCAATGTCTATCACCAAGAGTGACTCGGTAGCACCACTACTGACAGAGCCCTGAAGGACATAACTAACCAGATTAGTCTTGTGTTGGGAACAAAAGATAAGGGAAAAACCACTTGACCTTGTTCTCACCATTCTACCTGTCGCAGATGCAACAGTCCTTAACAATATTGGTAGGTATGACCACCACACAGTCCTTCTGGAGACAAAGTCCAGTCTTCACACTGAGGACACCCATCATCATGGTGTGTGGCACTACCACCGTGCTAAATGGGATAGATTCAGAACAGATCTAGCAGCTCAAAACTGGGCATCCACAAGATGCTGTGGGCCATCAGCAGAGGTAGAATTGCACAGCACCACAATCTGTAAGCTCATGGCCCAGCATATCCTTCACTCTACCTTTACCATCATGCCAGGGGACTAACTCTAGTTCAATGAGTAGTGTAGAAGAGAATGCCAGAAGCAGCAGCTCAGATGAATACGTGGCTTGAGGAGTGGTGCAGAAGGGAGGGATTCAAATTCCTGGGACATTGGAACCGGTTCTGGGGAAGGTGGGACCAGTACAAACCGGACGGACTGCACCTCGGCAGAACCAGAACCAATGTCCTAGGGGGAGTGTTTGCTAGTGCTGTTGGGGAGGAGTTAAACTAATATGGCAGGGGGATGGGAACCTATGCAGGGAGACAGAGGGAAGTAGAATGGGGATAGAAGCAAAAGATAGAAAGAAGAAAAGTGAAAGTGGAGGGCAGAGAAACCTAAGGCAAAAAGCAAAAAGGGCTACAACACAGCAAAATTCTAAAGGGGCAAAGTGTGTTAGAAAGATAAGCCTGAATGCTCTGTGCCTCAATGCGAGGAGTATTCAGAATTAACTGCGCAGATAGCAGTTAATGAGTATGATGTAATTGGCATCACGGAGACATGGCTCCAGGGTGACCAAGGTTGGGAACTCAACATCCAGGGGTATTCAACATTTAGGAAGGATAGACAGAAAGGAAAAGGAGGCACGGTGGCATTGCTGGTTAAAGAGGAAATTAATGCAACCGTAAGAAAGGACATTAGCTTGGATGATGTGGAATCGGTATGGGTGGAGCTACAGAATACCAAGGGGCAGACAATGCTAGTGGGAGTTGTGTACAGGCCACCAAACAGCAGTAGTGAGTTTGGGGACAGCATCAAACAAGAAATGAGGGATGCATGCATTAAAGGTACGGCAGTTATCATGGGTGACTTTAATCTACATATTGATTGGACTAACCAAACTGGTAGCAATGCGGTGGAGGAGGATTTCCTGGAGTGTATTAGGGATGGTTTTCTAGACCAATATGTCGAGGAACCAACTAGGGAGCTGGCCATCCTAGACTGGGTGATGTGTAATGAGAAACGACTAATTAGCAATTTTGTTGTGCGAGGCCCCTTGGGGAAGAGTGACCATAATATGGTAGAATTTTTTATTAAGATGGAGAGTGACACAGTTAATTCAGAGACTAGGGTCCTGAACTTAAGGAAAGCTAACTTCGATGGTTTGAGGCATGAATTGGGTAGAATCGACTGGCAAATGATACTTAAAGGGTTGACGGTGGATAGGCAATGGCAAACATTTAAAGATCACATGGATGAACTTCAGCAATTGTACATCCCTGTCTGGAGTAAAAATAAAACAGGGAAGGTGGCTCAACCGTGGCTAACAAGGGAAGTTAAGGATAGTTAAATCGAAGGAAGAGGCATATAAATTGGCCAGAAAAAGCAACAAACCTGAGGAATGGGAGAAATTTAGAATTCAGCAGAGGAAGACAAAGAGTTTAATTAAGAGGGGGAAAATAGAGTATGAGAAGAAGCTTGCGGGAACATAAAAACTGACTGCAAAAGCTTCTATAGATATGTGAAGAGAAAAAGATTAGTGAAGACAAACGTAGGTCCCTTGCAGTCGGATTCAGGTGAATTATAATGGGGAACAAAGAAATGGCAGACCAATTGAACAAATACTTTGGTTCTGTCTTCACAAAGGAAGACACAAATAACCTTCCGGAAGTACTAGGGGACCAAGGGTCTATCTAGTGAGAAGGAGGAACTGAAAGATATCCTTATTAGGCAGGAAATTTTGTTCTGGAAATTGCTGGGATTGAAGGCCGATAAATCCCCTGGGCCTGATAGTCTGCATCCCAGAGTACTTAAGGAAGTGCCCCTAGAAATAGTGGATGCATTGGTGATCATTTTCCAACAGTATATCGACTCTGGATCAGTTCCTATTGACTGGAGGGTAGCTAATGTAACACCACTTTTTAAAAAGGGAGGGAGCGAGAAAGCGGGTAATTATAGACCGGTTAGCCTGACATCAGTAGTGGGGAAAATGTTGGAATCAATTATTAAGGAAGAAATAGCAGCACATTTGGAAAGCATTGACAGGATTGGTCCAAGTCAGCATGGATTTATGAAAGGGGAAATCATGTTTGACAAATTTTCTGGAATGTTTTGAGGATGTAGCTAGTAGAGTGGACAAGGGAGAACCAGTGGATGTGGTGTATTTGGACTTTCAAAAGGCTTTTGACAAGGTCCCACACAAGAGATTGGTGTGCAAAATCAAAGCACATGGTATTGGGGGTAATATACTGACGTGGATAAAGAACTGGTTGGCAGACAGGAAGCAGAGAGTCGGGATAAACGGGTCCTTTTCAGAATGGCAGGCAGTGACTAGTGGAGTGCTGCAGGGCTCAGTGCTGGGACCCCAGCTCTTTACAATATACATCAATGATTTGGAAAAAGGAATTGAGTGTAATATCTCCAAGTTTTCAGATGACACTAAACTGGGTGGCGGTGTGAGCTATGAGGGGGACGCTAGGAAGCTGCAGGGTGACTTGGACAGGTTAGGTGAGTGGGCAAATGCATGGCAGATGCAGTATAATGTGGATAAATGTGAGGTTATCCACTTTGGGGGCAAAAACGCGAAGACAGAATATTATCTGAATGGCTACAGATTAGGAAAAGGGGAGGTGCAACGAGACCTGGGTGTCATGGTTCATCAGTCATTGAAAGTTGGCATACAGGTACAGCAGGCGGTGAAGGTGGCAAATGGTATGTTGGCCTTTATAGCTAGGGGATTTGAGTATCGGAGCAGGGAGGTCTTACTGCAGCTGTACAGGGCCTTGGTGAGGTCTCACCTGGAATATTGTGTTCAGTTTTGGTCTCCTAATTTGAGGAAGGACATTCTTGCTATTGACGGAGTGCAGCGAAGTTTCACCAGACTGATTCCCGGGATAGCAGGACTGACATATGAGGAGAGACTAGATCAACTGGGCCTTTATACATTGGAGTTTAGAAGGATGAGAGGGGATCTCACAGAAACATATAAGATTCTGACTGGACTGGACAGGTTAGATGCAGGAAGAATGTTCCCGATGTTGGGGAAGTCCAGAACCAGGGGACACAGTCTTAGGATAAGGGGTAGGCCATTTAGGACTGAGATGAGGAGAAACTTCTTCACTCAGAGAGTTGTTAACCTGTGGAATTCCCTGCCGCAGAGAGTTGTTGATGCCAGTTCATTGGATATATTCAAGAGGGAGTTAGATATGGCCCTTACGGCTAAGGGGATCAAGAGGCAGGAAAGGGGTACTGAGATGAATGATCAGCCATGATCTTATTGAATGGTGGTGCAGGCTCGTAGGGCTGAGTGGCCTACTCCTGCACCTATTTTCTATGTTTCTATGTTTCTATGTTTCAGTCGTACCTAAAAATGAGGTGCCAATCTGCAACACAGGACTACATGCATGCTAAATAGCGGATGCAATCTTCAATAGACAGAGCCAAGTGATCCCGCAAGAAACTGATCAGATTAAAGCTCTGCAGTCCTGCCACATCCAGTCGTGAATGGTGATGGGCAATTAAACAACTAACGGATGGAGGAGGCGCTATGATGGCAAGCCCAGCATGAGTGCAAAAGACAAGGTGGAAACATTTGCAACCATCTTCAGCCAGAAGTGCCAAGTGGATGATCCATCTTGGCCTCCTCCTGATGTTCCCACCATCACAGATGTCAGTCTTCAGGCAATTCGATTCAATCAATGCACAATAAAGAAATGGCTCAGCGTACTGGTTATAGCAAAGGCTATGGGCCTTGAAAACATCCTGGCTGTAGTGCTGAGGACTTGTGCTCCAGAAGTAGCCTGCCAACTGCTCCAGTACAGCTACAACACTGGCACCTACCTGACAACGTGAAAAATTGCCCAACTATGTTCTATCCACAAAAAGGACAAATCTAATCTGGCCAATTACCGCCCCATCGGCCAGCTCTCGATCATCAGCAAAGTGATGCAAGGTGTCGTCGACAATGCTAATAAGTGACACTTACTCACCAATAACCTACTTACCGATGCTCAGTTTGGGTTCCACCAGGACCAGTCAGCTCAAGACCTTATTACAGCCTAGGTCCAAACATGGACAAAAGAGTTAAATTTGAGAGTTGAGGTGAGAGTGACTGCCCTCAACATCGAGGCAGCATTTATCCGTGTGTGGCACCAATGTGCTCGTGTAAAACTGATGTTAATGGTGATTGGATGAAAACTCTCCACTCGCTGGAGTCATACCTAGCACAAAGGAAGAAGTTTGTGATTGCTGAAGGCCAATCATCTCAGCCTCAGGACATCACTGCAGGAGTTCCTCAGGGCAGTGTTCTCGGCCCAACCATCTTCAGCTGCTTCATCAATGGCCTTCCCTCCATCATAAGTTCAGAAGTGGGGATGTTCGTTGATGATTGCACAGTGTTCAGTTACATTCATAATTCCTCAGAAAATGAAGCAGTCCATGCCAGCAGGAAGCACGATCTGGACAACATTCAGACCTGGGCTGATAAATGGCAAGTATCATTTGCACACATGTGCCAACCAATGCCTATCTCCAACAAGAGAAAGTCTTAGCACCTCACCTTGACACTCAGCGACATTACCATCATCAAATCCCCCACTGTCAACATCCTGGGGCCACTACTGACCAGAAACTTAACTGGCCCAGCACATAAATAGTGTGGCTACAAAAGCAGGTCATGGGTATTCTCTGCATGGGTATTCACCTCCTGACTCCCCAAAGAATTTCAACCACCTACAAGGCACAAGTCAGGAGTGTGATGGAATATACTCCACTTTCCAGGATGAGTGCAACTTCAACAACACTCAAGAAGCTCGACACCATGCAGGAGCAAGCTTTCCACTTAATCGGTATCTATTCCATCACCTTAAACATTCACTTCCTCCACCACTGGCGCACCGTGGCTGCAATGTGTACATCTACAGGATGCACTACAGCAATTCGCCAAGGCTTCTTCGACAGCACCTCCCAAACCCGCGACCTCTACCACCTAGAAGGACAAAGACAGCAGACGCATGGGAACACCACCACCTCCTAGTTCCCCTCTAAGTCTCACACCATTCTGACTTGGAAATATATCGGCCGTTCCTTCATCGTCGCTGGGTAAAAATCCTGCCACTCCCTTCCTAACTGCACTGTGGGAGCACCTTCAGCACACGGACTGCAGCGGTTCAAGAAGGCGGCTCACCACCACCTTCTCGGGGGCAATAAATGCTGTTCCTCCAACTTTGGCTTTTTGTGCCTCCCCTCCTCTCGTTTGCCCTCAGCCTTCAGCCATTGAGATCTCTCTGTGGAATTCTCTCCCTAAACCCTTCTGCCTCTCCACCTTTCAAACCGACCTACTTGTTGAAGTTTAGTCATTGCTCCGAATAGCTCTTCCTTTGAATCAATGTTTCATTTTGCTTTATTACAGCTTTGAAGCACTGCGGCACATGTTTCCACGTTGAAAAGGTGCTATATAAATGCAAGTAGATGTCATTGCATTAATCACAAATGGTAACAGCACAGACAATGCCGGGGCAATAAGTTGTCAGTGGATGTAACACCAAACCCAGTGGCTCCCCCCCCCCCTCCCCCCCCGCCTCACACCACAAATGTAACACTACAGAGAGGATTTAATGCAAAGAAACTGCTCCACACAAACACACTGTAGCACGTTAACATGATCCTGGAGCAGCATATTTTAAGTGTCTCAGCTTCATTTTCTAAACTATTTTCCTGATAGAGTAACAGAATATAGCCTTCAGCAAAGGTCCTTTGATATCCATACAGACATTAAAGCGTCTTTAAACTATTGTCACTTCCGTTTTGTTTAATGCAGTTGACTTACTCGCCAATAGTTGGTTAAAAATTGTGCTTTTTTTTGGTCAATTAAAAATAGAACATTGTATCATCTGAGTATTGTGTAGCTACCAACTGCCCTTAGCGACAGCCAGTTTAAGAACCCCGCCTGAGGCTCCCTTTCGGCTCCCTATCTTTATTTGCTTGAAGTCAATACACTCGGATCGCAATACCTCACTCCCACCAGATTCATCCGCACACCCAGCTTGAAAGTTCCGGGTGATGGTAACAACAAAACAGCAAGGGCGCTATAATAATATCACAAAATCTACAAATATCTCCCCAGCTGCTCGATGTCACGGCTTACAGGTGAACACTCGTCATTTGGGCAAGGTAGCCACTCAGCAAGGAGTCAGCACCTCGATGAGAAGAGCGCAGGAGAGGACAATGAATGAGAAACAGATTGGGAGTAGTGGGGAGTGCAGTTGATTAGACACGAGCCGCACTGCTTGCACAGTGGCGCCTGGGACAGCAAGGGACAAACGGGAGAAGGCTCAGGATGAATATGCTCGTGTGGACTGAGATCCTAAAATCATCAGCCTGTGTGCTCCAGTTTAATGCCAACTGTGGCTGGGTTAAATCCCTGCTGTTCCATCACTTGCAGCCGCTGTCTGCACAGCAAGCCCCGGGTCAACTCTGAAGCTGCCCCTATTCGCTTGAAATCAGCACACTGGGAGCGGAATACCTCACTGCCAGCAGAAGATTCATGCGGCTCGCCACTTGTGTATTTCTGCAGTCGTTCGTCGGTTTCACGCGAAAGACGGCTCAATGTTTTGCAAACTTCAATTGGAGACCAGGTCAAAACAAGCCACTCTAGTTTCTTTATGAATTAGGGGGGGGGGGGTTGCGCCCTGGTCCTGCGATCCTGTGTACACGGGGAACCCTAGCTTCATCTCTCCGCGGCCAGTCCCTACTCCACGGTCGTCTCCCGGATCTCACATCAAGTTGTGACCCAAATCCCCTCCAGCCGCCAGCCATTCTGTGGAGCTGCAGGGAGTTAGACGCACTTTGAGCTGGTTGCTGGCTATTGCTGACTCATTCTAAGAATTTACAGAAATCCTGCTACTTATTGTCTACATATCTAGCCAATGATAGTAAAGAAGACAGTGTGCATATATCAAGGACCAGTGCGTCTTGGGGAGGACCCCTGCTCTAAACAGCTGAATTATTTGACTGAACGATTCTCCGTTCAAAGTGTATCGCTTGTTATTTATTTTAAAAATAGTTGTTGGTTCAACTGCCCTTCAACTGCAGGTCAGGAGCTGCAGGTCTTGTTTTGAGGGGTAAAACGGGCACGTTCTCTGACAGTCCATGGCCGTGAAACGCTCGATTCAGTTCAGAAGCGAACTATTCGCTGTAATCCACAAAGGATATGGAGTTATGCAGTGTGTGTTGTAAATGAATGATAGATGCACAGTATACAGTGTAAATTGTAGCTAATGTTAATGTAGAGACTTCACACACTATACATTAACTGGATTATATGGAGTTATACAGTGTGTGTTGTGCAATTAATGTATAGTGTTCGTACAATTTGAATATAGCGCAGTTGATGTATATAGCTACGGTATAAGGATATTTATAGTGAAATGTTTAGTTCCATTATAGTGTAGTGAATGAATGTATATATAGTGTGTAGTTTATATCTAATGTATAGAATGAATTATATAATATAGTTAATGTATAGAAAGTGGTATATAATATAGTTAATGTGGAAATGTGGTATATAATATAGTTAATGTATATTGTCCTTGCAACTAATGTTGGGAAGAGTTTGTCTGAACTTAGATTTGTGAGATAGAACTTTATTTTATTAAGGGGAGCACCGCCGCATTGCGAACGGCCCGGTTATCGAGAACTGACTCTATCAGCTTTATGGAAAGAGAATGCAATCGCCATGCCGGTGGTGAGAGCCAGCAGTGAAGGGCCGGCGGACAGGCTGAACCTTGCTCTGGACTTTGCTCGGTGTCTGATGGAGCCGAGGTGCGCCGGCTGATGTTGTGCAGCCAGGAACGGAGCGGGGGGGAACATGTGCTGAGCGGGGAGGCTGTAAAATCGCTATATATAAAAAAAAAAGAAAACCAAACCAGAGGCGGTGGCTTGGACAAGGGGAAAGAAAGGGGCAGTCTCCATGGGGAAGCTGGGGAACCAGAGCAGTATCTTTGGGGAAGGGGAAGGCGCGGGGAAGCAGCTGAGCTTGCGGGCAGTCACTGGCAGCCTACTGTTCCTTCTCATCCTCTCCACCCTCCTGGGCAACATGCTGGTCTGCCTGGCTGTCATGAAGTTCAGGCACTTGCGCTCGAAAGTCACCAATTTCTTCGTCATCTCGCTGGCGGTGTCGGACCTCTGCGTGGCGGTGCTCGTGATGCCCTGGAAAGCCCTGAGCCAGGTGGCCGGCTACTGGCTCTTCGGCTCCTTCTGTCACACCTGGGTGGCGTTTGACATCATGTGCTCCACAGCCTCCATCCTCAACCTGTGCATCATCAGCCTGGACAGGTACTGGGCCATCGCCAGCCCCTTCCGCTACGAGCGCAAGATGACCCAGCGGGTGGCTTTCGTGATGATCGGGGTGGCCTGGACCCTGTCCATCCTTATCTCCTTCATTCCCGTGCAACTCGACTGGCACAAGGCGGAGGCCGGCCGGCTGCAAGGGTCGGAGGGCCTGGGCAGCCCCAGCACGGCCAACTGCGACTCCAGCCTCAACAGGACGTACGCCATCTCCTCCTCCCTCATCAGCTTTTACATCCCGGTGGCCATCATGGTGGGCACCTACACGCGAATCTACCGCATCGCCCAGACCCAGATCCGCAGGATCTCCTCCCTGGAGAGGGCAGCGGAGCACGCCCAGGGCTGCCAGCAGCCTACTGCCGACTGCCCGCACGAAGCGGCGCTCAAGACCTCCTTCAAGAAGGAGACCAAGGTGCTCAAAACCCTCTCCATCATCATGGGGGTCTTCGTCTTTTGCTGGCTGCCTTTCTTCGTGCTGAACTGCCTGGTGCCCTTCTGCGAGCCGCGCCTCTCCCGAGCCGGGCAGTCTCCCTGTGTCAGCGAGCTCACCTTCAACATCTTCGTCTGGTTCGGCTGGGCCAACTCGTCGCTCAACCCCGTCATCTACGCCTTCAACGCCGACTTCAGGAAGGCTTTCGCCACCATCCTGGGCTGCGCCCGCTTCTGCCCCAGCAACGCGGTGGAGGCGGTCAACTTCAGCAACGAGCTGGCGTCCTACCAGCACGACACCACCCTGCAGAAGGACGTCCCGGCGGCCGCTGCCAATGCCGGCAGCCTGCCCAGCCAGCTGGCCCACTCGCTCAACCAGCCCGACGAGCACCGGGCCCCCCTCGACAAGGTCTCCTTCGACAAGGTCTCCACCATTTCCTCGGCTCACAGCCCCGGGGAGCACAGGGACCTGCTGCTCCCGGGCGGCGTCCAGTACGAGTGCGAGGCAGAGGTCAGCCTGGACACCATCACTGCCCTTTACCGCTGAGGGAGGCGAGCCGGCAGCCACAAACGTCACCGTTACTCAAACATGGAATCTGCAAGGCGTGAAACCCACCAGGCCCGAGTCGAATGGTCACATTACAAACTGGACATGGGTGTGAACCCGTGCGGTGTCCACGCAATGCATTCTCAGCCTGCAGCTCTTGGTGTGCATGCAGTCTGAATCCAATCAAGAGTGAGACTGCCTTCCTCCTGGACAAGGGATTTACACAAAACTGCTGTTAACCCAGGCTACTACAGAGGCTCCTCTCACTTGAACTGTACGTGTAAATTCATTCACACTGTCAACTTCAGTAAATGTCCTCAGTAAGTACCTCTAGTAATGTGGCCAGTGCTAGGATTTGAACCATTATCTACCTGTCTATATGTATTGGCTTTTGTGGCCATTGTCTACTTCACAACTGTATCGAACATCTTAGTGACTGTAATGTGGTTGCGAAATGTTCATCAATTTTCTTCATCATTGGTTAAATGTCTTTTTTCCTCATTGGTAAAGTTTCTATTTTCTCCTTTCTAATTGGTTGTCAATTTTCAATATTCACAAATCATATTGCACAATGCTTCTCTGCATCTACAAAATAACATTGCAGCAAAAAATCTTTTGAGATACAGTTACCATGCTTATTCTTCAGCCACCCCACTAGAACGCAAAACTTCACTTACTGGTTTTCATTCACGATCAAGTCAATAATTCACAAAAAAAAATCTCAAACACACCTATAAGTTCCTGATACCATCTCCGAATCACTGTGACATCTCTTCCCTTCATTTAAAATCAACAGCCTGGACACTGATTGTTTATACTTGAAAATGGATAATGTGCAGGGCTATGGGGAAAGAACAGGGGAGATGGACCAGTTGGACAGCACTTTCACAGACACGATGGACGAATGGCCTCCTTATGTGCGGTGTGGTTCTATGATTCTCATTAGCAGACAACACAGCCACACCCACATTCCTGTATTCCCCACAGCTCGGCACAATTTATTCCCGATGTATTGAGTATGCAGTAAATCAAAAGTATGGTTTACTGATGACCCCATCCTTCCTAAGCAAATTCTGGGTTACTCCATGTCCTCCCACTTGTTCCTTCCTGGGGCTTGCTGTTTTGTACTGGGCCCAACCATTCCCTGCTTACGCCTTCTTATGGTTCTGATCTCAGCTCCCCATGCTGTGGCCCTGCCTTCTGGTTCCCATTGCAAGCGACTGGCGGAGGAATTGAAAACAAGTGAAGCTCACCGAAGGAAAAATACATGGTGGACAGAAAACACTAGAGTAACAGGACCAGAGAGAGTTACAGGGAGAAAACACCATGCCACATCTGAGGCAAATGAGCCAAGAGAAAAGGGGATGGTAACAGAGGAGAGAAAGAACAAAAAAGGAAAGCAACAAGCACAGTAAGAGAGTCATAGCGGAAAAGAAAGGATGGCCAAAAGTAATAGAGAAAATCATCACCATCATCGGCAGTCCCTCGGAATCGAGGAAGACTTGCTTCCACTCCCAAAGTGAGTTCTTTGATGGCTGAACAGTCCGATACGAGAGCCACAGACCCTGTTACAGGTGGGACAGACATTCATCGAGGGAATTGGTGAGAAAGCAGGAAGGGGGTACTGAAGTTGCACGTTCAGCCATGAACTCATTGAATGGCAGTGCAGGCTAGAAGGGCCGAAGGGCCTACTCCTGCACCTATTTTCTATGTTTCTATGTCTATGTTTCTATGAAGGGGTGGGTGGGGCTGGTTTGCCGCGCGCCCCTTCTGCTGCCTGCGCCTGGCCTCTTCACGCTCTTTGCGTTGGGACTCTGAAGAACTCAACGCCCTCCCGGGTGGACTTACTCCACCTCGGGCGGTCTGCGGCCAGGGTCGCCCAGGTGTCAGTGGTGATGTCGCACTTTACCAGCGAGGCTTTGAGAAAAGGAGTCACACTGACATGAGACGTGCCTCTGAGCAGCTGAGTCTCAAAACCTTGGTGCAGTCGTGCCTAAAGGCCGTCTCCAAGGTGAAGATTTGCAGTGGCTGTGAAGTCTGGAGTCAATTAGTTGCTGACCATGTCTTTCCATCTAAAGTCAATGTTCAAGCACTCTCTGTGGGCATGTGGTCTAAATAGGTTCCTGGGTCAAT
The DNA here is from genome assembly GCF_044704955.1 of Pristiophorus japonicus. Classification (NCBI taxonomy): domain Eukaryota; kingdom Metazoa; phylum Chordata; class Chondrichthyes; family Pristiophoridae; genus Pristiophorus; species Pristiophorus japonicus. Next base: position 322,872,824 of record NC_091979.1, read on the forward strand.
TAGAAGCCACATGTTGTCTGGATTGTCAGCTTGTCTCCTCCCTCGTCCCATTATTTCAAGCTCAGAAAAAAAACAGCTGGAAACAACTTTCATTTTTTTTTTTGCATATTCTTTGTGTTTTTCTAAGATTTTATAAAACACCGACAAATCCCAAATGAACAATTATGACAATTGAAGTGTGATGCCTGGAATGTTCCCAAAACTTTTATAGAAAATCAATACATTTAATATGTTCACTGGTTGTCACTCCCGCACTCAATTATCCGTCCATATTTTGGCCATTTTTTCAGTTGTGCTATGTTTGATTCTTTTCAGTGCTTTCCTTCAAAAATAAAGTAAAAGATGGGTCAAATGTTTCAATTTGAGATCACCTCATGAGGTTGGAAGAGCTCAGCCCAAAGAAACGTATCAGCAACTATCAATGATCTTGTCATTTTTTTATTAATTTGGAGGAAGCTCAGAAGCATAATCCAGATTATTAAAAGTCATATAAATTATTAGATAATAATCAAATGCAAATAGAGTATATTAGGTTTCTTCAGTGGGAACACAAACACCGATGTCTACATGTTTCAATTATAGCGGAGGAGGGAGGCTGAGGAACGGGGTTAATCAGTTTAACCTGAAAACTGGAAAGCCTAAATACCACACACTGACGTTAAAACATGTGTGAACCTTCAGCAGCTATCTGGCGGTTGTTCAAAGCCCAAAATTAAATTTAAGCTGATTTGCAGAAGTTACATGTCGGCTGGATATTCCACATTTGCAGAATGGAGAACTTTTCTTTTACGTGGTGGGTGTCTGGCTGCCACAAAGAGGCCGGGCCCGTGACCCCCTCAGCATGATCAGTTTTCCAGATTCAGGTTCACGTACATCATTTTGGCAGACTTGTGCCTTCCAGGGAATCCACCTGACTGAGTTGGGGAGGGAGAGGTGGGTAGATTGGCTGCAGCAAGCCTGGGAAACCTGCGCGGGTGTAGCATTACCTGTCCTGAAACAAATGTGTACTTTTTAAAATGTGGTGCTATCGGGTGTGCTCGATTACACAGGCTATCTGGGGTTTAACACTCTAATCCTCCTTATGCGATCAATAGCAATGCTGAACGGCAGGGCATATTGTACCACCTCTGCTACTTCTAGCAGGACATGTGTCAGAGGTCAGCATGGAATTGGTGGAGTGGCTTAGAAACAATTTCCCTGCAACATCTCCTGGAGTTACACTGGCTCCCTGGTATTACTGCAGTAAAAAATATGTAGCTCAGAGTGTGCAATTCTCCGTAATAATGTTGAACCCTGTACCACAATGCTGATCTGAGAATTGAGTGCAAATAAGTACCACCTGTACTGTACATGTCTTGGGCTGGATTTCCGTTATGGTGCTGCCTCTGTTTGTGCCCCGGTGGGGCGGTAATGGAGGCGGCAATAGTTTCCGGGCAGCCGGCCAGCTCCCAGCGTCCCGCCGGGAGATGAGTTGCCGGTTTTGCGGGGGCGACAGAGCGGCTCTGCCCCGGAAGCTTCGAGCCAGCATGCGACGCTGCCAGTTTCGATTGCGCTTTGAAATTTGTTGTGCACTGACCCTATAGCGCCCCATCGCATGCTGTGGTGGGACCGTGACTGGGACTAGAAAACCAGGTGGCCAGAGCTGTTCCAGTGACAGTGAGTGATGGAATTGGTGAATGAGGTAAGTTTGATTGTTTTGTTTACTTTTATTTTTTGCGATGTAGTGTATTGTGGGGCGTTTAAGGTATTGGGAATGTTTGTTGTGTTTTTAGGAGCGAATATTTTTCTTGCCACGGAATCCACTCTGAGGGCACTCTGAGGCCGGTTCGTTAGCTCGGGATTTTCAGTTGCTCAGACAGCCCTAAAAGAGACGTAGAATGCCTCCCTTAGTGCTCCAGCCCACAATTAGGGCCCAGCTGATGAATTTTGCCAACCAAGGCACAAATTGTTCCCGGGCACAAACTTTATTGCCCCGTCGCCATTATAAGCAGAACTAAAATCCAGCCCTCCTGCCCTGCCAGCAGACAGTGTTTTTATACTGCTCATCTCATGAAAGGATTGGGAAGACAATTAACTCTTCGAGTAACATTTCATTTGCATTCATTGTTGAGCTCAGTGATGAAGTAAGAGAAATGCTGGGCTCAGTGTTCCCACGGTAAAGGTAGATCATTTCATAAGAACATAAGAATTAGGAACAGGAGTAGGCCATCTAGCCCCTCGAGCCTGCTCCGCCATTCAACAAGATCATGGCTGATCTGGCCGTGGACTCAGCTCCACTTACCCGCCCGCTCCCCGTAACCCTTAATTCCCTTATTGCTTAAAAATCTATCGATCTGTGATTTGAATACATTCAATGAGCTAGCCTCAACTGCTTCCTTGGGCAGAGAATTCCACAGATTCACAACCCTCTGGGAGAAGAAATTCTTTCTCAACTCGGTTTTAAATTGGCTCCCCCGTATTTTGAGGCTGTGCCCCCTAGTTCTAGTCTCCCCCACCAATGGAAACAACCTCTCTGCCTCTATCTTGTCAATCCCTTTCATGATTTTAAATGTTTCTATAAGATCACCCCTCATCCTTCTGAACTCCAAGGAGTAAAGACCCAGTCTACTCAATCTATCATCATAAGGTAACCCCCTCATTTCTCAAATCAGCCTAGTGAATCGTCTCTGTACCCCTTCCAAAGCTAGTATATCCTTCCTTAAGTAAGGTGACCAAAACTGCACGCAGTACTCCAGGTGCGGCCTTACCAATACCTTATACAGTTGCAGCAACACCTCCCTGCTTTTGTACTCCATCCCTTTCGCAATGAAGGCCAACATTCCATTTGCCTCCTGATTACCTGCTGCACCTGCAAACTAACTTTTTGGATTCATGCACAAGGACCCCCAGGTCCCTCTGCACCACAGCATGTTGTAATTTCTCCCCATTCAAATAATATTCCCTTTTACTGTTTTTTTTCCCAAGGTGGATGACCTCACACTTTCCGACATTGTATTCCATCTGCCAAACCTTAGCCCATTCTCTTAACCTATCCAAATCTCCTTGCAGCCTCTCTGAGTCCTCTACACAACCCGCTTTCCCACTAATCTTAGTGTCATCTGCAAATTTTGTTGCAATACACTCTGTCCCCTCTTCTAGGTCATCTATGTATATTGTAAACAGTTGTGGTCCCAGTACTGATCCCTGTGGCACACCACTAACCACTGATTTCCAACCGGAAAAGGATCCATTTATCCCGACTCTCTGCTTTCTGTTCGGCAGCCAATTTTCTATCCATGCTAATACATTTCCTCTGACTCCGCATACCCTTATCTTCTGCAGTAACCTTTTGTGTGGCACCTTATTGAATGCCTTTTGGAAATCTAAATACACCACATCCATCGGTACACCTCTATCCACCATGCTCGTTATATCCTCAAAGAATTCCAGTAAGTTAGTTAAACATGATTTCCCTTTCATGAATCCATGCTGCGTCTGCTTGATTGCACTATTCCTATCTAGATGTCCCGCTATTTCTTCCTTAATGATAGTTTCAAGCATTTTCCCCACTACAGATGTTAAACTAACCGGCCTATAGTTACCTGCCTTTTGCCTGCCCCCTTTTTTAAACAGAGGCGTTACATTAGCTGCTCTCCAATCCGCTGGTACCTCCCCAGAGTCCAGAGAATTTTGGTAGATTATAACAAATGCATCTGCTATAACTTCCGCCATCTCTTTTAATACCCTGGGATTCATTTTATCAGGACCAGGGGACTTGTCTATCTTCAGTCCCATTAGTCTGTCCAGCACTACCTCCCTAGTGACAGTGATCATCTCAAGGTCCTCCCTTCCCACATTCCTATGACCAGCAATTTTTGGCATGGTTTTTGTGTCTTCCACTGTGAAGACTGAAGCAAAATAATTGTTTAAGGTCTCAGCCATTTTCACATTTCCCATTATTAAATCCCCCTTTTCATCTTCTAAGGGACCAACATTTACTTTAGTCACTCTTTTCCGTTTTATATATCTGTAAAAGCTTTTACTATCTGTTTTTATGTTTTGCGCAAGTTTACTTCGTAATCTATCTTCCCTTTCTTTATTGCTTTTTTAGTCATTGCTGTTGCTTAAAATCTTCCCAATCCTCTAGTTTCCCACTAACCTTGGCCACCTTATACGCATTGGTCTTTGATTTGATACTTTCCTTTATTTCCTTGGTTATCCACGGCTGGTTATCTCTTCTCTTGCCGCCCTTCTTTTTCACTGGAATATATTTTTGTTGCACATTATGAAAGAGCTCCTTAAAAGCCCTCCACTGTTCCTCAATTGTGCCACCGTTTAGTCCTTGTTTCCAGTCTACTTTAGCCAACTCTGCCCTCATCCCACTGTAGTCCCCTTTGTTTAAGCATAGTACGCTCGTTTCTGACACAACTTCCTCATCCTCAATCTGTATTACAAATTCAACCATTCAATCACTCATTCCGAGAGGATCTTTTACGAGGAGATCGTTTATTTTTCCTGTCTCGTTACATAGGACCAGATCCAAAATGGCTTGCTCCCTTGTAGGCTCTGTTACATACTGTTCTAAGAAACAATCCCGTATGCATTCTATGAATTCCTCCTCCAGGCTACCCCCTGCGATTTGATTTGACCAATCGATATGTAGGTTAAAATCCCCCATAACTACTGCCGTTTATTTTTCACATGCCTCCATTATTCCCTTGATTATTGCCCGCCCCACCATGAAGTTATTATTTGGGGGCCTATAAACTACGCCGACCAGTGACTTTTTCCCCTTACTATCACTAATCTCCACCCACAATGATTCAACATTTTGTTCATTGGAGCCAATATCATCCCTCACAACTGCCCTCATATCATCCTTTATTAACAGAGCTACCCCACCTCCTTTCCCTTCTTGCCTATCTTTCTGAATTGTCAGATACCCCTGTATGTTTAATTCCCAGTCTTGGCCACCTTGCAACCATGTTTCTGTAATGGCCACCAAATCATACCCATTTGTAATGATTTGTGCCGTCAACTCATTTACTTTATTTCTAATGCTGCGTGCATTTAGGTAGAGTGTTTTCATCCTAGTTTTTAAACCATGATTTTTAGTTTTTACCCCTCCTGCAGCCCTTTTATATTCAGTGGCCCTTTTTGTTTCTTGCCTTTGGTTTCTCTGCCCTCCACTTTTACTCATCTCTTTTCTGTCTTTTGTTTTTGTCTCCTTTTTGTTTCCCTCTGTCTCCCTGTATTGGTTCCCATCCCCCTGCCATATTAGTTTAACTCCTCACCAACAGCACTAGCAAACACTCCCCCTAGGACATTGGTTCCATTCCTGCCCAAGTGCAGACCGTCCGGTTTGTACTGGTCCCACCTCCCCCAGAACCTGTTCCAATGCCCCACGAATTTGAATCCCTCCCTGCTGCACCACTGCTCAAGCCACGTATTCATCTGTGCTATCCTGCGATTCCTACTTTGACTAGCACGTGGCACTGGTAGCAATCCCGAGATTACTACTTTCGAGGTCCTACTTTTTAATTTAACTTCTAGCTCCTTAAATTCGTCTCGTAGGACCTTATCCCTTTTTTTACCTATGTCGTTGGTACCAATGTGCACCACGACAACTGGCTGTTCTCCCTCCCTTTTCAGAATGTTCTGCACTCGCTCAGAGACATCCTTGACCCTTGCACCAGGGAGGCAACATACCATCCTGGAGTGTCGATTGCGGCCGCAGAAACACCTATCTATTCCCCTTATGATTGAATCCCCTATCACTATCGCTCTCCCACTCTTTTTCCTGCCCTCCTGTGCAGCAGAGCCAGCCACGGTGCCATGAACTTGGCTGCTGCTGTCCTCCCCTGATGAGTCATCCCCCTCAACAGTACTCAAAATGGTGTATCTGTTTTGCAGGGGGATGACCACAGGGGACACCTGCACTACCTTCCTTGCACTTCTCTTCCTGCTGGTCTTCCATTCCCTAGCTTGCTGTGGATCCTTCTCATGCGGTAAGACCAACTCACTACACGTGCCACTTATGTCATTCTCAGCATCGTGGATGCTCCAGAGTGAATCCACCCTCAGCTCCAATTCCGCAACGTGGTCCATCAGGAGATGGAGGCGGATACACTTCTTACACATGTAGTCGTAAGGGACACCGGAAGCGTCCCTGAGTTCCCACATGGCACAGGAGGAGCATATCACGTGACCGAGCTCTCCTGCCATGACTTAACCCTTAGATACCCTTAAATTGGTAATAACAGTGTTACAGTTCACTTACTGATATAAAAATAAAAAGAAAAGCTACTCACCAATCACCAGCCAATCACTTACCCCATTGGCTGTGACATCACCTTTTGATTCCTTTCTACTTCTTTTTTGCTTTCTCTCCCGCTGTAGCTGCACCGGTATGCCTTTTATAGGCCGCTCCGACACTGCTCCCGCCTCTCCCCAACTGCCGCTGACTCTTGAGCTCCCGCTGGGCCTTTTATAGGCCGCTCCGACACTGCTCCCACCTCTTTCCAAGCATCCTCATGTCCCGATTAGTGTGGAGATTAGTCTGAATGGTGGCTGCATTTAGAGAAAGCAGTTCGAAGATTAAAGAATTAAGAAACGTCCGCAGATTAGTTTAAATTTAATTTTGGGCCTCAGGAGATGTCAGCTATTCAAGAAAAGCTTACAAGAACCGTTTTTTTTTAAGCATTTCACTTTTATATGGCCTGAGCTTTTGAGTGATTTTTAAGAAAAAAACATTATGATAGCATCGTGACATAATCAGTGAGAGCGCGATAATATAGGTAAAATAACTGAGAAATTGCCAACTTTTAAAATAGAATATTCATCATTCAATGAGTAGTCTACATTTTCGATAAGGCGGAACACGGAAATGAGGAACAGTCACTGTAAGACGCCTATGTCCTAAATCCCAGATTTGTTTCTTTGGAAGTCTGTCATATGTAGAAAAATAAAGATCCCTTCAGGCTGCAGTATTCGATTAAATTGCACACCATGAACACTTGGGTGGCAAGTTAACAATTCTGACCTTTACAAGTGCAAATCTACCAACTCAGTCTAACATACCAGGTTCACGGAATAATAACACGGACTGTCTAAATGCTCTTCATTAATTTTCCTTGCAAGTATCAGTAGATCAGCTGTTGCGTTGTTCATGGATGGTCCAGGACCTGGAGCCTAAATACGATTTGCCCATCATTATGAATACTGATGCAATGTTACACAAGGCAAACATGAAAGATGCAAGTCTCACAGGTAGAATATTTGTAATTCTATTCCTTACCATTAAAAAAATACTGTTTAGGATGCAAATAATCTTTTATCCTCAGTCATTTAGATCACACAATAAATTTTCTTTGCTGCACATCCCACAGTCAATTTGCAGTATTTGCTGAAGATGAACAGATTTTTATTTATTTGTTTCTTCCCCTCTCTCGACCCAAAGCCTATTTTCTCATTTATTTTTGGGGATTATAATAGTGTTTTCTTTCAAGGGGGGTCTGTATTTACATAGAAACATAGAAACATAGAAAATAGGTGCAGGTGTAGGCCATTCGGCCCTTCGAGCCTGCACCGCCATTCAATATACTGAGGGAATGATCAGCCATGATCTTATTGAATGGTGATGCAGGCTCGAAGGGCCGAATGGCCTACTCCTACACCTATTTTCTATGTTTCTATGGCTGATTATGCAACTTCAGTACCCCATTGCTGCTTTCTCTCCATACCCCTTGATCCCTTTAGCCATAAGAGCCACATCTAACTCCCTTTTGAATATATCTAATGAACTGGCCTCAACAACTTTCTGTGGTGGAGAATTCTACAGGTTCACAATTCTCTGAGTGAAGAAGTTTCTCCTCATCTCAGTCCTAAATGGCTTACCCCTTATCCTTAGACTGTGACCCCTGGTTCTGGACTTCCCCAACATTGGGAACATCCTTCCTGTATCTAACCTGTCCAGTCCCGTCAGAATTTTATATGTTTCTGTGAGATCCTCTCTCATTCTTCTAAATTCCAGTGAATATAAGCCCAGTTGATCCAGTCTTTCTTCATCTGTCATTTTTGCTATCTCGGGAATCAGTCTGGTGAACCTTCGCTGCACTCCCTCAATAACAAGAATGTCCTTCCTCAGATTAGGAGACCAAAACTGTACACAATATTCAGAGTATGGCCTCATCAAGGCCCTGTACAACCTCCCTGCTCCTATACCCAAATCTTCTAGCTATGAAGGCCAACATGCCATTTGCCTTCTGCACCGCCTGCATGCCAACTTTCAATGACTGATGTACCATGACACCCAGGTCTCGTTGCACCTCCCCTTTTCCTAATCTGTCACCATTCAGATAATATTCTGCCTTCCTGTTTTTGCCACCAAAGTGCATAACCTGACATTTATCCACATTATACTGCATCTGCCATGCATTTGCCCACTCACCTAACCTGTCCAAGTCACCCTGCCGCCTCTTAGCATCCTCCTCACAGCTCACACCGCCACCCAGCTTAGTGTCATCTGCAAACTTGGAGATATTACATTCAATTCCTTCGTCTAAATCATTAATGTATATTGTAAATAGCTGGGGTCCCAGCACTGAACCTTGCAGTACCCCACTAGTCACTGTCTGCCATTCTGAAAAGGACCCGTTTATTCCTACTCTTTGCTTCCTGTCTGCCAACCAGTTCTCTATCCACGTCAGTACATTAACCCCAATACCATGTGCTTTAATTTTTCACACTAATCTCTTGTGTGGGACCTTGTCAAAAGCCTTTTGAAAGTCCAAATACACCACATCCACTGGTTCTCCCTTGTCCATTCTACGAGTTATGTCCTCAAAAATTTTAGAAGATTTGTCAAGCATGATTTCCCTTTCATAAATCCATGCTGACTTGGACCGATCCTGTCACTGCTTTCCAAATGCACTACTATTACATCTTTAAATGTTGATTCCAACATTTTCCCCACCACCGATGTCAGGCTAACCGGTCTATAATTACCTGTTTTCTCTCTCCCTCCTTTTTTAAAAAGTTGGGTTACATTAGCTACCCTCCAATCCATAGGAACTGATCCAGAGTCGATAGACTGTTGGAAAATGACCACCAATGCATCCATTATTTCTAGGGCCACTTCCTTAAGTACTCTGGGATGCAGACTATCAGGCCCTGGAGATTTATCGGCCTTCAATCCCGTCAATTTCCACAACACAATTTCCTGACTAATAAGGATTTCCTTCAGTTCCTCCTTCTCACTCGACCCTAGTACTTTTGGAAGGTTATTTGTATCTTCCTTAGTGAAGACAGAACCAAAGTATTTGTTCAATTGGTCTGCCATTTCTTTGTTCCCCATTATAAATTCACCTGATTCTGACTGCAAGGGACCTACATTTGTTTTCACTAATCTTTTTCTCTTTACATATTTCTAGAAGCTTTTGCAGTCAGTTTTTATGTTCCCAGCAAGCTTCCTCTCATACTCTATTTTCCCCCTCCTAATTAAACCCTTTGTCCTCCTCTGCTGAATTCTAAATTTATCCCAGTCCTTAGGTTTGCTACTTTTTCTGGCCAATTTATATGCCTCTTCCTTGGATTTAACACTATCCCTAAATTCCCTTGTTAGCCATGGTTTCATTTTTACTCCAGACAGGGATGTACAATTGTTGAAGTTCATCCATGTGATCTTTAAATGTCTGCCATTGCCTATCCACCATCAACCCTTTAAGTATCATTCGCCAGTCTATCCTAGCCAATTCACGTCTCATACCATCGAAGTTACCTTTCTTTAAGTTCAGGACCCTAGTCTCTGAATTAACTGTGTCATTCTCCATCTCAATGAAGAATTCTACCATATTATGGTCACTCTTCCCCAAGGGGCCTCGCACAACAAGATTGCTAATTAATCCTCTCTCATTACACAACACCCAGTCTCAGATGGCCAGCTCTCTAGTTGGTTCCTCGACATATTGGTCTAGAAAACCATTCCTTACACACTCCAGGAAATTCTCCTCCACTGTATTGCTACCAGTTTGGTTAGCCCAATCTATATGTAGATTAAAGTCACCCATGATAACTGCTGTACCTTTATTGCACGCATCCCTAATTTCCTGTTTAATGCCATCCCCAACCTTACTGCTACTGTTTGGTGGTCTGTACACAACGCCCACTAGCGTTTTCTGCCCTTTGGCGTTCCGCAGCTCTACCCATACAGATTCCACATCATCCAAGCGAATGTCCTTCCTTACTATTGTGTTAATCTCCTCTTTAACCAGCAACGCTACCCCACCTCCTTTTTCTTTCTGTTTATCCTTCCTAAATATTGAATACTCTTGGATGTTGAGTTCCCAGTCTTGATCACCCTGGAGCCATGTCTCCGTAATCCCAATTACATCATATCCGTTAACAGTTATCCGCGTAGTTAATTCATCCACCTTATTACGAATGCTCCTTGCATTGAGGCTTGCTTTTTAACACTCTTTGTCCTTTTAGAATTATGTCGTAATGTGGCCCTTTTTGATTTTGCCTTGGGTTTCTCTGCCCTCCACATGTTGAAGCTGCTGTTGCTGAAGCAGTGGAACAGGGAGATTGTCTCACTGTCGAGTGGTTCACTCCCCACAAAACGGGCCTGGCTGACTGACTCACTCCATCTCCAATATCTCATTGCAACATCAAAGCATCACTTAAATATCCCCTTGTGGCACAAGTATTAGTCACTCTCACTGACAGAAAAAACCCCTCATTGCAAACACTCCATTTAGCTCAGAATATTCAGTGGTTTAAATGATATAAAACCCTGGAAAAATTATTTTCTTTTTTTGATCACTTAAACCTAACTATCGTTGCTTGTTAGTTTCAATAATGAAACCTTTTTATTTTTGATTTTTTTTTCCTACATCTTGTAACTAACCACTGCTGTTGGTAACTTTTCTGCCTGGTTATTATTTAACGTGATTGGTTCTGGGGAGCTCCTTACAAGTTCCAGAGGAGCCAGGCAAAACCTACAACATCCTCAATCCATTTCGCTACTCATCACTGCTCTGATTTTAAACAACCACCTGTTTTGAAAGAATGACTTGCATTTATGTAGCGCCTTTCACAACCTCGGGACATACCAAAGTGCTTTAGAGCCAATTAAGTTCTTTTGAAGCATAGTTACTGTTGTAACGTAGGAAATAACTGTGTTCTACTTCTCTCCATGGGCTGTATTTTACCAACCTCAGCGGGTCCATGGTGGGTGACGTTAGTGGCGGGCCCCGGCCTTGCTGCTGACTCCAGCCCACTGTCCAAAGTGATTTTCCCTTGATTGGGCTTGTTAAGCCCGCCCAGCGCATTTACCGGCCAATTGAAGGAAGCGGGTCTGGTGACATCATTTGAAAGCGCGTCATCAGCCGATTTCCTTAAAGAGACCATGCGCAAATTTAGTTTGACAGTTGTGCTGTCAGTGTTCTACAGCACTGAGTTGCTGCAAACACTGACTAACACTGCTCAGAGGAGCAGGGCTGCACCCAGGCTCTCCCATGATTCCCTCTATATGCTTATGGAGTGAGTCACAGCATGCAGGGAGGTTCTCTTCACTTCAAATAGGCGGAAGAGACCTCCCCAGGAAACCAATGCAGCCTGGTTGCACATTGTACAGGAGGGCACAAAAAAAAAGGGATGTCATCAGGAGGACCAGGCTGCAGTGGTGCAAACCTTTCAATGATCTCAGATCATGAAACATTACTGCAAAGCCACACTCAACCTCATCCTGCTGTGTCATTCATCACATCTCCATCACTCTGCCTTCCCTACCCTACTCCTGCACATCCTTACTCACACATCAACTGACCTTGCACCTCCACCCATCCCTCGCTATCTACAATATCACATTCCAGTCTCACCAGCCACCCCTCACACTACCCCATCCTTGTCCAATCATACAAACTAATAACACAGAAAGATAGGTATTTGGGTGTTTTATGCAATGTCCATATAAAGTTTCTGTTAATGTGGTGTCAAACATTGAAACTGTTGGGTTAGAAATTGAATAGCGCTTCATTTGGGCGATACCTTTTCAGGGAGCGCAAAAGTATTACCAGGCGAAAATGATTTGCTGCTCCCGGAAACTCCAAGAGGGAAGTGGAATGCTAAATCAAGTGCTATCACTTCCCTTCGAGCGCGGAAGTGTGTGAGAGGGGTGGTAGTGGCAGACACCGAACGATGTTCCAAGCAGCGCTGCCGTCTTTGGAGGCACCTTCCCTCGCTTAAAGGGAAGGGCCAAAGATGGATTCAATCAATCTTCACGCTGCATCTGTGGGGCCACGGGAACTGTGCTTTGTGCATAACAGCTCCCAGCAGTCTAAGAGGGTGGAGAGCTGAGGAATCGCGAGCTCATAAAACAACAAAAGACAGCAGACTGGGGAGAGAAATAAATGATATCCTACCTGAGCACCACTGCCTTTAAATCTCACACCCCGTGCGGACAGCCAAGGCGCGAGCGGAGCGCTGCGCGTCAGCTGTGGTCACGTTCCGCGGAGCGCACGAGAGCGAGGCAGTAAGTGTTAGCGCCAACGCAAACCCACCAGGGAACTTGGCAGGTGTCGGCGATTTCACCGTGCCCGGGCGGTAAGCCCTTAGTGCCCTGATACTGCCCCCCGCAGGCACTACCAGGCCAATTTCTTCCACTTTATTTTCAACACTTTGCTTTCTTGGACAGATGTGTGTGCACCTTTGGAAGTGGCTTAGTGATACTCAGTGAATGTTGTGACATAATGGTAACAACCATCTCCCCACCCCCTCAGCCCCCCCCCCCCGCCCCCTCCTCAATGGTGATGAGTGCAAAAGGATTTTTTTATATACATTCCTGAGGTATGGGCATTGCATTTATTGGCCAAGCCTAATTGCCCTTGAGAAGATGGTGGTGAGCCGTCTTCTTGACCGCTGCAGTCCGTGTGGTGGAGGTGCTCCCACAGTGCTGTTAGGGAGGGAGTTCCAGGATTGTGACCCAGTGATGATGAAGGAACGGCGATATATTTCCAAGTCAGGATGGTGCGTGACTTGGAGGGGAACGTGGAGGTGGTGGTGTTCCCAAGCGCCTGCTGCCTTGGTCCTTCAAGGTGACAGAGGTCGTGGGTTTGGGAAGTGCTGCCAAAGAAGCCTTGGTGAGTTGTTACAGTGCATCTTGTAGATGGGATTCACTGCAGCCACGGTGCGCCGGTGATGGAAGGAGTGAATGCTTAAGGTGCCAATCAAGCAAACTGCTTTGTCCTGGAAGGTGTTGAGCTTCTTGAGTGTTGTTGGAACAGTACATATCCACAGGCAAGTGGAGAGTATTCCATCACACCCCTAACTTGTGCCTTGTAGATGTTGGAAAGGCTTTGGGGAGTTAGGAGGTGAGACACTCACTGCAGAATACCCAGCCTCTGACCTGCTCTTGTTGCCACAGTATTTATGTGGCTGGTCCAGTTCAGTTTCTGGTCAATGGTGATCCCCGGGATGTTGATGGTGGGGGATTCGGCGATGGTAATGACATTGAATGTCAAGGGGCGGTGGTTAGACTCTCACTTGTTGGAGATGGTCATTGCCTGGCACTTGTGTGGCGCGAATCATCCACTTATCATCTCAAGCCTGAACATTGTCCAGGCCTTGCTGTATGCGGGCATGGACTGCTCCATTATCTGAGGAGTTGCGAATGGAACTGAACACTGTGCAGTCATCAGCGAACATCCCCACTTCTGACCTTATGATGGAGGGAAGGTCATTGATGAAGCAGCTGAAGATGGTTGGACCTCGGACACTGCCCTGAGGAACTCCTGCAGCAATGTCCTGGGGCTGTGCTGACTGGCCTCCAACAACTACAACCATCTTCTTTTGTGTTAGGTATGACTCCAGCCAGTGGAGAGTTTCCCCCTGATTCCCATTGACTTCAGTTTTACTGCGGCTCCTTGATGCCACACTCAGTTAAATGCTGACTTGACAGAGCGGATGCAGGGCATTCTGGGGTGGGGGAGGGTAAACAGCTAGAGGTCGTAGTCCATATCGGGACCAATGACATAGGTAAAAAGGCGGATGAGGTCCTTCAGACAGAATTCAGGGAGCTAGGAAGAAAATAAAAGGGTAGGACCTGAAAGGTAATAATCTCCGGGTTACTCCCGGTGCCACGTGTTGATGAGTACAAGAATAGAAGGATAGAGAGGATGAACACATGGCTGGAAAGTTGGTGCAGGAGGGAAGGCTTTAAATTCTTGAGGCATTAGGACCGCTTCTGGGGGAGTGGGATCTGTACAAACCAGACGGATTGTACCTCAACAGAGCCGGGACCAATATCCCCGCGGGGGAGTTTTGCTAGTGCTGTTGGGGAGAGTTTAAACTCGCTTGGCAGGGGGATGGGAACCTGAGAACACATTCAAAAGGGAAGGAAGTAAAGCAGAAATTGGATAGCAAGAATCTAGAAAGCGAATCTGTAAGACAGAGGATACAGGGTTTAGTATGTAGTAAGCAAGGAGGTCTTCCTGTGCTGAATGGTATATACTTTAATGCAAGGAGTATAATGAATAAGGCGGATGAGCTCAGAGCACAGGTAGACACTTGGGAGTATGACATTATAGCCATCACAGGAACATGGCTGAAAGAGGGGCAGGTTTGGCAGATCAATATTCCTGGATTTCTGGACAAGACAGAGAGGGGGGTAAAAAGGGAGGGGGAGGTGTCACGGTATTGATTAAAGAAACTATTACAGCGGTGAGGAGGGATGATATGTTCGAGGGATCATCAAATGAGGCCATATGGGTCGAATTGAAAAATAAAAAAGGGGCGATCACACTGCTGGGCGTGTATTATAGACCCCCCCAAACAGTGGGAGGGAGATAGAGGAGCAAATATGTCGGCAAATTGCTGTGAAGTCCAAAAACCATAGGGTAGTAATAGTAGAGGATTTTAACTATCCGAATATTGATTGGGACAAATTTAGTGTGAAGGGTATAGAGGGTGCAGAATTCTTGAAATGCATTCAAGAGAACTTTTTTAGTCAATATGCAGCAAGCCCAACACAAGAGGGGGTAGTCTTGGATTTAGTTTTGGGGAATGAAGCTGGGCAGGTTGAAGGGGTATTAGTGGGAGAGCACTTGGGTGCCAGTGACCATAATTCAGTCAGATTCAAGTTGGTTATGGATATAGGCCTGGAATAAAAGTCCTGAATTGGGGAAAAGCTAACTTTGCTAAGTTAAGGAGTGATTTGGCCATAGTGGACTGGAAACAGCTACTTGTGGGTAAATCAGTGTCGGAACAGTGGGAGGCATTCAAGGTGGAGATCCAGAAGGGTCAGGCCAAATATGTGCCCTTAAAGAAAAAAAGGCTGGGAAAAATAATTCTAGAGCCCCCTGGATGTCTAGGGACTTACAGGGGAGGATAAAGAAAAAAAGGGACGCTTATGTCACATAACAATGGCTAAATACTATAGAATCGTTAGAGAAATATATAGAGTTAAGAGGCAAAATTAAAAAGGATATTAGGAATGCTAAGAGAGAGCACGAGAAATTCTTGGCTAGTAAAATTAAGGAAAACCCTAAGTTGTTCTATAAATATATTAAGAGCAAGAGGGTAACTAAAGAAAGGATAGAGCCTATTAGAGACCATGAGGGTAATCTTTGTGTGGAGGAGGAAGATGTTGGTAAAGTTTTGTTGTGTATGTAATAACTGTTATACTTGGGCTGCACACACGTGCGTGCAGCCCAATGGCCTCCAACAGTGATGCCATCTAGTGGCTAGTGATCCCAAAAGTACATACATGACAATAACCCACCCTGAGATGTTAACACAGCCTTTTACAAATTGAGACGGTCCGGTGTTTTACGCTCCCAGGTTGACCGTCTCAGTTTAACTCCAGCCTTGGGTGAGTGTTCAGAGTCTGTTGTGACTGGTGGCTGGGTGGCTGACCTGGTGGGAGTGGCAATGGCCATGTCAGGGATTGAAAGTCCATTTTCATTGAACATGTCAGTGACTGAAAGTCCTGATTCACTGATGACCACCGAGTCCTCTGATGACCGGGGGTAGGTTGGTTGGTCGTCGATTGTCTCTTCCTCCGACTGTTCCGGTTCGTCTGTGTAGCGCAGCTTTGTCTGATCCACATGTTTCCTGCATGTTTGCCCTTTTTTGAGCTTGACAATAAGTACTCTGTTGCCCTCCTTGGCCATGACAGTACCAGCGATCCACTTGAGACCCTGACCATAATTCAGAACATATACAGGATCATTTACAGAAATATCGCGTGACACAGCTGCGCGATTATGATACCCTTGCTGACTATGTCTTCTGTATTCAACATGATTGTTCAAGTCAGGTGTACAAGAGATAGCTTGGTCTTAAGACCTCTTTTCATCATTAGTTCAGCAGGTGAGACCCCGGTAAGCGTGTGTGGTCTTGTCCTGTAACTAAGCAGTATGCATGACAGGCGGGTCTGCAGTGACCCTTGGGTTACTCGCTTCATACTCTGCTTTATGATTTGGACAGCACGTTCTGCTTGCCCATTGGATGCAGGTTTGAACGGTGCTGACCTTACATATTTGATATCATTGAGGTTTCATGAACTCTTGAAACTCCTGACTGGTGAAGCACAATCCGTTGTCGCTAATAACGATGTCAGGCAGACCATGTGTCGCGAACATGACACTGAGATTCTCAATGGTAGCTGTGGATGTGCTGGATGACATGATTATACACTCTATCCACTTCAAATATGCATCCACCACAACTAAAAACATCTTCCCTAGGAAGGGACCTACAAAGTCTATGTGGATCCTGGACCATGGTCTCGACGGCCCACGATCACAGACTCAGCGGCGATTCCGCTGGTGCTTTGCTGAGCTGCATGTAAGTGTTGCACTGATGCACACATGATTCCAGCTCAGAGTCAATTCCTGGCCACTATACATGAGACCTGGCGATGGCTCTCATCGTTACAATGCTGGGATGTGTGCTATGTAGCTCACGTACAAATTTCTCTCTCCCTTTCTTGGGCATAACAACACGATTGCCCCACAGTATACAATCCGACTAAATAGACAGTTCATCTTTGCGACGAATGTAAGGTTTGGTCTCCTCACACATTTGCTTGGGTATGGCAGACCAATCACCTTTGAGGATGCAACTCTTCACCACTTAATAGTGTAGATGAACAAAGGGACCTTGGAGTGCTTGTCCACAGATCCCTGAAAGTGGCAGGCCAGGTGGATAAGGTGGTTAAGAAGGCATATGGAAAACTTGCCTTTATTGGCCGAGGCATAGAACATAAGAGCAGGGAGGTTATGCTTAAATGAATTAATATTTTGGTTAGGCCACAGCATGCAGTTCTGGTCACCTTATTATAGTAAGTATGTGATTGCACTATAGAAGGTGCAGAGGAGATTTACTAGGATGCTTCCTGGAATGGAGAATCTTAGTTATGAGGACAGATTGGATAGGCTGGGTTTGTTCTCATTGGAACAGAGGATGTTGAGAAGAGACCTCATTGAGGTGTACAAAATATTGAGGGGCCTGGACATAGTGGATAGTAAGGGTCTATTTCCATTGGTGGAGGGGCCTATAACGACGGGGCATAGTTTTAAGGTGGTTGGTGGAAGGTTTAGAGGAGATTTGAGAGGGGGGGGGCTTCTTTACGCAGAGGGTTGTGGGGATCTGGAACTCGCTGCCTGGAAGAGTGGTGGATGCAGAAACCCTCACCACTTTTAAGAGATGGTTGGATGGACACTTAAAGTGCAGTAACCTGCAGGGTTACAGACCTAGAGCTGGTAATTGGGATTAGACTGGATGACCTTTTGTTGGATGGCGCAGATATAATGGTAAGTACTGCAGGGAATCAAATACGGCCAGGGTGATCTCCTGGACTAGTTTTGATCACCTGGATGGGTTGGAGAGGAATTTTCCCAGATTTTTTCTCCCGAAATTGGCCTGGGGTTTTTAATCTGGTTTTTGCCTCTCCCAGGAGATCACATGGCTCCGGTTGGGGTGGAGTGTAGAATGTTTCAGTATAAGGGGTGTCGCAGTTGTGTGAGGCAGACTGGTTGGGCTGGGTGCTCTTTGCCTTTCCGTCATTGTTCATAGGTTTATATGTAACCTTCAGGGCTGCTGACCGAGGGCCGTGTGGCTCTTTGTCGGCCGGCGTGGACACGATGGGCCGAAATGGCCTCCTTCTGTGCTGTAAATTTCTATGTTTCTATGTTTCTATGATGTCAAGGGCAGTCACTCTCACCTCACCTCTGGAATTCAGCTCTTTTGTCCATGTTTGGACCAAGGCTGTAATGAGGTCTGGAGCTGAGTGGTCCTGGCGAAACCCAAACTGGGTATCAGTGAGCAGGTTATTGGTGAGTAAGTGTCGCTTGATAGCACCTGTCGACAACACCTTCCATCACTTTGCTGATGATTGAGATTAGACTGATGGTGCGGTAACTGGCCGACTCGGATTTGTCCTGCTTTTCCTGGACAGGACATACCTGGGCAGTTTTCCACATTGTCGGATAGATGCCAGTGTTGTAGCTGTGCTGGAACAGCTTGGCTGGAGGTGCAGCTAGTTCTGGAGCACAAGTCTTCGTCACGACAGCCGGGATATTGTCGGGCCCCAGATCCTTTGCTGTATCCAGTGTGCTCAGCCATTTCTTGATATCACGTGGAATGAATCGAATTGGCTGAAGACTGACTTCTGTGATGGTGGGAACCTCAGGAGGAGGCCAATATGGATCATCCACTCGGCACTTCTGGCTGAAGGAGGTTGTAAACACTTTAGCCTTGTCTTTAGCACTCACGTGCTGGGCTCTGCCATCATTGAGGATGAGGATATTCATGGAGCCTCCTCCTCCCGTTAGTTGTTTAATGGTCCACCACAATTCACGACTGGATGTGGCAGGACTGTAGAGCTTTAATCTGATCCATTGATTGTGGAATCGCTTAGCCTTGTCTATAGCATGCTGCTTCTGCTGTTTAGCATGCATGTAGTCCTGTGTTGCAGCTTCCCCAGGTTGGCACCTCATTTTTAGGTACACCTGGCACTGCTCCTGGCATGATTTTCTACACTCTTCATTGAACCAAGGTTGGTCCCCTGGCTTGATGGTAATGGTAGAGTGAGGGATATGCCGGGCCATGAGGTTACAGATTGTGGTGGAATACAGTTCTGCTGCTGCTGAGGGCCCACAGCGCCTCATGGATGCTCAATGGCTTGGCATTGTAGGGAGGCTTTATGGTGTTGGTGTGGGGTGGTGCACCATGTGCAGCCAGGGTGTGCAGTGTCAAGTGAAGTAAATCTGGCCATGGTGAGGTCATCCTTGGAATCCCAGACAGCAATGTGGTCGGGTGCTGATGTCCTCTGTCCTGTGCAGCATCAGTTGATTGCGGAGAAGGTTGGTGTTGTTGTTGGTGCTGCTGGTGTGCCTGGTGCTGCTGGTGTTGGGGATGATTGTGGGGTGACTCTGAGGCCCAAGGTGAGATAGTTTCAAGGGTACCGGTGCTGATGTAATAGATGGCAGGTGAATTTGAGATGATAGAAGCGATCTGTCACTGGTGAGAGAAGTTGTTCCAATGAGGTGACACTGGATAGAGAGTTTGCTCCAAACAATTGCAACCTGCATAAAGCTCAAACTGTCTTTCAAATGGACTAAGCAGCAGCTTCTGAGCTTGTAAAGCGAGAGCTGTGAAATGGAAGCTTTTCTAGCACATTTGCAGCTGTCAATTAATGAAATGATTCCATGGCCATTCAACTCTCGACCTGCTTACCTGACGTGATCCCCAAGCAGCATAGACCCTATGGGCAACCTAGTAAACTCTGAAGATGAGCTCAAAATAGTCCTCAATGGTCTGTTAACAAGCTCAAAATGACCTGAATTACCTCCCGTGCCGCTGCGTATCAGATCTGTTCAGCATTGACAGACCCGGCATTTGAGAAAGGCATGTGGTCCCACCCGACCCGCCACTGATTGCGCCCGCTGATCCCCTAAAACTTCCCCTGCCCCCCCCCCCCCAACCATGTGTCAGTTGGGAGCATTCTCGCCCCTGAGTCAGAAGGTTGTGGTTTAAAGTCCCACTCCAGAGATTTGAGCACAAAACTTTAGGCTGACAATCCAGGGCAGTACTGAGGGAGTGCTGCATTGTCTGAGATGCTGACTTTTGGATGCAACTCTCAGGTGGATGTAAAAGATCATGGCACTATTTTTGAAGAAGAGCAGGGAAGTTACCCCCCGGTCTCCTGGCCAATACTTATCCCTCAATCAACATCACAAAAAACAGATTATCTGATCATTAAGTTACAACACAAGTTACCAAGGCCATAAAAAAGCAAACCAAGCTCTAGGTTTTATTTCTAGAGGTTTAGAATTGAAAACTAGGGAGGTTAGACTATACTTAGGGCTAGACTTTCCAGTATTGGGCAGATTGCCCAAAAATGAGCGTTATTTCCAGCGTTGGCGTTTATTATGGGTTTTGAGATCGCTGGATTATGGCTCATTTTCGAAATCCTAACTTTCCACTTTATAAAATGGGCGTTAGCGGGAGCGATGTGAAATGGACATTAGGGTCATTTTTTTTTCTTCTGCCGTAAAATGTCAGCGTCCATAGCAATGCTATGGCAACGGTCGTTTCCCACGTTTCAGGAGGTCAGGGGTCATCAATACATGCGCAGAAGAAGAGAGAGAGAGAGAGAGAGCAGAGAGGAAGTGAAAGCGTGTGTTGTCTTGTTGGTTGGCTGTTGTGGGAGATAGGAAAGATTTTTTTTGGAGGAGTAACAAGAATTTAGAGCACTATCGAGTTTGTTGACACTGAAATTTTGGCCAAAAAAAATTTAGGTGGAAGGCATGGCGGAGGCAAGACAGCATGATGTGGAGGGGGAGGAGGCTGGTGAGAGCAGTGAAGTTGGAGAGGAAGTCAAAGTGGGAGGATGAAAACGAGCTCGGAGATTCTCCGACAAGGCAAGTGCCGCCCTCCTGCAGGAGGTGGAGTCACGCCTGGGGGTCAATTGACCTGGGGTGGATGTGGGAAGCCCACCCCAAAGGTTTACCAGAAATTTTGGGCCGCAATAGCTGAGGCGGTCTCGTCGGTGATGCACGAGGTACGTGAGGGCAACCTGTGCCGCAAGCGCTGGAACGACCTTGTCAGATCCACCAGAGTAAGTATTACATTTATTTACATTTACTTATATATTTATATAATTAGAATTGTAAGTGTAATGAGCGAATAGATTCAGATCGGATGCATTGCTCTTAGACCGGGAATGTTTAACTCAAAGCCTACGTTTATGGTGTACGTCTTTAGGTTAATAATGATAATAATAATAATTCTAACATCTGTTGGTTATGTGTTGCCTCAGTGTCTGTGACAGTACCTAGCAATGATCTTATGCAATGATCTCATGCCATGTCGTGCTGTTGTTACCTTTTGCAGAAGAAGCTTTCGAAGAATCGGGCCGAGCAGCGGTGCACGGGTGGGGGGCCACCATCATGTGTGAGCTGACGGACATCGAGGAGCGGGCGCTGGCCCTCGTGGGGATCCACCCCGAGTCGGCCACGCAAGCAGCAGCAGAGCCTGATGTGATGCCATGTGAATAAAGTATTCACCATTGCGTGATGTAAAGTCAATAGATGCCACACCCACTCCTATCCGAACAATATATGATAGATGATTGATGAAAGTGTTATCTAATTAATGATGGGCTCATGAAAACCATTGCAGTGCAGAATTTGGTTATGTTCATTAAATGTGATGCCTGTGATGGTTTTGATAGCGGTAGTGCATATGCTGTGTGTAGTGTTTGAATCACCGTGACCTTAGCACCCACTTCTCCTTTAATAACTTCATTTATGTTTTGTAGCTCAGCCAACAGCGCAGTCACTGGCAACACCACCGAGGTAAGGTACGGATCCGGCAGCGACCTCGGCGGGGGATCATCAATCTGGTGCTGGGGAGCCCCAAATCTCGCCCGTGGAGCTGCAGGGTGCCTTCTCCACTGACGACAGTGCGGAGTTTGAGGAGCCTGCAGCAACAAGCTCCAGCATGTCTACAACACCGATGACATTTCGTGCTCCTGCGGCCATGTCCTACGCCACCGTGGAGGTAGCGGGCCCAAGCACTTTGCCGCAGGGCAAACCCAAGTGTCTCCATGTTGGCGCCGACCCCGCGGAGGTTGGCTCAACGCAGCAGGACTGCTCCACAGGCGGCAGATCTCAGCGGGGACATGGTTCATTTGTCCAGGAGGAGTGTTGACATAGGTCAGCAGGTCCACCGGACAATGGGGGGGCATTTCCCAACAGCTGGCCACCATGACCGAGTGCGTGCCGTGGATAGCAGTGGCCCTGGAGGCGATAGCCAGGAACGTTGGTGCCAGAGGACTCCCAGTGGTCCCGGAGCGCGGCACTGAACCCCAAGTTGCCGCACCGCCCCCTCCCCCGCCCCCCATTGCCAACGACACATGCGAGCCAGGAGGAAGCTCTTGCTTCTGGCTCAGAGGCCGTTCCCTCCTCGGGACCGCCCTCTCCAGCATCCGGCCAACCAGAGGATCTGCCGTCATCCCCCCCCCCCCCCCCCCACCAATAAAGCAGTGCCTGAGGAGCACTGCGCCAAGGCATTAGTTTCCATTTCTTTGCAAAATGGGCGATATCTGGGCGCTATACCTCATCTAGGCATTAAAATGGATGTTAAGTGGATGGTAGCGATGCAAAACGAATGGAAAGTCCAGCCCATAGGGTGCTGCGTACAGTTCTGGTGGCCATATTGTTGGAGGGGATGGGGAAGGGGTAGAGGTTGGGAGGAGAAGCAGGGAGAAAACGAAAGTGAGGTGCATGGCTGCAGGAGTTGTATTTGTGAGAGTATTTTGATGTTGTTGCTCTTTTGTCGGGAGGTTTGGGGGAAGGGGGGAGGGGGAGGGGCTTCCTTGTTCTTTTTCATTTGTGTTCTCTGTATTTGAAGTGTTGTTGGAAGTGTTCAAAATGTAATAGATGATTTAAATGATCTAATTTTGTTGTGGGGTGGGGTTGGGGTGGGGTGTTTTGTGCAGTTCTCAGTATGACAATACACGTATTAAATTTATTTTATTTTACATAACATTTGCTAATTTTCTCATAAGTGCGTCAGGTGAACGTTCTTGTCCTTCTCCTCAGTCTGCCGCCCCTTTGATTGGGCATAAAATGCTCTTCAATAAACCTTCTGCCATCTCTAGTCTGCAGCATGTGCGTGGTCATCGAGCCAGGCTGAGAAATGACAGGCCCCATTGTAATAACTATCAGTGTTACACCTACTGTTCACAAACCATAAATTTACCGACTAAAACAAATAAAATAAATTCAAATCGTCCACAGTATGATAAGTTTGTTCAGATGTTCAAATTACCTTAAAATAACTCCAGATTACATCCAAACTCCCCAGAAGTTGAAGAAGCCTGTTCTATGAAAACTCCTCCGATTTACGAAATGGCGTCCATACCGCTGGGTTTTGTTCAGGTGAGGGCAACTTTTTCTCAGCGGTTGTTTCGGCGAGCGATATTTTCGGAGCAATGTGGGCAAGATGCCAAAAGTAACGCTTGCCGATATTATGGTCGTTAGTTTCCATTTTTCTGACATTTATGCCAAGAAAGAAATGGGCGGGTGGTGTTATTAATTCTCGGCATTAACTAAATGCCTTAACTGGGCGATAAGTGAGCGATAAATGGGCATTAGTTTCCATTCTTTTGCAAAATGGGCGATATCTGGGCGCTATTCCTCATCTAGGCATTAAAATGGACGTTAAGTGGACAGTAGCGATGCAAAACGAATGGAAAGTTTAGCCCATAGGGTGCTGCATACAGTTCTGGTGGCCATATTATAAAAAGGATATAGAGGCGCTGGAGAGGGTGCAGAGAAGGTTTACAAGGATGATACCAGAAATGCGAGGGTCTACACATCAGGAAAAGATGAACAGGCTGGATCCCTTTTCTCTTGAAAAAAGAAGACCGAGGGGTGACCTCATAGAGATCTTTAAAATTATGAAAGGTTTTGAGAAAGTGGAGTTTCCCGCTTGTGGGGAAGAGCATAACTAGAGGCCACCAATATAAGATAGTTACCAAGAAATGCAACAGGGAATTCAGAAGAAACTTCTTTACCCAGAGAGCGGTGAGAATGTGGAACTCGCTGCCACAGGGAGGGGTTGAAACGAATAGTATCGATGCATTTAAGGGGAGGCCAGACAAGCGTATGAGGGAGAAGGGAATAGAGGGTTATGCTGATAGAGTTAGATGAGGAAAGAGGGGAGGAGGCTCGACTGGAGCATAAACACCGGCGTGGACTGGTTGGGCCGAAAAGCCTGTTTCTGTGTTGTACATCCAATGTAATCTTATGTAATTATCACATTGCTGTTTGTGGGAGCTTGCTGTGTGCAAATTGGCTGGCACATTTCCTACATTACAACAATGACTACAGTTCAAAAGTACTTCATTGGCTTTGGAACATCCTGAGGTCATGAAAAGCGCTATATAAATGCAAGTCTTTCTTTTTTTCTTTACCTTTCCAACACCAAAGTAGATTTCCTGCTGATTAATGGATAGCTGGCCTTACAGGCGGCAAATGTTTAGCTCCTGGCACAAAGTGCAAATAAGTGGAGCAAAGCACTCTGAGCAAGTGTGGAGACTGTAAGAGCAGCTGGTTACTCGTAAATCAGTCTACAGTTTGTAAGCATTCAACTCAGCTCCACACTTTGATTCAAATTCTAAATTTAAAATAGTGCTAATACGTTTGCCAACCTTAAGAGCAGGTTTACAGTAAATGGCTGGAAACCTGCTTCAGTGTTAGGTGGGCAGAGAGAACACAACACTGGTACGTTAAAACAGGCTGATTAAGATTAAAATGCAAGTATACAGAGAGACTAAGAACAGAAATGGATTTTACTTGGCCCATAGCTGCAAAAAAAGAGTACTCCCTGCAATTTTCAGCATTTTCCCCACAACTGTCACATGGTTTTTGGTGATCTTGCTGCATCAAATCACCTGCCTTAATTGTGAGATTTATATTTTAAAGCTGAGGTCAGGATAACCTGACCGTGGAGGAAAGCACAATGACAGTTACTCTTCCAGCGATCGTCCACCTGCTTTGCTCTGGATTCAGGGCCTGAGAGGACACAGAAAAATTAATCCTGCCACTTAAAAGAAATGGCAAAGCAATTTTCCAGGGTCCCCCATTAAGATGACGGTTGAGAAGTCTACGACTGTTACTTTCTGACTAGATGTGATCTTCATCTCTTCATTATTCCCATAGATTTAAGGATGCGCTTATTTGTACTGCAAAACTGGCCACCGTGCTCCACCCTTTGTCTATGATTGGTCCCCTTGGAGGATAAGCCACACCCTGAAGTTTCACAGGAAGGAGTCACAGGAACCGCCCATCCCACGATCTCATTGACGTTGTAAGTTGTAACTCGATCCACTTTGACTTCCTGAAGTGACAGAGGACAGAGCTCCCCAGAAGACAGCAAGGACCAGCCAAAGTGCCTTACGCCAGTCCAAGTGCATGCCTCCCCCAGCCAAGGTGCCTTACACCAGCACAAGTGCCCCCACCACCCCACCATAGACGGGGCAGGCATTGTGTACGGATTTTAACAGGTTTATTGGATATGAAGTGAATAGTGACAGTGTTGTGCCTGCTGGATATCATCCACTCCAACGATGTCCCTTGTAGGGGGTTGGGAGAAGGTGGTCCGTCTTCCCTGAGTTCCCTCTCGCCCCTCCGACCCACCCCCCCACCCATGTCTCTCCGACCGCCCCCCCCCCCACCCTCCACTCTCCCCCCAGTCTCTCTCTCCCTCTCCCTCCTCTCAGCCCCAGGCTGGCCACACTTGGCCCCACGCCAGCCGCTCTCAGGCCCCCGAGAGGAGTCCGGGGGGCGGGGAAGAGAGTCGGGGGGAGAGAGTTGGGGGGAGAGAGATTTGGGGGAGAGAGTCGGGGGAGAGAGTCGGGGGAGAGAGTTGGGGCGGGGGGGAGAGAGTCAGGGGGAGAGAGTTGGGGGGGAGAGAGATTCGGGGGGAGAGAGATTCGGTGGAGGAGAGAGGCGGGGGAGAGAGAGTTGGGAGGGAGAGTGATTCGGGGGGGGAGAGAATCGTGGCGGAGAGAGTCGGGGGGAGAGAGTGTCGGAGGGAGAGAGAGTCAGTGGGGAGAGAGTCAGGGGAGAGAGAGTCAGCGGGGAGAGAGGGGAGAGAGAGTCACGGGGGAGAGAGTCAGGTTGGAGAGAGTCAGGGGAGAGAGAGTCAGGGGAGAGAGAGTCAGCGGGGAGAGAGTCAGGGGAGAGAGAGTCAGAGGGAGAGAGTCAGGGTGGAGAGAGTCAGGGGAGAGAGAGTCAGGGGAGAGAGAGTCAGCGGGGAGAGAGTCAGGGGAGAGAGAGTCACGGGGGAGAGAGTCAGGGGAGAGAGAGTCAGTGGGGAGAGAGTCAGGGGAGAGAGAGTCAGGGGAGAGAGAGTCAGGGGAGAGAGTCAGGGGAGAGAGAGTCAGGGGAGAGAGAGTCAGCGGGGAGAGAGTCAGGGGAGAGAGAGTCAGTGGGGAGAGAGTCAGGGGAGAGAGAGTCAGGGGAGAGAGAGTCAGGGGAGAGAGAGTCAGGGGAGAGAGTCAGGGGAGAGAGAGTCAGAGGGAGAGAGTCGGGGGGAGAGAGTCAGGGGAGAGAGAGTCAGCGGGGAGAGAGTCAGCGGGGAGAGAGTCAGGGGAGAGAGTCAGTGGGGAGAGAGTCGGAGGGGAGAGAGTCAGCGGGGAGAGAGTCAGGGGAGAGAGTCGGAGGGGAGAGAGTCAGGGGGAGAGAGTCGGGGGGGAGGGAGTCGAGGGGGAGGGAGTCGGGGGGAGAGTCAGGGTGGAGAGAGTCAGGGGAGAGTGAGTCAGGGGAGAGAGAGTCATGGGGTAGAGAGTCATTGGAGAGAGAGTCAGTAGGGAGAGAGAGTCAGGGTGGAGAGAGTCAGGGGAGAGAGAGTCGGGGGCGAGAGAGTCGGAGAGGAGAGAGTCAGGGGAGAGAGTCACGGGGGAGAGAGTCAGGGTGGAGAGAGTCAGGGGAGAGAGAGTCGGGGGGGAGAGAGTTGGAGGGGAGAGAGTCAGGGGGAGAGTGTCGGAGGGGAGAGAGTCAGGGGGGAAGAGAGTCGGGGGGATAGAGTCGGGGAGAGAGTCAGGAGGGGAGAGAGTCAGGAGGTGAAGGGAGTCAGGAGGGGAGGGAGTCAGGAGGGGAGAGGGTCAGGAGGTGAAGGGAGTCAGGAGGAGAAGGGAGTCAGGAGGGGAGAGAGTCAGGAGGTGAAGGGAGTCAGGAGGGGAGAGAGTCAGGAGGGGAAGGGAGTCAGGAGGGGAAGGAAGTCACGAGGGGAGAGAGTCAGGAGGGGAGAGAGTCAGGAGGTGAAGGGAGTCAGGAGGGGAGAGAGTCAGGAGGGGAGAGGGTCAGGAGGGGAAGGGAGTCAGGAGGGGAGAGAATCAGGAGGGGAAGGGAGTCAGGAGGGGAAGGAAGTCAGGAGGGGAGAGAGTCAGGAGGTGAAGAGAGTCAGGAGGGGAGAGAGTCAGAAGGGGAGAGAGTCAAGAGGTGAAGGGAGTCAGGAGGGGAGAGAATCAGGAGGGGAAGGGAGTCAGGAGGAGAAGGGAGTCAGGAGGGGAGAGAGTCAGGAGGGGAGAGAGTCAAGAGGTGAAGGAAGTCAGGAGGGGAGAGAGTCAGGAGGTGAAGGGAGTCAGGAGGGGAAGGGAGTCAGGAGGGGAGAGAGTCAGGAGGTGAAGGGAGTCAGGAGGGGAGAGAGTCAGGAGGGGAAGGGAGTCAGGAGGGGAGAGAGTCAGGAGGGGAGAGAGTCAAGAGGTGAAGGGAGTCAGGAGGGGAGAGAGTCAGGAGGAGAAGGGAGTCAGGAGGGGAGAGAATCAGGAGGGGAAGGGAGTCAGGAGGGGAAGGGAGTCAGGAGGGGAAGGAAGTCAGGAGGGGAGAGAGTCAGCAGGGTAAGGGAGTCAGGAGGGGAAGGGAGTCAGGAGGGGAGAGAGTCAGGAGGTGAAGGGAGTCAGGAGGGGAGAGAGTCAGGAGGGGAAGGGAGTCAGGAGGAGAGAGAGTCAGGAGGGAAGAGAGTCAGGAGGGGAGAGAGTCAGGAGGTGAAGGGAGTCAGGAGGGGAGAGAGTCAGGAGGGGAGAGAGTCAGGAGGGGAAGGGAGTCAGGAGGGGAGAGAGTCAGGAGGTGAAGGGAGTCAGGAGGGGAGAGAGTCAGGAGGGGAGAGAGTCGGGGGGGAGAGAGTCGGGGGGAAGAGAGTCGGGGGGGAGAGAGTCGGTGGGGAGAGAGTCAGGGGAGAGAGAGTTAGCGGGGAGAGAGTTGGGGGTAGAGAGATTCGGGGGAGCGAGTCAGGGGGGAGAGAGTCGGGAGGGGCGGAGAGAGTCAGGGGATGAGAGAGTGAGGAGGGGAGAGAATCGAGGGGGAGAGAGTGAGGAGGGGAGAGAGTCGAGGGGGAGAGAGTCAGGAGGGGAGAGAGTCAGCGGGGGAGAGAGTCGGGGGACAGAGTCGAGGAGGAGAGAGTCAGCGGGGAGAGAGTTGGGGGGAGAGAGATTCACGGGGGAGAGAGAGTCGGGGGGAGAGAGTCAGCGGGGAGAGAGTTGGGGGGAGAGAGATTCACGGGGGAGAGAGAGTCGGGGGGAGAGAGTCAGGGGAGGAGAGAGTGAGGAGGGGAGAGAATCGAAGGGGAGAGAGTCACGGGGGGGAGAGATTGAGGAGGGGAGAGAGTCGAAGGGGAGAGAGTCAGGGGGGAGAGAGTCAGCGGGAGAGAGAGTTGAGGGGGAGAGAGTCGGGGGGGAGAGAGTCACGGGGGGGGAGAGATTGAGGAGGGGAGAGAGTCGAAGGGGAGAGAGTCAGGGGGAGAGAGTCAGCGGGGGAGAGAGTTGAGGGGGAGAGAGTCGGGGAGAGAGTCGAGGGGGAGAGAGTCGGGAGGGGAGAGAGTCGAGGGGGAGAGAGTCAGGAGGGGAGAGAGTCGCGGGGGAGAGCGTCGGGGGAGAGAGTCGAGGAGGAGGGAGTCAGGAGGGGAGAGAGACGCGGGGGATAGAGTCGGGGAGAGAGTCGGGGGGGGAGAGAGTCGAGGAGGAGAGAGTCAGGAGGGGAGAGAGTCGAGGAGGAGAGAGTCAGGAGGGGAGAGAGTTCGGGGGTGAGTGATAGTTGGGGGGGAGGGAGTCGGGGGGAGGGAGTCGGGGGGAGGGAGAAGGGGGGAGGGAGTCGGGGGGAGGGAGTCGGGGGGGAGGGAGTCGGAGGGGAGGGAGTCAGGGGGGAGGGAGTCGGGGGGGGAGGGAGTCAGGGGGAGGGAGTCGGGGGGAGGGAGTCGGATGGGAGGGAGTCGGGGGGAGGGAATAGCGGGGAGGAAGTCGGGGGGGAGGGAGTCAGGGGGGAGGGAGTAGGGGGGAGGGAGTCGGGGGGGAGGGAGTCGGGGGGAGGGAGTCGGGGGGAGGGAATAGCGGGGAGGAAGTCGGGGGGGAGGGAGTCAGGGGGGAGGGAGTAGGGGGGAGGGAGTCGGGGGGGAGGGAGTCGGGGGGGGAGGAAGTCGGGGGGGAGGGAGTCGGGGGGGAGGGAATAGCGGGGAGGAAGTCGGGGGGGAGGGAGTCAGGGGGGAGGGAGTCGGGGGGGAGGGAGTCAGGGGGAGGGAGTGGGGGGGTTGGAGTTGGGGGGGAGGGAGTCAGGGGGAGGGAGTCAGGGGGAGGGAGTTGGGGGGGAGGGAGTCGGGGGGAGGGAGTCGGGGGGAGGGAGTCAGTGGGGAGGGAGTCGGGGGGGAGGGAGTCAGTGGGGAGGGAGTCGGGGGGGAGGGAGTCAGTGGGGAGGGAGTCGGGGGGAGGGAGTCAGTGGGGAGGGAGTCGGGGGGGAGGGAGTCGGGGGGAGGGAGTCAGGGGGAGGGAGTTTGGGGGGAGGGAGTCAGTGGGGAGGGAGTCGGGGGGAGGGAATAGCGGGGAGGAAGTCGGGGGGGAGGGAGTTTGGGGGGAGGGAGTCGGGGGGAGGGAGTTTGGGGGGAGGGAGTCGGGGGGAGGGAGTCAGGGGGGAGGGAGTCGGGGGGAGGGAGTCGGGGGGAGGGAGTCGGGGGGAGGGAGTCGGGGGGGAGGGAGTCGGGGGGAGGGAGTTTGGGGGGAGAGAGTCGGGGGGAGGGAGTCGGGGGGAGGGAGTCAGGGGGAGGGAGTCGGGGGGGAGGGAGTCACGCGGGACGAGAGTCGGGGGATAGAGTCGGCGGGGGGGGGGGGGGAGAGTTGTGCTTCCGATTCTGCTTCTCAGCACCACGTCGAGGGAATGATTCGGGGCTGGGAGGGGGCGGAGCTTGACAGGGGGCGGGGTTTGACAGACACAAGGTGCAGTACAAATAGTTACACTGCATACTTTAAATGCATTAGTGACCTGGACCTTAACAAGTGAATACTAATCTATTCCTATCTACAAATGTTGAATTGCAATTTGCAAAAAATGTTGAACTTTTTATAAAATTAGCCATTCTGACTTTATATCTGTAGTATATAATTAAGCTGAGACTATTAAAAGGAAATGGCATCGAGTTTAGATTTTTCCTGTCATGTTTAGGTGAGCTCATCGAGGTGAGAGTTTATCGCAAGTAATGGAACCCATGTCAACACCAAACACTCCCAGGTAAGGTGTTTCATAGCCAGCAGCACAGCAAAATGGTTTGCTCTCCTCAGGTACTGTTCCGCTCTCCTTCAATTCTGCCGTCATCACCACTCTCCTCAAAAAAAAAACCCTTGCAAGCTTCCATCCAATCTCCAACCTCCCTTTCCTCTCTAAAGTCATTGAGCATGTTGCCGGCTCCCAAATGCATCTTTCCTGGAACTCCATGTCTGAATCCCTCCAATAGGGATTCCCCCCCTGCCACAGTACCGAAACGGCACTCCCCAAAGTCATAAATGACATCCTTTGTGAGTGTGACAAAGATAGACTATCCCTCCTCGTCCTCCTGGACCTGTCTGCAGCCTTTGACATGGTTGACCACTCAATCCTCCTCCATCGCCTCTCCACCAATGTCCAGCTGGGTGGGACTGCACTCGGCTGGTTCCATCCTTATCTATCTAATCGTAACCAGAAAATCTCCTGCCCCCGCATCATTATCTCTGGTGTACCCCAAGGCACCCTTGGCCGCCCCCCCCTCCTATTTCTCATCTACATGTTGCCCTTGTTGACATCATCCAAAAACATAGCTTCAATTTTGACATGTACGCTGACGACTCCCAGCTTAACCTCACCACCACTTCTCTTGACCCCTCCACGGTCTCTATATTATCAGACTACTTGTCCGACATCCAGTGCTGGATGAGCAGAAATTTTCTCCTATTAAATATTGAGAAGACCAAAGCCATTGTCTTCAGTCCCCATCACAAACTCCATTCCTTAGCCACCGGCTACATCCCTCTCCTTAGCATGTGTCTGAGGCTTAACCACACTGTACGCAACCTTGGTGTCATATTTGACCCCAAAATGAGGTTCCGACCACATATCCACGGCATAACTAAGACCGTCTATTTCCACCTCCATAACATCGCCCGTCTCCACCCCTGCCTCAGCTCATCCACTGTTGAAACCCTCATCCCTGCCTTTTCTAGCTCTTATTCCAACGCACTCCTGGCTGGCCTCCCACATTCTACCCTATGTAACCTCGTCTGCCCACGTATTAACTCGCACCAAGTCCTGTTCATCCATCACCCCAATGCTCGCTGATCTCCATTGGCTCCCGGTTAAACAACGCCTTGATTTCAACATTTTCATCTTTGTTTTCAAATCCCTCCATGGCCTCGCCCCTCCCTATCTCTGTAATCTCCTCCAGCCACAACCCCCCGAGATATCTGCAATTCTCAAATTCTGCCCTCTTGAGCATCACTGATTATAATCGCTCAACCAGCGATGGCTGTGCCTTTAGCTGCCTTGGCCCTAAACTCTGGAACTCCCTCCCTAAGCCTCTCCACCTCTCTACCTTTCTTTTCACCTTTAAGATGCTCCTTAAAACCTATCTCTTTGACCAAGTTTTTGGTCATCTGCCCTAATTTTTATTATATGGTTTGGTGTCAAATGTTTGTCTTATAATATTCTTGGGAAGTGCCTTGCGACGTTTTACTACGTTAAAGGCACTATTTAAATACAAGTTGTTGTTGTTGTTGCCCCCAGAAATATACTTCCCTTCAGTTTCATTGAACATCCAGTACGGCACCAATATGACCTCTCATTTTCCATACTAGCCATCCCTGTAGTCCCTCTTTGTACAATTACCGGTTTACTGCCGGATAGTGGTAAATTAGGGGAACTTTCTGACCGCACATGCCAAATTCAACTTGCATAACTATTCCAGCCAGCAGAAGAAGAAAACTTTCACCCATTCACACAGCACCTCACCATCCAGTCATGTAACATAGTGTTCATATGTTGTGTGGAAGATGTGAGCTGTCGGGAAGTGAGTGTTGCAATAGTTCTGAGAGTAGGAGGGGCAGAGTGTATGAGTACGAGGAGAATGAGGTGGAGTGAAGTGAAGGGAAGCAGTGCAGGGGAGTAGTGTGAGTAGTGAGGTCGCAGAGGGTGCAGGTGTGAGGAGAGAATAATAGAGGCAAGATTATTACCTTCACAATTCTGGTGAGGTCATTGAACTTATTTTGGCATGGCAGCCGTGTCCTGAGAGTTAAGCTTCTGGCATTAACCTCCTCAGCAACTTCTACGCACTGGCCATGAAGGTCTTGCCTCGATAGCTTTCTGCTCCCAGGGGGAAACTGGATCTCTCTACACCACCTGGACCAGGGCCTCTAACGCTGCATCAAAGCATCTAAGTGCCGTCTCTAGACCTTACAGCCAATTTTCTACTTGTAAAGTTACCCCGCTGTCTGCAGCCGGAGTGCAGAAGTTCGAGCCGCCTCTAAGTGACATCAATGAAGCCCGATTTCCCATCTCCCTCAAACAGACGCAGAGCCAATGAACAGCGTGGAACAGCAATGACTGCACGCCTAAGTCATGAAAGTGAACTGTCAGCACCAATTGCTCGTAGTCCCGGTGACCATGTGAATAGGAATGTGCTGCAGCGCCCTGTGCCTTGCACATCCATTTACGGGCATCAGCAAATATCTAAGCCATGTGCTTTATTTACCAACCACTTTTCTTAAAAAGGAGGGAGAGAGAAAACAGGGAATTTTTGACCGGTCAGCCTGACATCGGTAGTGGGTAAAATGATGGAATCAATTATTAAGGATGTCATAGCAGCGCATTTGGAAAATGGTGACATGATAGGTCCAAGTCAGCATGGATTTGTGAAAGGGAAATCATGCTTGACAAATCTTCTGGAATTTTTTGAGGATGTTTCCATTAGAGTGGATAAGGGAGAACCAGTTGATGTGGTGTATTTGAACTTTCAGAAGGCTTTCGACAAGGTCCCACACAAGAGATTAATGTGCAAAGTTAAAGCACATGGGATTGGGGGTAGTGTGCTGACGTGGATTGAGAACTGGTTGGCAGACAGGAAGCAAAGAGTAGGAGTAAATGGGTACTTTTCAGAATGGCAGGCAGTGACTAGTGGGGTACCGCAAAATTCTGTGCTGGGGCCCCAGCTGTTTACATTGTACATTAATGATTTAGACGAGGGGATTAAATGTAGTATCTCCAAATTTGCTGATGACACTACGTTGGGTGGCAGTGTGAGCTGCGAGGAGGATGCTATGAGGCTGCAGAGTGACTTGGATAGGTTAGGTGAGTGGGCAAATGCATGGCAGATGAAGTATAATGTGGATAAATGTGAGGTTATCCACTTTGGTGGTAAAAACAGAGAGACAGACTATTATCTGAATGGTGACAGATTAGGAAAAGGGGAGGTGCAACAAGACCTGGGTGTCATGGTACATCAGTCATTGAAGGTTGGCATGCAGGTACAGCAGGTGGTTAAGAAGGCAAATGGCATGTTGGCCTTCATAGCGAGGGGATTTGAGTACAGGGGCAGGGAGGTGTTACTACTGTTGTGCAGGGCCTTGGTGAGGCCACACCTGGAGTATTGTGTACAATTTTGATCTCCTAACTTGAGGAAGGACATTATTGCTATTGAAGGAGTGCAGCGAAGGTTCACCAGACTGATTCCCAGGATGGCAGGACTGACATATCAAGAAAGACTGGATCAACTGGGCTTGTACTCACTAGAGTTCAGAAGAATGAGAGGGGATCTTGTAGAAATGTTTAACATTCTGATGGGTTTAGACAGGTTAGATGCAGGAAGAATGTTCCCAATGTTGGGGAAGTCCAGAACCAGGGGTCACAGTCTAAGGATAACGAGTAAGCCATTTAGGACCGAGATGAGGAGAAACTTCTTCACCCAGAGAGTGCTGAACCTGTGGAATTCTCTACCACAGAAAGCTGTTGAGGTCAATTCACTAAATATATTCAAAAAGGAGTTAGATGAAGTCCTCACTACTCGGGGGATCAAGGGGTATGGTGAGAAAGCAGGAATGGGGTACTGAAGTTGCATGTTCAGCCATGAACTCATTGAATGGCGGTGCAGGCTCGAAGGGCCGAATGGCCTACTCCTGCACCTATTTTCTATGTTTCTATGTTTCTATGTTTTTCTGAAGTATACCAATCATTAACTGTGCACTGCCTTTACAATGACAGTGGCCCCGATTTTTAAGGGTGAGCGGTGATGGCGCAAACCCAAAAGCAGGCGGCGAACTCAGGGAGTCCAAGGACTTGGAGGCCCAGCCGAACTTAATGGCCAGGCCTCACTGCCATAACTTTCATTGGATTCCCACCCGAACCCAGCCAGATGCACTACCTGACTGGAGCAGAAGTCCGCAGACCGGGCCCCATGGGATCAGTCCCCGGTCTCCGTAGTTACATAAGTGGCAAGAGGCAGAGGGGGCAAAGGCAATTGGGGGAGGAGGGGGGAACCTGGGGTAAGGGAGGCCCAAGGCATCCTTGTGAGGGCAGAAAGAGCACCTTGGCCCACAAGGAAACCTAAGGAAAAATTTGAAACATACTTGCCTGGGCCTCTTCTGGCTCACGATCTCCCTCCTGACATGTTTGGACTGATGGGGAAGCTGTCACTGCTCCTCTGCTCAGGCCCCAACTAAAATTGCAGATCAGCTATTCTGCATCAACCCCCCCCCAAATGACTCAAAATATCATTTTAAAGGACTACTTGCATCAGTCAGAGCATTAATTCTCCTTTACCATGCGCATTTTTCTGTTTGATTAATCCAAGTTGCATGATTTTCTCAAACTTTATGAACAAGAAATTTTAATCTTATTCTGTAGTGTCCCAATGTTTCACAAAATCACAGATTCTTATATAATATTAATGGGGTTATAAGGCAACTGTGATAAGCTAGTCAAAGATTGAAAAGATTTCATGTACTGATTTTAAAAACATTAATAAATTACACAGGACATTTCACATTTCTAGCTCATACATTTTTATGATGTTATCAAAAAATGGTGACAGTAATTGCAGCATTCACTTGCCTCTATGATGTTGGAATAGAGAAATGTCAGGCAACAATTTGAGATGCTGCCACTAAATTGTAACTTGATATACATGAACCATCAGTTATCACCTACGTCTATTCAAGATTCATCAGTGGCCTGGCACATTAATTAATATACAATTATACATACTCAACTCTCTTTATACTTTCACAGACATTCATAAATATCTCTCCTCAGTAAGTTTTTGATGTTGTAGCCATCCATTTGAAATCAAAAGTGACACTTTTATTGCACAATTAGATAAAATATGATTTATGCCAATTGAACGTAGGTCCAATTCTTCCTATCATTTATTAAACACAGCTGAGGGAACAAACAGAATTGAAAGGCTCTGGATGTAATTATACAAGGCAATTAGTTGCTTATCATTCAATTTCAGCACGACAAGATAATTCCATATATTTAAGCTGTGTAATCAACGTTTGCCTATCACTATGTGGTTAGCATTTTATGAAATTAAAATAAGTTAATTGCAAACATTAAACCTCCAACGGGTTTAATGGTATAAAGGGTGCTGGTTGTTGGCATTGTGACAACTGTAATCAGCAAGATGAACCCAAAGCTGAATAAAATTATTGCCATGAGCTTCAGAGTCCTCCCAGAATGGTTTCAAGGATGTAATTTCAAGACTGGTACCCCTGGACAAATTCTTCAAGTCTTTCTATGCTATCAATAACTCTCAGGGTCAAATTCGCAAGACTTTCATTGTTGTTCTAGTTGTCTCTGGATGCCCCCTGTAGATATGCCACTAATATAGAGTCCAGAGGGTTGATTTTAACCCTGCTTGTGGGGTGGGGAATGGTGCAGGCATGGTGTTTCAATGATGAGAAGGGGTCGCACAGTATTTCTGCTGCGATCTTGCCTCAGATCAAGCACAGGAGGGCCGCCAGTCCCATGGGAAAGTCATGGCCCGATGACATCATTGGCATCGCAACCCCATTCCTGCCAGCTTCGAGCAGGAGGCAGTATCGCCTTATTTAAATAAGGCCCATAAGTTAAAATGGCCCGGGGCCCCATCTTGAGGAGTCCACGGGTGCTCCCAGCAACTGCCCCGTCCCCAAGTTAAAGTTGACCCTCTAATTGAGAGGCTGATTGTTCCAAGGGGGAGGGGGTTATGTACATTTGACCCCTAGTGAGGCAGATGTGAGAGTGGGAGTGGGGGTTGCTTCTGTATTTCCTGGGGAGGTGTTGAGACTTGAATCAGCAGCAGCTTTGGGATCTGACCGTGAGATTCAGTGTGTTGATTATCTGAAGCTGTGATGTCAAACTCAATGCCGAGTGTGGGTTTATATATGCTATATTTTTTGTTTGCTGATTATCTATCACAGATGGGACTTTTTGATATTTTTACACAAAGATTTAGAGGGAAAAAAATGTAGCATTAAATGGTCTATTTTAAAGCATAATGTATTCTAATCATAATTGGTGCTCTTGTGCGTTCATATGATGTGAAATAAAGCAGCTGAACAACGTGTCTTATCAAGTGCTTTCTCAGTCTGCCAGCGGAGAGATTGAAGAAGCTATGAAAGACACGAATGTCCAGTTGGCATCACATGGGGATATTGTTGTTACACCCCTGGATTATACTATTGTATAGTTAGATATTGGGCAGTATAGGAACACCTCTAAATGTAAGACACTCAGACTGGAATTTTCCCTATCGTGGCAAGTCCCGACCCTGCTGCTGGCTCCATCCCGCTATAGAAAATGAACTTGCCTTAATGGGGGCTATTAAGCCCGCCCAGCGCGTTACCCAGCCCAATTAGATGGAGCGGGTCTGGTGACGTCATTCATGACGCGTTTTAAGCTGGGATCCTTAAAGGGACCATGGCCACATTAAATTTTAAATTTAATCTAACATAGTGGGTGTTGAATCGTTACTGTGCAATAATATATGATTGACAAAGAAATATTTAAATAATATCATTAAGTAATATGACTCCATCTACAAATACAATCAAGAATTATTAAAAAGTACATTAATTGGGAATTACTGGTGCTTTAGTCACAAATCTATCAAATTTGGTATCAGTAACTGGTACACATAAAAGATGTGTGTGTATAGGCAATACATAAAATTAAGCAGATTTTAACTGTAATTGTAAAGGGGTGGATTTACAGTCTTATGCAAGTTCAGCGAAAGTGCTGTGGAATCCTTGACAAACAGTGTAAGTGGTGCTTACAATGTGTTTTTGGGGTTTCTACAGCTCTTCCATTGAAGTTAACAATGGACAAGTGAGAGAATCTCTGCAGAAATTCACCCTAAAGTCTCACACTGAAAAATTAAATTAGTTATATTCAGGGACTGAAATCAAATTGGACCAGTGGAATGAATGATGAGAATGAAATTGTTACGGTTGATGACTTGATTTAATTGATGTAACTCGACAATCACAGTATACTGTGAGAAAAACCTGACCAGAAACAACACAAAAATTTTATTAAAATATATGTGTAATTTTTTACAGTGCGGATTAATTCACTGCAATTACTGTTGAGTTGGAAGGCAACAGCCAAGAATGGCTAGTGAAAAATGTATTTCCCTCACCATTTACAACCCTGCAAGAATTTCTGAATGATAATTTACCAGTAGTTTTTCAAGTAGAACAGAATCTGCATCAATCTGTTAGCTGATGTAATCAACATATTTTTATTCTGGTTTGTTTTCCATGCTGTCACGTAATCAGCTGGAGCAATGGCCATGAAAATCACGCCTCAGGTTGACAAACGTGGTTCCCGAGCTGTGTGAATCCCGTGGCCATGCAGGGAAACTTAAAACGTAGGGTGAAAAGCCTCTTAAGTGCCTGTAAAGTACCTCAATGATTTCAATTGGGTCCCCGACCGCTGCCAGTTGGATCAAGCTCCACGTTGCCAGATGCGCCTGTGGGAAAGGCGCGTGGGAGCGAGTTAGCAGCGAGTTCCCAACCCACTGTCAAATAAAACAACTTCCCACCTGACCCACCACTGATCCCGCCCACTACCACCATGGAAAATTCCGCCCTCACACTGCTTGGGGGAGTAACTGGCACCACTGTAACTACTGAAAGACGCTAAACTTGTAACACTGCTAGTGAGTTTTGAATTTATTTTTATGATCTTTTTTATGGCCAGTTTAGAGATTGAGTTTTATCCTAAGAAGCTTATTAATGTATTGGGTGGAATTTTAAACCCCCCACCTTGCAGAAACCAGGCAGCGGGGCAGTTAAAATAAGGCTAGAAACTGACCCAAGGATTACGCTGGATTTTAACCTGTTTTTGAGTTTTCTTTTTGCACTTTAGCCCCAGATGTCTCTCTCCCGCACCCACCTTGTCGAGAGGGTTTGCAGATGTAAGGAGGTGTAGCTTGATGTGCTCACGCCTAGTCCTCATTCCTGAGGGGAGTCCCATATCTCACTGCTTTGTGATGCAGAACATTTTCACCTGCTTTAAAGCTGGTTTGCTGCAGTGTTAACAGCCACACCATTTGGGAGTACAAGCACCTCCTTATGCCTTCCTGCAAAGCTGTTCTTACTGCAATCCATGTTATTGCTCGGTCAAAATAGGCATTGTCAGAAATGTCGCATCATAACATATGTACACAATGGCCCAGAATTTATAAGAAAAGGAGGAGGACATTCAGCCCCTCGAGCCTGTTCCGCCATTCAATGAGAGCATGGCTGATCTGTGACCAAACTCCATATCCTCGTCTTTTGCCCATATCCCTTAATACATTTGGTCAATACAAAGTTATCAATCTCCCATTTAAAATTAACAATTGATCTAGCATTGATTGCAGCTTGCGGAATAGCGTTCCAAACCTCTATCATCCTTTGTGGGTAGAAGTGTTTCCTAATTTCACTCCTGAAAGGTCTGGCTCTAATGTTTAGACTATGCCCCTAGTGCTAGAATCCCCAACCAGCAGGAATAGTTTCTCTCATTCTACCCTATCTGTTCCCCCTTTACAGCTTGAAAACTTCGATCAGATCACCCTTCTAAACCTTCTAAATTCTAGGGAATACAACCCGAAATTGTGTAATCTCTCCTCGTAATGTAACCCTTGAAGATTGGGTATCAATGTGGTAAACTTACGCTGCACTCCCTCCAAGGCCAATATATCCTTCCCAAGGTGTGGTGCCCAAAACTGCTCACAGTGCTCTAGATGTGGTCTAACCATTGTTTTTTACAGCTGCAGCATAGCTACTATCCCCTTGTCATCATCATAGGCAGCCCCCCAGAGTTGAGGATGACTTGCTTCCACTTTAAATGTGAGTTCTCAGGTGACTGAGGAGTCCAATGCAGGACCTACAGTCTCTGTCACAGTTGGGGCAGACAGTGGTTGAAGGAAAGGGTGGGTGGGGAACTTGGGTTGACACACGCTCCTTCCACTGTCTGTGCTTGGTTTCTGCTTGTTCTCGGCGATGGGACTCGAGGTACTCAGCTCACACTTGCCGTGTCGGAGCTCAACATAGAGCGCTTGCTTTGGGAGTCTCATATCGGGCATACAGACGATTGTGGCCCGCCCAACGGAGCTGATCGAGCGTGGTCAATGCTTCGATGCTGGGGATGTTGGCCTGAGCGAGAACACCGACGTTGGTGCGTCTATCCTGCCAATGGATTTGCAGGATCTTGCGGAGGCAGCGCTGGTGGTACTTCTCCAGTGTTTTGAGGTGTCTGCTGTATATCGTCCACATCTCTGAGCCATATAGGAGGGCGGGTATCACTACTGCCCTGTAGACCATAAACCTGGTACCGGATTTGAGGTCCTGGTCTTCAAACACTCTCTTCCTCAGGTGACCGAAGGCTGCGTTGGCACACTGAAGGCGGTGTTGGACCTCATCGTCAATGTCTGCTCTTGCTGACAGTAGGCTCCCAAGGTATGGAAAATGTTCCACGTTGTCCAAAGCCTCGTCGTGGATTTTGATAATTGGGGGGCGGTACTGTATGGCAAGGTAAGGTTGGTAGAGGACCTTTGTCTTACGGATATTTAGCGTAAGGCCCATGCTCTTGTACACCTCAGTGAAGATGTTGACGATGGCTTGGAGTTCGGCCTCCGAGTGTGCGCAGACACAAGCACCGTCTGCATATTGTAGTTCAATGACAGAGGATGGGACAACCTTGGATCTGACCTGGAGGCGGCGGAGGTTGAACAGATTCCCATTTGTTCTATAATTTAGCTCCACTCCAGCGGGGAGCCTGCTAAAGGTGAGATGAAGCATTGTAGCAAGGAAGATCGAAAAGAGCATTGGTGCAATGACGCAGCCCTGCTAGACCCCGGTCCGGACGTGGAATAGGTCTGTGATGGACCCATTGGTCAGGATCACGGCCTGCATGTCATTGTGGAGCAGGCAGAGGATGGTGACAAACTTTTGAGGGCAGCCGAAACGGAGGAGGCCGCTCCATAGTCCCTCGTGGTTGACAGTGTCAAAGGCCTTTGTGAGGTCAAAGAAGGCCATGTACAAGGGTTGATGCTGTTCCCTGCATTTCTCTTGCAGTTGTCGCGCCGTGAAGATCATGTCCGCTGTACCCCTTAGTGGACGGAATCCGCATTGCGACTCTGGGAGGAGCTCTTCAATCACAGGGAGAAGACGATTGAGGAAGATTCTTGCAATGACTTTCCCTGTGGCCGACAACAGGGAGATTCCTCTGCAGTTACCACAGTCAGATTTGTCCCCTTTTTTGAAGATGGTCATGATTACAGCGTCTCTGAGATCTCCTGGCATGCTCTCCTACTTCCAGATAAGAGAAATGAGGTCATGTATTCGTGCCAATTGTGCTTCTCCTCCATGTTTTAATTCTTCGGCGGGGATTCCATCTGCTCCTGTTGCCTTATTATTCTTCAGCTGATGGATGACAGCATTCCATTAGCCTTTGATTATTTCCTGTACCTGTTCATGACATTTTAATGATCTATGTACCTGGACCCCCAAGTCTCTTTCGACCTCCACTGTTTTTAGCTTTTCACCATTTAGAAAGTACCCTGTTCTATCCTTTTTAGGTCCAAAATGGATGACCTCCGACCCTCCGACCTGTGAGAGAACACCGGCGGCAGTGGGGATAAAGGAGCCAGCCCCGCAGGGAGCATCAGGAGCAGCTCAGAGAAGGTGGCAAAGGCGAACAGGGTGACTACATTCGATGTCACAGGAAGTGATTGGTTGGTGAGTTCCTCTCTCTTTTCTTGGGCATTGCTTTAAATTACGGGCCGGGATTAAAAACTAAATCTAATTAATTAAATACATTGTAGATGGCAGGGCAGGCGATGTGTCATTGCTGGTGGACACCATTGAGGCCCACGGCGACCACAACTGCAGCAAGTGTCTGCAGCTCGAGAACTTCGGCCCCGCGGTGATGAGCTGGAGTCCGAGCTGCAGACACGGCGACACATCAGGGAGGGGGAGAGTTACCTGGACGCTGTGTTCCAGGAGCTAGTCACACCCCTCAGATTAATTAATTCAACTTTGATCCGTGGTCAGGGACAGGAGGGTGTGACTAAGATTGAGGCAGGTATGGGGAATGTCTTGCAATTCTCCAACAGGTTCGAGCCTCTTACTCCCCGTGTGGACGGGAGCAGGGACTGCAGGGAGGATGATCAAACTGACCACAGCACCGTGGTACAGGGGGCCGTTCAAGTGGGGGGAGTAAAAACAAATGTTGTAGTGGTAGGGGACAATATAGTTGGGGAGATAGATACAGTTCTCTGCAG
Source organism: Pristiophorus japonicus (assembly GCF_044704955.1). Classification (NCBI taxonomy): domain Eukaryota; kingdom Metazoa; phylum Chordata; class Chondrichthyes; family Pristiophoridae; genus Pristiophorus; species Pristiophorus japonicus. Next base: position 322,914,914 of record NC_091979.1, read on the forward strand.
CTGAGAGCGTGAGTCCCGAAGGTTGTGTTGCCGGCCCGGTGCCAGGGTTAAGGACATCTCCTCTGGGCTGGAGAGGAACTTGGAGTGGGAGGGGAAAGATCCAGTTGTCGTGGTCCAATGACATAGATAGGACAAAGAAAGAGGTTCTGCTCAGGGAGTATGAGCAGTTAGGGGCTAAATTAAAAAGCAGAACCACAAAGGTAATAATCTCTGGATTACTACCTGAGCCATGAGTAAATTTACACAGGGTCAATAAGATCAGAGAGTTAAACACGTGGCTCAAAGACTGGTGTGGGAGAAATGGGTTTTGGTTCGTGGGACACTAACACCAGTACTGGGGTAAGAGGGAGCTGTTCCGCTGGGACGGGCTCCACTTAGACCGTGCTGGGACTAGGGTCCTGGCGAATCAAATAATTAGGACCATAGAGATTGCTTTAAACTAAATAGTGGGGGGGAAGATTCAGGTGAGTGGAAATTTTAAAAGTCAAAGAGCAAGGAGAAGGCAATAGAACAGGGTAGCACTGGGGGAAATGATAACCAGAGTGTGACAGGAAGGGACAGAGTGTATAATAAAGGTGAATCAGAAAGTGGGGTCAAAGCAGGAAGAAATGGTTAAAAAAGCAAAATTAAAAGCTCCTTATCTGAATGCACGCAGCATTCAAACAAAATAGATGAGTTGACGGCACAAATAGATATAAATGGGTATGATCTGATAGCCATTACAGAGACGTGGTTGCAAGGTGACCAAGGCTGGGAACTGAATATTCAGGGGTATTTGACAATTTGGAAGGATAGACAGAAAGAAAAAGGAGGTGGAGTAGCTCTGTTAATAAAGGATGAGATCAGTGCGTTAGTGAGAAACGATATTGGCTCAGAGGATCAAGATGTGGAATCAGTTTTCCCCAATGCTGTTTTTTTGGCGTATTAAAGAGTTATGCCCGTTTATTTTGGCCCTGACTACTCAAAAAAAAATGCAGCCAGTTTCCCCGTTCTACTTTTTGAAATTGGCGCCGTGCAGACTGTTCTTTGACTTTGGGGGCTGGAGCCTAATGTCTGCGCCGAAAAAACGATGTAACACCCTCCTTCTGCACATGTGCGAAAAAAAAGGCCGGTTTTTACATGACTGCTATGGGCGCGCATGCGCAGTACAGCTCCCGGTCTGCACTCGGACAAGAGCCAGTTAATTCTCATTGGGAAAACCAGAGCTGCAATACAAGATGCAACGCGGCTCAAGGATTAGGAATTTCTCACCGGATGAAGTGGAGGCACTGGTTACTGTGATTGAGGCCAGGTAGCACAAGCTGGACACCAGCCGAGGTCACATCAAAGTTTCACCAAAAGAAACGAAGAAACACTGGAACCAACTTGCAGAAGATTACTGTGCAATGATGACCCAACCCGAGGTCTAGAAGCCAATGTAAAAAGAAGTGGCAGGACCTTGGTCAGGTAGTTAGTGTAAGTAAAATATTCATTTATTCACTGGAATTGCAATTGTAAATGTGACCATCTGTATATGTCCCACCCAGCAGAAAGACACTCTCTCTACAAAGCTGCATTTTCATCTTTGCAGAGCAAGGTGGCACATAATAAAAGGGAAAGAACTCGAACAGGAGGAGGCCCGGCAAATCTGCACCCACTGACACCCTTGGAAGAGAGGGTCGCTGCTTTGATGGGTCCTTCCTGGAGAAAAGCAACCACCTGGGCCCACACTCGAGGGAGAGGGTAAGTCCTGCAAATTCCACAGTCTGGCTTTGCTAAATGTTAAGTGTTAAGTACTGCGTAGGCTTCGGTTCATGGGGATGTCTCCGTCAGCTACGCTTCAGTTGATGCAATGTGCTTTCATTGATCATGGTCCTTCAAATCAGCCTGCTGCCTGCGCTGTGTGAGCCTGCTCATGCCACCCACCCTGCGCCCTCCTCTGCTGCTAACCATTTGTCTGCTCTGTTATATTTTGCAGAACTTGAGGACAACCCTGACGAGGCTGAAGCCGATGCAGAAGACGATTCAGACGCGGACAAGCCTGAAGAGGAGAACATCTTCCAATCCCACCTACCAGACCAAACTCATGGGGATGAGGGGGAGGGGCCGGGGGAGGGGAAGGGGATGGATGAAGCCCCCACTCTTGTACTCACTCTGGAGGAGGTCCAGGTGCCGCCCATTGCGGTGCCAGGCTCTTTCCTGAGTGGTACGAGTGTTGGGACATTCCATGGTTTCTCACTGTCCGAGGTTGCGGGTCCCAGTGCGATGCAGCGAGGCACACCCAGGGTCCCACTGTCCAAGGTTGCGGGTCCCAGTGCGATGCAGCGAGGCACATCCAGGGTCCCACCGTCCGAGGTTGCGGGTCCCAGTGCGATGCAGCGAGGCACACCCAGGGTCCCACCGTCCGAGGTTGCGGGTCCCAGTGCGATGCAGCGAGGCACACCCAGGGTCCCACCGTCCGAGGTTGCGGGTCCCAGTGCGATGCAGCGAGGCACACCCAGGATGAGGAGGGGAAGGAGAGCTCGACAATGCTCTCCTGAGGTGCAGGATCTAACAGATGTGGTTCAGATGATGACAATGAGTGGGGAGAGCATTGACCTAACAGGATCACTCCTGGACACCATCAGTGGGGTGGGTGATGAGGTATCGGGACTGTCGGGAGAAGTAACAACACTCTCACGAGAAATGGGAACACTGTCCGGGCACGTGAGGGAGGGAAGGTCACAGGCAGCTGATACAATGTCGGTGAAAATGAGGGAGGAAATGTTGCAGGTAGTTGATACACTTTCGGTGAACATGAGGGAGGGAATGTTACAGGTAGCTGATACACTGTCAGTGAACATGAGGGAGGGAATGTTACAGGTAGCTGATACACTGTCGGTGAACATGAGGGAGGGAATGTTACAGGTAGCTGATACACTGTCGGTGAACATGAGGGAGGGAATGTTACAGGTAGCTGATACACTTTCGGTGAACATGAGGGAGGGAATGTTACAGGTAGCTGATACACTTTCGGTGAACATGAGGGAGGGAATGTTACAGGTAACTGATACACTTTCGGTGAACATGAGGGAGGGAATGTTACAGGTAGCTGATACACTTTCGGTGAACATGAGGGAGGGAATGTTACAGGTAACTGATACACTGTCAGTGAACATGAGGGAGGGAATGTTACAGGTAACTGATACACTTTCGGTGAACATGAGGGAGGGAATGTTACAGGTAACTGATACACTTTCGGTGAACATGAGGGAGGGAATGTTACAGGTAGCTGATACACTTTCGGTGAACATGAGGGAGGGAATGTTACAGGTAACTGATACACTTTCGGTGAACATAAGGGAGGGAATGTTACAGGTAGCTGATACACTGTCAGTGAACATGAGGGAGGGAATGTTACAGGTAACTGATACACTTTCGGTGAACATGAGGGAGGGAATGTTACAGGTAACTGATACACTTTCGGTGAACATAAGGGAGGGAATGTTACAGGTAGCTGATACATTGTCAGTGAACATGAGGGAGGGAATGTTGTCGGTAGTTGAGACACTGTCAGGTCACATGAGGGAGGGAATGTCGGAATTAGCTGCTGCAATAAAGGAACACACCCCCACCCCGCTCCCATTGCCACTCCCACTCCAATCCCCAGACCAGCCAATGAAGAGCCCAAGCCGGGCCTTCCACATTACCACCTGCCCTCCACTCCCACCCCGCCCTCCCCATCAAGAAGTGCGCATTACCCAAAATGTTCGAAATAATACGCTTGGTACCAACCCGAGAAACGCTGTACCACCGCCTGCGGGCAGGGGTGGAGTCACCAAGACCAAGCGCAGCGGGCGGTCTTAGAATAATGTGGAGGAGAGATGGGTGTAGCCTTTCTTTGCTGCTGCTGTTGTTGTTATTATTATTATTGTTGTTACTGTTGTAATTGTTCTCAAATTAAAAGTTTTTTGTAAGTTATGTAAATTTACAAATGTAAAAGTTTGTAAGTAATCATGACTGAAAACTTTAAAATTTGATACAAGAATATTTTTATTAAAGTTAAGTTAAGTACAAACAAGTATTAAACTTTTGAATAAAATATATTTTAAATTATAACTGCATCAGTTACATTATTTGTTCCATTATTAACACAACTTTTTGAACAAAGAAGAATAATTTCTATTATTTTTTCCATTAACACAACACAACATTACGGAACAAGTCTAAACAGTAAACATGGTCCATGTGGAATAGTTGCCGCTGAGCCTTCAGGCAGCAAAGCGTTCACGGATGAGCTGCTGGCGCAAGGCTCGAGCATGAGGGTCCGCCTTCCTCCGCCGTCATGCTCTGGGTTCAGGTAGTTGCATGGCTTCCTCGTCCTCCTCCTCCTCGTCATCTGCGTCTTCCTCCTCATCATCAGCCACTCTCACCTCAAGTCGGTCTTCCACTACCAGTTGCTGACGCCTCATGATGGCTAAGTTATGCAGCAGGCAGCACACAACAGTGAACTGACCGACAATCTCAGGGGAGTATTGCAAGTAGCCTCTGGAATGGGCCAGTCATCGGAAACGCTGTTTCAATATGCCAATGGTCCTTTCTATTATGCTGCATGTCAGCTTCCATCCGGGTTACGCATGGGGCATCATGAGCCAGGTGGCTGCTGCTGAAACATGGAAGATATAACGCTCTCGCGTAGGATGAATGCATCATGGGTGCTCCCAGGATATCTCACATCAACTGACATGATGCGATGCATGTCGTCACACACGAGCTGCACATTCATGGAGTGGAAGCCTTTTCTGTTCCTGTACATCTCGGAATCCTCCAAAGGTGCTCGCAAGGCGATGTGGGCACAGTCAATGCAGCCCTGTACCTTTGGGAAGCCAGCAACCCTAGAGAAGCCCGCAGCCCTTTCACGCATTGCCTGAGTGGTCACGGGGAACATTATGTGGTCATTCGTATTTTAGTTGCACCTGTAAAACAATAAGTCATTAAATCAAGTGCCCCCTGATTAAAGGGGGTTGGCACTAAAACCGACAAACTTAAACAAATTAAACTTTAGACATTATGTGGTTCAAATGAAAATGGGGGGTGGTGATGCACTCCAGTCCCTCCGGCGCCCACCTCTCGCGGAAGGCCGCGAGCGTACCGGTGGACACCGCGTGCTCCATCGCCAGGGACACCTTGGGCTCGGACGTAACCGCGGAAGAGAAGCAGGCAGTCGGGCTGAACGACCCCCTCGACCGCCCGCTGCCTGGACCGGCCAACTTGGCCAACTTGGCCAGGCCCAAGAACAGTCCTACGAAAAGGCCTTCTGACCTGCCCGCTCCCCTCCGCACAGGGTGCCCCAAAATCAGGAGTATGGGACTGAAGTGCAACCAGAATTTGAGGAGCAGCCCCTTCAAATATTGGAAGAGGGGCTGCCAGCTCGCATACTCAACATAAACATGGAACACGGACTCTTCCAGACCGCAGAACTTGAGCCTCCTTCGGGGAATCCCCTCCATGCCTTTCAGTTCTGCACGGAGGGGATTCCTGTACAGGCTGCTCCTGCACACTCTCCATGTTGCCATCCTCGTCTACCGTCCGGACATGCCATGGCACACCATCTTGCCGTCTGGAGGATGCGGGGGTCCCCAATGGAATGCACTCTATGCGGGAGTCCTTGAACCAACTTAAAAACCTATTGCACGGGACTGCTCCGTGCACCACCCTCCAGGCCAAGTCCCCAATAAATAGAGGGAGGACTATAAATGTTTGACATTGCATATCCACCATCAACCCTTTAAGTATCACTTGCCAGTCTATTCGAGCCAATTGATGCTTCATGCTGTCAAAGTTAGCTTTCCTTAAGTTCAGGACCCTAGTTTCTGATTTAACTGTGTTGCTCTCCATCCGAATAAAGAATTCTACCATATTATGGTCACTCTTCCCCAAGGGGCCTCGCACAAGATTGCTAATTAGTCCTTCTCATTACACATCACCCAGTCTAGGATGGCCAGCTCTCTAGTTAGTTCCTCGATATATTGGTCAAGAAAACCATCCCTAATACACTCCAGGAAATCCTCCTCCACCATATTGCTACCAGTTTGGTTAGCCCAATCTATATGTAGATTAAAGTGGCCCATGATAACTGCTGTACCTTTATTGCACACATCCCTTATTTCTTGTTTGATGCTGTCCCCAACCTCACTACTACTGTTTGGTGGCCTGTACACAACTCCCACCAGTGTTTTCTGCCCTTTGGTATTTCGTAGCTCCACCCATACCGATTCCACATCATCCAGGCTAATATCCTTCCTTACTATTGCATTAATTTCCTCTTTAACCCACAACGCCACCCCGCCTCCTTTTCCTTTCTGTCTATCCTTCCTAAATGTTGAATACCCCTGGATGTTGAGTTCCCAGCCTTGGTCACCCTGGAGCCATGTCTCCGTGATGCCAATTACATCATATCCATTAACTGCTATCTGCACAGTTAATTCGTCCACCTTATTCTGAATACTCCTCGCATTGAGGCACAGAGCCTTCAGGCTTGTCTTTTTAACACACTTTGCCCCTTTAGAATTTTGCTGTAATGTGGCCCTTTTTGTTTTTTGCCTTGGGTTTCTCTGCCCTCCACTTTTACTATTCTCCTTTCTATCTTTTGCCTCTGTCTCCCTTTTATTTCCCTCTGCCTTCCTGCATAGGTTCCCATCCCCCTGCCATATTAGTTTAACTCCTCCCCAACAGCACTAGCAAACACTCTCCCTGGGACATTGGTTCCAGTCCTGCCCAGGTGCAGACCGTCTGGTTTGTACTGGTCCCACCTCCCCCAACCGGTTCCAATGTCCCATGAATTTGAATCCCTCCCTTCTGCACCACTCCTCAAGCCACGTATTCATCTGAGCTATCCTGCGATTCCTACTCTGACTAGCACGTGGCACTGGTAGCAATCCTGAGATTACTACTTTTGAGGTCCTACTTTTTAATTTAGCTCCTAGCTCCCTAAATTCGTCTCGTAGGACCTCATCCCGTTTTTACCTATATCGTTGGTACCTATATGTACGGCGATAACTGGCTGTTCACCTTCCCTTTTCAGAATGTCCTGCACCCGCTCCGAGACATCCTAGACCCTTGCACCAAGGAGGCAACATACCATCCTGGAGTCTCGGTTGCGGCCGCAGAAACGCCTAGCTATTCCCCTTACAATTGAATCCCCTTAAATATATTCAAGAAGGAGTTAGATGTAGTCCTTACTACTAGGGGGATCAAGAGGTATGGTGAGAAAGCAGGAATGGGGTACTGAAGTTGCATGTTCAGCCATGAACTCATTGAATGGCGGTACAGGCTCGAAGGGCCGAATGGCCTACTCCTGCACCTATTTTCTATGTTTCTATGTTTGTATGAATCCCCTATCACTATCGCTCTCCCACTCGTTTTCCTGCCCTCCTGTGCAGCAGAGCCAGCCACGGTGCCATGAACTTGGCTGCTGCTGCCTTCCCCTGATGAATCATCCCCCTCAACAGTACCCAAATCGGTGTACCTGTTTTGCAGGGGGATGACCGTAGGGGACCCCTGCACTACCTTCCTTGCACTGCTCTTCCTGTTGGTCATCCATTCCCTATCTGGCTGTGGACCCTTTACCTGCGGTGAGACCAACTCGCTAAACGTGCTATTCACGTCATTCTCAGCATCATTGATGCTCCAGAGTGAATCCACCCGCAGCTCCAGTGCCGCAATGCGGTCTGTCAGGAGCTGCAGGCGGATGCACTTCCCGCACACTTAGTCGTCAGGGACACTGGAAGCGTCCCTGAGTTCCCACATAGTACAGGAGGAGCACAACATGTGTCCGAGCTCTCCTGCCATGACTTAACCCTTAGATTAACCTAATTGAGCAACAACAATGTTAAACGGTTACTGATAAAGAAAGAAAAAGAAAAAGAAAAAGAAAAACTACTTACCAATCACCAGCCAATCACTTACCCCCTTGGCTGTGACGTCACCTTTTGATTTCTTTCTACTTCTTTTTTGCCTTCTCACCCTGCTGCAGCTGCGCCTCTCCAACGTGCTGGGCCTTTTTATAGGCCTCAGCGATGCACCTCCCAAGCCTCTCCACGCACCTGGAACTCCCGAGCCTCCTCCCGACGTGTGGATTTGGATGAAGGGAGCGAGTGTAATGTCGTCAAGTTTGCTGATGATACAAAGATAGGTGGGAAAACAAGTTGTGAGGAGGACACAAAAAATCTGCAAAGCGATATAGCCAGGCTAAGTGAGTGGGCAAAAATTTGCCAGATGGAGTATAATGTGGGAAAATGTGAGGTTGGCAGAAAAAATAAAAAAGCAAATTATTATTTAAATGTAGAAAAATTACAAAATGCTGCAGTACAGAGGGACCTGAGGGTCCTTGTGTATGAAACACAAAAAGTTAGTGTGCAGGTACAGCAAGTGATCAGGAAGGCAAATGGAATGTTGGCCTTTATTGGAAGTGGGATGGAGTATAAAAGCAGAGAAGTCCTGCTGCAACTATACAGGGTATTGGTGAGGCCACACCTAGAGTACTGCGTACAGTTTTGGTTTCCTTATTTAAGGAGGGATATACTTGCATTGGAGGCTGTTCAGAGAAGGTTCTTGAGATAAGGGGTTGACTTATGAAGATAGGTTGAGCAGGTTGGGCCTGTACTGGAGTTCAGAAGAAAGAGAGGTGATCTTATTGAGACATATCAGATAATGAGGGGGCTCGACAAGGTCGATGCAGAGAGGATGTTTCCACTTGTGGGGAAATCTCGAACTAGTTGTCGCCCATTTAAAACTGAGATGAGGAGGAATTTCTTCTCTCAGCAGGTTGTAAATCTATGGAATTCTCTGTCCCACAGAGCAGTGGAGGCTGGGTTATTGAATATATTTAAGGCAGAGATAGACATATTTTTGAGCGATAAAGGAGTAAAGGGTTATGGGGGAGCGGGCAGGGAAGTGGAGCTGAGTCCATGATCAGATCAGCCATGATCTTATTGAATATTGGGGCAGGCTCGAGAGACCAAATGGTCTACTCCTGCTCCTATTTCTTATGTTCTCATGTTCTCACATTTGCCTGGATTGAAATCCATTTGCCACAGTTTTGCCCATTCACTTAATCTGTCGATATCGCTTTGTAATTTTATACTTTCATCTACACTGCCTACAATGTCACCTATCTTTGTGTCATCGGAAAATTTGGATATATAATTTTCTATGTCATCATCTAAGTCGTTAATAAATATTGTGAATAGTTGAGGCTCCAACACCGATCCCTGCGGGACACCATAGGGAGGCGACCTGGCAATTTGATTATCTAACTACGGGCTAGAAATTGGGTGGCGTCCTGTTTAGGGCGTTCATTTTTGAAATATTGAAAAATTAGTAGCAAATGTTAATGATTCTGAACTTCCATTAAATTGGCTGTTAGCGCTCCAAGAAAGAACTGGAGTGCTAAATCAAGTGCTAATGATCTCATTACCAGCAGAGCAATAATGCATTTCAGGCGCAATGCGATCGAGCAAGATCCTACACAGTGACTCCTTCTAGCTTGAAAGGGGAGGCTCCATCATTATGCAAGTCCTCATTATCAGCATTGTGGCTGCAAAGGCGAGTTGTGAGCAACTGATTGCCCTGATGGAAATGGTTGATCCCACTCCCAGGGAAAGAGCCCGTCATTTCACGGATGAGGCTTCGGAGGCATTGGTCGCGGAAGTGGAGCGAAGGAGGGCAGTGCTGTTCCCGGACACTAGAAGAAGCCCTTGCCCCAGGTCTTCAGGGCAATGTGGAGGGAAGGGCCTATGAGGTTTCGGCCAGTAGTGTGGTCGTCCGGAGCCTGACACAGGACCGGAAAAAATTTCAACAATCATACTCGGGTGGTCAGAGTGAGTACATGGTTCAACAGGTCCTATATACACTATCACTATGTACAAATCATCATACCCCTACCACTCACCCACCAAGCATCTCCATTTACTAAAACTCACATACACATCTCTTGCGTTGCCTACAATTACAGCTTTCAACTATGGCAGGCACATCTCCCAAACACATAGCTGCGCTCTCACTCACACACATTAATTTCTCTTACAGGCCAAGATGGCCCACTACAGGAGGGAGCAGCAGAGAACAGGTGAGCATGATGCGCAGCTCCAGCAGCTTACAGACCTTGAGGAGTGAGTGCTGCGACTCATTGGTGGGCGCCATGGCGATCGGTGATGTTGATCCCATTGGGGGAAACAGTATCTTCATCCTCCTTCTCTCATCCCAATTCCCCTGACACCACAAGCTTTTCTCACTTTGCAGCTCCTGTTACTGTCTGCATTCCTCGCTCCATTCCTGCCCCCTGCCCTCACCTTAACGTGAGTCATGTGTCTTTATGCTATCAGATAATCAGCAACCAGATGACCAACCTGTCCCTGAGTCCCCCAGTGAGAGTGAGGAGGGAGAGGAGGGAGAGGAGGAGGAGGAGGAGGAGGAGGAGGAGGAGGAGAAGAAGGAGGATGAGGATGAGGATGAGGATCCAAGCACCGTGTCACTGCATCTCTCACCCGCAGGCACCACCTGAGAGACTACCACTGCGCGATCTTTAGAGGTAAGTTTAGTAGAGGGGTCCGCACTGGGTGATGCACCGGGGACGAGTGGGCTGCAGCAAGACCAAGGGGAAAGGATAGCTCGGGAGCCATATTCCCAGAGTGCGAGTTCGTATGCAGGTTCTGCTGCACAGGAATCAGATGAGGACCTCGATGGGGAGGCGTTCACAAGAAAGGACATGGGAATGCACTCCGAGACGATAGGTGCAATGGCAAGGGTGCCCGAGAGCCTCTCAGCAATGGTAAGGAGTGTGGAGGAGTCCACCTCCAACATTGCACAGAGCTCTGTCCACAGCATGGAGCCCATCAGTTCCACTCTGCAGAAGATGGTTGACTCCCAGAGAGACCGCGTGGATCCAAACGTCATGACGCGTGTCATGGGCGATGTGGCAGCTTCCATTGCAGCACAGGCAGAAGTCACGCAATGTCTTAGTGCTGTGATGCAGGCAATGGTTGGTGGCATCGGGTCCCTGACTGCTCTCATGCAGTCTCAGCTCTGACTGCTGCCACCGTCACTGGATCACCACAGTCCACCGGGGATCGCTCGGTATTACAGCAAACCAGCAATCTGTGCTCCAGCAGACCCCGGGGGAGTGGCAGTGGGCCACTCTGCCATTGCACTTGTCGCTGCCTGTCATCCAGCCAGCCCAGACTGCCGCCGCCCAGCCTGAGGTGGTGCAGTCTACAGCCGGGCCTTCCAGGCCCACAGCTGGTCAATGGCGTCTTACAAGGCCATCGGTAATTTCTGGCACCGACACCCAGCAGCCTTCCAGCAGCCCTGCTGCAGCCTCTGGGGAGACAGTATGTCGGAGCAGTAGATTAGGAAAAGGCACTGCAAAGAGGGGAAGTAAGGGTTTGCACAAGGGTGATTAATTAATATTGTTGTATACATGTGGTTACTGAATTTAGATACATTTCTTAATGCAATGTGTCAGATTTGGTGCTGTGTTTCATTTCAGCTTTTGGGTGTGATATGGAATGAGAAATTGATATAATGATGGGGACGTGCTGAGCGACCGAGAAGTGGCCTTGAATTCATTGGAAGTGAAGTCTGATCAGGTGCTTGCAGACTGTCCTTGCAGAAGGCCGATGAAGTGGCTGATTCCTCCCTCGCTGCTCTTCATTCTCCTGTTTGTCCTCCTCCTCCTCGTCTTCACCTCCCTCTTCCTCCTCCTGAGGTGGTGCGGCAATGGCTGCGCCCTCATGGTGGCCAAAGTTGTGAAGCATGCAGCAGATGACGACAAAAAGGGGCACCCATTCAGCCGAGTACTGGACAGCTCCTCCCGAGCGGTCATGGTAGCAGAACCCTCGCTTGAGCACGCCGGTAGTCTGCACAGTGACGTGCCTGGTCACAGCATGGCTGACATATGAGTGCTGGACATGAGTGTTGACGCTGAAAGGGGAGTCATGAGCCAGGTGAAGAATGGATAGCGCTTGTCTCCAACCAGCAGCCAGCCGCGAACTTGATGTGGTGGTTGGAACAGAGCTGGCACACACCGGTCTCACACAGGATGAAGCCATCGTGGCTGCTACCAGGATAGAATGCATTGATGGTCAGGATTCGTGTGTGTGGTCACACACCAACTGCACATTAAATATGTCATGTATTCTACATGGCTACTGTTGGTGCTATCACAAGGGGTGCCACCAGAGGGCACTGCAGTGGGAGACTTGTAGGTTACCTGTACAGGTGTGCCTGGCCTAGTATAAAAGGCAGGCCACCAGGTGTGATCCTCACTCTGGAGTTAACTAATGAAGGACTAAGGTCACGACAGTTCAAGTACAACACGTTGCCTCGTGGAGTCATTATTAGAGCATCGAAGGACATAGCAAAATAAGTGCAGCCTTTGTGGTTACAGAATACCTCAGGATTGTTATGCGGTGCCCGCAAAGCGACATCGGTGCAGTCAGTGGCGCCCTGCACCATGGGGAGGCCCGCTATCCTGGCAAACCTACATGCAACCTTGTGCTGCTTCACTCTGGAGATGGGGAAGGAAATGTGGTCCCTTCTCCTTCTGTAGAGAGCATCTGTGACCTCGCAGATGTAGTAATGCACGGCGAACTGCGACATGTTAGATATGTCTCCCGTTGCATACTGGGAGGATCCGCTGGCATAGAAATTGAGCACGATATTGACCTTGACTGGCACTGAGGCTGGAGGTCTGGTTGTCGGAGATGGAAGAGCTCTGTGATCACGGCCTCGGTAAGGTAGAACCTTCTAAAACAATGCTCCTCAGTGACATTGATGTCGGAGAACTTCTGCCGCAATGACCAAGAGGCCTGTTGGCCCTCCTCTTTCTCTCTGCCTCTGCTGCCTCTGACATGGATGCTGGAGAGTGAGGTCCAGTACCAGTACAGCCCCCCATTAACATGTGCAAATGTTGCACTTTTCAATCTCACCTAAATGATACTGAATCATTTTTTTCTGAAGCAGAGACTCCTGAAAGTGAAAAACGCTGAAATCGCTCAAAACGGCTCTTTGCCTATGTCAAACTGACAAGGCAGCATTCTTTACCGACGACAAACAAACCGGATGTTGATGCCTTTAACTACCGCTCCTCCTGCGGCCATCCAACTGCATACCGCCTCCTCTTCCTGCCATTGTTGGCGGCAGGCACTCCGGCAGGAAGCAAGAGGGAATTTATGATCAGGGACCGTAACGAGGTGCTGCGCACCAGATGACGTCACAATCAGCAGGGTGCTTGGGATTGAGGCGGTAAGTCTTAGCGCCAGCGCAAAACTGGCGAGGAAGTTTGCGGGCATCGTTGAATTCACTGCACCTGGTCGCAAACCCAATTGTGCCCCATTATCGCCCCCTGGAGGTGCTAATGGGAGGCGCAAAGGAAGCCAATTTCTCCCCTGTAATGTTTAACTGTCAGACTTGTGTTAGTTTGTGTGTGAGATTTTAAAGTACTCTGGGGAATTCTGTACTCTCTCGGCTGGCTATTCTTTTCCAAATTCCAACTCCGACACTGCAGCATAACTGACTGGCAACGAACAATGCGACAAGAGACCTATTGGTGTATCGAAATATCTATAATATTTTTTAAACAATCTAGTGTACGCACACACTCTTCCTGCTTGCACAAATTAACTTCATGTGATTTAATTTCTGTCACATGTTTTGTGTCAGCCTTTTCCTATTTATACATTGCTATGTCTACATTTACAATGCTTTTGTACATGTGAGCTCATTACACCATCTGGCCACTCACTTCCTACAAATCACTCAAAATGCTTTCTTAAATTAGTTACATGTGCACTTTTTCTCAGTAAATGAAATCTCTAATGTCCAAAATAAGATCGTAACAATTGCATATTTTGCAATAACATGACTAAATTAATCTATTGGTTTTTCTTTTGTAATTTAATGCCTTCATTGTTTCTTTTGTAATTTAACAGCCAGTTGTCGTGGTACATGTAGGTATCAACGATATAGGTAAGAAGCGGGAAGTGGTCCTACAAGCTGAATTTAGGGAGCTAGGAGTTAAATTAAAAAGTAGGACCTCAAAGGTAGTAATCTCTGGATTGCTACCAGTGCCACGTGCTAATCAGAGTAGAGGGAGCAGGATAGTTAGAATAAATACGTGGCTTGAGCAGTGGTGCAAGAGGGAGGGATTCAAATTCCTGGGACATTGGAACCAGTTCTGGGGGAAGTGGGACATGTACAAAAGGGACGGTCTGCACTTGGGCAGGACTGGAACTGATGTCCATGGGGTAACATTTGATAATGCAGTTCGGGAGTGTTTAAACTAATATGGCAGGGGGATGGGAACCTATGCAGCGAGACAGGGTGAAGTAATATGGAGTCAGAAACAAATGGTAGAAAGGTAAAAAGCAATAGTGGAAGGCCGAGTAAACAAAGGCAAGAAACAAAAAGGGCCACACTACATCATAATTCTAAAAGGACAAAGGGTGTTAAAAAAAACAAGCCTGAAGGCTTTGTGTCTTAATGCAAGGAGTATCTGTAATAAGGTAGATGAATTAACTGTGCAAATAGATGTTAACAGATATGATGTGATTGGGATTACAGAGACTTGGCTCCAGGATGATCAGGGCTGGGAACTCAACATCCATGGGTATTCAACATTCAGGAAGGATAGAATAAAGGGAAAAGGAGGTGGGGTAGCATTGCTGGTTAAAGAGGAGATTAATGCAATAGTTAGGAAGGACATTAGCTTGGATGATGTGGAATCTATATGGGTAGAGCTGCAGAACACCAAAGGGCAAAAAACGTTAGTGGGAGTTGTGTACAGACCTCCAAACAGTAGTAGTGATGTTGGGGAGGGTATCAACAGGAAATTAGGAGTGCATGCAATAAAGGTGCAGCAGTTATCATGGGTGACTTAAATATGCATATAGATTGGGCTAACCAAACTGGAAGCAATACGGTGGAGGAGGATTTCCTGGAGTGCATAAGGGATGGTTTTCTAGGCCAATATGTCGAGGAACCAATTGGGGGAAGGCCATCTTAGACTGGGTGTTGTGTAATGAGAGAGGATTAATTAGCAATCTCGTTGTGCGAGGTCTCTTGGGGAAGAGTGAACATAATATGGTGAAATTCTACATTAGGATGGAGAATGAAACAGTTAATTCAGAGACCATGGTCCAGAACTTAAAGAAGGGTAACTTTGAAGGTATGAGGCGTGAATTGGCTAGGATAGATTGGCGAATGATACTTAAGGGGTTGACTCCAATGGCAGACATTTAAAGACCGCATGGATGAACTACAACAATTGTACATCCCTGTCTGGCGTAAAAATAAAAAAGGGAAGGTGGCTCAACCGTGGCTATCAAGGGAAATCAGGGATAGTATTAAAGCCAAGGAAGTGGCATACAAATTGGCCAGAAATAGCAGTGAACCTGGGGACTGGGAGAAATTTAGAATTCAGCAGAGGAGGACAAAGGGTTTGATTAGGGCAGGGAAAATAGAGTACGAGAGGAAGCTTGCAGGGAACATTAAGATGGACTGCAAAAGTTTCTATAGGTATTTAAAGAGAAAAAGGTTAGTAAAGACAAACGTAGGTCCCCTGCAGTCAGAATCAGGGGAAGTCTGATGGCAGACCAATTGAATAAGTACTTTGGTTCGGCATTCACTAAGGAGGACACAAACAACCTTCCGGATATAAAAGGTGTCAGAGGGTCTAGTAAGGAGGAGGAATTGAGGGAAATCCTTATTAGTCGGGAAATTGTGTTGCGGAAATTGATAGGATTGAAGGCCGATAAATCCCTAGGGCCTGATGGACTGCATCCCAGAGTACTTAAGGAGGTGGCCTTGGAAATAGCGGATGCATTGACAGTCTTTTCCAACATTCCATAGACTCTGGATCAGTTCCTATCGAGTGGAGGGTAGCCAATGTAACCCCACTTTTTAAAAAAGGAGGGAGAGAGTAAACAGGGAATTATAGACCGGTCAGCCTGACATCAGTAGTGGGTAAAATGATGGAATCAATTATTAAGGATGTCATAGCAGCGCATTTGGAAAGAGGTGACATGATAGGTCCAAGTCAGCATGGATTTGTGAAAGGGAAATCATGCTTGACAAATCTTCTGGAATTTTTTGAGGATGTTTCCAGTAGAGTAGACAAGGGAGAACCAGTTGATGTGGTATATTTGGACTTTCAGAAGGCTTTCGACAAGGTCCCACACAAGAGATTAATGTGCAAAGTTAAAGCACATGGGATTGGGGGTAGTGTGCTGACATGGATTGAGAACTGGTTGTCAGACAGGAAGCAAAGAGTAGGAGTAAATGGGTACTTTTCAGAATGGCAGGCAGTGATTAGTGGGGTACCGCAAGGTTCTATGCTGGGGCCCCAGCTGTTTACATTGTACATTAATGATTTAGACGAGGGGATTAAATGTAGTATCTCCAAATTTGCGGATGACACTAAGTTGGGTGGCAGTGTGAGCTGCGAGGAGGATGTTATGAGACTGCAGAGTGACTTGGATAGGTTAGATGAGAGGGCAAATGCATGGCAGATGAAGTACAATGTGGATAAATGTGAGGTTATCCACTTTGGTGGTAAAAACAGAGAGACAGACTATTATCGGAATGGTGACAGATTAGGAAAAGAGGAGGTGCAATGAGACCTGGGTGTCATGGTACATCAGTCATTGAAGGTTGGCATGCAGGTACGGCAGGCGGTTAAGAAAGCAAATGGCATGTTGACCTTCATAGCGAGGTGATTTGAGTACAGGGGCAGGAAGGTGTTGCTACAGTTGTACAGGGCCTTGGTGAGGCCACACCTGGAGTATTGTGTACAGTTTTGGTCTCCTAACTTGAGGAAGGACATTCTTGCTATTGAGGGAGTGCGGCGAAGGTTCACCAGACTGATTCCCGGGATGGCGGGACTGACATATCAAGAAAGACTGGATCAACTGGGCTTGTATTCACTGGAGTTCAGAAGAATGAGAGGGGATCTCATAGAAATGTTTAAAATTCTGATGGGTTTAGACAGGTTAGATGCAGGAAGAATGTTCCCAATGTTGGGGAAGTCCAGAACCAGGGGTCACAGTCTAAAGATAAGGGGTAAGCCATTTAGGACCGAGATGAGGAGAGACTTCTTCACCCAGAGAGTGGTGAACCTGTGGAATTCTCTACCACAGAAAGGTGTTGAGGCCAATTCACTAAATATATTCAAAAAGGAGTTAGATGAAGTCCTTACTACTAGGGGGATCAAGGGGTATGGCGAGAAAGCAGGAAGGGGGTACTGAAGTTGCATGTACAGCCATGAACTCATTGAATGCCAGTGCAGGCTCGAAGGGCCGAATGGCCTACTCCTGCACCTGTTTTCTATGTTTCTATGTTTAAAGTCTTCACTCAAAGACCTCAGCCTCTTTGGAAAAAAAACAAGAGTTTGGATTTGATGTAATTAGCCAGAGCCATGTCTGTGCGGTGAATTTGGATCATGGAGTCTGAGCATGTGCAGTACTTCCCATGATGAATCAGTACTATTCAGTCAGCTATACTGATGGAATAATTTTCTTCAGCTTCTGGCACTTTCTGCTCAATTGTGTTTATGTGTGTAAAATAAAGTACCTTGGGAAAGTTTTACTACGTTAATGGCAATATAAATCCAAGCTGTTGCTGTATTAAGGTAAGGGACAAAGATTGAGATAGGAAAGTTTCGGTATGTGTATGCATTTCGTATTGCTTCAATATTCAAAAGTACAATTTGAAGCCAACTAATTATCTCACTTGTGTTTTCTTGACAGAAAAGCTCGATGGTGCTTGCTTACACCTGTTCGAATCTCTAGTTTATACCAGCTGAGACAGAGAGGAAAGGGCAGTTTATTTCCTCATTCTAATTTGATTTCTCTTTAAAAAAAACACAGTTGAATTTGGAAGTCAAACGTGGCCTCCTGAAGGAAGCAAATAGGAAGGCAGGGTAGATGGGGAACTGCTTCAGGGTGAGAGATGGTGGGGCCTCTGGACTATTAACAGAAGGGTTGGGTGAATGACAACAGAGCAAGCACAGAGGAGGAAACAGAAGTTGAGCAGCTAGTTCAAATGGAAAGAGTTATGGGAAGTATTGAGAGTGAGGAAGAGGAATTGGTAGTGGAAAAGCGATGGGTCTGAGGGAGACAAGAGGGTAGGGATGGTATACACAACTGGAGAGGGCTTGGAAAATGAGCTGCTGAGAATTCTGCTATTCCAGCCATACTTGCTCCAATGCAACTATTCGTGGCTCCAATCCCCACCTTGGCACCCACCACCTTTCACCGACAAGGAAAGAAGAAAAGTGAAAGAAGAGGATAGAGAAGTAAAACATAGAATAGAGGAGAAAGAGACACAGAGACAGAAGCAGATGAGGAAAGATAAGGGGAAGAGAGAGACAGAGACTGGGTAAGTTAGAAACTATATTCGGCCCCACATTCCATGGGGCTTTGCACGGCAAGTTGCTGTCAGCGCTTTCTACAGGGCATTTGTGCGGCGTTGGGAATCTCCCAAGAAAAGGTCTGAACACATGGGACAATAAATTTGTGAAGACACGCCCACCAATTCAGTCAGGAGTGTTTAGAGGGACAAATAGAGTCTTCAAATGACCTTTTAAATACAGAAAGTTAGTTTAATTTTTTCAAAAGCTTTTTATAAAAACACAAAACCATTGAAAGTTAACATTTACAAACAGAAAAAAAAATGGCATAGCAAATGATTGATGAGAACATGTGTCACAACTTTAGTGCTTAACGATCTCTGCAACCTCCCCGCAATGTGGTGGAGGCAAGGCAAGGTGGTTTCTGGGGACCAAGAAGTGTAGGGCGCCACGGAAAGTCAGCGTGTTGGTTTTGAAGGAATTGGCACATTCCCTGAGTGTGAATTGCACCATGCCAAGGACAGCGGAACAGGGCTGCAAAACATTTAATGACTGACCGCTGGGTTTGTAGAGATTGTTAGAGATTTTTTTTTAAATGTCCTTACTGTTGCTGATGAAATGAAATAGCAAAGAGCTTGTTTATGGGTGTTCATGGTTCATTCTAATGTCAATTGGTCGTAAACCTCAGTTGCCATTGAAGAAGCGCCTCACTAATCTGTACTCTGGAGATTTGAGGTGTCAAATTGCAAATAGTGAATTAGACCTTGTCTCCACACCATCAGTTTGTCTCTCTCACACCAACAAGCACAAACTAATTTTTATTTTTATGTCTGTGTGGAGCAAGATGACTCAATGCCCAATGACCGGTGGTGATGTGCACTGTTCTCTGTGCGCCCACGCAGAGTGGAGAGCTGGAGCGAGGTAGGGGCCCAAGGCGCTTTATTAAAATGGTGAAGTGCAATGCAACTCACTTCAAATCTGGATGAATTAATAAGGAATTGAAAATATAAGAGTAAAGACATCTTACTGCAATTATGTAGGGCCCTGGAGAGACCACACCTGGAGTATTGTGTACAGTTTTGGTCTCCTTACCTAAGGAAGGATATACTTGCCATAGAGGGAGTGCAACGAAGGTTCACCAGACTGATTCCTGGGATAGCGGATTGTCCTATGAGGAGAAATTGAGTAGACTAGGCCTGTATTCTCTAGAGTTAAGGTGATCTCATTGAGACATACAAAATTCTTACGGGGCTTGAGAGGGTAGATGCAGGGAGGATGTTTCCCCTGGTTGGGGAGTCTAGAACCAGGGGTCACAGTCTCAGATTAAGGGGTCGGCCATTTAGGACTGAGATGAGGAGAAACTTCTTCACTCAGAGGGTGGTGAATTTTTGGAATTCTCTACCCCAGAGGGCTGGGAGGCTCAGAGGTTGAATATATTCAAGACAGAGATCGATAGATTTTTGGACATTAAGGGAATCAAGGGATATGAGGATAGTGCAGGAAAGTAGAGTTGAGGGAGATGATCAGCCATGATCACATTGAATGACGGAGCCGGCTCTAGGGGCCAAATGGCCTCCTCCCATTCATAATTCTTATGTTCTTATGAACTGTTCTGAAGTGTCGGTGAGCAGATTATTGTAGCGACTTTCCGACTATATATTGCCAGAATTTGCACTGTATTTCCTGCTGCTCTTTCTCAATTGCTGCACGTGTTTATTTTGAGAAATGAATGTTTGGCCCTATCACCATTCAGGTAAGTAGCAACTGAACCCGACGAGCAGAACAGAGTTAGCGGTAAAACTGCTTTTCTGCAGGTCTGCGGATCTCCCCCATGTTTTAAGAGCAGAAGCAGCAGTACACCTGTAATTATTAGGATTGTACATTGTGGTTCGCCGATACAGCTAAATGACACGTTAATGGGAATTTTCATGTTCATAAATCTAAAATCGATTAAACGCAACAATAAAAAAAATCAGCAAACATAACTGGGGTGTTGCACAACAGAAGTATTTTGTTGGTTGGACAAGTTATACATTTGTTGATAATATTGTGGAATGAGCACTATTGCAAAATGCTGAGGGTGAGAGGGAGATCTCATTAACACCTGGGTGAGTTAGGTGATCCGTAGCCGGAACGCTAAGCTTCCGAAATCAGTTGCACTCACTTTTACCCAGAGATTAAAAATATGCTGTTTAATAAAAATGGCAATGATGGATTTCAGCAGCATGTAATGTCAGTGTGAAAGATCCCATTTAATATACTTTTTCAGCATTAATGAAATGATTCCCCCACAGTGCGGGGTGTTGGTTCTTGTATGAGTTTTCTGTGTTTGAGTCTCCCGTCCCTTGGTGTAAATTTATTATCTGATTACAATCCCTCTGAATCTCCTTGGGGAGCTTGCCCTACGTTAAAGGTGCTATATAAATGCAATTTGTTGATAAATGTGAACTGGAGCTTGGAATGTCCATTAGTATTAGTTAAAATTTAAAAAATATATCGAAAGATCAATGTGTGAACATAACCCTTTAGTTGTGAACCTGTTCCTCTCCTTAACTTCAATTCCGGAGTTCCTACTTTCCCTCGGTTTATTTTAAAAAGGGGATTGGCAATATCATTCGTGGCTTTTTAAAAATTTAGCACTTCAATAAATAGAACAAAGTCTTCATGTAGCAAAATACAATAACTGAATTTTAGTTTTGTAAATTGCATTGGTGATAAAGCAGAATCTAAGGACAATTTGTAACATCCCAGCATTAAAACTGATGGTTATACAAGGAATAAATTCAAACTTCACAGAGCCGGCTAAATATTGTTTACATATATATGTTTTAAGTTAACCTTTTCCCATTTGCATCTTTTGCTCTTTAGTGGGAGAATTTACTTCAAATGGTGAAGATTCCCTCCGTGTATTGGCTGCAGCAAAATCCTATAATCTTCCTTATAATCCACATATTAAGCTTGTTAGCAAAATTGAAGCTCATGGGATAAAGGGGGCAGTGGCAGAATAGATGCAAAACAGGCTAACGGATTGAAAACAGAGTTGTAGTGAGTGGCCATCTTTCAGACTGGAGGGAGATACACAGTGGCGTTTCCCAGGGTTCAGTACTCGGACCACTGCTGTTTTTGATATACATTAATTACTTAGATTTGGGGGTACAGGGCACAGTTTCGAAATTTGCAGATGACACAAAATTTGCAAGTGCAGTAAACAGTGAAGAAGATAGTAATATACTGCAAGGGGTTGGAATGGGCGGATACGTGGCAGATAGAATTCAATGCAGAAAAGTGTGAAATGATACATTTTGGGTAGGAAGAATGAGGAGAGACAATATAAGCTAAATGGTATAATTTTAAAGGGGCTGCACAGACAGGGAGACCTGGGGGTGTTAGTGCACATATCTTTGAAGGTGGCAGAGCAGGTTAACAAAGCAGTTAATAAAGCATGTGGGATCCTGGGCTATATAAATAGAGGCATAGAGTACAAAAGCCAGGAAGTTATGCTAAACCTATATAAAACCCTTGTTCGGCCCCAGCTGGAGGATTGGGTCCAATTCTGGACACTGCACTTTAGGAAGGACGTGAAGGCTTTGGAGAGGGTTCAGAATGGTTTCAGGGATGAGGGATTGTGGATACATGGATAGACTGGAGAAACTGGGGTTGTTCTCCTTAGAGCAGAGAAGGGTAAGAAGAGATTTGATAGCCGTGTTTAAAATCATGAAGGGTTAAAATAGAGTAAATAAATGTGAAAAAAATCTGACAGCCGGCTCTCCCAGCTGTTTTGTACAAGTCTGACAGCTAAAAGAAAATTATCTCTGGCAGAATCCTGGTTTAACTGGCTTCTCACGTCAATTCATACAGGCCCTAACTTTATGTTTAGTGAGTTTAGTCCGTATCTATGGATGTCACTGCAATAACTTCACACCGTTCAGTACATTTGAGTGGGAAGCCAGACAGCGGGATGCCGTTTTTGCGCAGCTTACGGAGGAGCTGCGTCTCTCGGACAGCAACTTCTGGATTTTTGCGAACTGCAACACAAGTGCACTTGCCGGAAGTTGCTGTCTGATTTGCGCATAAATAATGGTGAGCACTGGTGGCCTCGCCGTTGTTTTCACACCAAAATCCAGCCCATTCTCTTATTTACCTGGGGTAATTCTCAACTCCACTGCCTATGTGGTAATGTGGCGGAACGGGTTACTGACCCATTTTCAATAGAATGAAAGTCAAGCTAATTTTACAATTGGCGGGTGATCTGATCTGCTAGATTATCGAGCGCTGTGTGCAATACCACAGGAGATTGATTAGTAATATTAAATATATTATGCCTGTACACAATTTGTCATCTTTTCCCATCATAAATTTCGATTTTTCATATTTATTATAGGATCTGTCTAAGCTTTGTAATTACACTCTCATTAGTATTGGGACAGTAGCGCTTCAACTTTGTGTCTCCCAGTGCCTCAGCCTGAGTTGCAGAGAACTCCTACACTCCAACCAACGCTATCTCTGCTTCCTAAATAGTCATCAAATGTAACTATAAATATCAACTCAAAATATTGTATGAAAATAAGGACACCATTTCTGACTTTAAAATGGGAATAAATTATAATTGCACACCTTGATCCAATAATGCCCTGGCCTATAAACACATTTCATGTGAAGACGACCGATGTAAACGTTTACAATTTAACTTCCCTATGTAAACAGTTACCTATAACTTTAGTGAATTCACTGAATCACTCAAAATGTTTTTTGAAAACATTTGATGTCATATTTTCTCACTGACATGTACAATGTCCAAAAATAAGGTTTTAAATTTAAGAAAAATTTTAAATCAAGAAAATTACATATTTCACATGATGTGATTAAATTTACCTAATGAATGATGTGTCTTTTAATATCTTCAACGCTTCAGCCTGCCATAACAGCCTGAGCTTTGACTAGATCATTTTACCACACAACGGTTCAGAGAGCGCATTTTGAACATATGCGGTTTGCAGAATTTCCCGGAATGCAAGCTATGTTTTTGGTAGGCTTATAAAAAGAGAGGCAGTCACAAGAGCACACCAACTCGTGTGGAGAGGACACCACGGGAGGTACCACCACACTGGTCCTGGAGTGAAGTGGGAACCGAGTGACAACCGTACTTCCACAACAGGATTTTGGCTAGCGTGGGAGTAAGTAGTTCAGATTATTTTTCTCTTTTTTAACCGAACTTTAAATTGCTGGCAGTGGTAGACGAAGAAGTAGTGACTATCCACAGATCAGAGAAAATGAGAAGGGACAGGCTAGCGCCAAAGAAAATTATACTCTCCAATAGGTCATGTTGTTCCTATTTTCAAAAAAGAGGACAATCAGAGCCAGGGAACCACAAGCCTATCAGTCTGAAATTCATTATTGGGATCGTAAGAGATGCCCTTTATGATCACTGGGAAAGGGAAGGAGCCATTAGATAGTCACAACACGGCTTTCAAAAAATAGGTCTTGTCCAAAAAAATTTGAGTTTTTTGAGGAAGTCACTAGGGCAGTGGATGAAGTCTACCTGGATTTTCAGAACGCCTTTGATAAGATACCTCACGCTAGGTTACTTCACAAGATAGATTCTTGTGGGATCAGTAGAAATTTGAAAAGCTGAATCAGACATTGGCTCTAAACCGCAGCCAAAAAGTTGTAGTTACCGGATGTGATTCAGCATGGAGACATGTTACCATTGGTGGCCCACAGGGATCAGTCCTAGGCCCACTACTCTTCATGGTCTTTAATAATGACCTGGATAGTGGTGTCGCGAGTATAGTAAGTTTGCAGATTATACCAAAATCTAAAAGTTAAGATGGTAGATGGGTGCTGTCAAATCCAAAATGATTTTGATTGCCATAGGACGGGGGTTCACAACCAGGGGTCCGTGGGGGTCCAGAAGGTTTCAAGGGTCCATCTATGGCTCCCTGTTTCCACCGCAGAGACAATTTAAAGTTGATTTACTGCCAATCCCCGGAGGTTACTGCCATGTATCTTACATTATTATATATAATTGTATCCGAACATACTATACATGACTGCAATAAGATATGACCTGTAACCACCAGCATACCTTACCACCAGGGGTGCACTTGCAAGACACAGGTATATAAGGACAGGTTTCAGGCAAGTGCAGCATTCCAGAGCTGTGAAATAAAGGTGCAGGTCCAGAGTGACCTTGACTTCACTACATGCCTCGTGTGAATCTGTAGTGAGGGGACAGGACTTTACAGTGGCGACGGGTTACGGGATTACAGAATCCACAGAATGGCAAACAACGGCTCAGATGAAAAGTACAATGCTGGAGACAATTGGGAGGACTTTATAGAAAGGCTTCAGCAAAGCTTTGTAACCAAAGACTGGTTAGGCGACGATAAGGCAGACAAGAGAAGAGCCCATCTCTTGACCAGCTGTGGCTCGAAAACATACGCTTTAATGAAGGCACCCGAGAAACCAGCAAGCAAGTCGTTTGAAGAAATGAGCACACTGGTAAGAGACCACCTGAAGCCAGCGAGCAGCCTACACATGGCCAGACACAGGTTCTACAACTACAGACGCTGTGTGGGCCAGAGCATACCCGACTTCGTGGCGGAACTTCAGAGGTTGGCTAGTTTATGTGAGTTCTCCGATGAACTGAAGAGAGAAATGCTGAGAGACTTTTTCATTGAAGGAATAGGCCACGCAGGCATATTCCGAAAGCTCATAGAGACCAAGAACCTGACCTTAGAGGCAGCAGCACTGGTTGCACAGACATTCTTGACAGGGGAAGAAGAAACGAGGTTGATTTACAATGCAGGTACGACTACTAACGAAATATCGGAACAAGGAGTTCACAGCGTGAAACAAACTGCTACCCCCACACACAGACAAAAGTGGGAGAGCAGGCCCTCAACAGCAGGCAGTGGTGCCAGAAGCCATCAAGGGCCACAGGAACAGCCGTTCACACCTCATCAACCCACAATGCGAGCAATCAACTACAAACTGAGAGAAGCTCAAGAGAGATCAGCCAGACGCAGCTCATTCTTTGGAAACAATGGAAGCGGTCTGTACTGGAGGTGTGGGGGTGGGCACTCATCAAGGGGATGTTGATTTCAGCAGGCTGTTTCAAGGAACTGTGAATATACAGAGCATCTGGCCTGCATGTGCAAAACAATGGCAGCTCGGCTAGTATATGAATCGGATGGGTCGGAAAGTGGACCAGAAGATGGTGGGGACAGCACCTGGGACACCGATGAACAGTGGGTCAACACGATCAATGGCGGCTGCTTCTACAACAAGACGCCTCCTATAATGATGAGGGTCCTACTCAACGGGATACGTGTCAACATGGAGCTGGATATGGGAGCGAGTCAATCTCTCATGGGCACTCAACAATTCGAACAACTGTGGCCGCATAAAAGAGACAGACCAAAACTCACAAGGGTCGACACCAAACTAAGGATGTATACCAAAGAAATCGTCCCAGTCCTCGGCAGCGCCATGCTCTCCATCACACACAAAGGGAGAGTGAACCGACTTCCCCTGTGGATTGTCCCCGGAGACCCCGCAGCACTGCTGGGGAGAAGCTGGCTGGCAAAACTAAACTGGAAATGGGATGATGTTCATGCCATGTCGTTAGAGGAACAGATCTCCTGCTCAACAGTTATAAACATAGAAACATAGAAAATAGGTGCAGGAGTAGGCCATTCAGCCCTTCTAGCCTGCACCGCCATTCAATGAGTTCATGGCTGAACATGAAACTTCAGTACCCCATTCCTGCTTTCTCGCCATACCCCTTGATCCTCCTAATAGTAAGGACTTCAACTAACTCCCTTTTGAATATATTTAGTGAATTGGCCTCAACAACTTTCTGTGGTAGAAAATTCCACAGGTTCACCACTCTCTGGGTGAAGAAGTTTCTCCTCATCTCGGTCCTAAATGGCTTACCCCTTATCCTTAGACTGTGACCCCTGTTTCTGGACTTCCTCAACATTGGGAACATTCTTCCTGCATCTAACCTGTCTAAACCCGTCAGAATTTTAAACGTTTCTATGAGGTCCCTTCTCATTCTTCTGAACTCCAGTGAATACAAGCCCAGTTGATCCAGTCTTTCTTGATAGGTCAGTCCCACCATCCCGGGAATCAGTCTGGAGAACCTTCGCCGCACTCCCTCAATAGCAATAATGTTTTTCCTCAAGTTAGGAGACCAAAACTGTACACAATACTCCAGGTGTGGCCTCACCTAGGTCCTGTACAACTGTAGCAACACCTCCCTGCCCCTGTACTCAAATCCCCTCGCTATGAAGGCCAACATGCCATTTGCTTTCTTAACCGCCTGCTGTACCTGCATGCCAACCTTCAATGACTGATGTACCATGACACCCAGGTCTTGTTGCACCTCCCCTTTTCCTAATCTGTCACCATTCAGATAATAGTCTGTCTCTCTGTTTTTACCACCAAAGTGGATAACCTCACATTTATCCACATTATACTTCATCTGCCATGCATTTGCCCACTCACCTAACCTATCCAAGTCACTCTGCAGCCTCATAGCATCCTCCTCGCAGCTCACACTGCCACCCAACTTAGTGTCATCTGCAAATTTGGAGATACTACATTTAATCCCCTCGTCTAAATCATTAATGTACAGTGTAAACAGCTGGGGCACCAGCACAGAACCTTGCGGTACCCCACTAGTCATTGCCTGCCATTCTGAAAAGTACCCATTTACTCCTACTCTTTGCTTCCTGAATGCCAACCAGTTCTCAATCCATGTCAGCACACTACCCCCAATCCCATGTGCTTTAACTTTGCACATTAATCTCTTGTGTGGGACCTTGTCGAAAGACTTCTGAAAGTCCAAATATACCACATCAACTGGTTCTCCCTTGTCCACTCTACTGGAAACATCCTCAAAAAATTCCAGAAGATTTGTCAAGCATGATTTCCCTTTCACAAATCCATGCTGACTTGGACCTATCATGTCACCTCTTTCCAAATGCGCTGCTATGACATCCTTAATAATTGATTCCATCATTTTACCCACTACCAATGTCAGGCTGACCGGTCTATAATTCCCTGTTTTCTCTCTCCCTCCTTTTTTAAAAAGTGCGGGT
Organism: Pristiophorus japonicus; assembly: GCF_044704955.1. NCBI lineage: Eukaryota > Metazoa > Chordata > Chondrichthyes > Pristiophoridae > Pristiophorus > Pristiophorus japonicus. The sequence continues at coordinate 322,942,385 of NC_091979.1, forward strand.
TACATTGGCTAACCTCCACTCGATAGGAACTGATCCAGAGTCAATGGAATGTTGGAAAATGACTGTCAATGCATCCGCTATTTCCAAGGCCACCTCCTTAAGTACTCTGGGATGCAGTCCATCAGGCCCTGGGGATTTATCGGCCTTCAATCCCATCAATTTCCCCAACACAATTTCCCAACTAATAAAGATTTCCCTCAGTTCCTCCTCCTTACTAGACCCTCTGACCCCTTTTATATCCAGAAGATTGTTTGTGTCCTCCTTAGTGAATACCGAACCAAAGTACTTGTTTAATTGGTCTGCCATTTCTTTGTTCCCCGTTATGACTTCCCCTAATTCTGACTGCAGGGGACCTATGTTTGTCTTTATTAACCTTTTCCTGTTTACACATCTTTTGAAACTTTTGCAATCCGTCTTAATGTTCCCTGCAAGCTTCTTCTCGTACTCCATTTTCCCTGCCCTAATCAAACCCTTTGTCCTCCTCTGCTGAGTTCTAATTTTCTCCCAGCCCCCGGGTTCGCTGCTATTTCTGGCCAATTTGTATGCCACTTCCTTGGCTTTAATACTATCCCTGATTTCCCTTGATAGCCACGGTTGAGCCACCTTCCCTTTTTTATTTTTACGCCAGACAGGAATGTACAATTGTTGTAGTTCATTCATGCGGTCTCTAAATGTCTGCCATTGCCCATCCACAGTCAACCCCTTCAGTATCATTCGCCAATCTATCCTAGCCAATTCATGCCTCATACCTTCAAAGTTACCCTTCTTTAAGTTCTGGACCATGGTCTCTGAATTAACTGTTTCATTCTCCATCCTAATGTAGAATTCCACCATATTATGTTCACTCTTCCCCAAGGGGCCTCACACAACGAGATTGTTAATTAATCCTCTCTCATTACACAACATAAAGTGATTTGAACATCTCTTTCAGCCAGGTGTAGACACTTTCAAAGGGACCAAAGTCAGGATGCTAGACCGGTCCATCACAAGGCCAGAGCTGTACCCTATGTGATGAGGGAAAAGATTGAACACGAACTAGACAGGCTTCTGCGGGAAGGCATTATATCACCTGTGGAATTTAGCAACTGGGCAAGTCCCATCGTCCCAGTCATGAAGCCTGATGGATCTGTACGAATCTGTGGGGATTACAAATCTACCATAAACAGAGTCTCCCTACAGGACCAATACTCGCAGCCCAGAGCGGAGGACTTATTTGCCACATTGGCTGGAGGTAAACTTTTCTCAAAACTAGACCTCACATCTGACGCAAGAATTGACCGAGGAATCCAAGCTACTCACCACCATAAACACACATCGAGGCCTTTTCATGTACAATTGATGCCCATTAGGCATCAGGTCGGCAGCTGCCATATTCCAGCGCAACATGGAGAGACTGCTCAAGTCCATCCCGGGGACGGTTGTATTTCAAGACGACATACTTATCACGGGCAGGGACACCGACTCCCATCTCCGTAATTTGGAGGAAGTACTAAAGCGGTTGGATCGGGTAAGCCTACGAGTTAAGAAATCCAAGTGCCTGTTTCTCGCACCCGTGGTTGAATTTTTGGTCAGAAGGATTGCCGCTGATGGAATCCGCCCAACAGAGTCCAAAACAGAAGCAATTCACCTGGCACCCAGGCCCCGGAATGTCTTGGAACTGCACGCCTTTCTCGGGCTACTCAATTACTTTGGGAACTTTATGCAGAACTTAAGCACGCTGCTAGAGCCTCTCCACGTGCTACTCAGGAAGGGGTGCAATTGGTTTTGGGGGGACGCCCAGGAACGCGCCTTCAATAAGGCACGCAACCTTCTGTGTTCCAACAGTGTTTTGACTTTCTTTGATCCAGGTAAAAAGCTAGTTCTCACATGTGATGCGTCAGCGTATGGGATCGGGTGCGTTTTACAACATGTCAATAGTGCAGGCAAATTACAACTCATAGCTTATGCCTCCAGGTCACTTTCGCGGGCGGAGCGCGGGCACGGAATGGTAGAGAAGGCGGCGCTCGCGTGCGTGTACGGTGTCAAAAAGATGCACCAATACCTTTTCGGGGCCAAGTTCACGTTAGAAACCGACCACAAGCCCCTCACATCCCTCCTATCCGAGAGTAAGGCAATAAACGGCAATGCCTCGGCGCAAATTCAAACTCATGCTGGCGTCCTACGACTATACCACAAGGCACAGACCAGGCACCGACATGCTCAGCAGGCTACTGCTGGCGACCACGGAAGGGTCTGACGAACAGGACTGTGAGATAGTCATGGCAATCAATGCCTTTGAGTCCTCAGGTTCGCCCATGACGGCTCGCCAAATCAGACCCTGGACGGCCAGCGACACCACGTTATCCTTAGTAAAAAGATGTGTCCTAACCAGTGACTGAGCAGAGGCTCGCGATGCCTGCCCCAAGGAAATCAAACCCTTTCATAGGCGCATGCATGAGCTATCACTACAAGCGGACTGCCTGATGTGGGGCAGCCGAGTAGTCATGTCTCTGCGAGGCAGAGAGGCATTTGTCCGGGAGCCCCACTGCGAGCACCCGGGGATCATTCTCATGAAGGCCATAACCAGATCTCACGTCTGGTGGCCTGGTATTGACGCGGACTTGGAGCTCTGCGTCCGACAGTGCACCATTTGTGCCCAACTCAGCAACGCCCCCAGGGAGGCTGCACTGAGCCCCTGGCCCTGGCCTACCAAACCGTGGTCGCGGGTGCACGTAGACTATGCGGGCCCATTCATGGGCAAAATGTTCCTCGTAGTTGTAGATGCATTTTCAAAGTGGATCGAATGCACCATTTTAAACTCGAGCACAACCTCCACCACTGTGGAGAGCCTCACAACCATGTTTGCAATGCACGGAATCCCTGACATATTGGTCAGTGACAATGGTCCATGCTTCACCAGCGCAGAATTCCAAGATTTTATATTTGACCACGGCATAAATCACGTCAAGACAGCACCGTTCAAGCCGGCCTCCTACATCCAGGCAGAGAGAGCAGTGCAAATCATTAAACAAGGCATGCTTAAAATCCATGGTCCCACGCTGCATGGTCGCCTGTCGTGACTGTTGCTGGCATACAGATCTCATCCACACTCACTGACTGGGACTCCCCCCGCGCAACTGTTGATGAAAAGGACTTTAAAAACAAGGCTCTCATTAATCCTCCCAGACATGCATGAAATTGTTGAGGCAAAGCGCCGTAAGCTGACTGAGTACAATGACAGAAATTCGAGGGGGAGATGGAATGAGATAGGGGACAAAGTGTTTGTACTAAACTATGGCAGGGGTCCCAAATGGCTTGCAGGGACAGTAACGGGCAAGGAAGGAAACAGGCTACTGGTGGTACAAATGGACAATGGCCAAACCTGCCGGAGGCATGTAGACCAAGTCAAAAGCAGATTTACCAACAACACTGCGGAACCAGGGGCAGACTACAATGTGGAACTCGCACCACACCTGGTGGACAAACAGAGGGAACAACCTGAGGAAAGGGCAATCCCAACAGACAGCCCAGGCGAGTCAACAACAATCACACCAATCGAAACAGACAGCCCAGGCGAGATACCAGCAACCATACCCAAAGAAAAACAGACACCAAGGCAAACAACTGAACCACAACTCAGACGCTCCACGCGAGAGCGTAGACCACCTGAGAGACTGAACCTATAAAGACAATAAGACCTTGGGGGAGGGTGATGTCATGTATCTTACATTATTATATATAACTGTATCCCAACATGCTATACATGACTGTAATAAGATATGACCTGTAACCACCAGCAAACCTTACCACCAGGGGTGCACTTGCAGGAGACACTGGGATACCTGCCCCAGACAGGTATATAAGGACAGGTCTCAGGCAAGTGCAGCATTCCAGAGCTGTGAAATAAAGGTGCAGGTCCAGAGTGACCTTGACTTCACCAAATGCCTCGTGTGAATCTGTACTGAGGGGACAGGACTTTACAGTTACAATATCCAGGGCACCTTCCAACCCCGAGTTACCTAATCAACACCAGCACAGTCACACTTTAGTCCCCAGCCCCAGACCCCCACAGGACATGAGGAACCGGAAACCACCACTTGACCCCAGAGGCGCGTGGCTATAGGTCTGTCATGTTGCCAAGAAGATGGAGTCCAGACTCAGCGGGCGCGCTCCGCTCGGCTCATTAGTAACGGACAAGAGGAGAAGTGAGAGCTGGTACGGCCATCAACACCATGGCCGGAATTTTCTCGGGTCTGAGCGGGCAGGATTGGAGGCGGATCTGGAGGGAAATTTGAAATAACTTGGAGGGGATTGGGAACCGGCTGTCATCCCTCCTTTCCCTTGGGCACGTTTGCCAGTGTGGCAGCGACCTAAATGGCAGAGGCAGCTGAGCTAATTCGGGTGATTATTAGGTACTTGTCAGTCTCTTAAGTTTATTTTTAACCCTATCTTTCAAATTTCCATGGATAATCATGCAAATCACGCAGGTCGGGAACCATGTCTGTGAACCTGAGGCAGAAGTTCAGTGGTCATTGATCCAGCTCATTAGTGCACAACATGAAAAGCACAATAAATACTCCTATTTGATACCTGGTAACTTTCCTCTGAGTGCATTGTCAGTGCAGCTTTAGCTTTCTAGATGTTGCAAGTCTTTTCAGCAAAGTTGGGATTCACTGTCACCCCATTGGTATAACCTCTCACACCATTGACAGATTGCTTCTGTCATCTCTACTTGACCTGCCATATTACATAAGCATGGGTGCCGCTTATACTGTCTCACCTTGGTCCTCAGAATCGCATCCTCGATGAGCCCCAACACTAATAGCACCAGGCACACCAGCAGCACCAACAACAACACCACCAACCTTCTCCTCACTAACCCGATGCTGCACAGGAGAGAGGGCATCAGTGCAGTGCTGCACTGCGCCAGAGGCGATATCCCCAATACAGCGTATACAGGCAGAGAATGAGCTTCCTCAACATGACTGAGCAGCAGAGCCAAAGGAGGCTCAGGCTATCGCGCCAGGTTGTCGCAGACATTTGCACATTGCTGGAGCAAGACCTGCTGCCCAGAGGAACGGGTGGACACGCCTCATCAGTGGCTGTAAAAGTCACCCGCACCCTCAACCTCTTTGCCTCAGGTTCCTTTCAGTAATCTGCGCAGACATTTGCGCCATCTTGCAAGCAGCCGCCCGCAGATGCATCACCCAGGTCACCGACGCCCTGTTTCACAAGTCAGCCGATTGTATCAACTTTGCCACTGATCAACCCAGTGTTACTGAGTGGGTGCAACTATCGGGAGATCATCGTGCATGTGTGCGCCAATTTCCCTGGCGGCTGCCATGACTTTCATGCTGCACCAGTCCACCCTCCCTCAGCTCTTCACTCCTCCAAACAGACTTTCCGGCTGGCTGCTTGGGGACAAGGACTATCCACTGAAGACATGGCTCATGACACCCTTGAGGCGGCCAAGCACTGAGGCTCAAGAGAGATATAATGAAAGCCACATTTCCACCAGATGTGTTATACAGCAGACAATAGGCATGCTGAAAATACGCTTCAGATGCCTTGACAGATCTGGAGGAGCCCTTCAGTACACACCAGCCTGGGTCTCCAGAATCATCGTGGTCTGCTGCGCCCTGCACAACTTGGTGCAGCAGAGAGGATTAGCACTGCATGAGGAGCAAGGTTCTGAGCACACAACCTCTTCGGAGGAGGAGGAGGAGAACATATGAACATAAGAATTAGGAGCAGGAGTCGGCCATTTGGCCCTTTGAGTCTGCTCCGCCTTCAATAAGATTACGACTGATCTTCTACCTGCACTATCCCCATATCCTTTGCTTTCCTTAATATCCAAAAATCTATCGATCACCACCCTCTGAATGAAGAAGTTTCTCCTCATCTCAGTCCTAAATGGCTGACCTCTTATTCTGAGACTGTGACCCCTGGTTCTAGACTCCCCAGCCAGGGGAAACATCCTCCCTGCATCCACCCTGTAAAGCCGTGTAAGAATTTTGTATGTCTCAATGAGATCACCTCCCATTCTTCTGAACGCTAGAGAATATCGGCCCAGTCTACTCAATCTCTCCTCATAGGACAATCCCCCCATCCCACGAATCAGTCTGGTGAACCTTTGTTCCACTCCCTCTGTGGCAAGTATATCCTTCCTTAGGTAAGGAGACCAAAACTGTGCACAATACTCCAGGTGCGGTCTCACCAGGGCCCTATATAATTGCAGTAAGATGTCTTTACTCTTATACTCAAATCCTCTTGTAATAAAGGCCAACATACCATTTGCTTTCTTAATTGTTTGCTGTACCTGCATGTTAACTTTCAGTGATTCATGTACAAGGACACCCAGGTCCCTCTGAACACCAACATTTCCCAATCTCTCACCATTTAAAAAATACTCGGTTTTTCTATTTTTCCTACCAAAGTGGATAACTTCACATTTCTCCACATTATGTTCCATTTGCCATGTACTTGCCCACTCACTTAACCTGTCTATATCCCCTTGAAGCCTCCTTGCATCCTCCTCACAACTTACATTCCCATCAAGCTTTGTATCATCAGCAAACTTGGATATATTACATTTGGTCCCTTCATCCCAATCATTGATAGAGATTGTGAATAGCTGGGGCCCAAACACTGATCCTTACGGTACCCCACCAGTTACAGCCTGCCAACCCGAAAATGACCCGTTTATTCCTACCCTCTGTTTTCTGTCCGTTAACCAATCCTCAATCCATGCTAGTATATTACCCCCAATCCCATGAACCCTAATTTTGTTTAATAACCTGTGTGACACCTTAACAAATGCCTTCTGAAAATCCAAATACACCACATCCACTGATTCCCCCTTATCTATTCCATTAGTTACAACCTCAAAAAACTCCAGCAGATTTGTCAAACATGATTTCCCTTTCATAAATCCGGACGAGGACCAGTTGGAAGATGAGGAGGAGGAGGACCAGGAGGAAGCTGTGGTCCAGAACCCACCAGCAGCGGTGCACATTGCTCCCTGGGAGCCAAGAGATTACCTCAGCTTGGCCAACTTTACTTAACTTCAGGCATTACACCCACATGGCTGCCACATACTGCGCCAGGTTGGCACAATCCCACAACATCCCTCTTTCTGGATGGTCCCCGAGGCTCAGCCTCTGCATGCAGCTGAGCAGAACTGGGAGTGTCCTGTGTCTTCCGGCGAGGAGCCTCCACTGCTGTCCCTGTCTCCACCATCTGCTCTTGCTCACTTGTGACCCGTGAGACATCAGATGACAACACTGCCTCATCTCGCGTGGGACCCTATGTATCTGCACTGGTGCTGGGTGCACTTATGCCTGTTGACACTGTACTCTCAGAGGCTGCTGCTCATCTGAGGAGTCATCTTCCTCTTCCTCCTGGGCTGTGGGGGGATCTTGATGGACCTGTGGGAGAGTAAAGAGATGAATTAGATATGTCACATCAAGAATGGGTAACGATACCATTACGCACATGATGACCATTCACTGGCTGCTGACATCAGTCCCCATATGAGTGACTGCTGCATGCCATGTGGTTGAGATGTAATTCTGTCACCAGGTTGCTGAGATGTCCCCCTCTCTCTGTCTCCCACTTCCAGCTGCTCTGTGACTCCTGAAACTTCCAGGGCAACCTCCTCTGCTGCTGTTAAGACAGTTCTCTCTCTCTCTCCTGCAAGGAGGCAAAGAAGAGAAGTTTGAGTGAGAGTGCTGGAATGAGTGTAAGGTAACATCTTTAGAGGGTAACTATGAAGGTGTGTCGCGCCAATGCCAAGTGGCCTCCCTGTGTGTTGTGAGTTGGTATGATTGCATTAGGATGAAGGTGAGTGTGAGGGATGATTGGTCCAATAACGTAGAGAGAGAGAGAGGGATGGTTGGACACGCAAGGTATGTTGGTGTGAATAAGAATATGCAGGAGTAGGGTTGGGAAGGCAGAGTGATGGGATGTGATGAGAGGCACAGCAGAATGAAGTTGAGTGTGGCTTTGCACTCACCTTTCATGATCAAATGAAATAATTGAAGCATTTCCGGTGCTGCATCCTTCTGGCAACATCCCTGTTGTTGACCTTCTCTGCTATTTGGAGCCAGGCTGTTTTGTTCTCCCTTGGAGGTATCTTCTGCCCATCCGAAGGGTAAGGACCTCCCTGCATGCTCACTCCCTCCACAAGTATAAGGAGGGAGTCATCTGAGACCCTGGGTGCTGCCCTCTGCCTCTGTTCAGTCACGTTTGCAAGTGTTTGGAACACTCCAATGCTGCAGTACAGTGCCTGCACAAGATGAACCTTCAAATGCAATGTGGCCATGGCTCCTTTGAATATCCCAGCTGAAAACGCATCATTGATGACATCACCAGACCCACACCATTTAATCGGGCCGGATAACGTGCAGGCCTGCCTTAATCGGCGCCATTAATGGAACGTTGATCTCAGAAGCGGAATGCAATGAGTAGCGGGGTCACAATCGCCCCGGGCGACCACCCGCACTCAACCCGCCCAGCTGAACAGAATTCTGGCCCACGGGTCTCATCAGCACTCTATCAGCTCCAGTGACATTTTACCAACCTGTGGGCCTGAAATTGAAGACCTTACCGCCCACTGCCGTTGACATTCCTCTGGTGGACCAGACCAAGTGCCACTTTTTGACGTGGCCTGGAGAGGGGCGGGAGGAGAGAGCTGCCGGGCAGCACCCATCGAGGTCAGCGGACGGCTGAGTCACACAACTGACGTCCCGCCCGCCGAGCTGCGATATTCACGTGGGCGGGACTCGCGCGGCAGTCGGCGGCAAAACGTGGGTAGACCGCTGGCTGGAGGCTGGTCTGTCCCCGACGCGGTAGGTAGCAAGATGGCGAAAAAAGGCTGGTACACTTTTTTGTAATATATGTCGTTACAGGGACTTACCTGGACGGGGTTCCCTGAAGGTCTTCAGATGGTTTTTACGGTTTTTTTTTTTATGCTTTTGCTTTTTAGCTCTTCGACTCTGTGTGGGCCCCAACTCCACCCTCGGCGGCACTTGGGCAGCAAGCGGCTCTGCCGCCGACAATAGGAGCTCCCGCCGGCTGCCGCCCAGATTGGCGCTCATTGCCATATGTCGACCTTCGCGGGACCTCCCCGATGAAAATCCCGCCGAAAGTACCGTCAGGTACCTCGGCAGCCATCGAGGGACCTTTGGGCGGCACTTGGGCAGGCGGAGGCCTTCATCAATTTTGGGCCCTTGGTGACTCTTTACCAACCTTACTGACAGTCGACTAACTCGAACTGCGGAGCAGGCTCGAGGGGCCGTATGGCCTACTCCTGCCCCTATTTCTTATGTTCTTGCGTTCTACCAACCTCAGCAACATCCGACTAACTTGAACAGAACTCCACCAACCTTGCTAACAATCTGAACCTCATGATAAGTAAGTAAAACAAAAATAATAATAAATATATGCGTAACTGTATAACGAATTTTATACAGAAAATACATGTGTTGTGTTGCAGGGGGTCTGTATAATGTTTATAACACGGGAGGGGGGTCTCAGAAGCAAAATGGTTGAGAACGCCTGCCATAGGATATGATTTATGTACTCATGGGGACTGGAAATGATCCATGGGATAAGATTCATGCACTCATGGGGTTAAGGAATAATCATTGATACTAGACTCTGGTACGTTCAGTACCAAGTATTCTTCCTTTTCATGTTGAAGTTTTACTCATTTTAAAATGCAAATGAGGATATTATGAGGCGGTCTGTTTGGTACACAAATTATACAAACCAATGTATAAATACCTCAGGCTGTTAACTTCATTTATCCGTAACAATTAGTTTTAATTGCCTCATGCTTGAAATCAAAATTGACTTGATATATTTTGAGCAAAGCACAATAGTGACATCTAGTGGTATAAACTTGAAATTACACAGCCTTGAGATACCACAAAATGAAAGACTATGGAGCTGAAATTCGGTTGCTAACGCCAGCTGATAATGCCGCTGTTAGGCGTTGACTGGGCAGCCATGGCTTCACGCCGGTGTTAGGTGACATTGACGCCTAGTGCAAAATTCGGTTCTGGTTTTTCAAGGGCATAAAGATAAGCTGCCCTACCGACTCCTGCCATGGAAATCGTGACGTCAGTTCGCGGCAATGCCTCGTTGGCACCGGTCTCTCGCCAAATTCACTTTTGCCGCCTCACTTACCTGCTGGCAGCCACAAAAAGCTGGCGTTCACAAGGCAGGGTAAGGGGAGGCATGTAAACGGCGTTGTAGCCAGGGGCTGTGCAGCGTTTGGTGTTGTAGGAGTTGGCGTGCTGTGCCTGCTGACTACTCAGCTTGATTACTAGGATTTTCCAAACATTGGTGGGCTTCAGGTCGTTGACATTGGCCACTCGCATCTCACTGTTACCTCTGCAACTCAATGGGGGCAGTGATAGCACAACACGTCGTCCTGCGGCAAAGACTTCAAAGGCACCAGCTACACAGACAGCTTATGGCGAATGTGGGTCCATGCCAGAGGAGAGGCCCAGACGTCAGGGCAGGAGGCCATACACACACACACACAGGGTTTACCATGCCCGTTACTCTTACCTTGATATGTCCGATGAACAATGCATAAGACGTCTCCGGTTCGGCAAGGAGGTGGCGACGGAGCCTGGCACTGCTGTGGCTGGAAGGGCTGCTCATCAGAGAATCATCGCGCATCGATGCCAGTGAATGAGACTAGACGAGCCGCATGGCCACCCTATACCCCTTGGCATCTGCTGAACACATCGCTTAACTCAACGCAATAACGTAAAAAATCAAAAATTCATTTATTTAACTGAAAAACCATCGTGTGCTGTAAAATAACCACAACATAACGCCATAATCCTCAGCAAATAATCAGACCCACAAGACCCTTCAAACATTCCCAGCGACATCCAAGTGCAATGATTTACATGAGTTCATTTTACAACAAGGTAGCTGTTCAGTCCTGACTCTAATGTACTGACTTACACGAGGCACATGCTGAAGTCAAGGTCACTCAGGACCTGTACCTTTAATTCCAGCTCTCCAGTGCTGCACTTGCCTGAGACTTCCCTTTATATACCTCAGTGGGACAGGTATGGAGTGTCTCCTGCAAGTGCACCCCTGGTGGTAAGGTATGCTTATTGTTACAGGTCATATCCAGTTACAGTCATATATAGCATGGTAAGATACAGTTATGTACAGTAGTGTGAGATACATGACATCACCCTCCCCCAAGGTCTTATTGTCTTTATAGATTCAGTCTCTCAGGTGGTCTGCGCTCTCGCATGGAGCGTCTTAGTTGTGGTTCAGTTGTTTGCCTTGGTGCCTTTTTTTCATTCGGTGTGATTGCTGGTATCTCACCTGGGCTGTCTGTTTCGTTCGGTATGATTGCTGGTATCTCACCTGGGCTGTCTGTTGAGATTGCCCTTTCCTCAGGTTGTTCCCTCTGTCTGTCCACCAGGTGTGGTGTGAGTTCCACATTGTAGTCTGCCTCTGGTTCTGCAGTGTTGTTGGTGAATCTACTTTTGACTTGGTCAACATGCCTCCGGCAGGTTTGGCCATTGTCCATTTGTACAACCAGTAGCCTGTTTCCTTCCTTGCCTGTTACTGTCCCTGCAAGCCATTTGGGACCCCGGCCATAGCTTAGCACAAACACTTTGTCCCCTATCTCATTCCACCTCCCCCTTGAATTTCGGTCATGGTACTCAGTTAGCTTTTGAAGCTTAGCCTCAACAATTTCATGCATGTCTGGGAGGATTAACAAGAGGCTGGTCTTTAAGGTTCATTTCATCAATAGTTGCGCGGGGGGAACCCCAGTCAATGAATGCGGACGAGATCTGTATGCCAGCAGCAGTCGTGACAGGCGGCTCTGCAGCGTGGGACCTTGGATTCTGAGCATGCCTTGTTTAATGATTTGCACTGCTCTCTCCGCCTGGCCATTGGAGGCCGGCTTGAAAGGTGCCGTCTTAACGTGATTTATACTGTGGTCGTGAAATTCTGCGCTGGTGAAGCACGGACCATTATCACTGACCAATATGTCAGGAATTCCGTGCATTGCAAACATGGTTCTAAGGCTCTCCACAGTAGTGGAGGTGGTGCTCGAGTTTAAAATGGTGCACTCGATCCATTTTGAAAATGCATCAACAACTACGAGGAACATTTTGCCCATGAATGGGCCCGCATATTCTACATGCACCCGCGACCACGGTTTGGTGGGCCAGGGCCAGGGGCTCAGGGTGTCCTCCCTGGGGGCATTACTGAGTTGGGCACAAATGGTGCACCGCTGGATGCAGAGCTCCAAGTCTGCGTCAATACCAGGCCACTAGACGTGGGATCTGGCTATGGCCTTCATAAGGACGATCCCCGGGTGCTCGCGATGGAGCTCCCGGACAAATACCTCCCTGCCTCCTAAGGGCATAACTACTCGGCTGCCCCACATCAGGCAGTCTGCCTGTAGTGAGAGTTCATGCATGTGCCTATGGAAGGGTTTGACCTCCTCGGGGCAGGCATCGCGAGCCTCCGCCCAGTCACCGGTTAAAACACAGTTTTTAACTAGAGATAACGTGGGGTCGCTGGTCGTCCAGGCTCTGATTTGACGAGCTGACATGGGCGAACCTGTGGATTCAAAGGCATTGATTGCCTTTGAATCCACAGGTTCACCAGGGGTAGCCTGCTAAGCGCGTCGGCACAGTTGTCTGTGCCTGGTTTGTGCTTTATTATGTAGTCGTAAGACGCCAACATGAGTGCCCACCGCTGAATGCGTGCCGAGGTGTTGGTGTTTATTGCTTTGCTCTCGGATAGAAGGGATGTGAGAGGTTTGTGGTCGGTTTCTAACGCAAACTTGGCCCCGAAAAGGTATTGGTGCATCTTTTTTGACACCGTACACGCATGTGAGCGCCTCCTTCTCAACCATACCGTACCCGCGCTCCGACTGCGAAAGTGACCTGGAGGCATCAGCAACGGGCTGCAATTTACCCGCATCATTGACGTGCTGTAAAACGCACCTGACCCGTACGCTGACGCATCACACATAAGGACTAACTTTTTACCTGGGTCAAAAAAGGCTAAAACACTCTTGGAACATAGAAGGTTGCGTGCCTTATTGAAGGCGCATTCTTGGGCGTCCCCCCAAAACCAATCACACCCCTTTCTGAGTAGCACGTGGAGAGGCTCCAGCAGCGTGCTCAAGTTCTGCATAAAGTTCCCAAAGTAATTGAGTAGCCCGAGAAAGGCGCGCAGTTCCGAGACATTCCGGGGCCTGGGTGCCAGGCGAATTGCTTCGGTTTTGGATTTGGTTGGGCGGATTCCATCAGCAGCAATCCTTCTGCCCAAAAATTCAACCTCAGGCGCAAGAAACAGACACTTGGATTTCTTAACTCTTAGGCCTACCCGATCCAATCGACTTAGTACTTCCTCAAGATTGCAGAGATGAGAGTCGGTGTCCCTGCCCGTGATGAAACACAACCGTCCCCGGGATGGACTTGAGCAGACTTTCCATGTTGCGCTGGAATGTAGCAGCTGCCAACCTGATGCCGAATGGGCATCAATTTTACACAAAAAGGCCTTGAAGTGTGTTGATTGGGGTGAGTAGCTTAGACTCTTTGGTCAGTTCTTGCATCATATATGCAGATGTGAGGTCAAGTTTCAAGAAAAGTTTTCCTCCAGCCAACGTAGCAAATAGGTCCTCCGCTCTGGGCAGCAGCTATTGGTCCTGTAGGGAGACTCTATTTATGGTAGACTTGTAATCCCCACAGATTCGCACAGATCCATCAGGCTTCATGACGGGGACGATGTGGCTTGCCCAGTTGCTGAATTCCACGGGAGAAATTATGCCTTCACGCAGAAGCCGGTCCAGTTCGTTTTCAATCTTTTCCCTCATCACATAAGGCACAGCTCTTGCCTTGTGATGGACCGGTCTAGCATCCTGTGTGATGTAGATCCTAACTTTAGCCCTTTTGAAGGTGCCCACACCTGGCTGAAAGAGATGTTCAAAACGGCTTAGAACTGTTGAGCAGGAGGTCCGTTCCTCTGACGACATGGCGTGAACATCATCCCATTTCCAATTAAGTTCTGCTCGCCAGCTTCTCCCCAACAGGGCTGGGAGATCTCCGGGGACAATCCACAGGGAAAGTCGGTTCACCATCCCTTTGTGTGTGACTGAGAGCATGGCGCTGCCAAGGACTGGGACGATTTCTTTAGTATAGGTCCTTAGTTTTGTGTCGACCCTTGTGAGTTTTGGTCTGGCCACAGCTGTTCAAATTGTTGGACGCTCGTGAGGGATTGACTGGCCCCCGTGTCCAGTTCCACGTTGACGGGTATCCCATTGAGTAGGACCCTCATCATAATTGGGGGCATCTTGGTGTAAGAACAGTGGACATTGATCGTGTTAACCTGCTGTACCATGCACTGTTCCAACCGTCTTCTGGTCCGCTTTCCGACCCTTCCGATTCGTATACCAGCCGAGCTGCTGTTTTTCTGCACATGTGAGCCAGACGTCCTGTATAGTTGCAGTTTCTGCAAACGGCATGCTGAAATCGACACACCCTGGTTGAGTGCCTTCCCCCACATCTCCAACACAGACCGTTTCCATTATTTCCGAAGGATGAGCTGCGTCTGGCTGATCTCCCTTCAGCTTCTCGCAATCTGTTGTTGATTGCTCGCATTGTGGGTTGATGAGGTGTGATCGGCCGTTCATGTGGCCCTTGATGGCTTCTGGCACCACTGCCTGCTGTTGAAGACCTGCTCTTCTGTCTTTGTCTGTGTGTGGGGGTAGTGGTTTGTTTCACAATGTGAACCCCTTGTTCCGATGCCTCGTTGGTTGTCGTACCCGAAGTATAGATCAGCCTCGTTTCTTCTTCGCCTGCCAAGAACGTCTGTGCGACCAGTGCTGCTGCCTCTAGAGTCAAGTTCTTAGTCTCTATAAGCTTTCAGAATATGCCTGCGTGGCCTATTCCTTCAATAAAAAAGTCTCTCAGTACTTCTTTCCTTAGTTCATCGGGGAACTCACATGAACTAGCCAGCCTCCGAAGTGCCGCCACGAAGTCGGGTATGCTCTGGCCCACACAGCGTCTGTAGTTGTAGAACCTGTGTCTGGTCATGTGTAGGCTGCTCGCTGGCTTCAGGTGGTCTCTCACCAGTGTGCTCAACTCCTCAAACGACTTGCTTGCTGGTTTCTCGGGTGCCAGTGGGTCTTTCATTAAAGCGTATGTTTTCAAGCCACAGCTGGTCAAGAGATGGGCTCTTCTCTTGTCTGCCTTATCGTCGCCCAGCCAGTCTTTGGTCACAAAACTTTGCTGGAGCCTTTCGATAAAGTCATCCCAATTGTCTCCAGCATTGTATTTCTCATCTGAGCTGTTGGTAGCCATTCTGCGAATTCTGTGATCACGTAACTCATCGCCACTGTTAAGTCCTGACTCTAATGTACTGACTTACACGAGGCACATGCTGAAGTCAAGGTCACTCAGGACCTGCACCTTTAATTCACAGCTCTCCAGTGCTGCACTTGCCTGAGACCTCCCTTTCTATACCTCAATGGGACAGGTATGGAGTGTCTCCTGAAAGTGCACCCCTGGTGGTAAGGTATGCCTATTATTACAGGTCATATCCAGTTACAGTCATATATAGCATGGTAAGATACAGTTATATACAGTAATGTGAGATACATGACAGTAGCCACCATTCAGATTTAAACAAGGTTTAACAAGGCCAGCATTTGTGATCACCATCTCCCAGTTGTTTAATGGATTTTGCTGAGTGTTTTCCCATCCCTTCCCTTCTCCCCCCCCCCGCCCTCCCATGCCTACTGCTCCTCCTCAATGGGGTCTCAGGGCCTGCAGCAAGGCTGGTAGTCAGTTTCTCATTCTAAGCCACTGCCACACGTGATGGCTTAGCAGGATGTCCCTGACCAGCTCGGGCCCTGGAAGGCCCGGCTGCAGACTGCATCACCACAGCATGGGCGGCAGCATACTGGTGTGGATGGGTTGCAGAGAGCGGCAGGTGTAATGGCAGAATTATGTCGTCCTGAGAGAGGACATCAGGTTCCAACAGGCCCAACACGCTACTACTCCCCCGGGGCAGTGCCTCAGCATCTGGGGCAATCTGGGTGAGCACAGATTGCTGGCCTGCTTCGACAACGTTAGTTCCCCGTTGAACTGATGGGGCCCCAGACACAATGGCAGTGCTCAGTGCGTCCATGGCATCAATTCCCTCTGCATTAACACAGACTGCGACTGCAGCACACCACAGAGCTGATTGATGCCACCACGCACTGACAACATTACATTATGCAGGCCTCCAATAGCGTCGGCCTGGTGCTCGATGGCTACCTCAACGTCGGCCATAGTCCATGCCACCACGTCTGAGACCCCACGGTCACTTGTTGCATCCGACATCCGTTGGTCTCTACCAAGGATGGGCTCGGTGGGCTGCTGAGAGGCAGGTGCAAAGCTTGAGGTCGGCTCCTCTATCCTCACAGCGAGTGCACCGAGACTCTCGGTCAATCTTGCCAGTAACACCCAGCAGATCGTGCTGCAACCACAATGATTGTCTTGCGACCACCTGTGATTCAGCCTCATCATCAGAGTGCTGCTGAGCATCACTCGGGCGCACTCTCCCTCCGGGGAGCTGGTCCCCGGACTTCCTCTCCCCCCGTGGCATTGCTGCAGGCCACTGGGTCCCAGAGCAGCACCCATCTCCGCCTCCACGGCCACGCCCCCCTCCCGAGAGCTGCTGACCCCGCTCTCTGAGGCCGCTGTCTCCTGTGTGATGTCCATAGAGGTATCTGTCCTGTATTTCACCATCTTGCAATGACTATAAGTATGTAACTGTAACTCATGCACACTGTACCTGTACCCTTGTAATGCACACCCTGACCACCGGGAGTGAGCTCCTCACCTGGGCTTCCAGGTATAAAAGGGGAGGTCCCACCCAGGATCAACACTCTTTAGTCCTGGGAATAAAGTGAAGGTGACAGAGTGACCTTGTCTGATATATCCATGCCTCGTGTGAGTTTGTAACAAGGTGCAGAGACACTACAGTATCCTCCTCCTGTGCAACATCTCCTGCAGTCAAAGGCTGACGTGCAGGCTCCGGTCCGTCTGGTTGATCATCTGAAAGCACAAAGCCAGAGCAGAATGGTTACCTGCAGAGAATGGGGCCAGGACCAGGAAAAGCATTTGGAAATGCCAGTCTCATGGAAAGAGCTGAACGATTGTGGTGTCAAGGTTAAATGGCCTGCTAAACGCTGCAAAGGAACTCAGCGTATCGTCTCTGTCCCGTGGGGGTTGCGGCCTCATCCACCCCCACTGCATCAACTTGAGCGCCCATCAGGGCTGAGATGCGTCCCTCCAACGCAATAATGGGCTGGAGGTCAGGGTCCCCTCCTCCGTTCCTCATCTGCTCCCTTTGCCTGTGGGTGAGGTTGCCCTGCAAGATTAACATAAGAACATAAGAATTAGGAACAGGAGTAGGCCATCTAGCCCCTCGGGCCTGCTCCGCCATTCAACAAGATCATGGCTGATCTGGCCGTGGACTCAGCTCCACTTACCCGCCCTCTCCCCGTAACCCTTAATTCCCTTATTGGTTAAAAATCTATCTATCTGTGACTTGAATACATTCAATGAGCTAGCCTCAACTGCTTCCTTGGGCAGAGAATTCCACAGATTCACAACCCTCTGGGAGAAGAAATTCCCTCTCAACTCGGTTTTAAATTGGCTCCCCCGTCTTTTGAGGCTGTGCCCCCTAGTTCTAGTCTCCCCGACCAGTGGAAACAACCTCTCTGCCTCTATCTTGTGTATCCCTTTCATTATTTTAAATGTTTCCATAAGATCACCCCTCATCCTTCTGAACTCCAACGAGTAAAGACCCAGTCTACTTAAAGAGAACGTCAGAGTTAGTGTCCTTCTAACGGTCAGTCCCAAGTCCGTTACATAGTTGAGTACATGTTACCGTATGAGCGTCTTCACAGGTCAAGGAAACTTAGATTAGCTGCGTGTCCTTGGTTAGCCAATGAGGGGGCCAGGACCTGACAGTAATGGTGAGGTTACCGTCTTCTACATGAAGAGCGAGGAGGTAACAAGGTGAGGGGTGGCTGTAAAAAACAGATGAGGAAGGTTACCAGCGCTTGCAAGCCCTTGGAGTGGTTGAGACTGCAAATGCGAATGTTGCATTTCGCCTCACTAACGTAGAGCATGGGGCCCGGCACATTCACATTGAGGACAGGCTGCACATTGAGCTGACAGCATGGCATGGTCAGTTTAATGTTAAAGGTACCCCCAGCAGCTGCGTCATGTTGGTTCCACTTCTTGTGGCATTGAATGGCTGTCCTGTGCACAGCAAGTGTCACTCGCTGACACTCTTTCAGCCACTTCCCTCCATAGGCATTGAATAACCTGTGGCACTGGCCTTCTCCCAGCCTCTGGCCTCAGTAGTTTCGACGCCTCTCCAGGGCGTGAAGGAGTGCATCGCTGGCGGTGTCCGAGAAGCGGGGAGCGTGCTGGCGTGCTGCTGCTGCATCTGCCATCTTCACCGTCTGACTGAGTGCGTAGGAAGCGACTATAACCACGAGGCGGTCAGGCGCCCGGTCACCGCCTCAGTTGAGTACAGGTGACGCAGCTGCAAATGTTTCTTAATGCATTTGCCGAAAGTGGCAAATTATTAACCGAAAAAATACGGCAAATTTGTAAAAATGCTACTGCTGCCGCCCCACTTAATGCCATTTACGGCCTCCAGAGTAGTGTGCAAAGGCATGATTTAAAGCTGCAATCCACTTTGCAGACGGCAAAATTGAATTTCGCGGTTCCAGGCAGCAAATGCCGCCTGGCGTTAAAATCTGCACTCAGCCAGTATCATGGCCTCAAAACCGGCAATGCTGAATTTCAACCCTGAAAGACTTCAAAGAAAGAATACATTTGGATTTATATAGCACGGTTGATGTCCTCAGGATGTCCCAAAGTGCTTCACAGTAAATCCAGCACTTTTGAAGTGTAATCAGCTGTAGTGTTAGGCAAACATGATAATATTTGCACACAGCAAGGTCCCACAAACAGCAGAGATAAATGTACAGGTAATCTGTTCTGTGGTGTTGGTGGGGGGCTAAATGTTGCAGGAGAGCATAGAATATCATACACCACCTGAGAGGGCAGAAGCCTCTTGGTCTAACAACTCATCCAAAAACCGTTGTCTCCGACTGTGCAGCGCTCCCACAGTACTGCACTGGATGTGCTCAGGACCAAGGAAGTGGGCTTGAACCCATGACCTTCTGACTCTGAAGCAGGAATGCTACCTCTGAGCCGAGGCTGATACTGCAGAGAGAGATGACTTGCTGCTCTTTGTATTGACTGCTTTTTCCCTGGTCAGAAAAATGGGGACAATGTACATATGAGTTTGTCACAGTAAGGAAGAGTCAGAATCATTGGGCCATAAACTGCGGCCTCCCCAGGTGTGTACGATCGGCTGGATTTTACGGCGGTTTGCGACCGGGTTTTTGCCGCGTTTTGACCCTCCGCGGTGAAAACTCGGTCGCTCAGCCCGGTTGCGATCCTCGTTTCTTTTTTTTGCAGCGGCGCTTGGAAGCACCGCCAGAACGAGCAGCGCCTGGGATTGCATTACCCTCCAAGTTTCGGCATTCACTCAACCCGGACGCCACGCCCCGAAGACCGCCAGCTAAAACCTAGCGGTGCAGTCCTGCCGGCAGCGGTAAGTTGGAAAACCTGAAAAAAAGGTATGCTCATGTTTTTATTTTTTTGCAACGATTTGTTCGGTAAGGGACTTGGTAGTGTTTTTTGAATGTTTTTTTGAATTATTTCCCCCCCCCCCCCCCCTCCCAAGGTCTCTCGCAGCGCTCCTGACCCCACACTACAGTTGGCGAGGATCGTGTCTTTGCACCCCGATTAATATTGCAACGCCTCCCTTTGCGCTGCGCACCCCGGCGTAGACCCCAAGTGCCGAAAGTTGGGCCGTAAATCGGTAACGGAGCGAAAACGGTCATTTTCACGTATTGTTTACGTTTTCGCCCCGAAATGGAGAAAGTTGAAAATCCAGCCCTGACTCCCTCGGTGTCCTTGATGAGTGTTTCCCCGTTCTTGGCCAGCAGTGGGGTGGGGCCTTGGGAGTTTGGCCCGTTGGTGGCCTTGACTGCGATGAAGAATCCTCGCACATCATGGCTGTCGGCCAGCTGCTGTATCTCCTGTACTTTCTCCATCCACCACCTGTTCTTTAGGTCCCGGGTTTTTTGTTGGACCTCAGCCTTGAGCCGTCTGTAATGCTGCTTTGCTGCTCCCCAGTTGGGTTGTTGTTTAAGGCTCAGAAATACCCTGCGCTTGCGATCTATTAGCTCTTGGATCTCCTGATCATTCTCATCAAACCAGTCCTGGTGTTTCCTGGTTGAGTGACCGAGTGTCTTTTCGCAGGCGCTGGTTATGGAGGCCTGGAGGGCAGACCAAGCGCTGTGGGCATTCTGTGTCTCGGGCACCAGGTTAGCTGTGAGGTGCTGCCTGTATAGGGCTCTCTTAGCTGGGTCCTTAAGTGCCCCTGCATTAACTTTTTTGTGACACTGCTTCTGCTGCTCCCTCTGCTTTGAGGCTATGTTGATGTCGATGATGGATCGGATTAGGCGGTGGTCCGTCCAGCAGTCGTCAGCTCCTGTCATGACGCGGGTGATGCGCACATCCTTGCGATCCCTGGCTCGGACGATGACATAGTCGAGCAGGTGCCAGTGTTTGGAGCGAGGGTGTTGCCACGATGCCTTGTATTTCTCCCTCTGGAGGGACAAGGTGTTGGTGATGAGAAATTCATGTTCATCGCCCCAACCCTCTTCTCAATCTTCCTCGCTGCCATGCTCCACCTCACAGTCGACAAGTTCCCCACTGGAGTGGAACTAAACTACAGAACCAGTGGGAACTTTTTCAACCTGCGCCGTCTCCAGGCCAGGTCCAAGACCACCCCAACCTCTGTCGTCGAGCTACAGCACGCGGACGACGCCTGCGTCTGCGCACATACAGAGGCTGAACTCCAGAATATAGTCGACGTATTTACTGAGGCGCACGAAAGCATGGGCCTTATGCTTAACATCAGCAAGACAAAGGTCCTCCACCAGCCTGTCCTCGCCGCACAGCATTGTCCCCCAGTCATCAAACTACAGTCACTGCCGGGCGTGTATTATAGACCACCAAGCAGTGGGAGGGAGACATGAGGAGCAAATATGTAGGCAAATTGCTGTGAAGGGTAGTAATAGGGGATTTTAACTATCCAAATATTGATTGGGACAAATTTAGTGTGAAGGGTACAGAGGGTGCAGAATTCTTGAAATGCATTCAAGAGAATTTTTTTAGTCAGTATGTAGCAAGCCCAACATGAGAGGGGGTGGTCTTGGATTTAGTTTTGAGGAATGAAGCTGGGCAGGTTGAAGGGGTATTAGTGGGAGAGCACTTGGATTCCAGTGACCATAATTCAGTCAGATTCAAGTTGGTTATGAATAAGGACAAGGATAGGCCTGGAATAAAAGTTCTGAATTGGGGAAAAGCTAATTTTGCTAAGTTAAGGAGTGATTTGGCCATAGTGGACTGGAAAAAGCTACTTGTGGGTAAATCAGTGTCGGAACAGTGGCAGGCATTTAAGGAGGAGATCCGGAAGGCTCAGGCCAAACATGTGCCCTTAAAGAAAAAGGCTGGGGGAAAAAATTCTTGAGCCCTCTGGATGTCTAGGGACTTACAGGGGAGGATTAAGAATCTTTAGAAGAATATAGAAAGTTAAGAGGTAAAATTAAAAAGGATATTCGGAATGTTAAGAGAGAGCACGAGAAATTCTTGACCAGTAAAATTAAGAAAACCCTAAGATGTTCTATAAATATATTAAGAGTAAGAGGGTAACTAAAGAAAGGGTAAGGCCTATTAGAGACCATGAGGGTAATCTTTGTGTGGAGGCAGAAGATATTGGGAGGGTTCTTAACGAATACTTTGCATCTGTTTTCACAAAGGAAAGGGGCAATGCAGATACAGCTATCGAGGAGGAGTGTGAAATTCTGGATGAAGTAAATATAGTGTGAGATGAAGTATTGAGGGGTTTAGCAGCTTTGAAAGTAGATAAGTCCCCAGGCCTGAATGAAATTCATCCCAAGCTGTTGAGCGAAGTAAAAGAGGAAATAGCAGAGGCCTTTGACCATCATTTTCCAGTCCTCTTTGGATCCGGGCATGGTGCCGGAGGATTAGAGGACTGCTAATGTAGTACCCTTATTTAAAAATGGAGAAAGGGATCGGCCGAGTAATTACAGGCCTGTCACCGAACCTCAGTGGTGGGAAAATTATTGGAAAAAATCCTGAAAGACATAATAAATCTACATTTGTAAAGACAAGGATTAATTAGGGACAGTCAGCACGGATTTGTTAAGGGAAGATCGTGCTTGACTAACCTGATTGAATTTTTTGAGGAGGTGACCAGGAGGGTCGATGAGGGTAGTGCGTACGACGTAGTATATATGGACTTTAGTAAGGCTTTTGATAAGATCCCACATGGTAGACTGGTCATGAAGGTTAAAGCCCATGGGATACAGGGCAAAGTGTCAAGTTGGATCCAAAATTGATTTGGAGGTAGGAAGCAAAGGGTAATGATTGAGGGATGTTTTTGTGACTGGAAGGATGTTTCCAGTGGGGTTCCGCAGGGCTCAGTACTGGGTCCCTTGCTTTTTGTGGTATATATCAACGATTTAGATTTGAATATAGGAGTATGATTAAGAAGTTTGCAGACGAATTTAAAATTGGCTGTGTGGTTGATAATGAAGAGGAAAGTCATGAGCTGCAGGAGGATATCAATCTACTGGTCAGGTGGGCAGAGCAGTGGCAAATGGAATTTAATTCAGAGAAGTGTAAGATGCTGCCCTTTGGGAGGGCGAATTAGGAAAGGGTATACACATTAAGCGGTAGGCTACTTAATAGTGTAGATGAACAAAGGAACCTTGGACTGCTTGTCCACAGATCCCTGAAAGTAGCAGGCCAAGTGGATAAGGTGGTTAACATAAGAACATAAAAACATAAGAATTAGGAACAGGAGTAGGCCATCTAGCCCCTCGAGCCTGCTCCGCCATTCAACAAGATCATGGCTGATCTGGTCGTGGACTCAGCTCCACTTACCCGCCCGCTCCATATATTAATTCCCTTATTGGTTAAAAATCTATCTATCTGTGACTTGAATACATTCAATGAGCTAGCCTCAACTGCTTCCTTGGGCAAAGAATTCCACAGATTCACAACCCTCTGGGAGAAGAAATTCCTTCTCAACTCGGTTTTAAATTGGCTCCCCCGTATTTTGAGGCTGTGCCCCCTAGTTCTAGTCTCCCCGACCAGTGGAAACAATCTCTCTGCCTCTATCTTGTCTATCCCTTTCATTATTTTAAATGTTTCTATAAGATCACCCCTCATCCTTCTGAACTCCAACGAGTAAAGACCCAGTCTACTCAATCTATCATCATAAGGTAACCCCTCACCTCCGGAATCAGCCAAGTGAATCGTCTCTGTACCCCCTCCAAAGCTAGTATATCCTTCCTTAAGTAAGGTGACCAAAACTGCATGCTGTACTCCAGGTGCGGCCTCACCAATACACTATACAGTTGCAGAAGGACCTCCCTGCTTTTGTACTCCATCCCTCTCGCAATGAAGGCCAACATTCCATTCGCCTTCCTGATTACCTGCTGCACCTGCAAACTAACTTTTTGGGATTCATGCACAAGGACCCCCAGGTCCCTCTGCACCGCAGCATGTTGTAATTTCTCCCCATTCAAATAATATTCCCTTTTACTGTTTTTTTTCCCCAAGGTGGATGACCTCACACTTTCCGACATTGTAGTCCATCTGCCAAACCTTAGCCCATTCGCTTAACCTATCTAAATCTCTTTGCAGCCTCTCTGTGTCCTCTACATAACCCGCTTTCCCACTAATCTTTGTGTCATCTGCAAATTTTGTTACACTACACTCTGTCCCCTCTTCCAGGTCATCTATGTGTATTGTAAACAGTTGTGGTCCCAGCACCGATCCCTGTGGCACACCACTAACCACCGATTTCCAACCCGAAAAGGACCCATTTATCCCGACTTTCTGCTTTCTGTTAGCCAGCCAATTCTCGACCCATGCTAATACATTTCCACTGACTCTGCGTACCTTTATCTTCTGCAGTAACCTTT
The DNA here is from genome assembly GCF_044704955.1 of Pristiophorus japonicus. NCBI lineage: Eukaryota > Metazoa > Chordata > Chondrichthyes > Pristiophoridae > Pristiophorus > Pristiophorus japonicus. Next base: position 322,966,533 of record NC_091979.1, read on the forward strand.
TGTGTGGCACCTTATCGAATGCCTTTTGAAAATCTAAATACACCACATCCATCGGTACACCTCTATCCACCTTGCTCATTATATCCTCAAAGAATTCCAGTAAATTAGTTAAACATGATTTCCCCTTCATGAATCCACGCTGCGTCTGCTTGATTGCACTATTCCTATCTAGATGTCCCGCTATTTCTTCCTTAATGATAGTTTCAAGCATTTTCCCCACTACAGATGTTAAACTAACCGGCCTATAGATACCTGCCTTTTGTCTGCCCCCTTTTTTAAACAGAGGAGTTACATTAGCTGCTTTCTAATCCGCTGGTACCTCCCCAGAGTCCAGAGAGTTTTGGTAGATTATAACGAATGCATCTGCTATAACTTCCGCCATCTCTTTTAATACTCTGGAATACATTTCATCAGGACCAGGAGACTTGTCTACCTTGAGTCCCATTAGCCTGTCCAGCACTACCCCCCTAATGATAGTGATTGTCTCAAGGTCCTCCCTTCCCACATTCCTTTGACCAGCAATTTCTGGCATGGTTTCTGTGTCTTCCACTGTGAAGACCGAAGCAAAATAATTGTTTAAGGTCTCAGCCATTTCCACATTTCCCATTATTAAATCCCCCTTCTCATCTTCTAAGGGACCAACATTTACTTTAGTCACTCTTTTCCATTTTATATATCTGTAAAAGCTTTCCGTTTTTATGTTTTGCGCAAGTTTACCTTCGTAATCTATCTTTCCTTTCTTTATTGCTTTCTTAGTCATTCTTTGCTGTCGTTTAAAATTTTCCCAATCTTCTATTTTCCCACTAACCTTGGCCACCTTATACGAATTGGTTTTTAATTTGATACTCTCCTTTATTTCCTTGGTTATCCACGGCTGGTTATCCCTTCTCTTACCGCCCTTCTTTTTCACTGGAATATATTTTTGTTGAGCACTATGAAAGAGCTCATTAAAAGCCCTCCACTGTTCCTCAATTGTGCTACTGTTTAGTCTGTGTTTCCAGTCTACTTTAGCTAACTCTGCCCTCATCCCACTATAGTCCCCTTTGTTTAAGCATAGTACGCTCGTTTGAGACACTACTTCCTCACCCTCAATCTGTATTACAAATTCAACCATACTGTGATCACTCATCCCGAGAGGATCTTTTACGAGATCGTTTATTATTCCTGTCTCATTACACAGGACCAGATCTAAGATAGCTTGCTCCCTTGTAGGTTCTGTAACATACTGTTCTAAGAAACAATCCCGTATGCATTCTATGAATTCCTCCTCAAGGCTACCCCTTGATTTGATTTGACCAATCGATATGTAGGTTAAAATCCCCCATGATTACTGCCATTCCTTTTTCACATGCCTCCATTATTCCCTTGATTATTGCCCGCCCCACCATGAAGTTATTATTTGGGGGCCTATAAACTATGCCCACCAGTGACTTTTTCCTCTTACTATCTCTAATCTCCACCCACAATGATTCAACATTTTGTTCATTAGAGCCAATATCGTCTCTCACAACTGCCCTGATATCATCCTTTATTAACAGAGCTACCCTACCTCCTTTCTCTTCTTGTCTATCTTTCCGAATTATCAGATACCTCTGTATGTTTAATTCCCAGTCTTGGCCACCCTGCAACCACGTTTCTGTAATGGCCACCAAATCATACCCATTTGTAATGATTTGTGCCGTCAACTCATTTACTTTATTTCGAATGCTGCGTGCGTTTAGGTAGAGTGTTTTAATACTAGTTTTTAAACCATGATTTTTAGTTTTGACCCCTCCTGCAGCCCCTTTAGATTCAGTGGCCCTTTTTGTTTTTTGCCTTGGGTTTCTCTGCCCTCCACTTTTACTCATCTTCTTTCTGTCTTTTGCTTTTGTCTCCTTTTTGTTTCCCTCTGTCTCCCTGCATTTATTCCCATCCCCCTGCCATATTAGTTTAACTCCTCCCCAACAGCACTAGCAAACACTCCCCCAAGGACATTGTTTCCGGTCCTGCCCAGGTGCAGACCGTCCGGTTTGTACTGGTCCCACCTCCCCCAGAACCGGTTCCAATGCCCCAGGAATTTGAATCCCTCCCTGCTGCACCACTGCTCAAGCCACGTATTCATCTGAGCTATCCTGCGATTCCTACTCTGACTAGCACGTGGCACTGGTGGCAATCCTGAGATTACTACTTTTGAGGTCCTACGTTTTAATTTAGCTCCTAGCTCCTTAAATTCGTCTCGTAGGACCTCATCCCATTTTTTACCTATATCATAGGTACCAATGTGCACCACGACAACTGGCTGTTCACCCTCACTTTTCAGAATGTCCTGCGCCCGCTCCGAGACATCCTTGACCCTTGCACCAGGGAGGCAACATACCATCCTGGAGTCTCGGTTGCGGCCGCAGAAACGCCTATCTATTCCCCTTACAATTGAAAACTCCTTAAGAAGGCATACGGAATGCTTGCCTTTATTGGCCGAGGCATTGAAAATAAGAGCAGGCAGATTATGCTTAAATTGCATAATACATTGGTTAGGCCACAGCTGGAGTACTGCGTGCAGTTCTGGTCGCTGTATTATAGGAAGGACGTGATTGCATTAGAGAGGGTGCAGAGGAGATTTACTAGGATGTTGCCTGGAATGGAGAATCTTAGTTATGAGGACAAATTGGATAGGCTGAGTTTGTTCTCATTGGAACAGAGGAGATTGAGAGGAGACCTCATTGAGATGTACAAAATATTGAGGGGCCTGCACATAGTGGATAATAAGGGCCTATTTCCATTGGTGGAGGGGTCTATTATGAGGGGGGCATAGTTTTAAGGTGGTTGGTGGAAGGTTTAGAGGGGATTTGAGTGGGGGCTTCTTTACGCAGAAGGTTGTGCAGATCTGGAACTCGCTGCCTGGAAGGGTGGTGGATGTAGAAACCCTCACCACATTTAAAAGGTGCTTGGATGGGCACTTAAAGTGCCGCAATCTGCAGGGTTACGGACCTAGAGCTGGTAATTGGGATTAGACAAGATGACCTTTTGTTGGACGGTGCAGATATAATAGTAAGTACTGCAGAGAATAGAATACGGCCAGTGTGATCTCCTGGACTAGTTTTGATCACCTGGATGTGTCGGAGAGGCATTTTCCCAGATTTTTTTCTCTCTAAATTGGCCTGGGTTTTTATCTGGTTTTTGCCTCTCCCAAGAGATCACATGGCTCCATTTGGGGTGGAGTGTAGAATGTTTCAGTTGTGTGAGGCGGACTGTTTTGGCTGGGTGCTCCTTGCCTTTCCATCATTGTTCATGGGTTTATATGTAACCTTTAGGGCTGCTGACCGAGGGCCGTGTGGCTCTTTGTCGACCGGCGTAGACACGATGGGCCGGAATGGCCTCCTTCTGCGCTGTAAATTTTTATGTTTCTATGTTTCTATCAGGATCCATGGTGCGGCCCTGGACAATGTGGACCACTTCCCCTATCTCGGGAGCCTCCCATCAACAAGCGCAGGCATTGACGACGAGATCCAACACCGCCTCCAGTGCACCTGTGCAACCTTCGGCTGCCTGAGGAAAAGAGTGTTTGAAGACCAGGCCCTCAAAAGTGCCACCAAGCTCATGGTCTACAGGGCTGCAGTAATACCTGCCCTCCTGTATGGCTCAGAAACATGGACAATGTACAGTAGACACCTCAAGTCGCTAGAGAAATACCACTAATGATTTCTCCACTGTTGTGTATAGAAGAACGCCACGAGGCTGAGTACTGTGAGCTAAACTTAGTGTGACCTTAGTCTTCTTTATTACAATTCCAGAGTGCCTAAACAACATGGCAGCCAACCTTTTATACTGGTCCTGTATGTGTGAGCAGGTGACCATTAGGACTCCAACAGTCGCGCCCTCTGGTGGCAAGTATTACATAGTTACATACATAACATCACTCCCCCCTCTTCGGTACAAGTTATTTACAAGTTGAGGCGATCCGGAGCCCTTCGCTCCCTGGTTGATTGTTTAAGTTCAAACCCTGGCGTGTGTGAGTTGGCCGGACCATTGCTGCACTGCACCGTGGCTGGTCTGACCGGACTTTCAGCAACGGTGGGTTCATCCTCGCGATTGACAGCGAGGTCGATTGCTGGTTGGGTGTGTGTTGGTGGATCGTCGATGATGATATCCTCTTCAAATCGTTCCTGGTTGTCAGTAAATCGCAATTTGTTCTGATCTAAATGCTTTCTGCACGTTTGGCCATTTAACAGTTTGATTATAAACACCCTATTCCCTTCCTTGGCCAAAACAGTGACAGCAACCCACTTGGGACCATGACCGTAATTCAGGACAAACACAGGGTCGTTAACATCAATGTCACGGGAAACAGCCGCGCGATCGTGGTACATGTTCTGCCGGTGTCGCCGGGTTTCCACATGATCATTAAGATCCGGGTAGACTAGGGAGAGGCTGATTTTGAGGGCTCCCTTCATGAACAATTCTGCCGAGGGAACCCCGGTGAGCGAGTGGGGTCGCGTCCGGTAACTGAGCATAATGCGAGACAAGCGGGTCTGCAGGGAGCCGTCCGTCACGCGTTTCATGCTCTGCTTGATTGTTTGGACTGCCGCTCCGCTTGACTGTTAGCCGCGGGCTTAAACGGAGCAGACCTGTCATGCTTGATGCCATTGCAGGTCACAAACTCTTTGAATTCCGAGCTGGTGAAACATGGTCCATTGTCACTGACAAGGACGTCGGGCAAGCCATGAGTGGCGAACATGGCCCGGAGGCTTTCAGTGGTGGCTGTGGACGTGCTGGATGACATGATTACGCATTCAATCCATTTGGAGTAAGCGTCCACGACTATTAAAAACATCTTTCCTAGAAAGGGGCCGGAAAAATCTACGTGGATCCTGGACCATGGTTTGGAGGGCCATGACCACAGACTTAGTGGAGCCTCTCTTGGTGCATTGCTCAGTTACGAGCAAGTGTTGCACTGATGCATGCATGACTCCAAGTCCGAGTCAATGCCAGGCCACCAAACAGACGACTTGGCAATTGCCTTCATCATGACAATGTATAGGTCACGTATAAATGTTTCCTTGTCTTTTTTTGGCAAAACCACGCGATTACCCCATAAGAGGCAAACCGACTGGATGGACATTTCATCTTTGTGTCGGTGAAACGGCTTAATTTCATCTTGCATTTCCTTGGGAACGGCCAACCAGTTCCCATTTAGGACACAGCTCTTTACTAATGATAGCACAGGATCCTGGCTGGTCCAGGTCCTGATCTGGCGAGCTGTGATGGGTGACCCCTCGCTCTCAAAAGCATCCATGACCAGCAGCAAGTCTGCGGGCTGCGCCATTTCCACCCTGGTAATGGGCAGTGGTAGCCGGCTGAAAGCATCGGCACAGTTTTCAGTGCCTGGTCTGTGGCGGATTACATAGTCATAAGTGGATAATGTTAGTGCCCATCTTTGGATGCGGGATGAAGCATTGGTGTTTATATCTTTGCTCTCTGAAAACAGAGAAATGAACGGCTTTGTGGTCAGTTTCAAGCTCAAACCGAAGTCCAAATAGGTACTGGTGCATTTTCTTAACCCCTATACACATGTTAACGCCTCTTTCTCGACCATACTGGAGGCTCTCTCGGCCTTAGACAGACTTCTAGACGTGTATGCAACCGGTTGGAGGTTGCCCGATATATTGGCTTGCTGTAACACACAGCCGACCCCGTACGATGAGGCGTCACAAGCTAGCACTAAACGTTTACATGGATCATAGTGTACAAGTAACTTATTTGAACATAGCAGGTTCCTGGTCTTCTCAAAGGCTGTGTCTTGAGATTTGCCCCAAACCCAGTCGTCACCCTTGTGTAGCAACATGTGTAAAGGCTCTAACAAAGTGCTCAACCCGGGTAGAAAGTTAACGAAATAGTTGAGGAGTCCCAGGAACGAATGCAGCTCCGTCACATTCCGTGGTCTGGGTGCATTCTTGATGGCCTCTGTCTTTGAGTCCGTGGGCCTGATGCCGTCTGCTGCAATCTTTCTCCCCAAAAATTCGACTTCTGGTGCCAGGAAAACACACTTGAAGCGTTTCAGCCCGAGTCCCACTCTGTCTAGGAGACTTAGAACCCCTTCCAGGTTGTGTAGATGTTCGATGGTGTCACGACCGGTGATCAGCACGTCATCTTGAAACACAATGGTGCGCAGAAAAGATTTCAGCAAACTTTCATTGTTTCTCTGGAAAATGGCTGCACCTGAACGAATCCCGAAAGGGCATCTGTGGTATATAAACAATCCTTTGTGTATGTTGATGCATGTCAGTTTTTTCGACTATTCAGCCAGCTCCTGTGTCATGTAGGCGGAGGTTAGGTCCAACTTGGTGAATGACTTCCCCCCGCTAACATTGCGAACAGGTCATCCACCTTGGGCAGTGGGTACTGGTCCTGTAGTGAGACTCAGTTAATCGTTACCTTGTAGTCTCCGCAGATTCTGACCGTGCCATCGCTTTTCAACACCGCAACAATTGGACTGGCCCACTCATTGAACTCGACTGGCAATATAATTCCTTCACGTTGGAGTCCATCCAGTTCGATCTCGACTTTCTCCCCCATCATGTACGGAACCACCCAAGCCTTGTGATGGACAGGCCTAGGTGAATCTGTATCTTGGCACCTGTGAAGTTGCCGATGCCTGGTTCGAATAATGAGGGAAACATGCACTTCAGCACACGAGGCATCATCCACTGAAGATAGTGCTTTGATGTTGTTCCAATTCCATCTAATCTTTTCGAGCCAGCTTCTGCTGAACAGCGTTGGGCCATTGCCTGGAACAATCCACAATGATAGGTCATGCACAGCTCCATCATACGAAATCTTCACTGCCGCACTTCCAATGACTGGTATGAGCTCTTTGGAGTAGGTACGCAGCTTTGCATTAATCGGGCTCAGTTTGGGCCTTTGTGCTTTATTGCACCACAGTTTCTCAAAAGTCTTCTGGCTCATTATTAACTGACTCGCACCCGTGTCCAACTCCATGGATACTGGAACTCCATTTAATTTGACTTTCAGCCTTATAGAAGAGGCTGAAGGTATGTACCCCATATACTACTTCCTCGGGTTGAGTTGCCTGTGCTGCGTGATCCGCGCCGGATCGATCATCCTCTGCCACGTGGTGTGTTGCAGCACATTTGTACATTCACTGGAGGTGTCCCATTGTTGCACAGCCTTTGCACACGTGGTGCTTGAATCGACATTGATGGGCCCAATGACTACCCCCGCAACGCCAACACGGTGCTAATGGATTCACATTCACCCCCGATGGCGGACTCTGAGTCACCACAGGTCCTGCAGCCACAGACGTATAGGCCCTGCCATATGCAGTTCGGTCTGCTAGTGACGTCATGTTATGCACAGTACTGGCCGGTGAGCTTCGATGTTGAGAAGATGTCGGTTTGGGTGTTATCATCCGTGGCCATGCTTGCCTGGGTGATCGCGATGGCCCTGCTCAGGTCTCGGGTTTTGGCAGCCAGCAGCTTTCGAAGAATGACCTCTTGGCCGATGCCCAGCACGAAAAAGTCCCGCAGCATTTGCCCCAACGCAGCTCCAAAATCACAATGTCCCGCGAGACGTCTCAGGTTGGCGACATAATCCGCCATGTATAAGATTCTGATGGGACTGGACAGGTTAGATGCGGGGAGAATGTTCCCGATGTTGGGGAAGTCTAGAACCAGGGGACACAGTCTGAGGATAAGGAGTAGGACATTTAGGACGAAGAAGACTAGAAACCGGAGCGATGGTGCGTGTAAAAACGATACCTGGCCATTCTCCTTCGGCTTGAGGAGGTCCCGAACCAGCGTGCACAGCTCTGTATGTTCCTTCTCATACAAACATAGAAACATAGAAAATAGGTGCAGGAGTAGGCCATTCGGCCTTTTGAGCCTGCACCACCATTCAATAAGATCATGGCTGATCATTCCCTCAGTACCTCATTCCTGCTTTCTCTCCATACCCCTTGATCCCTTTAGCCGTAAGGGCCATATCTAACTCCCTCTTGACTATATCCAATGAACTGGCATCAACAACTCTCTGCGGCAGGGAATTCCACAGGTTAACAACTCTCTGAGTGAAGAAGTTTCTCCTCATCTTCGTCCTAAATGTCCTACTCCTTATCCTCAGACTATGTCCCCTGGTTCTAGACTTCCCCAACATCGGGAACATTCTTCCCGCATCTAACCTGTCCAGTCCCATCAGAATCTTATACGTTTCTATGAGATCCCCTCTCATCCATCCAGTGTATAAAGGCCCAGTTGATCCAGTCTCTCCTCATATGTCAGTCCAGCCATCCCTGGAATCAGTCTGGTGAACCTTCGCTGAACTCCCTCAATAGCAAGAATATCCTTCCTCAGATTAAGAGACCAAAACTGAACACAATATTCCAGGTGAGGCCTCACCAAGGCTCTGTACAACTACAGTAAGACCTCCCTGCTCCTATATTCAAATCCCCTAGCTATGAAGGCCAACATGCCATTTGCCTTCTTCAACGCCTGCTATACCTGCATGCCAATGACTGATGAACCATGACACCCAGGTCTCATTGCACCAACCCTTTTCCTAATCTGCCGCCATTCAGATAATATTCTGCCTTCGTGTTTTTGCCCCAAAGTGGATAACCTCACATTTATCCACATTACACTGCATCTGCCATGCATTTGCCCACTCACCTAACCTGTCCAAATCACCCTGCAGCCTCTTAGTGTCCTCCTCACAGTTCACATCGCCACCCAGTTTAGTGTCATCTGCAAACTTGGAGATATTACACTCAATTCCTTCATCCAAATCATTAATGTATATTGTAAAGAGCTGGGGTCCCAGCACTGAGCCCTACACTTCACTAGTCACTGCTTCCCATTCCGAAAAGGATCTGTTTATCCCGAATCTCTGCTTCCTATCTGCCAACCAGTTCTCTATCTACGCCAGTACATTACCCCCAATACCATGTGCTTTGATTTTGCACACCAATCTCTTATGTGGGACCTTGTCAAAGTCCTTTTGAAAGTCCAAATACACAACATCCACTGGTTCTCCCTTGTCCACTCTACTAGTTACATCCTCAAAAAATTCCAGAAGATTTGTCAAACATGATTTCCCTTTCATAAATCCATGCTGACTTGGACCGATCCTGTCACTGCTTTCCAAATGCGCTGCTATTTCATCCTTAATAATTGATTCCAACATTTTCCCCACTACTGATGTCAGGCTAACCGGTCTATAATTACCTGTTTTCTCTCTCCCTCCTTTTTTAAAAAGTGGTGTTACATTAGCTAACCTCCAGTCCATAGGAACTGATCCAGAGTCGATAGACTGATGGAAAATGATCACCAATGCATCCATTATTTCTAGGGCCACTTCCTTAAGTACTCTGGGATGCAGACAATCAGACCCCGGGAATTTATCGGCCTTCAATCCCAGCAATTTCCCAAACACAATTTCCCGCCTAATAAGGATTTCCTTCAGTTCCTCCTTCTCACTAAACCCTCGGTTCCCGAGTACATCCAGAAGGTTATTTGTGTCTTCCATCGTGAAGACAGAACCAAAGTATTTGTTCAATTGGTCTGCCATTTCTTTGTTCCCCATTATAAATTCACCTGAATCCGACTGCAAGGGACCTACGTTTGTCTTCACTAATCTTTTTCTCTTCACATATCTATAGAAGCTTTTGCAGTCAGTTTTTATGTTCCCGGCAAGCTTCCTCTTGTACTCTATTTTCCCCCTCCTAATTAAACCCTTTGTCCTTCTCTGTTGAATTCTAAATTTCTCCTAGTCCTCAGGTTTGCTGCTTTTTCTGACCAATTTATATGCCTCTTCCTTGGATCTAACACTATCCTTAATTTCCTTTGTTAGCCACGGTTGAGCCACCTTCCCTGTTTTAATTTTACTCCAGACAGGGATGTACAATTGTTGAAGTTCATCCATGTGATCTATAAATGTTTGCCATTGCCTATCCACCGTCAACCCTTTAAGTATAATTTGCCTGTCTATTCTAGGCAATTCACGCCTCATGCCGTCAAAGTTAGCTTTCCTTAAGTTCAGGACCCTAGTTTCTGAATTAACTGTCTCACTCTCCACCTTAATAAAGAATTCTACCATATTATGGTCACTCTTCCCCAAGGGGCCTCGCACAACAAGATTGCTAATTAGTCCCTTCTCATTACACATTACCCAGTTTAGGATGGCCAGCTCTCTAGTTGGTTCCTCGACATATTGGTCTCGAAAACTATCCCTAATACACTCCAGGAAATCCTCTTCCACCGTATTGCTACCAGTTTGATTAGCCCAATCAATATGTAGATTAAAGTCGCCCATGATAACTGCTGTACCTTTATTGCACACATCCTATATTTCTTGTTTGATGCTGTCCCCAACCTCACTACTACTGTTTGGTGGTCTGTACGCAACTCCCACCAGCATTTTCTGCCCTTTGGTATTCCGTAGCTCCACCCATACCGATTCCACATCATCCAAGCTAATGTCCTTCCTTACAATTGCATTAATTTCCTCTTTAACCAGCAACGCCACCCCGCCTCTTTTTCCTTTGTCTATCCTTCCTAAATGTTGAATACCCCTGTTGGTTCTCTGTTGGTTTTGTCGGTGCGATCAGATACTTGATGAGGCCGTATATTTCAGGCCCACAGATGGTGAGGAAAACCGCCCTGCACTTGGCCATGTTAGTGTCTCCTTCCAACTCGTTGGCCACGAAGTACTGGTCAAGACGCTCGCCGAAAGTTTCCCAATCATCACCCTCTACGAATCTTTCTAATATTCCAATGGCAGCCATGGTTGCATGAAGGTTCGTATTCTGTTACTCGTCACCAATTGTTATGTATAGAGGAACTCCACGAGGCTGAGTACTGTGAACTAAACTTAGTGTGACCTTAGTTTTCTTTATTACAATGCCAGAGTGCCTAAAAAACATGGCAGCCAACCTTTCATACTGGTCCTGCACGTGTGTGCAGGTGACCATTAGGACTCCAACAGTCATGCCCTCTGGTGGCAAGTATTACATAGTTACATACATAACATCCGCAAGATCCTACAACGCCCCTGGGAGGACAGACGCACCAACATTAGCGTCCTCGACCAGGCCAACATCCCCAGCATTGAAGCACTGACCACACTCGATCAGCTCCACTGGGCAGGCCACAGTGTTCGCATGCCAGACACGAGACTCCAAAATCAAGCGCTCTACTCGGAACTCCTTCACGGCAAACGAGCCAAAGGTGGGCCGAGGAAACGTTACAAGGACATCCTCAAAGCCTCCCTGATAAAGTGCGACATCCCCACCGACACCTGGGAGACCCTGGCCAAAGACCACCCTAAGTGGAGGAAGCACATCCGGGAGGGCGCTGAGCACCTCGAGTCTCGGCGCCGAGAGCATGCAGAAATCAAGCGCAGGCAGCGGAAGGAGCGTGCGGCAAACCAGTCCCACCTACCCCTTCCCTCAACGACTATCTGCCCCACCTGTGACAGAGACTGTGGTTGTATTGGGCTGTACAGCCTCCGAAGAACTCACGTTAAGAGTGGAAACAAGTCTTCCTCGATTTCGAGGAACTGCCTATGATGATGATGATGATATGAGTTGAGAGTAATTTGAGGACTCCATGAGGTTATTTCATCACTGCTTTTCATCACTGACTCATGTTCAAATGTAACTGAAGATCCTTGCTAATGCTTTAGAATATTCATTTTTTGGGAACTGTGTGAAGTTAAATCATTTATTCTGTTTTTCTACAAATGTATTCCTGTTTCAGTATAATCTTACTTCTTACAATAAATTTTAATTGATAGATTAGGCTGAGTGTTGTAATTTCCACCAACTCTGAGAGATCTGGAGACACTGTGGATAGACCATATTCCAATCATTTAAGGTTTCAATTGTTTACTCTATGGCACTCTATCTCAACTGAGTACAGCCCCAACATTAAGAAGCTTGACACCATTCAGGACAAAGCACAGCATCCACCACTTTAAACAGTCACTCCCTCCACCACCGGCGCACCATGTCTGCAGTATGTGCCCTCTACAAGATGCACTGCAACAACTTGCCACGGTTTTTTCGATAGCACCTCCCAGACCTGCGACCTCTACCACCCAGAAGGACAAGGACAGCAGGCACATGGGAACAACACTACCTCCAAGTTCCCTTCCAAATCACTCAGCATCCTGACTTGGAAATATATCAGCCGTTCCTTCATCGTCGCTGGGTCAAAATTCTGGAACTCACTCCCTAACTGCATTGTGGGAGTACCTTCACCACACGGACTGCAGCGGTTCAAGAAGGCGGCTCACCACCACCTTCTCAAGAACAATTAGAAATAGGCTATAAATGCTGGCCTTGCCAGCGACACCCACATCCCATGAATGAATACAAAAGTATATATTTCAAGCTTCAGTCCAGAGGAAGTCGGGACATGCTAGTGGAAGCCAACTTTTTGTGAAGTTGTGAAGGCCTGAAATTTCCGCTAGATTGCACTGGGTTTTTCAGTGCATTTTGCTTGAAATCGGCCAAACAAGCGCAAAAGGTCAAGGAATTTCAAATGCAAATGACATCCAGCGCAAATCAAGCTTCTACGATCTTTTGCGTTAGTTTAAAAAACATCACGCTAGAAGCCGATCCCGCCCACACAAGAGATCACACTCCCAGATCGAATTAATCACCATTTTCACTAATTGCCCATTTGTGGATCTTCTCGGAGGCTCTTGAAATTAAACTGGTTATTTTAGACGCAAGAACGTTGGCATGTTGTAAAAGCTTTTTTAAAAAATTTACCCAGAAACCGACTAAAGTACACCAATGTAACTAGTAAATGGTTCGGTATAGTTTTTTAAGTCATTTTTCAGTTATTTGAAATCTGGTCACTCACAGATGGTGGACTAGGCACTGATTCAAAATTCATATAGAAACATAGAAACATAGAAAACAGGTGCAGGAGTAGGCCATTCGGCCCTTCGAGCCTGCACCGCCATTCAATGAGTTCATGGCTGAACATGCAACTTCAGTACCCCATTCCTGCTTTCTCGCCATACCCCTTGATTCCCCGAGTAGTAAGGACGACATCTAACTCCTTTTTTTGGTGATAAACCTATTTTCAGCTGTATTAATAAAACTGCACCAGGTTACCACTCTTAAATGTATTAAGGAATATTTTTTAATGCAAATTTTAAAAAAAATGTTCTGAAACACTGCTCGATTGTGAAAGTACCTGGCAGATTTTACATTTGCTGATGTACAAATGAGTTTGAACGGGAACTTGAACTAAAAAAAAAAATCACTTCTGAAAACAAGCGTAATTTTGAGCCTGGATCACTGATAGAGCCCAAAATGAAAATTGTTGGCCATGATCTTTTTCTTGCTGTAAGGAGCAAAATTGAAATCCATGAGTTGTTCTAAGGTGCACTGATGTACATGTGTGTGCAGGAAAACTTGCATTTAAAATAAAAGTCCACAGTGTTAGCTGTGGCTCAGTGGTTAACACCCCCTTGCCTCTGAGTCAGAAGGTTGGGGGTGCAAGTCCCACTCCAGGAACTTGAACACATAAATCTAGGCTGACATTCCAGTGCAGTGCTGAGGGAGTGCTGCACTGTCGAGTGTACCATTTTTCAGATGAGACGTTAAACCGAGGCCCAGTCTGCCTGCTCAGGTGGGCGTGTACTATTTTGAAGAAGAGCAGGGGAGTTATCCCCGATGTTGTGGCCAGTATTTATCTCTCAATCAACATCACAAAAACAGATTATCTGGTCATTATCACATTGCTGTGTGTGGGAGCTTGCTGTGCGCATGTTGGCTGCCATGTTTCCCACATTACAACAGTGACTACACTCCAAAAGTGCTTTGAGATGTCCGGTGGCCGTCTGCAAGTCTTTCTCTTCTTTTAATGCTGACCTATAACTTCAAAGTAAACAGTAAAGGTGGAGAATCATAGATTAAACTTCTAAAGCTAAGGAGCCAGGAGAAAATAATTTACAAAATGGGCAGAAAGCAAAAAATAAATATTGGGCCATAACTTGCAGACTGTCCGGGTGCGTACTGTGTGCAAATGTCAGTTCTCGGCGCGCAATGCGCATACACTAAGATCTGAAACTCCCTGCCTAAACCTCTCCTCCTCTCTATTTCTCTTTCCTCCTTCAAGACGCTCCTTAACACATACATCTTTGACCAAGGTTTTGGTCACCTGCACTAATTTCTACTTATGCGGCTCGGTGTCAAATTTTTAGCTCAGAATACTCCTGTGAAGCGCCTTGGGATGTTTCACTATGTTAAAGGCGCTATATAAATACAAGTTGTTGTGGTTGTTGTTGAAATCTATCAGCAGAACCCTCTATTCCCTTCTCCCCCATGTGCTTAAAGCATGATGGGAAAATGCACAAGTATGGGGAGGCATTTTGTCATGCTTCCCTGACAGACAACCTTAAACTTCTATGTGGACACTAGACAGTGGTCACCGTGCACCTTACATTGCAGCTGTTCTTGATCCACACCTGTTGGGCGGCTTGAAGATTCTTTTGGTACCAGACCTTTGAAACTGGTAGCTAGCTATTTGACTGGTTGTCAACTAAAATGTAGTTTGGCATTATCTATTTGTCAAATTGTGAGGTATCAACACAATTGTCTAACAATGGCTCTGCCTAGAAGCTAAAAAACATAAACTGGCTCCAAAGAAGCTATCCTAGAAATAGCAGATGAATGATTAACTCATCCCTCTGCCTGATTTAACTTAAATGGGTCAATACTGCTGCTAAAATACTGGACAGAGCAATGTTACAAGAATGCATCAAGCAGTCATCCACTAATATTGCCAACAGTAATTATTAAGCAATGTATCCTGCATCGTCGCCGTGAATCAGCATTGTTGATGGAGGGGCTGTGTGCTGTTGAAAGGTTTACTAAACAGTACAGGTTAGTTTGATATTGGTATCCTGCACACTTTGAATCAGTTTTATTGTAAACTGGATGGTAGTATCACAGGAAAGAAAACACCATTGCCTCATGAGGCAGAGATACATATGGGAAATGCTTTTAATTGGCTCATAGCTACAAGATGTCTAGTAAAAATACATGGCGTAAAGTTAGCTTCTTCTGGAAATAACAGGGGACAAAACAAGTAGCAATTTGCTATCAATGTATATTCTCAGAGCTTACTTGATTATTGCTGTAAATATTCTTCTCAAACAAATTAAGATGCTATTAGTATATTGGTTAATACAGCTCATTTAAATGAATGACTGAATCAGATAAGAAGATGTACTTTGGAAACTTGGTGGAGGCCAGCGAAGTTCATGCTATGGATTTCAGGAATGGGATGATGACTGATATTAGCCCAGTGATCAAAGGAATGAGGAGTAAGGAAATTACTACTGTAGAGTTTTTGGCTAAATCAACATCTCCATTTCTTGCTGCAGTAACTGCTAAACTGACAAAACTGTCTTTGGATATTGCACACCAATGGAAATAAAAGCACACATAAGACTTGCATCTATATAGTGCCTTTCACGACCACCGTACGTCCCAATGAAGTACTTTTTGGAGTGTAGTCACTGTTGTAATGTAGGAAATGCGGCAGCCAATTTGCACACAGCAAACTCCCACAAACAGCAATGTGATAATGACCAGATAATCTGTTTTTGTGAAGTTGATTGAGGGATAAATATTGTCCAGGACACCGGGGATAATTACCCTGCTCTTCTTCGAAATAGTGCCATGGGATCTTTTATGGACATAGTTATTTGCACAAGCAAAATGCTCTGATTGTCTCTGATAGGCTCTCCATGATCACATGACCTGATTGCTGATTGGTCCCCTTGGAGGATAAGACACACCCAGACGTTTCTTTGGAATCTGTAATTAGAACCACTTATCCCAAGTTCTGAGTGACTTTGCAAAGTGTAATTCGAGCCATTCTGACTACGGACCCCAGACAGGATAGAGCTTCCCCATCCCAGCCCAAGTTCCTGCCCCATCCCAGCCCAAGTTCCTGACACCCCCAGCCTTAGTTCCTGCCCCCTCCCAGTCCAAGTTACTGACACCCCCAGCCCAAGTTCCTGCCCCCCCGCCCAAATTCATGGCCCCCCTAGTCGAAGTTCCTTACCTCCCCCAGCCCAAGTTTATGAGTCTCCCCCCCACCCCCAGTTCATGAGTCTCCCCATCACCGCCCCCCACCCCTGGGTCGGGGCGGTTTGGCAGTGGTGTGGGTCGGGATGGCGGAGCAGCTCACAAAAGCACGATACGGGTTCGAGGAGTCTGTGCATGCACAGGAGGACAGGGGCGGAGTCCTGATGGGCGGCGGTGCAGAAGGATGCTCAAAAAACTAGTGCAAATAATCACACTGATCTTTTCTGTCCATCTGAGAGAGCAAATGGGGCCTTGGTTTAACAGCTCATCCGAAGGACAGCACCTCTGACAGTGCGGCACTCCCTCAGCACTGTACTGGAGTGTCAGCCTAGATTTTTGTGCTCAATTCTCTGGAGTGGGACTTGACCCACAACCTTCTGACTGAGAGACAAGGGTGCTACCCACTGAGCAACTGGCTGGCATCACACATTTAAAAAGTAAAACAGTTGAGACAAGATGGAACCGATTATATGAAATGTCAGCTGCCTTCTAAATGTACTGATACGTTTGACAAGGCACTGAAATTCATATATAATAGATTAATTGTAATGAGCAATGAGCTGGTTGGGAGTTGCCTGTAGGTGAGGTTGCATTTGTTACTTTTTCATTGAGTAAATTATAACCTTCACTCAGCAACTTTGATAAATGATTCTGGCTGTGTATTTCAAATCCAACATAAATGTCACACTCTTTTGCAATTTTGGCCAAAACATTTACAGTATGGAAATGTACCTACAATGCTGTGGAAATCCAAAACGAGATCACTGCTGTAATGTTGCTGCACATGTGCGAATCTAACAGAGAACAACTGGTGTAGTATGCCCTCCAAATGTAAGTGCAGTAGAAATTAGTCTGGGTCTCCTGACTCACTGCTGCGGGAGCAGTGTGCATCAACCTCTTTTGGTTATTTCCATCTGGTTTTGAATGTTTCTGCTTGAAAAGCAAGTATAATGGGAGGACCAGCTTTGAATTAAATCAGTAGCGATAATTGTTAACAGCTAAACATTGGAGTTGGCTGCAGGACACTCTAAGATGAGATCACAGATGACAGTCTTTAATTTTAAATATGTAGGTGATACCAAGGCTGCATTTATTGTCTGTTCTTAGATACCCAGAGGAAATGTTGACGGGCTTTCTCCTTGCGCTTTATGATAGTGTTAAGTAGGGAATTCCAGGATTTTACACACAGCGATGATGAAGGAACAATGCTTTGGGACCAATCCTAATGGTGTGTGATTTGGAAGGGGATTGTGAGATGACAGTGTTCCCATGATCTTGTTGCTTTTATCCTTCTCTAGTGGTAGAGGTCACGGATCTGGGCCATGCTGTTGAAGTAATCTTGGAGAGTGGCTGCAGTGCCTGCGGCAGCTGATACAACTATTTTGTTGAAGACATTAATACAAGTGCCCCCTGATTAATGGTTAGGGGGTGGGGGGGGGCAAAACCAACACAATTAAACTTAAATCAAATAAAAATTTGGTTGCCGGGGGTGATGATGCACTCCAGTCCCTCCGGCGCCCACCTCTGGCGGAAGGCCGCGAGCGTACCGGTGGACACCGCGTGCTCCATCTCCAGGGACACCCTGGCTCGGATGTAACCGCGGAAGAGAGGCAGGCAGTCGGGCTGAACGACCCCCTCGACCGCCCGCTGCATGGACCGGCTGATGGCCCCCTTGGCCAGGCCCAGGAGTAGTCCTACGAGGAGGCCTTCCGACCTGCCCGCTCCCCTCCGCACAGGCTGGGCAGCTGATAGATACTCCAGCCACAAGTACAGGTGGTGAAGGGGCTGGATTTTCAACCAGGGGCAGCAAGGCTGATCATAGCCAAATAACCCGCTGAATACGATCAAAGACAAATAGCAACTTGCAAAGGTACCAGCAGACTGTACACCATCATAAATTACCACCTTCAGCAGAAAGGGGAGAAACAACATACAATTCTTAGCGCTATACATGTTTGACAAATGCTACTAAAGTGAAACATAGGATTGTATAAGATATACAGTACAGGAACAGACCATTCAGCCCAACACGTCCATCCCAGCGTTTATGCTCCACTCGAGCCTCCCGTCTTTCCTCATATCTCCAATCCGCGCCTGCCACAGTACTGAACCGACTCTCATCAAAGTCACAAATGACATCCTTTGTGACTGTGACAAAGGCAAACTATCCCTCCTCGTCCTTCTTGACTTGTCTGCAGCCTTTGACATGGTTGACCACTCTATCTTTCTCCAACGCCTCTCCACTGTCGTCCAGCTGGGTGGGACTGCACTCGCCTGGTTCCATTCTTATCTATCTAATCATAGCCACAGAATCACCTGCAATGGCTTCTCTTCCCACCCCAGCATCGTTACCTCTGGTGTCCCCCAAGGATCTATCCTTGGCCCCCTCCTATTTCTCATCCACATGTTGCCCCTTGGCGACATCATCCGAAAACACAGCGTCAGTTTCCACATGTACGCTGATGGCACCCAGCTCTACCTCACCACCACTTCTCCCGACTTTCCACGGTCTCTAAACTGTCAGACTGCTTGTCCGACATCCAGTCCCGGATGAGCAGAAATTTTTTTCCAATTGAATATTGGGATGACTGAAGCCATTGTTTTCGGTCCCCGCCACAAACTCCTTTCCTTAACCACTGATTCCATCCCTCTCCCCAACTTCTGTCTGAGGCTGAACCAGACTGTTCGCAACCTTAGTATCATATTTGACCCTGAAATTAGCTTTCGAGCATGTTATGTCTTTAGATGCTCTGATAATGACTCCACGAAGCAATGTATTGTACTTGAACTGCAGAGACCTTAGTCCATTTAATGTAACTCCAGAGTGAGAATCACACCTGGTACACCTGTACAGACAACCTACAAGTCTCCCACTGCAGTGCCCTCTGGTGGCACACCTTCGTGACCATACAGCTGGTGTACAAGTTTCCCATAGTAGTGCCCTCTGGTGGCACATCATATGTAATAGTACAAGCAGTAAACATGTCTGGATACATGATATCACTCTCCCCAAAGTCCTTAGTGCAAATCGCCTTCATGCATTGACTGTGCTCTGGGTTTAGCTCTATCTAGTTGACTCTTGGAGGGTCGTTTCCATCTTGGGTGTGTCAGTGGTGTTTCGTTGGCAGTAGAGGTGCTGGTGGTTTCTGTTTGTGTGTCCATGACCACTCCATTCTCTCCCCCCCACATATAGATTATGTCGGTGGCTCATTACATTCATATACATGCAAGTCCAGAAAAAAAATTTGCATTTACATCATTACATTTGTGGTACAGTTGTGAGGAAAGTTCATTTGACTGGTGAGGTGCATACTTGGCACATACTTGGAATCAGTACTGGTGTGTGAGGACAGACTAGTACCAGAACTGCTGGATGGTGTCCAGGTAGTCTGGTGGTGGCGTGGTGCCCAGTGCTGGCAGTGGGAACCCGGTTGGCTCAAGTTGCCTGCTCCCGGGCCCTTTGCTGTTGCTCCTAGTGTCGGGCAGGTTCACAGATGCCTGTGACCTCTCTGTCCTCTCCTTGCGCCCCACATTGCTGCCGCTCCCTGAGGAACAGTCGTCTAGCAGTGTACAGGGAACTGCTGACTCGCTGGCCTGGGCGTTGTTTGGTTTGGGATCCTGGCTGGTCCCGGTCCCATTTGGGAGAACCATTGCGGGTGACCCTTCATTCCCGGGTGCAGCCTTGGTGATGATGGGGTCTGGGGTCTGCACCTTAGCGCAGTTTGCTCTTTCAGGCTCGTGGCGGTTGGTGCCATCGGGTGCCTGAGAGGCTGAGCCGATCAGGGGCAGGGTATCGATACCGGTGCCGTTGCCCTCCTGAGATCACTTGCTCTGCAGCTTGTATATATTAGCTGCTTGTGGCCATACTCTGTGGTGCATCACTCTGGTCCCAGGGACACAGGCTACAGCATTGGGTAGCCCGCTGGACCTGTGTGCTCCCGTGGGTGTTTGCCCGCTACATTAACTAAATGCAGTTGAAATCCTACATCGCTCAACGTTTCATTACTCATTGTAGATAAACTGTAGCTCCGATCGCAATCGCATGACTTTTCTTTGCTTATTACATGTATAAAACTCTGATCATCAATTACAAGCTTTACATTTAACTCACAGTTGCTGTTACATTGATTGAGTGTGTGGAACTGTCCCTTTAAGTGTGCTGAGTTGCAGGCCTCCTTTAAGAGAGCCTTGCTTTCTTTACCCCAATCCTCTTCTCCGTTTGGTGCCAGGTGTTGCTCCATCAGCGCTGCACCTCGTGGTCTGGCCGCCGCCATCTTTTTCTTCAGCGCTTCACCTCGTGATTCAGGCGCCATCTTTCCTCCATCCACGATGTCGACTGCGGTGATCATCTTCTCCCCCGGTTCTGCCACCGATGCTGGGAAGTCGCCTTTGGATCCGATTTTCTTCCTCCGGAGTCCTGCCACTGTAGCCTGGAAGGTGCATTCGGGGTGGTTGCCGAAATTTCGCAATCTCTTGGCCTTCGGGCCGTCGGTGGGTATAAAACCGGTGTCTGGCTGTGAGGATGCTCTCTTTGGGCTTGAGTTGTTCTTGGATCAGCGTTACAAGCTCGTCGTACGTCTTGGTCATTGTCTTCGCTGGTGCCAGCAAGTCCCTGACGAGGCCCTAGATGGTGGGCCCACAACTGGTTAGCAGGATAGCTCTGCGCTTGCCAGCCAGTGTGGCCAGATTGTCGCCTGCCAGATCATTTGCTGTGAAGAAATGGTGGAGCCTCTCCACAAAGGCCTCCCAATCATCACCATCGGCGAACTGCTGCAATGTACCAAGGGTAGTCATTTTCGCATGGAGGTCTGTAATCTCATCGCCAATTGTTATGTCTTTAGATGCTCTGATAATGACTCCACGAGGCAATGTATTGTATTTGAACTGTAGTGACCTTAGTCCATTTAATATAACTCCAGAGTGAGGATCACACATGGTGGCCTGCCTTTTATACTAGGCCTGGCACACCTGTACAGGTAACCTACAAGTCTCCCACTGCAGTGCCCTCTGGTGGCACACCTTAGTGACCATTCAGCTGGTGTACAAGTTTCCCATAGTAGTGCCCTCTGGTGGCACATCATATGTAATAGTATAACCAGTAAACATGTTTGGATACATGACAGACTACATATGCGCAGCGTATCTAAGACCGTCTATTTCCACCTCCATAACATCGCCCGCCTCAGCCCTTGCCTCAGCTCATCCGCTGTTGAA
The DNA here is from genome assembly GCF_044704955.1 of Pristiophorus japonicus. Classification (NCBI taxonomy): domain Eukaryota; kingdom Metazoa; phylum Chordata; class Chondrichthyes; family Pristiophoridae; genus Pristiophorus; species Pristiophorus japonicus. Next base: position 322,987,852 of record NC_091979.1, read on the forward strand.
GCCCTCATCCATGCCTTTGTTACGCCTATACTTGACTGTTCCAATGCACTCCTGGACGGCCTCCCACATTCTATCCTACGTAAACTAGAGGTGAGCCAAAACTTAGCTGCCCGTGTCCTAACTCACACCGAGTCCCGCTCACCCATCGTCCCTGTGTTCGCTGAGTACATTGGCTTCCGGTTAAGCAACGCCTCAGTTTCAAAATTCTCATCCTTATTTTCAAATCCCTTCATGGCCTTGCTCCTCCCTATCTCTGTAACCTCCTTCAGCTCCACAACCCCCCCCCCCCCGAGATATCTGCACTCCTCTAATTCTGCCCTCTTGAGCAACCCTGATTATAATCGCTCAACCATCGGTGGCCGTGCCTTCTGTTGCCTAGATCCCAGGCTCTGGAACTCCCTGGCTAAACCTCTCCGCCTCTCTTTCCTCCTTCAAGATGCTCCTTAACACATACCTCTTTGATCAAGCTTTTGGTCACCTGCGCTAATTTCTACTTATGCGGCTCGGTGTCAAATTTTTAGCTCAGAATACTCCTGTGAAGCGCCCCTGGGACGTTTCACTACGTTACAGGCGCTATATAAATACGAGTTGTTGTTGTTGTTGAAATCTATCAGCAGAACCCTCTGTTCCCTTCTCCCCCATGTGCTTGTCTAGCCCCCCCCCCCCTTCAATGCATCTATACTATTCGCTTCAAACACTTCCTGTGTTAGCGAGTTCCACAGTCTCACCACTCTTCGGATTAAGAAGTTTCTTCTGAATACCCTATTGGACGATGTACCTGCATTAAGATAGCAGCAGTCTGACCTTAAAAGCAGGTTGCAGGAGCAGAGTGTGGGCCAGTCCATGGGATTGCGATTAGTGCGCAGCTCAGGGGCCCTGGGGAATGATGAATGAATTGGGAATCGCCGAAGGTAGTGAAACTCTGCCTGAAGTGTCAGCTCAGGCAGCGCCCCCACCCCTCACAGTCTTGTCTTGTCTTGGTTAAGTCGGCATTTACAACTGGAGTGCATGGGGTAGATGTTGCATAGCCCAGCCACAGTTCACAGGTGGTCAACCAACTACAACCAGGCTGATCATAGCCAAATAATCCGCTGTCTACGATCCACATACAAATATATAGCTGTACTCCGCCAACTTTGTAAAGGGTGAGGTCACGGCCAAGGGGGCCATCAGCCGGTCCAGGCAGCAGGCGGTCGAGGGGGTCGTTCAGCCCGACTGCCTGCCTCTGTTCCGCGGTTACATCCGAGCCCAGGGTGTCCCTGGAGATGGAGCACGCGGTATCCACCGGTACGCTCGCGGCCTTCCGCGAGAGGTGGGCGCCGGAGGGGCTGGAGTGCATCGTCACCCCCGGCAACCAAATTTTAATTTGAACCACATAATGTCTAAAGTTTAATTTGTTTAAGTTTTTCGGTTTTGGTGCCCCCTTTAATCAGGGGGCACTTGATTTAGTGATCTATTGTTTTACAGGTGCAACTAAAATAGTTGGTAAGAGGTGAGGTCACTGCGACATTATTAATTCAAATTTTTCAGCTTATAGTCAAACCATGCGCTATTTTCCAGGGGAGCAAGGAGGGCCTCTGAGATTCTTGACCTGACCCGACCCAGCACAAAAATCTAGACTGACACTCCAGTGCAGCACTGAGGGAGGGAGTGTCAGAGGTTAGATATGGCCCTTACGGCTAAAGGGATCAAGGGGTATGGAGAGAAAGCAGGAATGGGGTACTGAGGTGAATGATCAGCCATGATCTTATTGAATGGCGGTGCAGGCTCAAAGGGCCGAATGGCCTACTCCTGCACCTATTTTCTATGTTTCTATGTGTTGTCTTTCGGATGAGACGTTAAACATAGATACATAGAAAATAGGTGCAGGAGTAGGCCATTCGGCCCTTTGAGCCTGCACCACCATTCAATAAGATCATGGCTGATCATTCATCTCAGTACCCCTTTCCTGCTTTCTCTCCATTGATCCCCTTGGACGTAAGGGCCATATCTAACTCCCTCTTGAATATATCCAATGAACTGGCATCAACAACTCTCTGCGGCAGGGAATTCCACAGGTTAACAACTCTCTGAGTGAAGAAGTTTCTCCTCATCTCGGTCCTAAATGGCTTACCCCTTATCCTAAGACTGTGACCCGTTGTTCTGGACTTCCCCAACATTTGGGAACATCCTTCCCGCATCTCACCTGTCCAGTCCCGTCAGAATTTTATATGTTTCTATGAGATCCCCGCTCATCCTTCTGCTCTCTCGGGTGGATGTGAAAGATCTGGTGGCAGCATTTTATAGAAGAGCAGGCAAGTTATCCCTAGCATCTTGGCCAATATTTCACTTTAACAAAGAGATGATGTGGTCATTATCATATTGCTGTGTGTGGGAGCTTGCTGTGCACAAATTGGCTGGCACGGTTTCTTACATTACAACAGTGACTACACTCCAAAAATAAGTACCTGATTGACTATGAAGCGCTTTGGAAGCTCCTGAGGTGGTGAAAGGCGATATATAAATGCAAGTGTGGAAGGTCTCTCAGCCTTGCTGTCTCTCGCTTGTTGTCACGCACTTACCCGCCGGGGGTGGGGGGGTCCTGGGTAATGGTCAATAGCAGGACCCCTGCCTGAAGGGAGAGGGGTCCTGGCTAATGGTCAATAGCAGGACCCCTGCCTGAAGGGAGAGGGGTCCTGGCTAATGGTCAATAGCAGAACCCCTGCCTGACGGGAGGGGGGTCCTGGGTAATGGTCAATAGCAGAACCACTGCCTGAAGGGAGAGGGGTCCTGGCTAATGGTCAATAGCAGGACCCCTGCTTGAAGGGAGAGGGGTCCTGGCTAATGGTCAATAGCAGAATCCCTGCCTGACGGGAGGGGGGGTCCTGGGTAATGGTCAATTGCAGGACCCCTGCCTGACGGGAGGGGGGTCCTGGGTAATGGTCAATAGCAGGACCCCTGCCTGACGGGAGGGGCGTCCTGGGTAATGGTCAATAGCAGGACCCCTGCCTGACGGGAGAGGGGGGGGGGTCCTGTGTAATGGTCAATAGTAGGACCCCTGCCTGAAGGGAGGGGGGTCCTGGCTAATGGTCAATAGCAGAACCCCTGTCTGAGGGGGGGAGGGGGTCCTGGCTAATGGTCAATAACAGGACCCCTGCCTGAAGGAGGGGGGTCCTGGCTAATGGTCAATAGCAGGACCCCTGCCTGAAGGAGAGGGGTCCTGGCTAATGGTCAATAGCAGAACCCCTGTCTGAGGGGGGGGAGGGGGTCCTGGCTAATGGTCAATAGCAGGACCCCTGCCTGAAGGAGGGGGGTCCTGGCTAATGGTCAATAGCAGGACCCCTGCCTGAAGGAGGGGGGTCCTGGCTAATGGTCAATAACACGACCCCTGCCTGAAGGAGGGGGGTCCTGGCTAATGGTCAATAGCAGGACCCCTGCCTGAAGGAGGGGGGTCCTGGCTAATGGTCAATAACACGACCCCTGCCTGAAGGAGGCGGGTCCTGGCTAATGGTCAATAGCAGAACCCCTGCCTGAAGGAGGCGGGTCCTGGCTAATGGTCAATAGCAGAACCCCTGCCTGAAGGGAGGGGGGTCCTGGCTAATGGTCAATAGCAGGACCCCTGCCTGAAGGGAGAGGGGTCCTGGCTAATGGTCAATAGCAGGACCCCTGCCTGAAGGAGGGAGGGGGGTCCCGGCTAATGGTCAATAGCAGGACCCCTGCCTGAAGGAGGGAGGGGGGTCCCGGCTAATGGTCAATAGCAGAACCCCTGCCTGCAGGGTCCCGCCTCCTCCCGCGACGTCACGCGAGGGTGGCAGGCAGCCGCCCGCCCGCCGTGGACGCCGCGGCGGTTTCCGGTTTCCGGTGAGTAGCGCGCTGAGGCGGCGGAGCGGGCGCTCCATGTCGGGCATGATCTATCTCCACAGTAACCATGAGAGCTGCCTGCGGGGGCCCGACACACAGCGAGCGGCGGCCGCGGCCTCGGCCTCTCGCTTCCACAGCCGCACCGACCCCGCCTTAGGCGACGTCTTCAACGGCTGCTGCCCGGCGGCGGGGGGCAGCGCGGCGCCCCAGCCCCCGCCCGCGCCCGCCGCCTGTCCCGGGGCTGTGCGGAGCGGCAGCGGCAGCTCGGCCTCCTCCTCCTCCAGCCCGCTGCCACCGGCCGGCGGCTCGGCCTCCTGCTCGTCGGCCTCCTCGCTCTCCTCCTCCGCCTCCTCGTCGTCGTCGTCCCCCCCGAGGGAAGAAAACACTAACGCTCCCGTCACCTCTACCTCGGATGGACTCGGTGCCCGGCACGGCGGCTGTCCTGCGCCGGGCTTCAGGACTGAGCAAAGCGGCCGGCAGACTCCCGGCCCGCCGCCCGGCCCCGAGCTGCTGGATTTCATGGACGTCAGCCTGCATTCGAGGAACTCGTTCGAGTCGAGCCGCAGGCGGAGCGCCCCCGAGCAGCTGGCCGACGGGCTGGAGCCGCCCGCGCCCGCACCCGCACCGGCAAGTGACGAGGGAGCCAAGCCCAGGAGGCTGGGTATCGCCGACTACATCAGCAGGTACATGGTGCACCCACACACTCACTCACATAGTCACACTCACACTCACACTCACACACACTCACATAGACACACACACAGACACTCACTCACATAGACACACTCACACACACATTCATAGACAGACACTCACTCACATAGACACACTCACTCACACACAGACACTCACTCACACAGACACACTCACATAGACACTCACACACACACACACACACACACACACACACATAGACAGACACACTCACATAGACAGACACTCACTCACATAGACACACTCACACACACATTCATAGACAGACTCTCACATAGACACACACACAGACACTCACTCACATAGACACACTCACATAGACACTCACACACACACACACACATAGACAGACACACTCACATAGACACACTCACACACACATTCATAGACAGACTCTCACATAGACACAGACACTCACTCACATAGACACACTCACATAGACACACACACACACAGACACTCACATAGACACACCCACACACACACACACACACACACTCACATAGACACACTCACACACACATTCATAGACAGACTCTCACATAGACACACACTCTGACACACTCACATAGACACACACACTCAGACACACACACATTCATAGACAGACTCGCAGACACACACTCTCAGACACACACACATAGACACACTCACAGACACACACGTAGACACACTCACACACACATTCATAGACAGACTCACATAGACACACACTCTCAGACACACACACACACTCTTATACAGACGCACACACATACACCCCCCCACACACACACACATACACCCCCCCCACACACACACCCACACACACTCACTCTCAGACACACTCACACAGTAGGGGCTCCGCCCGTCTCATCCTCTCCCTGCAGGGTAGCCGTGCACTTCCCCTCACACTGGGGCACCCACAGCTGTCACTGGCACCAACAAGCTGACCCCAGCCCCACACAGCCTCTGGTCTGCTCGGTGGTAGCGAGTTACTAAGCACCACAAGTCGAGATCAGGAATATTTAAAATAAGGCTGAAAACAGAAGAGGCACCCCTGAATAGACGATGCACTAGTATTTGTTTTGATTGCACATCTGCTGAAGCAGAGCTAAGAATGAGCTTTCCTTGTAGAAATATTTAATGTTTTTACATATTCAAATGTTGAGTATGTGTCCTCTATAAATAAATCTTAAGTTGTAGTTCCGCTGTGTTTGGCTCATAGTAACTAGATTAGGGTGTGGTACAAATGCTCTTGCACAGCTGGAGTGAATGGAGTTTACATCACAAGATCGTTGTTTTCAAGTTTGCGTATTTAGTTTTCTCAAATTACAGAAGAAACACCTTTCGGAGTCACCCGTATCTCAACCGCAGATTTCCAACAAGACGTGGAGTTTGCATTTTGGCAATGCTGTATGAGGAACATTGTTTCTCTCTCCCCGTGTACCAAGTGTTTTTTGGTTACCTCCTTTCCAAAAATATATTAAATGCTAATTTACAAGTGTTTATAAAGCATCACCCCTTCCACCAGCAGTGCTTTTTATATGCTCTTAAACAGAAACGGTTTATAGACGATCGCAATGCAACAATTTTTTTGTAACTATTCCTAGACTCCCTCATCTCGAGTAAGAAGATGCAGTTTTCAAGACTTTACAAGTCCAATTAGTGCCGTTTATAAAATGAATTTGGATGCCTGCTATTTGAATGTTAATGAATCAAACTCCAAAACATTTTATAAACATTTATCTTGTAGCAAATATTTAAGTTTAGAACTTAATGTGATGCATTTTAGAAGGTCATTGACAAAAGGCAGTATAAATTAAATTTTAAAGGGTGCAGGAACAGAAACACGGGGGTTCTCGCACACACATCTTTGAAGGTGGCAGGGCATGGATAACACTTTAAAAAAAAAACATACAGTATCGTTGGCTTTATAAATAAAGGTAGAGTGCAAAAGCAAGGATGTTATGCTAAACCCTTAAAAATCACTGCATTCGATCTCGAGTATTATGTCCAATTCTGGGCACCACACTAGAAAGGACGTCAGAGCCTTGGAGAGGGTGCAGCAGAGATTTACTGGGGTGGTACCAGGGGTGAGGGGTTTCAGTTATCTGGAGAGACTGGGATTGTTCTCCTTAAAGCAGAGAGGTTCAGGGGAGAGAGATGCTCAAAATTTATGAGGGGTTTTGATAAAGTAGATAAGGAGAAACTGTTTCCACTTGCAGGAGGATCGATAATCAGAGGACACATTTAAAATAATTGGCAAAAGTTCCAGGGGGAAGATGAGAAATAGAGTTGTTGTGATCTGGAATGCACTGCCTGAAAGGGTGGAGGAAGTAGATTCAATAGTAACTTTCAAAAGGGAATTGGATAGATACTTTTTTTTTAAAAAAGCATTGCAGGGCTATGGGGCAGGAGAAGGGGAGTGGGACTAATTGGTAGCTCTATGAGCAGGACCGATGGACCGATGGCTGTGTGCTGTATGATTCTTGGAACTTTTTTCATATTCACTTTAATATGCTGTTATTTTAAGTGGTTTTTAACTGGCACCCTGACAACTTTTGCAAAGGGTTTGAGTTTGATGTCCCAGTCTGAACAATCACAGACATCAGTGAATGAAGTGTCTGCTAGGCCACTAGATGGGAGCATTTTGTGGCACCATCTCCTGGCCTGGCTGGGAAAACTGAGGACCCAATCTGCCTTGCATAAGAAATGTTGGGTGACAATGGAACACTTACTTTTGTGCAGATGTCCATAGCCTAGATTGCCCTCATCATCATCATAGGCAGTCCCTCGGAATCGAGGAAGACTTGCTTCTACTCTAAAAATGGGTCCTTAGGTGGCTGAGCAGTCCAATATGAGAACCACAGTCCCTGTCATGTTAAAGGAGTGGAGGATGCCTGTGGGTGAGTTCTTTTAACATGGGATGGCCGTTACACACCAGCTACCATGGGCTTAGCTGAGCAAGGTCTTGGTCCAGTGGCAAGGGGGTCCAAGACGACTGGAGACCAGGCACTGCTGTATGGGCCTAGTTGCCTACCACAAGCTGTTGGCCGCAAGCTCGGCACTGAGTAGCGCCCTTGATGGATGGCCGCCGGGATGGCAGCTCCCTGGGGAGCTCCCCTGCCAAGCAACTCCCATCTTCTGCCATCCGTCAACTTTCCACCCTCAACCTCCCGGCTCCCATTGTCTAAACTTCCCCTAGCCCTAATAGGGGGTGCATTCACTTAAATCCTTACTTTAAACCCAACCCTGCAAATCCCACAAGTTTGGGCCTATCTCATGCTTCCCACCACACCACCCATAGACAGCGACGACCGGGCCCAGGAGATTGCCCTCTCCCATTAATGGCATACAAAACTATTCATTAACTTGAACTTCTTCCAAATGTGTATTTTCTCAAAAATGTGGGATGTTAAAAGTTGGTGCAGTGCATGAGAGCCACAGTGTGTATTGTTTCAAAGTAGCAGGATGTGAGTTAATAACTGCAATTCCTTATACACCACACATGTTAGCTGTGCTTTGGGGAGATGTTAAACAGTTGTCAGATACATCCATACAGAAAATGGAGAAAATTGGAGCTTATCACTCGAGTCCACTCTGGGCTACCACTTGAGTACACGGCTTGAAGGATACTATGATGTTTAAGTGCAGGTTACCAGCTCATCATCTCGGTGAGGCAAGGGATATGATTCAGAGACACAAAAAGGGGAAAACATTTATTGATAAAATTCAAAAAGGGTTGTGGGCTCCCCCTGGGTGAAGAGCACTGGTTAAAGAGGTACGTTACAGTGCTGTATATTTGGTTTTCAGTGGTGAGATCCTTTGGGAAGACTCCTGTTTATTAGCATAGACATAACTTGTCACTTTAAGTGGAGTTGCCACACTTGATCACTTTCTAAGTAAATAAGTCCATGGTGAATTTTCTCCGAGTCAGATAAACAGATGTCTGAAAAATTAGTATGTTTGCCAAAGCTAATTCTTATGCCTTTATAATGAGAACTGTTCAGCTCGTGCCTGTTCTGGTGATTTTTTTTCTGCTTTTCAATTGGGCAGCAATTGATCATTTTTTGTAGCAATAATTAGATAATTTTAGCTGCCATACAGAAATATTTATCTATTGGCGAGAAAGCAGGAAGGGGGTACTGAAGTTTCATGTTCAGCCATGAACTCATTGAATGGCGGTGCAGGCTAGAAGGGCTGAATGGCCTGCTCCTGCACCTATTTTCTATGTTTCTATGTTTCTATGTTAAAGTTATATTTGTTTATAGTTTTCTGACCACACATTCCAGCACACACTAGCTGTTTTTATTTTGAGCCATCTACTATTGTGAAAACACTTTTTTACCAAACTACAAGGCCTGTGACATGATATGAAAATAATCAATTATGTTCCACACCATCTCTTTTGTAAAGCAGTTGATTTATAATTACTATTATAGGACATCAGTTTTTTCCCCCACTAAATGTGTAAATATTTTTGCCCATCCCTCCCCAACCACCACCGACACTACCAAAATAAAGAACATTTGTCTGCAGTTTAAGAATTTGTTAATCAAAGATGCCAGACACTGCAGAAGATCAATAACGTGTGGAAAAATGGCTACAAATATGTTAGCAAAGTGTAGTTTAAGATCCGTATATTAAATCAAGCTTCTATTTTCTACAAATGCTAATGGATTGTTGTCCTTTTAATTGCTGGTGTTGGAGGTTGGTAGTGGTGTAACAGTAGAAGCAGGGGTTTGAACAATCTGGCTATGCTGAACAGAGGCAAAGCATGATGTTGAGTCTTGCAATCCTATATCTATAATCAAACATTTAGTAGGCCAAAAGCTACAGCAACAAATTATTTATAAATTACAGTGACCAACTTTTGAAAAGCAAAACAATATTGAGCAGTGTTTTAAAAATTAAAATAGATATATAATACCTTTGTAAACTGTGATTCTATACTCTGGGTTACCTCTGCACTTTTTTTATTATGAATTTTGTATTTAAAATCACTGGCAACAATGGAAATGTTGTGTGCCAGTTTTTGAAAGGCAGTCAATTCCCAACTTTGTAACTACTGATTGTCCCTCAAGGATCAATCCTTGGCCCCCTCCTATTTCTCATCTACGTGCTGCTGCTTGGCGATATCATCTGAAAACACAGCGTCACTTTCCACATGTACGCTGATGACACCCAGTTCTACCTCACCACCACTTCTCTCGACTTTCCACAGTCTCTAAATTGTCAGACGGCTTGTCCGACATCCAGTTCTGGATGAGCAGAAATTTTCTCCAGTTGAATATTGGGAAGACCGAAGCCATTGTTTTTGGTCCCCGCCGCAAACTCCGTTCCCTAGCCACTGACTCCATCCCTCTCACCAACTTCTGTCTGAGGCTGAACCAGACTGTTCGCAACCTTGGTGTCATATTTGACCCTGAAATGAGCTTTCAACCTCTCATCCACAGCATCACTAAAAACGCCTATTTCCACCTCCGTAACATGCCCGTCTCAGCCCTTGCCTCAGCTCATCCGCTGCTGAAGCTCTCATCCATGCCTTTATTACCTCTAGACTTGACTCTTCCAATGCACTCCTGGCTGGCCTCCCACATTCTATCCTATGTAAACTAGAGGTGATTCAAAACTTGGCTGCCTGTGTCCTAACTCGCACCAAGTCCCGCTCACCCCATCACCCCTGTGCTCACTGATCTACATTGGCTTCCGGTTAAGCAATGCCTCGATTTCAAAATTCTCACCCTTATTTTCAAATCCCTCCATGCCTCACCCCTTCCTATCTCTGTAATCTCCTCCAGCCCCACAAGCCCCCGAGATGTCTGCGCTCCTCTAATTCTGCCCTCTTGAGCAGCATCCCTGATTATAATCGCTCAACCAGGCAGTGCCATGTTTTTTAGTATAAGGCGTGTTGCAGTGGTGTGCGGTGGACTGGTTGGACTGGGTGCTCTTTGCCTTTCCGTCATTGTTCATGGGTTTGTCTGTAACCTTTAGGGCTGCTGACCAAGGGCTGCGCGGCTCTTTGTTGGCCGGCGCAGACACGATGGGCTGAAATGGCCTCCTGGGCTGTAAGTTTCTATGTTTCTATCTGTTGCCTAGGCCCCAAGATCTGGAATTCGCTGCTTAAACCATTCCGCCTCTCTACCTCTTTCCTCCTTCAAGATGCTCCTTCAAACATACCTCTTTGACCAAGGTTTTGGTCATCTGCGCTAATTTCTACTTATGCGGCTCTGTGTCAAACTTTTTCATCTCATAATACTCGTGAAGCGCCTTGGGATGTTTCACTACGTTAAAGGCGCTATATAAATGCAAGTTGAATTCTTTTGAGTTTTGAATGTCACTATTTAATAAAATATGAATACATATATATGTGGTATCAGCCAATGTGGTATCAGACGAGAGTGGTGCAAGACTATTCCCTCTGAGGAGTCGCCCTCCTCTCCACTCCAGAGACAGATTAGACACTGAAGGCTGCATATAGCGTATAACATTAATCCTTAAATTTACCAGGCATAGCATTTGTTGTGCTAATTCTATTCCACTGCGTTAGGTTAGAACCTTGACATTTAGCATGGTCCTGCTTGATCAAAATTAGTGCAATACATTCAGCATTGGCTAACTCGACATTGGGAGTATGATGCACTGATGGATTAATGTAGATATTCCAATGTATGTTCTGTGTATTGTTTTGCAGGAAATTTCTTGTAATTTGCTTTTTAGAAACCACGGAATTTATCTACAAAAGCACTGGAATTACAATTGTTTTATTTTATAAAAGGCCAGTGCTTTTTACTGCAGTGATGGCCTCTTTGTCAGCCTTGATTTTCAGGTCTGAAATGTGTATTTGTATTTTCACTTGTGTGTGTCACTACTGTACAAATATCTGGGTTTAGGGTAAATAATCCCGAGTCATCTCAGCAGCCTAAAGGTGTTCTACTTCAAAATTGCTAATTTTTGTACGATCTTGCCTCTGCCTTCTGAGTTTGAATTCACTTTAAAATGGACTAATTTATATTCCTGACAGCTACAAATGTTTTACTTAAATTAGACTGCCTCGACCGCAATCTCGCCCACTGCACCAATTGGCGTTAAATTGATCATCTTACTCGAGCGGCCACAAAGATTACTTATGTAAAATATTCTACTGGTGCAATAGGTGTGCTCACTCAGCTGATGTTGGGGCATGTAGAAGACACGTTTCTGTGCATCTGGGAATGTTAATTGCGGTACTAAAGAGTGGAATTGTTTCATCTCCTAAAATGATGCTCCATAATTTTTAATTGAAATATTTACACATGAAAGCTTAAGATTTTCATAATTTCTAAATAAAACTTGTTTTTTCTTACCTAAAGTTTGTTTCCTGCAATCCTGTCACCAGAAAATGGGTAAGTTTGACTTAAGCCAGTATGCTTTCATGTGTTCTCATTTTGTGATACTTTTTAATTCATCACTTCAAATTATTCGAATTAACCTAACATAAGACTCTGCTGATGTTGCCAAAATTTGAAAGGACAAAATAAATAATTGCTCTATTATTAAAAGGTGTGCAACCTAGATGGGCATGGTATGAAAACATTCCACACCACGATTATTTTTTTAGTGAAATCCTAATGATTACACTGCAATAAACTAAAGATGGGTGGTAGCTGCCCTTTGCTTCTCCGTTTTCTGTAACTGCAAGCCATTTTGTTTACATTTTAAAATGATGCTTAAATGCCTTGATCCTGGCTAGCTTCGATCAGTTTTAACTGTATACCTGTAAAGTTAAACAATGGTGGTGGTGTACAGTAGTTCTGTTCCAATGTCCTAGTTTTGGATCCATTATTCATTTCAATTTTTATAAGCAATCGAGACACGGATGTAGGGAGCAGCATTATAAAGTTTGAGGATGTTAAAGTAGTAGATAGTGATGAGGATAGTTACTGGCTTCAGGATGACATGGGCAGGAGTGTGAAGTGATACACTTTGTGAGGACTAATATGGAAATGGGCGTATACTATAAATGGTATGTTTTTGGAAAATGTGGATGAACAGCGAGACCTTGGTGTCCATATACACAAATCCTTAAAGGTGGCAGTGCAAGTTGATCAGGTGGTTAAAAAAGCATATGGGTTACTTGGATTTATAAATGCAGAGGCATGGAATATAAAAGCAAAGCGATCACACTAGAACTTTATAAATCATGTTGGGCCTCAGCTGGAATATTGTGAACAATTCTAGGCACCACACTTGAGGAAAGATGTAAAGGCCTTCGAAAGGATTCCGAGGAAGTTTAACAGGATGTTGTCAGGGATGAGGGGAGGTTGGAAACCTTGCGACTGTTCTCCTTGGAACAGAGAAGTTTTCAGGATAATGAGGTTTCGATAGAGTAGATAGAGAAAAACTATTCCCTCTGGCGAGTGAATCAATAACCAACGGTCATAGATTTAAAATCATTGGCAAAAGATGCTAGAGGGGAGATGAAGAGAAATGTTTCACTGAGTTGTCGGGATCTGGAACGTTCTACCTGAAAAAGTGGTGGAAATGTCTGTCTGTCTGCTGTGAGGGATGATTTTACTATGGTGAAGTGGAATATTGTCCTGCCTTGCATCCATTAACAGCATCTATCACTTGCACATGTGGTTATGGCCAGATGGAGTGCAAATGTCACCGTTTATCAGTTGCAGGACAATCTGAGAGAACATCCTGATTGGACAAGTGCAGTAGTTTTTCCTAATCTAATTTTCATGAGTTTCTGAATTGATGCCAATTAATGCTCAAATTGGGTGCTTTTTTCTGCTGTTTACTAATACACATTTGGTAACTAGGAGGAGACTGTCCCGAGACACTTAAGTCTCTTCAACTATCTAACATTCAAAATCTTTCTTCGACCGAGCCTTCAGTCACCTCTCCGGTGGCTTGGTGTCTGTTATCTTATTTCTTGTAACATGCCTTGGGTCATCTTGGACATTAAGTGTTATGTAAATGAAAATTGCTATCTGATCTCAATAGATTGGAAGTGTAAAGGCAGTGAACTTGTATTCTATCTGGACTCTGGTATGGTCTGCAATAGAAAGATTTGCTCTATAATAAACTTTTCAGTGTTGGCAACATCTGCCTTTTAGTGTGCCCAAAATTGCCCCGTGGCATTTGTTTAATTGAAAAGGAGCTGCTAGCAAACACTGGTAATTTCAGTGGAGCTTTGCTTAATGACCTCCTGGGACTCTATGCTCTAAAATCATCACTTCTATAAATAGCTTTAAAAACCCAAATTGAAAGAGCTGTGCTTTCCATTTAAAAGGACAAGTAAATCCATGTGCTGACAAATTGTCTGGGGTCAATTCATCACCTCAATTTGCTCCCTCCATTACCAATCCAATGGACTCCAAACTTTTAAGAACAAAGTAAATTATTTTGCTCCTGAAGGCATGACAATGACCTGCAGTCCGCCCTAATAATCACGAACATAACTGATAAATCATCCCATTTGTCTTCATAATGTATTTTGTTTATACTATCCATCAAAAATTAGGTATATTTATGTATGATGGTGCAACGTGTTCCTTTGATTACTGATCCAGTGCATTGTAAGCTCTGCGAGAGTGCTTGCTAAGTTATGTGGTATGGATGTAGAATGTTTGGAATATTCTCCTCAGTGGCTGCTTGGAGAGATTATAATCTGAAGCGTTTGTTTGTCATTAAGAGGAGAAACGACCCCTTCCATTGCCCCCCCCACACCCCCGGAAGATGCCTGTTTTGAGGAAGAGATATTGGGCCTGAAATTGCGGTCGGAGGCTTCCCGCGGGGGAATGCCTTCGATCCGCAAATACAATCCGCGTCTACCTAGACCCTCGGGATTCACGGTGATTTGCGCTCCTTGGCCTCTCCGCGACCGCGCGGGTAAAGGCACACGTATCCCAGAGGTGCACGCAGTTTGCAAGCGTCTCTAGGATCACGTGGACCGGCCCAGCCACTAATAGAAGGGGGATCCACATTCATACTTCTGGAGATTCTGTATGTACGATTTATACAAAAATTTAAATTTTTGAAAAATAAATGTAAATGTTTTAAAGGGGCTAAAAATAACGAACTTATTTTACAGGTGTTTTAATGTGTAAATAATTAAACAAAATTATTTTTATATTAGGCTAAACTCTTACACTAGTAAAAGCAGGCCGTACGCTTTTACCAGGTGTAAGAATTTCCCGGGTATTCTGGACAGAGGTTGGGCAACTCCCCGCCCGCCTTTGCCCTTTTCCTGGGGATGAGTTAAGATCTGTCAAGAAGATTCTAGTATAAGTATGCAAGTTGACCGTTTCAATTTATAAAAAACAGTAAATATTGGTATTGCACTAGCTTTAGCTGCACATGTAAAGAGAAAAAAAGTTACTGTCTCAGATATAACCCAGTGTCAGAGTTCTGTCTTCCCAGCATTTTCTGTGTTTGTTTTCCAAAATTTTGCAGTTTTTAACAATTTATTGCCACTTATAGTTGACCAAACAAAGAATGTGGTTCTTTTACAAGCATCATTGATTTTCTTGGTAATATCTTAGTAATTAAATCAGTGCAACTTGTTTTACATGTGGGACATTTCACATGGATTTCACTATTGCTGCAGTTTAAAGGCAATTACATTGGGGACTGTAGAAGATCTAATTTTTGTCTCTATTCTTGGCAGAATCCGGTTAGCGAATGTTTTCCAGCTTCCAGTATGTGATTTATTTGACAATGTGGTCTATCTTTTTCTGTTATCCTGTGCGTCAGCAGAGCTGGTTGAATTGTGACCATAAACACCAATGTACAATATTTTGCTGAGATAATACTGGCCAGCTTGCCTGTTATCATGTTAATAACATAATAAAGTTCTATTATTGTGGTTCAAACATTCCTGGAATGCTTTTTTGCATAAGGTTGCAGCTGGTGATGACTAATGAGAACAATGTTAATGCTAGTATTTGCTGATGGACAAAGTGTATTGTAACAGGCAACACATTTCCTATAGCAATGCACGCTATCAGTACTGGATAGCCAAGTGTCTCATTCTACATTTAAACTTCTCTTTACAGTGACAGACTTCGAGCTTGTTTGGAAAATAGTTCCATAGAAAGTAGAAGAGATTTTGGAATGATGCAGAATGTTGATGTGCAGCTACAGCAGCTTTCGTACACTACTTTGTATAAAGCTGGAAGTTCTGGATTCAGTCTTTAAAATTGTCATGGTACTGTTTCAGTCAGTCGTATGTGAAATGACAGCATCAGTGCTTACTGGTGTTGTATCCTTCGAAATGCTCCCTACCGAAAACCCAACTTTGAAAGGACAAAGGCTGTGATCCTACAGCATAAGTGTCAATGGCATGAACATTTTATACAACCATTATTGTGTTTTGCTCAAACCCAATTTATAACATTGGATCATGTATATTTGATTCTGAAGTCATGCAGTTGAATGTTGGTGATTGAAACAAGTTGGCAACCATTGTAGAGTTTGGATAGCCAGGCAACATAAGTATTTTTTTTTCTTTTTCTCAAGTTGCTGGTTTGACATCGAACTGTTGGTGTTGAGGCTGGTTTAAAGTGCTTAGATTTCAATGTTTTGAGTGTCATGGTGGTTCCAGCCTTGTTCTCAATATATTTAACATTTTCTGGGAGATAGCAGATGTGTCTAAACACATTGGGATGAGTCAGATTTGTAGTTGGGTAGCGAAAACACAGTGCTGCTAACTAGCATACTAGATAACTACAGCCTATGATGTATAGTATTTTATTGGTTACGTATGCAATATCTCTCTCTCTCAATCTCTTTCTCCCCGCCCCCGACCCACCAACCTACCCTATCCTATAAATTGCTTCAAGCCGCCTCGTTCTACAACTCTACCTATTGCTACACCCTCGCTGAGTGCTCTTCCCTCATGCTGAAACTTGTTGCTCTCCTGGGCTGACTCACTGCTTTGCTCTTTCTCAACCTGGGAATTTTCAATGCATATGTCACTTGTTGCATTACAGCAGTTACTCTCATTACCTTAACTCTCTTCCCATGGTGCTTTCTCAAATTCTCTCCCCATTTTCCTGCACCTTTTCTGGTGCGCCCCCTTTTCTGAACCCCCTCGGGATCCTCCAGTGAATCTCTGGTTACCCACCTCTTGCACAATGCCCTACAAAATGCTTGCTCTCTTGCAACAAAAGACTCTCTTTATCCATAACTTCATCTTCGAGGAGCACACCAGCATCCTGGAGCTCACTAAAATCTGGTTTACCTGTGCAACTCCTTTCCACCTCGCTGAGGTTGCCCCACCTGGCTTCATGTTCCATCTCCTCTCTCATCCCTACTGCAGCATTAGCAGTTTAGCACTCGTCTTCAGATCCCAGCTTGGCTTATTCCCTTATTCTTCTGGCTCCTTCTCCATATTTGAACAACTCATCCTCTTGCCCCTCCAACTTCTTTCAGGATACACTTTGTCTACTGCCCCACTGCCTGTGTCTTTGTCTTCCTCCTACCCAACCAAATCTGCTACTCCAAGATCATCTTGGAGAACAGTAGCAACTCCATATACCTGCTTACCAACTCTGATCTCTGTCCTCTATATCCTCTATCTTCACTGAGGACCTTATGGGCTTCATATCTAACACAAGGCCACTACTGCAGCTGCCCCCCCCCCCCAGATTACAAGTTATTCAGAATACCTTGGCCCCTTTCCTCATCTGCACCAAGTTCTGCAACCTCATCTCGTTCTCTTCCCCCCCACCCCCCCACCCCCCCAAAAGCTCTATTGGCTACCCATGTCCTAGTGAATTGACTTCCAATATCAACCTCACTTTCAAATATCTCCATGTTCTTGTCCCAACCTAATTAGCGATCTTGTCTAGCCATATCTCTGCATCCATGTCATATGCTACTCTGACTAGCTCTTGTTTTGTGCTCTCAGCACTAGTCACCACTTTTTTAACCAGTACCCCTCGCTCCCTGAAACTTCCCCCCTCGATTACAGCATTAACTTGCATTTATATAGTGCCGTTAATGTATAAAACTGCCCCAAGGCGCTCTGTCATGTTTTCCCCCCTCCCGCCCCATTTTCAAAAAGTTCCTCAAAACTTTTTGGCTATACCGTTAGCCACCCCTCAATTTTCAGTTTCCTTTCCCCCTTCTTGATGAGGAGTGATACAACTCAGAATTGAAATCTGTTGATGTTTTAGGTTGCGTTGCATTTCAGTTATTTGAAACATGGCAAATTATAGTGCCCTGCATTCCAGTCAAAAGTTGCTGCAGTGTGTGTCTTGCTGTGTCACATCTGATTTTTCAAATCAAATCTTCTCTCCCTGCACCCCAAAAAAACACGTCCTGGGTTCATTTTAATAACTCTTGTATGTTCATTGATTTGAAATAGAAAGAGATAAGTTAGAGAAAGCAGGAAAGGGGTACTGAGGTGAATGATCAGCCATGATCTTATTGAATGGTGGTGCAGGCTCGAAGGGCCGAATGGCCTACTCCTGCACCTATTTTCTATGTTTCTATATTTTGTTTCCTTTCCACTTGGTATTTATGAAGCGAATGGGACTATGGGCCTTGCACTTGATTTTGATGCAAAGCCATATTTCCTTTTGCAGCTTGTATTCCAATGTCACAACTGTGTGTTTATTTTACAGCCTTGTACAAAGGCATCAGTGTACTTGCAGCTTGTTTAGTGTTTCACTTAAATAGAGCATTTACCTCAATTAACACTGAACACTGTGTTCCTTTTTTTGTGGTGTTTCACTCTTCACTTACTGGCAAACTGAACACAGTAATTTATATAGAACTATACTAGTTTACAGCACAGGAGGCTGTCATTAGGCCCATTGAGTCTATGCCAGCTCTTTGCTGGCATAGTGCAGAACTTCTTCCACTGCCCTGCCTTCTCCTCGTAGTCTGCTTTAAATATTTCTCATTTTCTCTGAAAAGATGCATGGGCCACTCATGGCAAAGTGTTCCATGTTTCAACAACCCTCTACATAATTTTTTTTTTCTAATGCCTCTCTCTCTCCTGGTGACCATTTTAAATTGATAACCCTTTGGTACTGACTCCCCCAACCAGAGGAAATAGGTTATCACTCCACACTTCATCAAAACCCTTCAGAATTAAAAAAAATTCTATGGAATCTTCCTCTCCTCTGCCTCAATGGACACTACAATAGCCCAGTATCTGTTTCCCATCCCTGGCATCATCCTGGTGAATCTGTTGCATGATCTCCAGCTGGATATATTGGGTATACAATTAGTACTTTACAAATGCTGTGGCCTTTTTATGGCTTTATCGAAGTGTTTGTACTTACACTTGTCTGTTCATTCACGCCCTTCAGCACCTTTTCGCTGAGTTCGTACTGACATTCCTTGTTTTTCCTTCCAAAATGTATTCTCTCACTTAGCCACCTTAAGTTACATCTTCCACTTGTTTGCTCACACTGCTAACCTGTCTTTCTTCCTGAAGTCATTTGTAGCTCTCGTCAGTACTTGCTAAATGCTAGAGCAACACCACAGGGATATCAGCTAGTGTATGAAATTGGGGAGCATTTAGAAATGCATGGGTTAATCTGTGGATTTTGAGATTGTGCTCTCATGTCCAAGTCCAAATAAATAAATATGCAAAAGTGGACCCATCACTGATCCTGAGGATACATCATTTCCGATCCTTTGCCACTCCAACCAACGCAAATTTGCCGTAACTGTTTCCTGTCCATCAATCCACGTTCCAGCCACGCACCTGAGTGTTTCAAGTCAACTTATCAACAGTGTTCTGAAAATCTCTATACACCAAAGCTACACTCACTTTATCCAATCAGTAACCTCTTCAAAACTCCAATTAAATTTGTCAAACATAGCTTGCTTTTAATAGATTTGTGCTGGCTGTCCTTGATGAATCCATGCAATTCTAAATGCTCACTCATTTTATACACTAGTTGGCCTCCTGTGGCATTGCCTATTGAAGGAAAATAAAACCATTTTAATTCAAGAGCACGCTGTTCAAATTTTTCTTGGTTCGTCCTTTTGGATTTACATTTTAACTCACTTTTTTAAAGATTTTTTTCTCTTTTTTTGTAAAATTCTGGTTGCAATGCCCAGCATCAGTTTCAAAATGCTGTACAAATATCCACCTGGACCCATGACCAGTGCCAGTTCCCCTCAGCAACATGCAAGAATTCTCATGTTAAACTAGCTGAATTTTTATTTGACGGCTTAAATTGTATAAAATGCTGACTTTAAAAAAAAAAAAAATTGTGCAAATTTTCTGCGAGGGTAGCAGTATATTCTGGGTATTCCAGTTTTCAGCCTGTTCCTGTGGAACTACAACTCCCAAAGTGCATCTTTCACGGATGGAGGATTTATCAACAGTAGTGGAAATTGTAGCTCCCAGTCCCAAGAGAAATTTCCACTGCAGCTTCCAAGTAGAGGGGCAGGACAATTGAGAGGAAGCTTGTTGCAGGTATTTCCTGGCCAATGTTCATCACTCAATCAGTACCAGCAAAAACAGATTAACTGGCCATCTCATTGCTCCTTGTGGGATCTTTTCCACGTGCAAATTGACTGTTTCCCAACATTACAACAGTGACTGTGTGTCATCGGCTGTGAAATGCTTTGGGCGTCCTGAAGACAGGTACTGCAAAAATAAAAGCTGCTCTTTCTTTCCTTCTTTCTCTCTTCGTGTTCACAATTGTATGGATAATTTGTGATTGTTTTTTCAGAAACAGCACAGCTGTTAGAATTGTACATAGTCCAAGCTATCAGCATCAAATAAGTGCCTACAAATATCTGACCAGACTAGTGCAGTGGTGCACCCCGCCCATCCATAACTAAAGCAGCAGGGCTAGAAATTGGGCAAATACCACTATCGCCGTTTTTTTTTAGCACTAATTGTGTTTAACGTCTTTTTTAAGCACCAAAATAGCGTCAAAAAATAAATATGCAAAATTGGCCAAGCATTTTTTGCCGATCGCTATAGCGGTAAAAGTGCGCCGTTTTTTTAAAAAAAAAACTTGTGTGCACCGAAACTAATTTTTCACTGGTTTAAAAAAATGCCGTTCTGTGTTTTTTTTTCTCTCGATCCTTTTGGCATCTACCAGGTCACGTGAAGGGTGTGCATGTGCAGTACATCCAGGGCTGAATCAACCATTTTTGGGAGGGGATTTAAACATCAGTAGAGTTCATCACCACACAGTTCATCACATTTCATCAAAAATTAAAAATGCAGGGTGATTGAGCAAGGAAGAGGGCCAGGAAATTCACTCGATGCAAATGAGGCCCTCATCACTGCTGTAGAAAGCAGATGGGGGGGGGAGGGGGAGATCTCGAGCAAGGGTCGTGGAAAATTACACTCATCTATTATAAAACGTGTGTGGAAAAGTGTGGCTGAGCAGGATTCCTCGATGGACTCTTATCAAGAGGGACCATGTCCAGTGCAGGAAGAGGCGGAATGACCATTGTAAGGTCGTCAGAGTAAGTAATATTTTTATTTATGCATTCCAATTACTCAAATTGTAAATGTGACGCATGTTGGTATCGCTAGACTTAGCATTGCACCTTATTTGCCATGAATGATCGTCACATATTATAAAGGCTGCCTTTCGACATCTTAAAAGATGTTTCTATACTTCGATGTTTTCCTGATGAACCACGGGCAGCTATCAGGCCCATTAAAAAGAGCACTATTAAATGCACACAGTATGGTATAGGTGCTTTGATGACTGTGTGCCACAAGAGCAGAAGGGCTCTCTTTTTAAAAAAAAAAAAAAAAATTTGTATTGTCATCTTTGGAGGAAAAGTTGTCCCACAGTTGCCGAGAGCAGCAGAAAACAGGTGGCGGACCGGCAAAACTGGTCCCACTCACCCACATTGAAAGTCGCGTGGCAGTTCTGATGGGTGCCTCGCAGAGATCGACTACACGTGGGGGTGCTGACCCCACGTTGGGGAGTGAGGGTAAGTCCTGCAAAATCCAAGGTCCTGGGTTGGCTCAATATTATGTACTGTCTGTGGGCTAGGCTTCAGTTTATAGAAACATAGAAAATAGGTGCAGGAGTAGGCCATTCGGCCCTTCTAGCCTGCACCGCCATTCAATGAGTTCATGGCTGAACATGCAACTTCAGTACCCCATTCCTGCTTTCTCACCATACCCCTTGATTCCCCTAGTAGTAAGGACTTCATCTAACTCCTCTTTGAATATATTTAGTGAATTGGCCTCAACAACTTTCTGTGGTAGAGAATTCCACAGGTTCACCACTCTCTGGGTGAAGAAATTCCTCCTCATCTCGGTCCTAAATGGCTTCCCCCTTATCCTTAGACTGTGTCCCCTGGATCTGGACTTCCCCAACATTGGGAACATTCTTCCTGCATCTAACCTGTCTAACCCCGTCAGAATTTTAAACGTTTCTATGAGGTCCCCTCTCATTCTTCTGAACTCCAGTGAATACAAGCCCAGTTGATCCAGTCTTTCTTGATAGGTCAGTCCCGCCATCCCGGGAATCAGTCTGGTGAACCTTCGCTGCACTCCCTCAATAGCAAGAATGTCCTTCCTCAGGTTAGGAGACCAAAACTGTACACAATACTCCAGGTGTGGCCTCACCAAGGCCCTGTACAATTGTAGCAACACCTCCCTGCCCCTGTACTCAAATCCCCTCGCTATGAAGGCCAACATGCCATTTGCTTTCTTAACTGCCTGCTGTACCTGCATGCCAACCTTCAATGACTGATGTACCATGACACCCAGGTCTCTCTGCACCTGCCCTTTTCCTAATCTGTCACCATTCAGATAATAGTCTGTCTCTCTGTGTTTACCACCAAAGTGAATAACCTCACATTTATCCACATTATACTTCATCTGCCATGCATTTGCCCACTCACCTAACCTATCCAAGTCGCTCTGCAGCCTCATAGCATCCTCCTCGCAGCTCACACTGCCACCCAACTTAGTGTCATCCGCAAATTTGGAGATACTACATTTAATCCCCTCATCTAAATCATTAATGTACAGTGTAAACAGCTGGGGCCCCAGCACAGAACCTTGCGGTACCCCACTAGTCACTGCCTGCCATTCTGAAAAGTCCCCATTTACTCCTACTCTTTGCTTCCTGTCTGACAACCAGTTCTCAATCCACGTCAGCACACTACCCCCAATCCCATGTGCTTTAACTTTGCACATTAATCTCTTGTGTGGGACCTTGTCGAAAGCCTGAAAGTCCAAATATACCACATCAACTGGTTCTCCCTTGTCCACTCTACTGGAAACATCCTCAAAAAATTCCAGAAGATTTGTCAAGCATGATTTCCCTTTCACAAATCCATGCTGACTTGGACCTATCATATTACCTCTTTCCAAATGCACTGCTATGACATCCTTAATAATTGATTCCATCATTTTACCCACTACCGATGTCAGGCTGACCGGTCTATAATTCCCTGTTTTCTGCCTCCCTCCTTTTTTAAAAAGTGGGGTTACATTGGCTACCCTCCACTCCATAGGAACTGATCCAGAGTCAATGGAATGTTGGAAAATGACTGTCAATGCATCCGCTATTTTCAAGGCCACCTCCTTAAGTACTCTGGGATGCAGTCCATCAGGCCCTGGGGATTTATCGGCCTTCAATCCCATCAATTTACCCAACACAATTTCCCGACTAATAAGGATTTCCCTCAGTTCCTCCTCCTTTCTAGACCCTCCGACCCCTTTTATTATCCGGAAGGTTGTTTGTGTCCTCCTCAGTGAATACCGAACCAAAGTACTTGTTCAATTGGTCCGCCATTTCTTTGTTCCCCGTTATGACTTCCCCTGATTCTGACTGCAGGGGACCTATGTTTGTCTTTACTAACCTTTTTCTCTTTACATATCTATAGAAACTTTTGCAATCCGTCTTAATGTTCCCTGCAAGCTTCTTCTCGTACTCCATTTTCCCTGCCCTAATCAAACCCTTTGTCCTCCTCTGCTGAGTTCTAAATTTCTCCCAGTCCCCGGGTTCGCTGCTATTTCTGGCCAATTTGTATGCCACTTCCTTGACTTTAATGCTATCCCTGATTTCCCTTGATAGCCATGGTTGAGCCACCTTCTCTTTTTTATTTTTACGCCAGACAGGAATGTACAATTGTTGTAGTTCATCCATGCGGTCTCTAAATGTCTGCCATTGCCCATCCACAGTCAACCTCTTCAGTATCATTTGCCAATCTATCCTAGCCAATTCATGCCTCATACCTTCAAAGTTACCCTTCTTTAAGTTCTGGACCATGGTCTCTGACTTAACTGTTTCATTCTCCATCCTAATGCAGAATTCCACCATATTATGGACACTCTTCCCCAAGGGGCCTCGCACAACGAGATTGCTAATTGATCCCCTCTCATTACACAACACCGAGTCTAAGATGGCCTCCCCCCTAGTTGGTTCGTCGACATATTGGTCTAAAAAACCATCCCTTATGCACTCCAGGAAATCCACCTCCACCGTATTGCTTCCAGTTTGGTTAACCCAATCTATGTGCATATTAAAGTCACCCATTATAACTGCTGCACCTTTATTGCATGCACCCCTAATTTCATGTTTGATGCCCTCACCAACATCACTACTACTGTTTGGAGGTCTGTACACAACTCCCACTAACGTTTTTTGCCCTTTGGTATTCTGCAGCTCTACCCATATAGATTCCACATCATCCAAGCTAATGTCCTTCCGAACTATTGCCTTAATTTGCTCCTTAACCAGCAATGCTACCCCACCTCCTTTTCCTTTTATTCTATCTTTCCTGTTCGTCGGATGAGGACACCACGTTCCGTGGTTATCCGAGGCCCTGGGTCCCTGTAGTTTGCAGTAAAGCACACCCAGGGCAGATGGCCGTATGCCGTCCGTGCGGAAGCTGAGTCGGCAAAGCCACTCTGCCGAAAAGCAGGCAGACAAGCAAATGTATTTGGTGGACTTTGGAGAGAGCATCCAGCTCAGCCAACAGCTCCTCGAGGTCATGGGTGGGATCTCTGGAAACATTGCAGCACTATATGTGGACAATAAGGGAGGGTTTTTCGCAGCTTGTAGTTGCAACAAGGCAGAACACCGAGGCTGTCAATGCCCAGCAGCAATTGACGGTCTTGACTCGAGGCACTCCAGACCCCAGTGTCGGGTGCGGGAGATCGAAAGGCCCATAAAAAGGGCGCGGAGTTCGGGATCTCATTTGGATCTCTTTCTTATTATTATTCTTCTCCCTCCTTCGCTCTCATGCATTGCCTCAGGGATAGGCTTCTCATGTGTTTGATGCTGATTATCGTAGTTGTCCCCAAGGAAGTGTCCCTGATTTCCCACATAGCACAGGAGGAGCATGACACGGGTCTGGGCTCTCCTGCCATGACTTGACCCTTAAATTAACTTAATTTGGCAACAATGCCAAAGGTTTCCTACTGATAAGAAAAGAAAAAGATAAAATACTCACCAATCCACCAGCCAGTCACTTACCCGCTTGGCTGTGACGTCACACTTCGATTTATTTTTACTACTTTGTTTTACTTTCGGGCCTTGCTCTCCCGCTCCCGCTGCTGTGGCTGCTTCCGAACTCCGCGCCTGTTTTATGGGCCTCTCGACTTCCCGCTCCTGCTGCTGTGGCTCCTCCCGGAGGTAAAGGTTACAAAGGCAGAAAGGAAATGGGTGACCATCAGGCAGAGCAAGAGTAGGAAGGTAGTGCAGGGGTCCCTTGCGCTCATCTCCCTCCAAAACAGATATATCACTTTGTATACTGTTGGGGGGAGATGGCTCATCAGGAGAAGGCAGTAGCAGCCAAGTTCATGGCACCGTGGGTGGCTCTGCTGCACAGGAGGGCAGGAAAAAGAGTGGGAGAGCTATGGTGGTAGGGGATTCTATTGTAAGGGGAAGAGATAGACATTTCTGCGGCCGCAATCGAGACTTCAGGATGGTATGTTGCCTCCCTGATGCAAGGGTCAAGGATGTCCCGGAGTGGCTGCAGGACATTCTGGAGGGGAAGGGTGAACAACCAGTTGTGGTGTGTATAGGTACCAACGATATAGGTAAAAAACGAGATGAGGTCCTACAAGCTGAATTTAGGGAGCGAGGAGTTAAATTAAAAAGTAGGACCTCAAAGGTAGTAATCTCAGGATTGCTACCAGTGCCACGTGCTAGTGAGAGTAGGAATCGCAGGATAGCTCAGATGAATACGTGGCTTGAGGAATGGTGCAAGAGGGAGGGATTCAAATTCCTCGGACATTGGAACCGGTTCTGGGGGAGGTGGGACCGGTACAAACCGGACGGTCTGCACCTGGGAAGGACCGGAACCGATGTCCTAGGGGGAGTGTTTGCTAGTGCTGTTGGGGAGGGTTTAAACTAATATGGAAGGGGGATGGGACCCTATGCAGGGAGACAGAGGGAAGTAAAATACGGGCAGAAGCAAAAGGTAGAAAGGAGAAAAGTAAAAGTAGAGGGCAGAGAAACGCAAGGCAAAAAGCCAAAAAGGGCCACATTACAGCAAAATTCTAAAAGGACCAAGAGTGTTTTTAAAAAAAAAAACAAGCCTGAAGGCTCGAAGTCTCAATGCAAGGAGCATTTGTAATAAGGTGGATGAATTAACTGCGCAGATAACTGTTAATGGATATAATGTAATTGGGATTACGGAGACATGGCTCCAGGGTGACCAAGGCTGGGAACTCAACATCCAGGGGTATTCAATATTCAGGAAGGATAGACAGAAAGGAAAAGGAGGTGGGGTAGCGTTGCTGGTTAAAGAGGAGATTAACGCAATAGTAAGGAAGGACATTAGCCTGGATGATGTATGGGTAGAGCTGCGGAACGCCAAAGGACAGAAAACGCTAATGGGCGTTGTGTACAGACTACCAAACAGTAGTCATGAGGTTGGGGATGGCATCAAACAGGAAATTAGGGATGCGTGCAATAAAGGTACAGCAGTTATCATGCGTGACTTTATTCTACGTATAGATTGGGCTAACCAAACTGGTAGCAATACAGTGGAGGAGGATTTTCTGGAGTGTATAAGGGATGGTTTTCCAGACCAATATGTCGAGGAACCAACTAGAGAGCTGGCCATCCTAGACTGGGTGTTGTGCAATGAGAAAGGATTAATTAGCAATCTTGTGCGAGGCCCCTTGGGGAAGAGTGACCATAATATGTTAGAATTCTTTATTAAGATGGAGAGTGACAGTTAATTCAGTAATTCAGAGACTAGGGTCCTGAACTTGAAGAAAGGTAACTTCGATGGTATGAGACGTGAATTGGCTAGGATAGACTGGCAAGTGATACTTAAAGGGCTGACGGTCGATAGGCAATGGCAGACATTTAAAGATCACATGGATGAACTTCAACAATTGTACATTCCTGTCTGGCGTAAAAATAAAACGGGGATGGTGGCGCAACTGTGGCTAACAAGGGTAATTAGGGATAGTGTTAAATCCAAGGAAGAGGCATATAAGTTGGCCAGAAAAGCAGCAAACCTGAGGACTGGGAGCAATTTAGAATTTAGCAGAGGAGGACAAAGGGTTTAATTAGGAGGGAGGAAATAGAGTATGAGAGTAAGCTTGCAGGAAACATAAAAACTGACTGCAAAAGCTTCTATAGATATGTGAAGAGAAAAAGATTAGTGAAGACAAATGTAGGTCCCTTGCAGTCAGAATCAGGTGAATTTATAATGGGGAACAAAGAAATGGCAGACCAGTTGAACAAATACTTTGGTTCTGTCTTCACTAAGGAAGATACAAATAAGCTTCCGGAAATATTGGGGACCGAGTGAGAAGGAGGAGCTGAAGGAAATCCTTATTAGTCAGGAAATAGTGTTAGGGAAATTGATGGCATTGAAGGCCGATAAATCCCCAGGGCCTGATAGTCTGCATCCCAGAGTACTTAAGGAAGTGGCTCTAGAAATAGTGGATGCATTGATGGTCATTTCCCAACATTCTATAGACTCTGGATCATTTCTTATGAATTGGAGGGTAGCTAATGTAACCCCACTTTTTAAAGAAGGAGGGAGAGTGAAAACACAGAATTTTCAACCGATCAGCCTGACATCGGTGGTGGGGAAAATGTTGGAATCAATTAAAGATGTAATAGCAGTGCATTTGGAAAGAATGACAGGATCGGTCCAAGTCGGCATGGATTTATGAAAGGGAAATCACGCTTGACAAATCTTCTAGAATTTTTTGAGAATGTAACTAGCAGAGTGGACAAGGGAGAAACAGTGGATGTGGTGTATTTGGACTTTCAAAAGGCTTTTGACAAGGTCCCACACAAGAGATTAGTGTGCAAAATTAAAGCACATGGTATTGGGAGGTAATGTATTGACATGGATAGAGAACTGGTTGGCAGACAGGAAGCAAAGAGTAGGAATAAACGGGTCCTTTTCAGAATGGCAGGCAGTGACTAGTGGGGTACCGCAAGGTTCAGTGCTGGGACCCCAGCTATTTACAATATACATTAATGATTTAGACGAAGGAAGTGAATGTAATATATCCAAGTTTGCAAATGACTCGAAGCTGGGTGGCAGTGTGAGCTGTGAGAAGGATGCTTAAGAGGCTGCAGGGTGACTTGGACAGGTTAGGTGAGTGGGCAAATGCATGGCAGATGCAGTATAATGTAGATAAATGTGAGGTTATCCACTTTAGTTGCAAAAACAGGAAGGCAGAATATTATCTGAATGGTGACAGATTAGGAAAAGGGGAGGTGCAACGAGACCTGGGTGTCATGGTACATCAGTCATTGAAAGTTGGCCTGCAGGTACAGCAGGTGGTGAAGAAGGCAAATGGCATGTTGGCCTTCATAGCATAGCGAGAGGATTTGAATATAGGAGTAGGGAGGTCTTACTGCAGTTGTACAGGGCTTTAGTGAGGCCACACCTTGAATATTCAGTTTTGGTCTCCTAATCTGAGGAAGGACATGCTTGCTATTGAGGGAGTGCAGCGAAGGTTCACCAGACTGATTCCCGGGATGGCAGGACTGACATATGAAGAAAGACTGGATTGACTAGGCTTCTATTCACTGGAATTTAGAAGAATGAGAGGGGATCTCATAGAAACATATAACATTTTGACGAGATTGGACAGGTTAGACGCAGGAAGAATGTTCCCGATGTTGGGAAAGTCCACAACCAGGGGGTCACAGTCTAAGGATAAGGGGTAAGCCATTTATTTCCGAGATGAGGAGAAACTTCTTCACTGAGAGAATTGTGAACCTGTGGAATTCTCTATCACAAAGTTGTTGAGGCCAGTTCGTTAGATATATTGAAAAGGGAGTTATGGCTAAAGGGATCAAGGAGTATGGAGAGAAAGCAGGAATGGGGTACTGAAGTTGCATGATCAGCCATGATCATACGGAATGGTGGTGCAAGATCGAAGGGCCGAATGGCCTGCTCCTGCACCTATTTTCTATGTCACCCAGACTGACAGCACCAGTGAGTGGTGAGGCTGAGCAACAGCCTTGCCACTCAGAAGCTTGCCTTCCACAGCCCCAGTTTCTGCAAGGGGTCCAGTGGCATCTCCTATGTCTCTTCCCCCAACAACACCAGCGCCCTGTGTGTGTTGCTGCAAAACATCTTGGACCCAACGTGGACAGGGGCAACAGGGGGGTTCAAATTAGGGGGCTGCACCTGAAGGATGTTTGGTGCAGGTTTTGTTTTGCTGCTGTTTAAAATTTACATTTGAGAAGTTTTAACATTCATAAATTTTATTGAAGTTACTAAATTAACATTTGCAAAGTTTCATTGTATAACTGTACAAATGTTTAATAAATTTGAATACTTTTTCACCTAAACCAAACATGTGCAGTGTCTCATTTGAAGAATCACAGGGGAAATAGTCAACATGGTGCGATAGTGGGTAGGCAATGATGAAACATGCCGATCAGCCTTCATGCAAAGCATTCAATTTTCAGCTGTTGTCACAAGGCTTTTGCAGTGGGGCAAGCTCCACAAAGCCCCCCTCCCCTGTTGTTGTGGGGGTTGTGGTGGCATTGGTTCCTCGCCGTCCTCTTCTCTCCCCCCACCCCAGTTGCGCAATCCCCAGTGGCAAATCCTGTCCACTCACGATGGCTAAGTTGTGTAGCATGCAGCACACCACAATGAACTCAACAACCTGCTGAGGGTAGATATGCAGGCAGCCTCCAGAGTGGTTCAGGAATCGGAAGCGCTGCTTCAGCACTCCAATTGTCTTTTCGACGACGATGTGTGTGGCTATATGGCAGATATTGTAGCAATGCTCGGCTTCTGTCTGGCGTGGGGGGGGCGGGGGGTGGTCATGAACCAAGTGGCAAGCCCGTAACCTTTGTCCCCCAGCATCCCGTTCTGGCTGAAGCTCAAACAGCTGTGAGACAGTGCTCTCACGCAAGATGAAAGTATCATGGATGCTCCTTGGAAATTGTGCCATGATGCGCTGAGTATGATCGTAGACAATCTGTACAATTCAGTGAGTGGGATCCCTTTCGGTTTTGATAAACCTCTGAATCCTCAAAAGGTGCTCGCAAGGGCATGCTGTCAATGGGTGCCTGTACCTTCGGAAGCCAGCAATTCATGCAAAGCCTATAGCCCTCGCGTTCTGTGCCTCCATGGTCATTGGTAAGTTTATGAAGTCCTCCCGCGTGCAAACAGTGCAGTCGTCACCTGGCGAATGCAGTGATGTGTAGCAAACTGCGAGATGCAGCATATGTCCCCTGCTGATGCCTGAAAGGAGCTGGAGGCATAGAAGGCAAGTGCCGCTGTCACCTTCACTTCGACAGGCAGTGCAGTCTTCCTCACGCTTGTAGCTGTATGTCTGCCTTTATGAGCTGGCATATCTCTGTGACCACCTCTTTTCAAAAGCGCAGCCTTCTAACTCACTGTGCCTCAGATAGGTGCAGGTATGAGCACTGTTCCCTGAAAACTCGTGGGGGAGCGGGGTAGGGCTTCCTCCCCATAAGTCTGCGAGCTCTTTGCTTACACAATAATGCTGTTCAATCAGCCCTCATCCAGGTCTCTGCTCCATAGAAAAAGCAGCCAGCAATAATAGCAGAGATACATAGGCCCCGTTCTTTTTAATGTCCTTAAAAATGAAGTATAATCTCTCAAAAAAGCTCAATGTAAAACGCAGCCGCCTTTCCAAATGCTTTCATTCACTGAACTGTAGCTCCATTTTTCAAGATGGTGTACCGTTGGCATCGATTTCGTTGTGAATTCAGTAAGACTTGCATTTTTTGGATGTTTCTTTCGCGGTATTTAAAAATGACTATTGGTCAATTTTTCAAAAACGGCGGTATCGGAGTGTTTTGACGCCGAGTGACGTCATGAAAACGGTCCCAAAAAAAAAGCGGACGGTATTTTATACCGCTGGCCAATATTGCAAAATTACAAAAACGATTTAGCGCCAAAAGACACACTTACCGCAAAAAAATGACAGTAAAATGGGTGGTATACCCGGCCAATTTCCAGCCCGCAGTGTCTGGTCAGACTAAACATTTCTGTGGGCTGTATTTAATCATTTGATGGTTTGAGAATCGAACAATGAATTCTAATTCGGATTGTCAGAAATATTCAATCTTTTGTGACTGTGCACGTGTAATAGTTTTGTAATTTCTGTGATATTTGATGGTGAGAATTTTTTCAAATTCAACACAAAATAAAATGAGGCAACGCGGTTTAATTTGGCAGCACTTTTATTTGTAAAATTCCAGTCATACAGTTAAAGTAGAAGCATGAAAAATGATACGGTTTCATGACCCAGGAAATGTCTCTTTCAGGACCACGCCCTATTTCACATTGTGAAGTCTGCTCATTTGAGTGAATTGGTTTGTGTTTCAGCCAAAACTCTGCAATGATTGGATTTTTGGAAACAAAATCTAATTTGTACCTGCAGCTTGAATTTAATATTGCTTTGTATAATCTCATCTCAAAATACTATGAACAGCAGCAATGCATCTCTCAGGAACTGCCATGCAGTCCACAACATGCACATTTATTTTTTTCAGTCTGGCTTCCAGCTGTTTGTACTCTTTGATGCTCTCCAGTGACCATTTATGTGACTGATTTCAACGCCCACAGTATAGAGTCCCAACTTTCCGAAACCTTTGTTTTGAGAACCTGTTCCTATATCTGAAAGTTTGGCTTATTTGCCTTTGTCTCTCCAGAACTGGTGTTTTTCAGTTAGTGGTGTCATCAATTAATAGGCTTTATAAATATTGCTGTAAAGTTGACCAGCTGCCTAGTTTGTATGATTTCACACTTAAGTAAATTAAACCTATAATTTATTTTAATCTATTCATAAAGAATACATTTTTAGTAATGTGGGTATTATTGCATAAAGGAATGAAACAGCAACAAAAATAAAATGTTCTCTGTCTCTAAATTGATTTGCGGTTAAAAGGAGAACGAATGGCATTTTTTCTGGAATAGTGGTGGAGTTGCATCTTTAGTGAAATGTCTTTGTTGAATGTTAACATTTCTGTTTTGCTGAGTATTTGAGTATGTGAAGACATGTAACTATGTTTGATCTGTGTGTTTTGTAAACTGCTGAGGGGTAATGGTACGGTACTGTATTAGCTTCCCCTACTGAGAGAGAAAAGCAGAGTTAATTGGCTTGTTTTTCAGTAGAACTATTTTCCGATTTCCTTTGGTCTTGTGGGCAATATAACTGACTAAAGTATGTTTGTCTAAGGTCTGCTTTTCATTTTCTTTGAACAGGAAATACAATTTGGGACTAGCCAAATGAACAAATCCACATGTTAAAAATTCTGTGTAAAGGATATGTGCAGACTTTGAATATAAAGAATGCATAAAAATAATTCCAAATGCATCTTACTAATGTATATGCTGTACTTACATACGGTTGCGTGAAGAAATAGCCACTCAGCTGAATAAGCATGTAAAAAGAGAAAACGTGGACTTTCAGAAAGCACTGCATAAGCTTGCTTCCCAAGTGCATACTATTAATTGAGTCAACTTAAGGTGATGCAGCTCTCTTCAAATGTCTACCACACTTGATTGGCTCAGATTTCATATTCATAAAACAACAGTAAATCACAGGTCAGCGACTTGCCAATCAAAAAGGGAAAAGTGCAAACAAAAATCAATGAGAGAGACTGCTAAAGGCATTAAACAACAAATCAAGCATAAGCAATAGTTGAAATAGATCAGCAAAGAGAGAAGTGAAGCTAATTTGCTTCTTATTTTTGAGAATCCTTTTAGCTGCTTTTTGATTTCTTCACTATACAGATAGAGCGTCCGAAATTCCAAAATTCGGACTTTTTTTTTTAAACCTATTACTGCTGCGAGTTGGGCCTAGGGAGGAGAGACACAGTGTCAGTCAGGTGTTTAAAGCTTAAAAATCACAACATTCACAAGACCCTTTTCTAGCGAATCGCTGCAAAAGAATTTAAAAAAAAATAAAAACTTTATCTTACCTTTTTTGCAGATCTTCATACCTACCCCGCTGTCCGATTGGCTGCAGGTTTTACCTGGGTGTTTTTTTCCAACTAACTGGGTCACCGCTGAGCGTTTTTTTTCACAACAGTAAATAAGCTCCTCCCCCACACACACTGACACACTCACCCCCAAAAAATTGCAAAGAATAAAGATTTACCTACTAAATCGTTGAAAAAGAATTAAAAAATAAAAAACATTAACTTTTTTGCAGGTCTTCATACCTATCGCTGTCCCAAAGGCTGCAACGCAGGTTTTTCCCGGACCTGCAGCACCTGAACAGTCGGCTGCCCCCACACCCGCAGCACCCGGACCTCAGCCCAGGTGGAATCCGAAATATCCGAACCTCGGTCCCGAGGTTTCCGGATTTCAAACGCTCTACCTGTACTAGGAATATGGATTGTAGCATAAACTGTAAAACCCCCAAATAATGAAGCATGTTTTCCATCAGAAGCTTGTGCTGTTAATTAAAAAGATTCAGCAGGCATCTGTATTTATAGATCCGAGAATTTTATTGATTGAACGAAATATACATTTGTTTTTATTGACTTAAAATTCCCGATGTAAAGCATAACTTATTTTGGTGAGTTGAGGTCCTCTTTGAGCAGAAAAATGGTTTACATACAAGGGGTTGTTTATGTTTGTTGAAGCTGGAGTGTGTTTATATACTGTTTCAAAGATCTTTCACTCCCAGTCACACTCCACACCCTCAGGAATATTAGCCTGGTTGCATTTTTATTCCCAATAAATGCAGGCCTGGATTCAAGTGTTTGGAGTTCTTTAAGCGCCTTGTATATTCTCTCAAGTTGATCTGGAACTGAACACACTGGCCATTTGCCACTATGCACTATACAGCTACTGTAGAAAAGAATTCAGCAGCTACAAGATCTTGAGCCACCCTTCTTTCCTACCCGACCGCCATCACCTTTTCCTCTCTCTCCTATCCTGCTCACCCCAGCTACATCACAGAGAGGATTGTTGATAAAGTTGCTGTCTTGTAATGGACTCCTTTATATTTACTCATCGCAATATATAGTTATATATTTTTAGTATGTAGTAGTATATTACTAGGAAGGATGATGTATGGGTGAACAAAAATTAACATTTTATCTATTTTACACAGTATAAATTAATTTGCCTGCCACAAGAGATTGTGATATTAGAGTGGGTAAATGTCACTTGGTTGCCTGAATGGGATGGGCTTTGATAGCCTTTTGTTTTCCTTTTGCTATGTCATTGTATGACTGGGTCAGCAGTTTTAGGACTTGTGCTGCTTATTAATGCAGTTCCTCTATCTAACCTATAGTAGCGTACACTTTATGGTAGGGTGAGTTAAATATCATGAGTATTATGTTGTATGATTTAGCATTTGCATGTTTTATGCACAATTCAACATTTTTAGTGCTTTCAATAGTTTTTACTGTAACCTCAGGAATATAACAGCCCTCTATTGGATTGCTGGGCCTATGATTAATAAATAATAGAGACCCATGAGAATATTACTGTTTTTAAATCGTTGACAAAATTAGATGAAGGGCTAAGGCCCAAAGTACAAAAGAATAGATATATTGGGTAATATTGATTAGGTACGGCCCAGCTTAGGTTTAAAAACTGTGGCCCATATCTTGCAGCCCCTACTGGTGCGTACGTGCCCGTAAGGGCTGCACAAGTTCCGGGTATTCGCACGTGAAGCGCATGCGCGAAAACCCAGCACTTGCGATCTGTCCAGAATCTTATTGACTGCTCATCCGCATCTCCAGGCCGAGAGTTGGGCTATTTGCCCAGCGAATGCCCGTGAAATTGTTACACCTAGCATAAGGCTTGCTTTTACCAACGTAAGAGTTCAGATAAATATAAAAATATATTTTTTCAATTATTTAAACAAAACACCTGTAAAATAAGTTAGTTATTTTTAGCCCTTTTAAAACATTTATATTTTTCAAAAAATTTAATTTTTGTTTTAAATGTTTAATGAAATTGTATTTTAATTAATTTAAAATGTATTTTTAAAAATGTTTTTATGTAAATGTGTAATTGTGATCACCATTCATGCTTATGAGGATTCCGTACATAAGTATGAATGAGGATACCCATTCTTTTATTGGTTGGGCCGGCCCATGTGATCCAGGGACTCTTGTGAACTGCCTAAACCCTGGGATATGTGGAACTCTACGCAGGCCTACGTCTACAGGCCCATGAGCGCGAGTCTGCATGAATCCAGAACCATCAGGTCGGTTCATAGATTTTTTGCCATTCGGAGGCATCCGCCTGCAGCAAGCCTCCGACCGCTAATTTAAGAAGGAAAAGCAGAATGGGGGAACTAAAGAGTTTGACAATTTTGAGGTCCTGGGAACAAATTTTAAAAATGATCTTGATTTCAAACTATGTAGGACAATTTTTTTGGAACGGAAGAGGAACAAGAAAGGAAAGTTCAGAGGAGCAATGAGCATAATCATATTGATTAAAATGGAACAACTTGAAAGGTAGTGATTATTGTAAACTTATTTGAACTTGTTCTCACACAGGTAGCCTTGCAATTCATTTGAGGCAATTTGAGCCACCTTTGATACATACCAAGATCCTAAAAATTGGATTGGTGAATAAGGTACATTTTTTTTCATGTAGTTAGAAAGTCTGTGGGTATTATGAAACATTATTCAAATTTTCCCAATCTTGTACACACCACAAGCGAATCCCAATGCCTTGAAATTATGCTGGGCAAATCTAAAAGGCTAAATGTTTAACATATTTGTACACCATTCCGGTCTGTGTTGACCGGTGTTGCCCTGTCTAGCTGAAATGGATTAACACTGCTTAGAATAGAGGCCAAAGAAATTGCATATAAAAGTATTTCAATTTTCATACTTACTCTGATGAGTAGGGCCAGTGGTGGATTTATTAAATGACTATTTTAGAGGAGACACTAGTAAAATAAGGAATTTGATCTTTTTGTAACGGTATAACTTGATTTTAAAAAGCTACATACAAAACACATATTAATCATTCAAGCATCCCTAACGCATCATAGAAACTTGCCTTGGTTTGAGAGCAATGCCATTTTCCTCTGACTTCATCAGGACTGCCCTTCATGTGACCCCCCTCTTTCTGCCCTGTGTAAAAGCCAAGGACCTGTGTGATAGCTAATTCTTTTTAAACGTGGTTTTACAAAGGTTTTCTAAACTACTTTGCTTTTTGACTTCCAGAGCCAGGCTCTGCAGTTTCATTAGAAAAGGCAAGTACTGTTTTTAAGCTATTTTAAGTACTTGGTTGTTAAACTTTTACATGTATTGGTTATTTCCCTTCTAGTTGATTCCTCGTGCACCCATGCTCTTTGGGGGTCACTGATTCCTTCCTATAACTCGAGGACACTGGTCTCTTTTTTAAAACTAATATGAAAAGAATTGCCCATTTGGAGCTTGAAATCTACTGTTCTCGAGCTCAAAATGCCAAGTCCTTGTTTGTTCAACAGATCTCATCCATAAAGCAATAAATGCTTGAGATTCTCTGATTAAACCAGTGCGGGTTTTGGTTACATCAGTTATATCTCGCGAGTATAACCTTTTGTTTTAAATTTTTTTTTAAATGTTCTGTCTGGAAGCTGCTGACACTGATACATCATGCTGGGGTATTATTCCATCATAATAAGGAGAGTAGGGGAAAGAGAAATCCTACAGATTAAGAAAAGACCTATAAAATTAGATTAACGGAGCTAATATCCAAGCTTAGTTTATCAGCTGGCAAAATCTCTAAGCGGTCTAGCTGGCTAACTTTTGTAGTTGTACATTACGATACAACAGTGACTAAACTTCAGAAGTACTTCATTGGCTGTAAAGCGCTCTGGGACGTCCCGAGGTTGCGAAAGGTGCTATATAAATGCAAGTTGTTTCTTTACATCTATAGTGCCTTTGTGCAGAAACCATCCATGCCAGATGTTGGACTTTTCAGCTTTTTAACCCATGTGTCGGCCTGTTGGTGTTTCATAAAGAAAAAAGTAGCATTTTTTCACCAGGGCTAGAAGCTATTGATAATCAATTGATCAGATTGGTTAATTGATAGTACTGAAGGCTGTTAGATGCTACTTACCTATCTTTTTAACTGTGTACAAACTTGAGACAGTAATTGTTCAGATAAGCTGAGTTGTGGTTACTTGTGAGCTCAATCAGTGTTTTCTTCTGAAGAAATTAAATATAACAAGTAAACTGATAAAATGAAGCATTTTTTTAAAAAAAATCATCTTCCTCCAAGAAACTTTTTGAAGCATGGCTGATCAGTTTTCCTATATAAAGGTTTATTTTCTTAACGTTGCAGAAACCTTTTTATGATAATGGTGTTGTTCCTATTGCGAATATATTAACCAGGTTACTTAAGCATTCCTGTTACTGCATTTGCAGAATTACTAGAGTTTGGGAATGAGGGGGATTGGGATTGGAATGGTGAGTTCGATTTCACTTACTGTTCTACAGGATATGCTGCAGACAGTGGGCTGGTTTGAGGTTGATATGTGGGGCCTGGTTATGTTGTAACACATTGAAAGTGCTTTTCAGAATGTTTACATGCTGGTGTGGAGGCCCCATTGTTAGCATGGAGCAATTGGGGAGTGAGCCAGCACCATCTGTATTAAAGTGATCAACATCCAATGAGGAAATGGGAAGGAGTGACAAACAGTAAGAGTATAATAGATTGCAAACCCCAATCTGAAATTCGCTCCATGATTCCTGCAGACCATGGCCCAGCAGTTGCTGTCAGTGGTGAAGCGGCAGCTATGGTGAGTTCCACAATGCAGCCTGTGGCCGAGCAGAGAATGACTGACCACAACTTTATCTACGCATGCGCTAAAATCACGAAGGTATGGCCAGTTTCAGAGGGGTAATGACTGCGATCGCTGACCGTTTTAGCATCATTACCACAGCAATTTCCTGGCCCATGTTTTGTGCAGAAGCAAAATTTTGCAGATGCTGGAAATCTGAAATAAAGACAGAAAATGCTGGAAACATTCAGCAGGCCAGGCAACATCTGTTTTGTGCATTTTAAGTTTGATAATAGTTGCAACGTGCAATCATTTTTATTTCCAGTTCAAGAAAATAAACATTTCTGACAGTTAAGAGAGCACCATAAACTCAAAATTACTGGGCCCGAACTTGGTGGAAGCTAAGTGCTGCCTAAGGACCGTTGAGACACCAGGCGGTACTCTGGGCGGGAGTTTCGTTAAAAAGTCCTTGAATGACTGGCCACCGGCAAAAAAACGACTTACACCATGAATCTGGGCGGGAGCTCCTAATCCCAGTGGCAAATGCAATGCTCGGCAAAGTACCATTGAGGATTGAGTCAGGCCGGGGGTGGGGGGGGGGGAGGGAGGAAGGAACACACACACACAAATTTACACACACAAAAAACACTGGAAAACCTACAGGGGAAACCCCATCCAGAATCGCTGAACTAAAAATAAAAGTTAACTTTTTTTGCAGGTCTTCATACTTA
Source organism: Pristiophorus japonicus (assembly GCF_044704955.1). Lineage (NCBI taxonomy): Eukaryota > Metazoa > Chordata > Chondrichthyes > Pristiophoridae > Pristiophorus > Pristiophorus japonicus. The sequence goes on from NC_091979.1 coordinate 323,026,237, forward strand.
CCGTTGACTTTAGACTTGCCTCCAAGCGGCGGTTCTTCCCCCTGCTGCCACCGACTCCTGCCCGGAGCAAACAGGCAGCTCGGCGGGCAGGAGGACGCTTATGTCAGTTGCGCACTAGCAGACGTCAGCGGGGTGGTTCCCCGTGGTCTTCCCTCCCCGCCAGCGGAAGGCCTCCACAGAACTGGCACCGAGGGGAGACCGCCCAGAAAACTCGGCAGAAGTCGGCCTCTGTGAGCGGCAACAGGCAGTGAGTCCACCAAGTTCGGGGCCCCTGTTTTTAGTAATAGATAAATGTTAAAACATACTGAGATGACTTTCCTCTGCCTGATATTTTAATAGAGGATATTAACTGATTTATTTTAAGTGAACTCCATTGTTAAAGTAGACAGAGGAATGTTCATTTATTAACACCAGCAGAAATTTCTATCCCCGTGTTAGAAAATGTTTGAAATGTGTAGTGGGTTGATCAGCATCTGAAAGAAGAGAAGGTTGGTTAATGATTGGGTGTGATCCTTCATAAGAACTCGCTTCTAAGGTTATGTTGCAATGATATTGACATATCTTGGTCCTTTCTGAAGCTACATAAAATAATTGTTTATTTAAAATAATTAAATGAGCATAACCTTACTGCGTGAGGATAGTGATGCTGAACCTGTTTGCTTTGAGCATGTAGAATACACTATTGCTTGTGATTACTGCTAGATGTGATCTTTCAGTTCACAAATTAACATGCTGTATCTGGGGTCAGATTTACTGGGCCCTGTAAAGCTGTATTGAAGTTCCTACAACTACTTTTATTTTCAAATTTGAAACCCTTCCAGGAGAGAAAATTTTTTTGTTAGAAAGACAGAACTGCAGTAGGCTCCAAATAATAAAAAATGCACTAAAATAAATGCCAAATTATAATTTTCTGGGTTTCCTTAGGCAATAAATCTCCTGCGTTCAGCATTTTGTCAATAATTTCTAAATTCACCACTGCTGCAAACTCTACTTCAGTATTTTTTTCTCCTACAATCAAAATGATGCAATGTTGAGTATACTTGTAGTTTATGACAAGCATGTGCTCCACTGCACTAAGTCTAGTTCCTTGTTTCCACATGTCATTAGACCTGTATATATGGCTGATTTCGACTGTCAGCAATTTGGCGGTTGTCTGCTTTCTTGCAGCTGTGGGTCAGCTTTTTGCCAGTTTCCTAGGTTATCATGTAGGAGAGTGTTCTGATCTCTCAGTTGCTGTTTCGTACAATCACAGCTGTTCCTCTGAGCAGTGAAGCCTAATTGCTGCTTTTTTTGTTTTCCTGTTTTTAGTCCATACTTCTGTGTTTGCCGTGTGGAAACTATGCGTTTACAGCGCCATTAGCTGTAGTGTGGCATTTTGCTCCTAAGATTGCCTCAAGCTGAGATTACAATCTTGATTTGTTTCTCAGGTGCTGCAGGATACATCAGTTCAGTGTTCTTGTGTGGTCTTTACCCGTTTCAAATTCCACTAATCCATTTTAAAAGCCAGCTGTTGAATTTGGATTTTGTAGTTTTTACACTGCTGCCCATGTGTTCAAAGTGATCAGAGAGCACGTAGCTATGTTTGTAAATGTACATTTGTACTGAGGTTGTATTTTGTCTTTTTGAAATGGTCATATCAAAGTAAGTAAAATACACAGCATATGTTGCTTCAAGCATCTAAAATTATTCCTGATATCCCTTGCTCCACCATTGATGGTTGTGCCTTTAGCCGTCGAGGTCCTAAGCTCTGGAATATCTCCCTAAACCTTTCCGTCTCTGTCTCCTCCTTTAAGATGCTGCTTAAAACCTACCTCTTTGATCAAGCTTTTTGTCACCTGGTCTAATTTTGTCTGTTAGCGCTCCGCCTTGGGACATTTTACAACGTTAAAGGCGCTATATAATGCAAGTTGTTGTTGAGTGGGGACATTATTAAAGTTGCTTTTATGTTGATGGGGCACCAGAATAGAAACATAGAAAATAGGTGCCACTCGGCCCTTCGAGCCTGCACCACCATTCAATATGATCATGGCTGATCATGCAACTTCAGTACCCCATTCCTGCCTTCTCTCCATACCCCTTGATTCCTTTAGCTGCAAGGGTCACATCTAACTCCCTGTTGAATACATCTAACGAACTGGCATCAACAACTTTCTGTGGTAGAGAATTCCACAGGTTCGCAATTCTCTGAGTGAAGAAGTTTCTCCTCATCTCGGTCCTAAATGGCTTACCTCTTATCCTTAAACTGTGTCCCCTGGTTCTGGACTTCCCCACATCAGGAACATTCTTCCTGCATCTAACTTGTCCAGTCCTGTCAGAATTTTATGTTTCTGAGACCCCCCCTCATCTAAATTCCAGTGAATATAAGCCTAGTCAATCTAGTCTTTCTTCATGTGTCAGTCCTGCCATCCCGGGAATCAGTCTGGTGAACCTTCGCTGCATTCCCGCAATAGCAAGAATGTCCTTCCTCAGATTAGGAGACCAAAACTGTACACAATATTCAAGGTGAGGCCTCACCAAGGCCCTGTACAGCTGCAGTAAGACCTCCCTGCTCCTATACTCAAATTCTCTCGCTATGAAGGCCAGCATGCCATTTGCCTTCTTAACTGCCTGCTGTACCGGCATGCCTACCTTCAATGACTGATGAACCATGACACCCAGGTCTCGTTGCACCTCCCCTTTTTCTAATCTGTCACCATTCAGAAAATAATCTGCCTTCCTGTTTTTGCAACCAAAGTGGATAACCTCACATTTATCCGCATTATACTGCATCTGTCATGCATTTGCCCACTCACCTAACCTGTCCAAGCCTTCCTGCAGCCTCCTAGCATCCTCCTCACAGCTCGCACTGCCACCCAGCTTATTGTCATCTGCAAACTTGGAGATATTACATTCAATTCCTTCGTCTAAATCATTAATGTATATTGTAAATAGCTGGGGTCCCAGCACTGAACCCTGCGGTACCCCACTAGTCACTGCCTGCCATTCTGAAAATTACCCGTTTATTCCTACTCTTTGTTTCCTGTCTGCCAAACAGTTCTCTTTCCACGTCAATACATTACCTCCAATACCCTGTGCTTTAATTATGCACACTAATCTCTTGTGTGGGACCTTGTCAAAAACCTTTTGAAAGTCAAATACACCACATCCACTGGTTCGCCCTTATCCACTCTACTAGTTACATCCTCAAAAAATAGAGCCATTCAGTCAGAGACAAAGGACCTGTGAGCGCTGCTCTTTTTAAAAAAAATAAATAAATAAAAAATAAATAAATAAATAAATTTTAAAAAATCCTTTTGTAGTGTGCTTTTGGTCAGTGTTTTGAACTTCCTGATAGCAGGACCCATAAAAATTAAGTCTTGGAGTCGAGCAGTTTGTTTTACTGATAAGATGCCAGAACCAGCAACACGTTAGAGTGCAAAAGTCCCACAAGTAATGCCTTGAGCAATCAGCTAAGCTAATTTACTATTATTTTGCTGCAATGGCAATTCATTTTGCCAGAATTAGTTTGTTGCTCTAATTAATGGTTTTACATAGAAAATGCGCAACAGATCCATCTAAATGTCTTAACAGAAAAGGGATTAACGTTTCAGATGTAAATGCTTTGTCCGAACAACAACAACTTGTATTTATATAGCGCTTTTATGTAGTGAAACGTCCCAAGGTGCTTCACAGGAGTATAAGACAAAAAATTTGACACCGAGCCACAAGTAGAAATTAGCACAGGGAAAGAGGTAGGTTTTAAGGAGTGTCTTGAAGGAGGAAGGAGAGGTAGAGAGGTTTAGGGAGGGAGTTTCAGAGCTTGGGGCCTAGGCAACAGAAAGCATAGCCACCAATGGTTGGGCGATTATAATCAGGGAAGCTCAAGAGGGCAAAATTAGAGGAACGCAGACATCTCGGGGGTTTTAAAACTTTCCCTTCGGATCTCGGGTACTTCAGTGGCAAAGCTATCTAAAGCCATTTTATATTGGTAATGCAGCATTCATGCAAAGTGTGCCAACTACATTACAATATAAAGGAGGCAAACCTCGTGCCTCTGCATCCTGGTCATAGCTTTTCATGGACCCCAGGAAGAGCTGTTAAAAACAGCAAATTCATCTGGTTCAAATTGGCCTCCCATGGAATTGTTAAAAAGAGCAGCAATGTTCCAATCTCGCCGGCCATTGCTTTAAGCAAATCTCTTCCAATATCCTGCATCAGTCTAAAAGTTCCTGGTTGTTTAGTTTGATGTCCAATGCTATTTCCAAGCAGAAATGTGAAAAAAAATAATGGGAACACATGTTCTGGAGAGTCTTCACATTCTTTGTGCATAGGCAGTTGGTAGTTTTAAACTCTTTAAATTCTGTGTTGTTCCCTTTGCAGAGTATTTCTGTTAATTGCATTGGATGTTTTTTTATAAACTTACAATGATTGAATTTTTAACTTACGTTTTAAAATTGAGAATACAAATCATTTCCAAAGACCTCACAATTAGCAAGAACCTTGTAGCTTTATTAGAAAGGAGAAGAAAGCAGAAGTATAAAACACAACTAATCTATTTATTGTGCTGCACCAGCTGAGCTCATTTAAATTTCTCAATTTGAAGCAAGTCCAAGAGAAAATGATTTTGCAGATTCTTCCTAAATAGTATGGACTGCAAGTACTATTTTTCAGATTTTGAGACTGTGGTTTCTCCCTTCCCTCTTCCAAAGTACTAAACCAGGTAAGTAAGTTGAAATTGTTTGATGGTCTACCAACTAGCTACTGCAAAGGCACAAGCAGTTTGTGAGCATAATGATTGATGTGCAAGTTCCCAGTCGTGGCCAGGCACCTTGTTCGGTGGATGAGATGGGGGTGGAAAAAATGCAGTCCAATTTTTTTTTTTCTTGTGGATTTCCAAGCAGCAGGCTCAACCAATGACCAAAAAGATTGTCTGAGGTAACAGCCGAGCACCATATGCCAGATATTCTACAGATTGATCAGGTTTGTTATGTTACTCACCATTCCTCCAACATACAGTTCTGATCAATTAATGGTGTGGTGCCTGTTTTTGGTACAGCCACTGAAATTGGAACCCATCTGATGTCCACAATAGATTGCATTGATGCTGCAAAGCAGGAAATTCTAAGGATTGGCTTTCTGATTTTGGCATGAGCAATGCTCAATAATCGCCCTGACTGAATTCTGGGACTGTTGATTGGTTAAAAAGGGAATTTTATGACTAAATTAAACTGTTAAGATAAACCGTATGCTACAAATTTGTCCGCTGATACCAGAAATTGCAGTCTCTCTATTGTTATAGTTGTACTTGAATGATGGAATGTGGTTTACAAAATGCCATTGAACTTTTATAATTTGCCAGGGAAAGCATTCAGATATTGTTAGGTGTAACTCCTTTATGTGACTGCTTACATTTTTTTCTCACCAGCAATGATTATTTTAGGGCTGCATACCAAAACAGCCATCAGTAAAAGCTGAATATGAAGTGTCACCTGTCAAGTGATAACTAAAATCATTTTTAGGCAACAACTATAGAAAGCTGTATGGCTCCTGTGAGATTTGGTGCATACAGTTTGAGCTTGTGGGACTTTATCTTCCTTTGCAGCAATCAGTGGCAGAAAAGCTATCATTTAGAAAATCTGAATTACTGAAATATTCACAGTGTGTATTGATTTTGAAAGTTAGTAAAATGAGGTGGCTATTGTGCCTTGCTATCTGCGCCACTGTATAACATTTTGCACATTTGGACAGGCATGTATGGAAGGTTTTTCCCCTAAGGGGAGCTGAAATTGGTTCTATTCATCAAAATAGTACTAGATTGCATGCATACTTTTTATTTTTCAGTTTCCATTTTGTAAAAGGGTGAGTTATACACACAATTGCACTTTCAAAGGCATGCCATTCTTTTTGACATTGTGTCTGCTGCCTTCAGACTCCTACTGTAGTGTATGCACCTGTCTTACGTTTTCATGAAATGCAAACTAATGCAAATAAACTTGCAGCTGGATATTCTCCAATAGTCACAGTCAAAGCTCCAACAATTTAAAGAAAATCTAGGCACTTTCTATTCGGAGCGCTGCTGCACACAGTCAGTGGAGAGATTTCTGGGGATTGACTGCATCAGGTCAGGTGTGCAGGCTGGTCCAAAATGATGGTTAGCACTGAAGTGAATAAATCCACCCTGGGACTTGCATTCCAGTTCCTGTAGGTGATGTCACCTGAGGTGTGTAGGTCTCTGCAAGACAGCCAATTGTCCAACGGTGATTTGTAAGAAATATTTATTACTATTATGTTACAAATTTGTGTTTGCCATAGGTACCTTCAATAGCACCACTCATTCCTGGAAGCGGATTCCAAGTCCCTTGTGTGCCAGAGTTGATTCACATGATCTAATATCTTGTTGTTCAGCAACATAACCCAACAGTTTCCCCCCTTGTTATTTGAACCAAGTATCTGTGTCTTTTGCATGTGCCGCACATGCCTTTCCAATCTTTTTGAATGTAGGCAGTGAAAATACTTGCTAAGACAAGGCTGAATACAAATGAAGCTGCTTTATTGTATAAGTGAACATACTCTTAGGCAGTCCCTTGGAGTCGAGGATGCCGAAGTGAACATACAGAGCAACAGTCATGATCAGACGCACTTAACTCAATCAGTACAACTTATGTAATACAACATACTGAACGCGGTATGGTTTTCACTTTAATGGGTTGTTTTGTTTGACTTAAACAAAATAGCTTCTAATGACCCTTCTACATTCCAGCCTTCTGTGCCTGGTGAAAGCTTGCCCTTACAGTTTTCTGGTTAAACACCTGACTGACACTGTGTGTCTCGCTATCTTTTTTAATCTCCTTGTGTTCACAACCTCGGGGAGGAGTTATGCCCAACAACCTTCAGTGCCTGGGCCCAGGGCTGCCCTCAATGCGTGAGAGATTTCTTGATACTGAGGAGCCACTATTTATTGTTTACACTCTTTGGGGAAAATTTTGTAAAGCCTAATTCATTTGTATTTTAACCACTTTTTGTCATTTTTAAGGGGCGGGGGGGAGGTGAAGGACTTTGAGCGGAAGGTATTCAGACTTTCTTTTTGTGCTCGTTGAGTTAATATTTTAGCTTGTTGTCTAATCACTTGACTAATTCCACAGTGCAGCGAAATTGTAGCACAAAATGATTTTATGCTAGAGTTTACAACTATATCTTCATGTTGCTCTAGTCTTTGCTCTGCTACCCCATTTAGTTTCTTACTTTCCAAGGTAAGGTTTTTTTTAAACAAAAATTAGTGCATGTGGCTAAAACGGTATTGTGGCTAGTCAGCAATGGAAGTATTCAGATTTTGTACAACATTAAAACTCACCATATTCATGAAGTATATGCTAAACATTTTTTTCATCAACTTGGTTAACTGGTATCACTAGAGTTTTATAGCACGTGTATGATGTCATGACTAAAGGATACAAGGCTCCAAACAAAATGGCTTTGTGAACACTTTGCAAAGAGCTTTTTAAAGGGCTTTAACCCTGGCCTTTGGAATGCTGGTGGTACATAAACAGCAGTAAGCTATTTCAGAGACTGTTGTTAACATTACCCCAAAATAAAATACTATAGATGCTGGAAATCTGAAGTAAAAACAGAAAATGCTACAAACGCTCAGCAGGTCAGGCAGCACCTGTGGAGAGAGGAAGGATGGGTTTGGTTTCAGGTCCATGACCGTTCGATCAAAACCATTTTTATTTTTATTGTCCACATTGAACCTGCCTTTACTGCAGTTTCTGATTACATCGAGATCATGCCATTAATGCTGTGAGTGCTGCACAATATTTAACATATATATTGCAAGACATTTTATTGCAAAACTTTTAAATTGTGTTAACAAGAGTTGATTGTGAAGCTAGCAACTTGCAAACTCCTACCTTGTATTGAGCTTCAGTAGTTTTAAAAAAAATTGTAAATGACTTGGAGTAGTTTTCAAAATACTTCAGATGGTACTGGAATCTCTTAATTGCTGCAAGTTGTTCTCCTTTTTACCCAGTAAGTTTGTAGATTGTTTAGTTAGTGAGTTGCTGCATGTGTTCTGATTGAATACCTGAAGTGAGTTAATAAAGTGAGATATTTTAAAGAATTAGTAGGATTAATTTTAACTCTGGTCGATAGTGTAACATGGCAGAAATCAGATCGGCCGTCCATTAATACATCTCCCGTTTTCTATCTGGTACTGTTTTTAATTCAATTCTGAGTCCCGTGAATTCCATTGTTAAAAGGGACGGAATCTAGCTCTGCTTTTAGATTTACCTAGAGACCTGACAGCAGCTTGTGTGAACTGGGAAAATATAAGTTATTGCATCTTTGCGGGTCAGGTCATTTATATTGTAGTGCCATCAGCTCCTGTGGATGATGTTTTATTAATGTAAAACAACCTCATGATTAAATTATCGAAGAATTTCTCGAACTAAATTTTCAGCGGAAAATGGGTGCTGAAATTTTACCAGCTTGGAGATGAGATGGGCATTTAGGAAGCAACCTTTTAAGATGTACATGAGCGAAAGTGTTGACCGAGCTCTGTTTTTGTCGGCACCTCCATTGACTGCCTGATGAAGGGGAATTAACAGAATCACATGGTTCAGCCATTATTATAAACAACGGTGTTCTGGTTTATCAAAGTTCCTATGACCAGTTGAACACCACGTTAATGAACAGCAAACATTAGAAATACACAGTAGTTCTGTCGACATCTGAAAAGATAGTTTAATGTTTTGAATGTAATCATTTGAGAGAACTGGGGACTAGTTCTGATTTATGGTCTACACTTGAAACTTTAATCCTATCTTTTCATTCTTTAAATGCTGACTGACCTGCTCTGTGTTTTATTTGATTTCTAGCATTTCCTTTTTGTTTTTTTCCTTTTCATCTCCGTATGGACTTGGAAGCAAGTTAGCAAGACGATACAAAACATGCCTGTCTAATCATATCGGCCTGCTCTTTTGGTCACTCTCTTCCACCTCCCCCACCAGTTGCCACAGGTGCAAGTACTTGATGGAAAACAATATTTAAAACTTTAAAATAATCTGTATTGTAACACTGATGTTTATAGTATTTGGTAGTGGGGCTAATTATGAAATACAAGTCATAATGAACTGTATACAAATGTACCCATCTGTTACTTTAGCTCTCGAGTTATGTCATCCTAGAATATTTCCCATACTCTTTCCAATACTTTTATTTTTGTAACTTGATCAAATCCAGACATGGCCACCATTGAGGTCCAGTGCTTTTCCAGCTGTACGTTATGAACCAAATTTTAAAGTAAATGCTGGCTCAGCAAAATGTGTTGGCTCTTACTGATTTCAAGTAACTGTGCAGTTGTGTAAAATGATTTTTTTTTTGTTCCATGTTCTAAGTAAGAAATGACTTGGTCCATAAAGCTGCCAGTATTATAAATTTCATGATCATGTTAGTCCTGTCTGACACTTTTAATATTGCTGTATTTTGTTAAAGCAAATTTACCACAGTATATGTCAATTTTACTGTGTCGAGGGGAATGGTACGATTATTATGTAAAAGGTCTGTAATTTGTCCCAAGTAGCTGAGTTGGTAGTCTTTGGTAAAAATAATTACAGGATCTTTGCGTACATTCTTTGCCAGTTCATAAACCACAATAGACTGAATTATCCACTAGTGGTTTTCAACTATTCTGCATGAAGGATCCTGTGCAAATATAGCGACCACTGTGGGAATTCCTTGCCTAACTTCTGAGAGTCAGACAGGAAAACGGTGCCTTAATTGCACAAAACATTATTATTCAGCAAAAGAAATAATATAAGTAGGAAGTAACATTGCAGGGAAAGTAGAGGGGAACAGAGCATATTGAGTTGGGGACAGGGAGCGGTACATAATTGGGGGGCAGAATGGGGCCAGGCAGTCGTGCACTAAGGAAGGGAATGCCACGGAGTAAAGCACAGTGGGTGGGAGGGGGTGGAATTGTGCGCAGCTGTTAAAACACTGACAAGCATATTACCCATTTGCAGATTTAAGAGCTCCCAGCATGCCCCACAAATGTATTGGGCTGGAAATTCATCAAAACCGGTATTTTGGCGGTATTTGCGGATCTAGTTTTTTTTTACAGCCGAAATACCGCTACGACTGAATGCCGCTAGTTTGGTCAATTGTTGACCGGTGGTAGCGATAGTGGTATTTTCAGTCTTGCACGACTCGGGTTTTTGGCGCCGAAAAGAAATGGACCCCCTGCACATGCGGAAAGTGCCCCCCCCCCCCTCCCCCGACCCCGCGATTCTAGTCAAGTGTCGGGGTCAGAGTGCGCCTGTGCATGCACAGTACACCCAGCTCTGTCATCCATTTTTCTGAGACTTTTGAAAGAGAGAAGATGCAGCACGGTCAGATAACCAGGCAGAGGGGCCAGGAAATTCAGCTTAGATGCCCAAAAAGACATTGGTGGCAACAGCGGAGGCCAGGTAGGGACAATTGTTTAGGGGTGGTTGAGCAAAACCCAGCCCAGCTGTTGCAAGAAGAATATGGGCTGCTATTGCTGAGGAGGTGTCCTCCTCAGACGACATCAACCGGTACTCCCAGTAGTGCAGGAAGAGGTGGATTGATCTTTGCACGCCCGCGAGAGTAAGTAATATTTTTATTCATGCACTCCTTGATTACTTACTTTGTAAATCTGACACGTGTTGCTGTAAGTAGTATTGCACCTTATTTGCCATAAATGATCTTTACAAATTATTAAGATGGCTTTCTGAGATCTTAAAAAATGTTTCTGCACTTCGATGTCTTCCTCATGAACCACGTGCAGCTTAATGGGACATTAAACAGAGGACTGTATTAAATGCACACAGTATATTGTAAGTGCTTTGATGGCTATCTGTGTGCCACAAGAGCAGTAGGGCAATTCGGTTAAGCATTGATGTTGTCATTTTTGCAAAAGAAACTGGCTTACAATCGAAGTGAGCAGCGACGCATGGGGGGGGGGGGGGTGATCCACCCAACATGCAGCTGTTGAGAGGTTGAGGAACGCGTGGTAGCCCTGGTTAGTGCCCACAACAGATCAACTACCCGTGTGGGTGCTGAACCTATGACTGCAACTGAGGGCAAGTCCTGCAAAGTTTCCCGGCTGGGTTGGGATATGTAATGTCATGTCGTGTCTGTGGACTCTGGTTCGGGTAATTTCATGTGTCTCTCGACGGCATATAATGCAGTAGTGGTGGTCCTTCAAATAAACCAGCGCTATGTGACTGTATTCATGTCACCCTGCCCCCTCCCCCGCTGCTAACCACTCGTCTATTTCTAGATGAGTCACATGCGCCACATATGGAAGCCTCCACCTCATACCATCATGCTTGGGTTGCCAAGGAAGAGGAGGACCCATGGGAGGAGACAGCTGTTGCGTGGGGGTCGTTGTCGGTGTCCGTGGGGGTGGAGGGGTTGAACGAGTCAGCGCCGATTTTAGCTGCAGCCACAACTCGGGAGGGATAAAAACTTCATGGGATCCCCACCTCTGAGGCAGTGGGACCAAGTGGTGTGCAGCAACGCACCCCCAGGGTAAAGCCCCGTATGCTGCACACCACTTGATCCCACTGCCTCAGAGGTGGGGATCCCATGAAGTTTTTATCCCTCCCAGGGAGTTGTGGCTGCAGCTAAAATCGGCGCTGACTCGTCCAACCCCTCCACCCCCACGGACACCGACAACGACCCCCACGCAACAGCTGTCTCCTCCCATGGGTCCTCCTCTTCCTTGTCGACCCAAGCATGATGGTTGAGTTGGCAAAGCCGCTCTGCTGAGAGACAGGCTGGCGCAAACCTGGACATGGTGGGACTGTCAAGGGAGAACGTCAAACTGGGTCGAGAGCTCCTCCAGGCCCTGGGTGGCATTTCCGGCAACATGGCCGCACAAGCTGCCAGACAAGCTGCGGACATGTCGCAGATGGTTGGTGCGATCCGAGAAAATACAGACAGTCAATGTCCTGCGGCAATTGATGGTCTCGACCTTTGGCACTGCAGCCCCCAGTGTCGCAGCACCTGTGAATGGGGAAGCAGAACAACAGCCTTCTGACTCAGAAGCCGGGCCTTCCATACCCCGAGCTTCTCCATTGGATCCACACATGGCGTCTCCATCGTCTATCCCCCGACAACAGCAGCGCTCTGGCCGTATTGCTGCACAACTTCCTGGTCCCAATGTAGGTAGGGGTGGTGGGAGGAGGCGGAGAGGCGATGGGAGAGGTGGCCGCGGTTAAAAATAAGTTTGGGGGTGGTCGTTCTTGTTGTTCTTGGGGTTTTTTTTTGTTATCATTACTGTTCTTAAAAAATTATTTGAAGAGAAAAAATTATTTCTTTATTTGGCTATCAAAGTTTTCAATGTTTCAAAAATGTAACATGTTTTATAAATTGCTTTGTTCAAAATCATTCCTATGCAGTGTCCCATTTTTAGAATAAGAGGGGCAATAGTCAACATGGTGGGATAGAGTGGCCAGGCAAAGGTGAACGTAATTTTCACTGTTCAAGCAGAGCGTTGATTTATGTGCTGCTGACATAAGAGTTTTACAGTGGCGAGAGCTCCAGGAGGCTTCCCCTGTCGTCATGGTGGGGGTGGGGGTGGGGGTGGTGGCATGGGTTCATTGCCAAGCTCCTAGTCATCCTCCTCCCCTCTCTCAGGTGGTCCTGCAGTCCCCATTGGCAATTCCTGTCCCCTCATGATAGCTAAGTTGTGCAGCATGCAGCACACCAGAATGAACTCAGCGACTGGCCGAGGGGAGTATTGTAGGCAGCCTCCAGAGTGGTCCAGGCATCGGAAGCGGTGCTTGAGCACTCCAATTGTCTGTTCGACAATATTGCATGTGGCTATATGGCTGTCATTGTAGCAATGCTTGGCTTCTGTCTGAGGGTTCCGGAGGGGGGGGGGGGTCATGAACCAGATGGCGAGGCCGTAACATTTGTCTCCCAGCATCCAGCTGTGACCTTGTGGCTGACGCTTAAAAGGGTCAGAGACGGTGTTCTCGCAAGATGAAAGTATCATGGATGCTCCCTGGAAACTGGGCATTGACTGCCATCATGCGCCTCGTACGGTCGCAGACAACCTGTTCATTCAGAGAGTGGAATCCCTTTTGATTTCGGTAAACTGCTGGCTCCTGTGAAGGTGCTCGCAGGGCGATGTGCGTACAGTCAATAGAACCCTGAACCTTAGAAGCCAGCAATTCGTGCAAAACCCACAGCCCTCTCATTCTGTGCCTCCCTGGTCATTGGGAAGTTTATGAAGTCCATCCTGCATGTGTACAGTGCAGTAGTCACCTGGCGAATGCAGCGATGTGTAGCGTGCTGCGAGATGGAGCATATGTGCCCAACTGTTGCCTGAAAGGAGCCGGAGGCATAGAATGCAAGTGCCGTGGTCACCTTCACCTCGACGGGCAGTGTAGTCCTGTTGGTGCTGGTGGGCTGCAGGTCTGCCTTTGAGCTGGCATATCTCTGACCACCTCTTTTTGAAAGCGTAGCCTCCTTAGGCACTGTGCCTCAGACATATGCAGGTATGAGCGCTTCTCCCTGAAAACTCGTTGGGGGTAACGCCGCAGCCTCATGTCTGGTGGTAAAAATGGTGATATTGGCGAAATTACTGCCGCGCTGCACAGATTGACGTCATAAAAACGGTGAAACTTTAGGGCCGGCGGCATTTTTTTTACCGCCAGCGGATAATCACCGATGAGTTTACCGCCGGAGGTATTTTGGTAGTAAATTATTAGATCGGCGGTATTTCAGTGGTAAATAATTTTATGGTGGTAAAACGGTGGTAAATGGACATAAAGCTGATGAATTTCCAGCCCGTGTTGTTTTAAGGAGTTCTCATCGCAGTTTGATGCTAGCTATTTCAAAAGTTAGGACTACCTAAGTCTTTAGTGCAGCATCAGCAGCCCTTTAAATTTTCTTTTCCTTCCCAGCCTTGATTAGCATTACCGTGGCTGCCACCACCTCTCCCTCCACCCAAATAGTGTTCATAACAAAAGCCATCTCCAAGGTAGTCATTGCCATTATATGTAATTGGCTACTGAGGGCTTCAGAAAATTGTTACGTAATTACAGTTTATTTCCTTTTCTACCTCCAGCGTTAACTTTTTGTTAAGCGAGATGAAATGTCACAGCCCAACAATCTGATGATATCTTGAGTATGGTAGTATGATTGACAGGGTTCTGGATCAACCAAGTTTGGATGTTAAATAGAATCATAGAAATTTACAGCACGGAAGGAGGCCATTCCGGCCCATCGTGTCCGCGCCAGCCAACAAAAAGCTATTCAGCTCAATCCCACTTTCCAGCTCTGGGCCCGTAGCCCTGCAGGCACTTCAGGTGCACATCCAAGCATTTTTTTTTAAAAGTGCCGAGGGTTTCTGCCTCTACCACCCTTTCAGGCAGCGAGTTCCAGACCCCCACCATCCTCTGGGTGAAGAAACTTCCCTCACTAGTTGTGTCTTTTAACCAAAAAAAGTGAACATTGCAAGCTCCCCTCTACCCATGCTCGCAGGCTCCTGTTGCATGTTCAGCCATGAACTCATTGAATGGCGGTGCAGGCTTGAAGGGCCGAATGGCCTACTCCTGCACCTATTTTCTATGTTTCTATGTTCCTTCAGACCCTCCCTTGAGTACCTCCAAGCTGAGCTCACTCTGCTGCCCCAGCTCCAATCCTGGACTGTCCACTTGCTTCTTGGTTGTGTCCTCGACTCCCTACTCATACCTAGCCCTCTCAATTTTCCACTAGTACATTCGAGCATTCATTCTTTCTTTGTCCAGTGCTAATATCTGCATCTCATCCAATATAAGTTGGCTGCCATTTTGCTGTGCTCCATGGTTTTTAAAAATGGAGAGAGATAGAAATTTGAGTGCATTGGTAAAGGGACATGAGTGACCATCAGAAATTGATTGGAGATGTATGGAATGCAGGAAAGAGAGTGGGTAGGAGAGACGTTCAGAAAAACATCGTTCAAAAAATAGTTAAATGAAACCATGAAAAAAAAAGTGTGACCCAAAGAGAGAAAGACATGGAAGACAAACAAAGGCAGAGAGTGATGCAAAGAATTAGATAGTTGGAAAGAAGAGAGAAACCATTACAAGAGGCACTTTTCTGGTTTGTGGGCAGGATGCAGCAGTGCTTATACTGTAATACTAATGTGATATCTAAAATGCGTAACATAGCGCCTCCAAGTAGGCGATAGCATTACTTATCTGGCACTGATAGCAAGTGAGACACTGGCACTGAATGAGAGGCATTGGCACTTTTTATTGCTAAGCAGCAATACAGGAAATCACTAGTGTGAACAAATGAATGATTGTGATGTGAATGACATATACTTTTTTGGGTGGAAATATTTCAACAGCGTATAAACTATGCATTGTTATTTTTGACATGTTTATTGAATTTATTTTTCTTTCTAAATGGGAGTATTAAAAGTGAAGAGCACTGCTGACTTACCTCCGTTACATTGAGAAGTTATTTAAGGTTTATTATTTTTGAGAGATTTTCTAGTGTGCTTTGGCTCCAAATTTCAGTATGTAGCTTTACTAGCTGATGTATAAAATTAGAAGTCTCCTGTTGAGATGTAGTGTGACTTGGCTGCAGACATGCGCTTTAGAAAATCACACGTCACTTCACCAGTAGGAATTTCCCCTTTTCCACAGCAGCAATCATCGTAGCCTCTGATTCAGATTGGCAGGTCGTTCTTATTGTGGGCAGTTTTGTGCTGTTGAACTGCCCAATCTCATTTCACATATGACTCTTACAGCAGTAAAGAAAACTGCAAATGTTGGAAATGTAAAATACGAACTCAAAGCTAGCAGTACACAGCTGGTTTCTCAACTAAAAAGAGAAAAATGGGTCGACATTCTGTTCTGTTCAAAATTTTACACTGAACCTTTAACTGATCATTTCTCCTGATAGGCCTGCTCTGTATTTCTAGCAAAGAGAACTTGAACCCATCATTCTGAGCTGATCCAAGCCAGGATTCCAGAGGTGAAAAGATAATATACTGTAGTAAGTAACTATGCCACCAGACTGCAATGCCTCCTATCTTTAACATTCTCTACAGAGGAAGTAAGTTGCAATTACATGCTCATCTTGGCTCCCAACTTAGTACTTGCTGCTGAACCGATTTGAATTTTCATATTTCTATTAATTAAACAAATCTGATTCACTGCTGTGCAGAAATTAAATTGGATTTACAACTTCAGTTCTGTACAGAAGCCTGCCACCCAGCTGATGGCTCTAACTATCAAAGGGACATGCTGTAACTGAAAGTGCTCTCTGCTTTGGGAAAAGGAAGGGTGGAGTAGAAAAGGATCCCACAGTTTAGATTGCAATCCTGTGTGCTATTTTGTAAGCCCATGCAGTCAGAACTACAGCAGCTTCGCAAAGTGGGTGTGTTTTCACCTTTTTGAAAGTTAATTTTGGTAGTTAATAAATGTCTGTGCTAATAATTCAAAACTCTATTTCCATTTTTCTTGCATTCTCTTCTGAAGGCACTGACTTCTGCAGCAGTACAATTATGTGGCCAGAGATAGCTCTCGGTATCTCGTACAAATGGTCATTTCTAAACTCTAAGCATAGACAAAGAAAAAACTTGCATTTATATGCTGCCGTCCACATCCTCCAGATGTCCAAACATACTTCCTAGCTAATCAGCTAGTTTTCAACTGTAATTATTATTTTGCAGGTAAACGTGGCAGTCAATTTGTGCAAAGCAAGATCCCACAAACAGCAAATTAAATACATGAATAATCTGTTTTGGTTGTGTTTAAGGTACCAGAAGAACTCCCCTGCTACTCTTTAAAATAGTGCCATGGGATCGTGTGTGTCCTCCTGAAAGAGAACACACAAGATGAGGACTTGGTTTAACATCTTGTCCAAAAGACAGGACCTCTAACAATGTTGCACTCACGTGTGAGCCTCAGATCAATGCTGAAATCCTGCACTGCTGCTTGAATTCAAACTTCTGACTCTGAGGTGAGAGTGTTGCCCACTGATTCAAGGATGACGCCGAGAATATTGGGTTATTTGACCACAGAGGGAGTCACAGTCAAGCCTGTCCTTGTTCTCTCCACCATCCACATATTAAATTTGCAGCAAAGGATACTGGATAGTAATTGGAAGCAAAACTGTCGCTGATAATTTTTACTCCCCGGTCTAGGGGTAAGGAAGCCCCAATAATTACCTTCATAACCCAGCAAACTTGGCATCAACAGGGAATCAAGCATGGGATCTAATCTATGTGGCAAAGTCCTAAAATTAAACAATTGAGAGCTTTTATTGCTAAATCCTTTTTGCTGGAAGTTGTATAAATTTTGCTCGTCTGTTGTGGCGTGCTTAGAAAGAGTTCAATCTGCGGTAAGTATATAAGTTCCATTCTGGGAGTGACTGTCTAAATATTGGGTGAGGCTGCAACTTCTACAGAGTAATTTGTGGTTTGTCTGTAATGTGCGATACTGTTGCTTAAGGTAGTAGTATATGAAGATATGTTTTAATCGATGGAACTGAAGAATGGACCTCATATGGTAAATGAACACCAATACAATACTGTATCAGACCTCAATTCTCTGTTACAATATAATTTAGTCTAACATGCAGGACTATGCTTTCATTTATTGGTTACAGTTCACATGTAATCGTTATAGATTAATTAACATTATTCAATATTTTCTATTCAGCACATTGACCCAAGACCCTACATTTGGGACCTTTGAGCCCATGGCCCCCTGTTCCTGGGAATTGTACAGTAAGCGTACTGTAGAAATGACCTACCGACCTGGCACAAATTACATTTGGCACATTGTCTTGATACTGGTATCATGGAAAAGAAAATTAAACTGAATTTGGTAAACCTGGCTGCGAGATGAAGTTGGGAAGGCAGTAAAGAACAAAGTACTGCCTTGTTTTACTCTTAACGTTTGGGAAATGCCTGAAAGTAAGATGATGGCAGGTCGATATTTGTTATAGAAGGTTCAACTCATTATCTCTCAATTATATTTGTGATGGTTTGTTTTGAGAGTTTGTTCAAGATTGTTCCTCGAATGAATGGAGAAACATTGTGGTGAAGTGTAGAATTTTCTGATCGAGTTACACCAATATGTATTTATATAACACCTTTAACCTAGTAAAACGTCCCAAGGCTTCGCAAGCGTTATCAAAGCATAATTTGACATCGAGCCACAGAAGGAGATATCAGGACAGATGAGAGATTTTAAGGAGCATCTTAAAGGAGAGAGAGGCAGAGAGGGTTCGGGAGGGAATTGCAGATCTTCGGGCCGGGGCAGCTGAAGGCACGGCTGCCAATGGTGAAGCGATTAAAATCGGGGATGCGCAAACGGCCTGAATTGGAGAAGCGCAGAGATCTCAAAGGGCTGTAGTGCCTGGAGGAGGTTACAAGAGATAGGGAGGGATTTGGAAAAAAAGCTGAAAATTTTAAAGCTGAAGCATTGCCAAACCTGGAGCCTGTAGATCAGCAAGCACAGAGATGACGATTGAACGGGATTTGGTGCGAGTTAGGATACAGGCAGCAGAGCTTTGGATGAGCTTCAGTTTAAGCAGGGTGGAAGATGAGAGGCCAGCCAGGAGAGCATTGGAATATTCAAGACTAGAGGTAACAAAGGCATGGATGAAGGATCAGCAGCAGATGAGTTGAAGCAGGGGCGGTGTCAGGCAAAGTTACGGAGGTGGGAGTAGGCAGTCTTGGTGATGAAGTGGATATGTGGTCGGTAGCTTATCTTGGTGTCTCATACACCACCAAGGTTGCGAACTGTCAGCTTCAGACAGTTGCCAGCGAGAGGGAAAGAGTCGATGACCAGGGAATGGAGTTTATGGCAGGGACCGAAGGCAGTGGCTTTGATCTTCCCAATATTTATTTGGAGGAAATTTCTGCTCCTTCGGTGTGACAAATCAGACAGTAGAAGGATCGAGAGAGGTCCTGGTGAGATAGAGCTGAGCGTCATCAGTGTACATGTGGAACCTGAAGTGTTTTTGGATGATATCGCCGAAGGGCAGCATGGAGATTTGATGTTTGGGGGACTCGAGGTAATGGTACACGGGAGCAGAGAAAGAAGCCATTGCAGGTGATTCTCTGGCTATGACTGGATATATAGGAAAGGAACAATGCAGGGACAGTTCCACCCAGTTGGACGACGGTGGAGAGGCATTGGAGGAGGATGGTATGGTCAATTATGTCAAAGGCTGTTGACAGGCTAAGGACAAGGATGGATCGTTTATCACAGTCAGTCACTCAGGATGTCATTTGTGACTTTGATAATGGGTCACCTCACCACACCTGAAAATAGTTTCGAATAGTCCTGGGAAAGTGTTTTTACTGTGTTACTATACAGCATTATATACAGGTATATAAAAAGGAAGAGAGTGGCTAAAGTAAATGTTGGTCCCTTAGAGGACGAGACCGGGGAATTAGTAATGGGGAACATGGAGATGGCAGAAAATCTGAACAAATATTTTGTATCAGTCTTTACGATAGAGGACACTAAAAATATCCCAACAGTCTAGGGGCTATGGGGGGTGAGGAACTTAACACAATCACAATCACTAAGGAGGTGGTACTTTGTAAGATAATGGGACTAAAGGCAGATAAATCCCCTGGACCTGATGGCTTGCATCCTTGGATCTTAAGAGAAGTCGTGGCAAGCTTTGTCGATACATTGTAATTTACCAAAATTCCCTGGATTCTGGGGAGGTCCCAGCAGATTGGAAAACTGCAAATGTAACGTCCCTATTTAAAAAAGGAGGCAGACAAAAAGCAGGAAACTATAGACCAGTTAGCCTAACGTCTGTGGTTGGGAAAATGTTGGAGTCCATTATTAAAGAAACAGTAGCAGGACATTTGGAAAATCAAATTCGGTCAGGCAGTGTCAGCATGGATTTATGAAGGGGAAGTCATGTTTGACAAATTTGCTGGAATTCTTTGAGGATGTAATGAACAGGGTGGATAAAGGGAAACCAGTGGATGTGATGTTTTTAGACTTTCAGAAGGCATTTGACAAGGTGCCGCATAAAAGGTAACTGAATAAAATAAAAGTTCATGGGGTTGGGGGTAATATATTAGCATGGATAGAGGATTGACTAACAGAAAACAGAGAGTCAGGATAAATGGTTCATTCTCTGGTTGGCAACCAGTAACTAGTGGAGTGCCGCAGGGATCAGTGCTGGTACCCCAACTATTTGCAATCTATAACGACTTGGAAGAAGGGACTGAGTGTAACGTAGCCAAGTTTGCGGACGATACAAAGATGGGAGGAAAAGCGATGTGTGAGGAGGACACACAAAATCTGCAAAAGGACATAGACAGGCCAAGTGAGTGGGCAAAAATTTGGCAGGTGGAGCATAATGTTGGAAAATGTGAGGTCATGCAATTTGGCAGAAAAAAAATCAAAGAGCAAGTTAGTATTTAAATGGAGAAAGATTGCGAAGTGCTGCAGTGCAGCGGGACCTGGGGGTACTTGTTCATGAAACACAAAAGGTTAGTATGCAGGTACAGCAAGTGATCAGGAAGGCCAATGGAATCTTGGCCTTTATTGCAAAGAGGATGGAGTATAAGAGCAGGGAAGTCTTGCTACAGCTATACAGGGTATTGGTGAGGCCACACCTGGAATACTGCGTGCAGTTTTGGTTTCCATATTTATGAAAGGATATACTTGCTTTGGAGGCAGTTCAGAGAAGGTTCACTCGGTTGATTCCGGGGATTGACTTATGAGGAAAGGTTGAGTAAGTTGGGCCTCTACTCATTGGAATTCAGAAGAATGGGAGGTGATCTTATCGAAACGTATAAGATTATGGGAGGGCTTGACAAGGTGGATGCAGAGAGTATGTTTCCAGTGATGGGGGAGACTAGAACTGGAGGGCATGATCTTAGAATAAGAGGCCGCCCATTTAAAAGAGATGAGAAATTTCTTCTGAAGGTTGTGGATCTGTGGAATTCGCTGTCTCAGAGAGCTGTGGAAGTTGCGACATTGAATAAATTTAAGACAGAAATGGACAGTTTCTTAAATGATAAAGGGTTATGGGGAGCGGGCAGGGAAGTGGAGCTGAGTCCGTGATAAGATCAGCCATGATCTTATTGAATGGCGGAGCAGGCTCGAGGGGCCGTATTGCCTACTCCTGTGCCGATTTCTTATGTTCTTATTACAGCATTGTATAAATACAGGGAATTGTACCCATTATGATGCATTGCTGAGTACATCAGTTGAATGGGAAACTGAGTGCCACGGATACGATTGATGAGTGTCTCCTTTTTTAACTCCTAAATTAGTCCGAGGGGCCGACTTTCATCGATGTCCCGCCCACAGCCACTGAGGTTCTGCCGGAAATGGCCGTTTTCTGGGCGATTCCTCTGGAACTGCCCATTTTCCGTCAAGGATCCGCCCGGTGGAAGATTGGTGGGGAAGGGTTCTGCCCACATTGCAGTGTCCCGCCCACTCATGACGGAGGTTCGATAATCGCCATTTTTGATCACTCTTGCTGCTGTCCCGCTGCCGCCCGCCAGAAGGACTGCTCTGGAAAAGCAGGTGTGAGCTGGGCAGCAGTGGGCCAGCAATCGCACATCGGGCGGGAGGCAGCACTATTTCGGTATCAATCGGGAGGGCGGAAGGGAGGGAGAGATGGAGGGCATTGGGCCAGCTCTGGCACATCGGCCGGGCGGGAGGGAGAGATGGAGGGCATTGGGGTAGCTCTGGCACATCGGCCGGGAGGGAGGGAGAGATGGAGGGCATTGGGGTAGCTCTGGCACATCGGCCGGGAGGGAGGGAGAGATGGAGGGCATTGGGGTAGCTCTGGCACATCGGCCGGGCGGGAGGGAGAGATGGAGGGCATTGGGGTAGCTCTGGCACATCGGCCGGGAGGGAGTGCTGGTGGCCATCACATCAGGGCAGCCAGTCGGATTCTGCACCATATCAGTGGGACTGCTGGAAAGAAGTTAGGTCAATGTTGCATTACTTTCTTGCTGATGGTGATGTTTAAATTGGATGTGATCAAACCGACTGAAATGTGTGTAAGCTAATGGAAGCTTTCTTGTTTCACCTTGTGGAAAGTCCTTCATTGAGAAGGCCAATGGCGAAGGGAAAATTATTCTGAGTGACAAGTGTTCAGCATCTCATGTTGTACATCCAAGCTGATTCATTAATTGTCTCTCACAATGTACTGCAATGTAACTGATAACCATGTTATCTCAGGGGTGGAACTCCTCCATCTTTGGCCTCGCAAAAAGAGGGCGGCAGTGCAAGCCTTAAGGTCTGCCCTGCAACTTGATAAACTCGAGTAATTGAATGGCAGCCTTCCTGCATTCATTGTCGATTTGCAATGGCCTGATGACAGGACCCATTATACAGTGCAGTCAGATGTGGATGGGAAGATATTCCTGATGAAGCAGATGACCTGAGGAACAGATGTGTGGTTGGCACAACGCACCACAAATATGATTTTAAAATGACACGCACAAACAGAGGGTCAACAATGTGTGTATTTACAAGTGCACAATGACGAACGTTTCATAATATTATCACGTATACATACATTTAGATGAGGAAGCAACACCCACCCCTCGATACGGCACCACCACCCCTCTTCCCTCCCTCCCCCCCTCACACCCCTCCCGGTCCTGCAGCCATGCCCGCGTTCCTCTTCCTCCCCACGCCTACAGGTCGGAGTGGCCCTCCCCTGCCCCTCACTGCCTCTGGTTCAGGAGTTGTGCAGGAGGGCAGCGTGAAGTGTATAGACGTGTGCGTCTCGGTGACGACGTAGGCACGGGGCCGAAGGTGCCGGGATCTCCTGCTCCTCCGCATCGGTGTGCCTTGAGGGTGTGGGGTCAGGGGCTTGCACCACACGTGCAGAAGCCATCTCCTGCCTTATGGCCACGACGCTTTCTGATGAGAGAAGGCACTCCATCCTTTGATCGTGCTGCTGAGCGATTGTGGCGATGCTGGCAGCTATTCCAGCCATGGTCTGCTGCATCTCGTGACCTACCTCCACGCCGGTGGTTGAGAGTTGGACCATCTGGCTCACTAGAGCGAGCCGTCCTGCATCCGCAGGTGGTTGCCCGATGCTGCTGGGTGCTGGGGCCTTGCTTCCCTTTGCACCACGGACGCTGCACTTGCTTGAGTGGAGCTGTTGTAAACCTCAGGAAATCTGAGCCCGATAGCCGAGGTTCTGCAGACACTTGGCTGACATGGCAGGGGGATGATGTCAGGCGCTTCCTGATCCTCAGGTGGAGGGGCACAAATATGGTCCCTTCTCCCTCCTCCTCTTCCTGGCCCTGGGTGGCAAAGGTGGGAGCGGTGATGTGGGCTGGGGGTGCAGAAAGGATGTGTCCTCTGATGTGGAGAACGTCTGGGTGGCTGATGCTGGGGTGTGAAGGCTTCTGTGAAGGCCAGAGGTCGATGGTCTCAAGATCCGTGATGTCCGAGTCAGCAGCTTCAAGTAGAGGACAACATTTCAGAATGTAGTAGGGGAGTGGTGGTGGTGAAAGTGAGATGTGAGCCGTTCCGTGTCACATTATGGCAGCAAGGAGTCCCATCCAAACATGTCCACATTAATAATGGGCGACAAAGTCTGCGTTCAACCACTAGTGCATTAACGTTGCAAGTACTTTCATGCAATGACCGTGGCTGACACCAGAGATGAGTGTAGCCTTACTCTGTGGTAGCACTGGATCTGCAGAAACATTGGTGCTGCTCCAAGAACAATCCGTTATTTTTGAAAGACTAAAAAGGGAAGCAATAAAACAACAAAGTCCCAGCCCGATAACTCGCAGGAGGGAGTCTGTTTGGACAGTGATTCGCTAATGGGGCATTTTCTGGGATGTTACCCCACTCAGCAATGGGGTGAAGGGGCGCATAGGCCCCGACCCGCAAGGGCCATCAGCAGGTCGGGGCCTTCAAAGGAGTATACCACTTAAAGGTACAGTGCATGCTGGAGTGCGACGGCTGTGAAGAGGTCGAATAGATTGGGGACATCACCATAATCCAGGTCGCTGATTGGAGCGTGGGCAGATACAGCAGGAGCGGCGAGTGATAGTGGAGCGACGTGGTCGGGGCCCACAAGAGGCACGGGACCAGGGGCAGCACGGGCCAGCCCACACTGTGATATGTGTACGCACTTGGTCCGTGCAGCAGAGTTGGTCTCCAGTCGTCTTGGTTAATCCTTGCCACTGGACCAAGAACTACCTCTGTCAAGAGTGACTAAAGTAAATGTTGGTCCCTTAGAAGATGAGAAGGGGGATTTAATAATGGGAAATGTTGAAATGGCTGAGACCTTAAACAATTATTTTGCTTCGGTCTTCACAGTGGAAGACACAAAAACCATGCCAAAGATTGCTGGTCATGGGAAGGGAGAACCTTGAGATAATCACTATCACTAGGGGGGTAGTGCTGGACAGGCTAATGGGACTCAAGGTAGGCATCCCAGGGTATTAAAAGAGATGGCGGAAGTTATAGCAGATGCATTGGTTATAATCTACCAAAATTCTCTGGACTCTGGGCAGGTACCAGCGGATTGGAAAGCAGCTAATGTAACGCCTCTGTTTATAAAAAAAAAAAAGGGGGCAGACAAAAGGCAGGTAACTATAGGCCGGTTAGTTTAACATCTGTAGTGGGGAAAATGCTTGAAGCTATCATTAAGGAAGAAATAGCGGAACATCTAGATAGGAATAGTGCAATCAAGCAGACACAACATGGATTCATGAAGGGGAAATCATGTTTAACTAATTTACTGGAATTCTTTGAGGATATAACGAGCATGGGGGATAGAAGTGTACCGATGGATGTGGTGTATTTAGATTTCCAAAAGGCATTCGATAAGGTGCCACACAAAAGGTTACTGCAGAAGATAAAGGTACGCGGAGTCAGAGGAAATGTATTAGCATGGATCGAGAATTGGCTGGCGAACAGAAAGCAGAGTTGGGATAAATGGGTCCTTTTCGGGTTGGAAATCGGTGGTTAGTGGTGTGCCACAGGGATCGGTGCTGGGACCACAACTGTTTACAATATACATAGATGACCTGGAAGAGGGGACAGAGTGTAGTGTAACAAAATTTGCAGATGACTACAAAGATTAGTGGGAAAGCGGGTTGTGTAGAGGACACAGAGGCTGCAAAGAGATTTGGATAGGTTAAGCGAATGGGCTAAGGTTTGGCAGATGGAATACAATGTCGGAAAGTGTGAGGTCATCCACCTTGGGGAAAAAAAACAGTAAAAGGGAATATTATTTGAATGGGGAGAAATTACAACATGCTGAGGTGCAGAGGGACCTGGGGGTCCTTGTGCATGAAACTCTTTTTGGAGTTTATCTGCAAAACAAAAAAACATTAAACCGTGCCACCCGACCTGGGTGACACACCAGACATTTACAAGGCCCCTTTTTTTTCCCTCTTTTTTTGTGTTTTTCTTTTTTTTTTGGGCACTAAAATCACAATTTTCCCCAGTGTCCCCAATAAAAGGGAAGGGGGACACTAAAAGCACCGGCAATTAAAACAAATTAAACTTTAAAACATAAAATCAAATTAAAATTTGGTTGCCGGGCGTGATGATGCACTCCAGTCCCTCCGGTGCCCACCTCTCGTGGAAGGCCGCGAGCGTACCGGTGGACACCGCGTGCTCCATCTCCAAGGACACCCTGGACCGGATGTAAGATCGGAAGAGAGGCAAGCAGTCAGGTTGAACGACCCCCTCGACCGCCCGCTGCCTGGACCGGCTGATGGCACCCTTGGCCGTGCCCAGGAGCAGTCCTACGAGGAGGCCTTCGGACCTACCCGCTCCCCTCCGCACAGGCTGCCCAAAGATCAGGAGAGTGGGACTGAAGTGCAGCCAGAATTTCAGGAGCAGCCCCTTCAAATAATAAAACAGGGGCTGCAACCTTGTGCATTCCATAAAAACATGGAACACGGACTCTTCCAGACCGCAGAAATTGCAGGCGGCCTGGGAGTCCGTGAACCGGCTTAAAAATTTGTTGCACGGCACTGCTCCGTGCACCACCCTCCAGGCCAAGTCCCCGATGAATAGTGGGAGGACCCCTGCGTAGAGTGCCCTCCATCGGGGACCCCCACCTCCTCCGGACGGCAGGATGGTACGCCATGGCGTGTCCGGACGGCAGGCGAGGATGGCAAAGTTGAGAGTGTGCAGGAGCAGCCCGTACAGGAAACCCCTCCGCGCGGAACTGAAGGGCACGGAGGGGATTTCCCCGAGCCGGCTCAAGTTGTGAGGCGCCGGCCCCTGAGGGAGGTTCCGGGGTTTGGCAAGTTAGTTTGCAGGTAATCAGGAAGGCGAATGGAATGTTGGCCTTCATTGCGAGAGGGATGGAGTACAAAAGCAGTGAGATGTTGCTGCAACTGTACAGGATATTGGTGAGGCCGCACCTGGAATACTGCGTGCAGTTTTGGTCACCTTAAGGAAGGATATACTAGCTTTGGAGCGGGTACAGAGACGATTCACTAGGCTGATTCTGGAGATGAGGAGGTTACCTTATGATGATAGATTGAGTAGACTGGGTCTTTACTCGGAGTTCAGAAGGATGAGGGGTGGTCTTATAGAAACATTTAAAATAATGAAAGGGATAGACAAGATAGAGGCAGAGAGGTTGTTTCCACTGGTCGGGGAGACTAGAACTAGGGGGCACAGCCTCAAAATACGGAGGAGCCAATTTAAAACTGAGTTGAGAAAGAATTTCTTCTCCCAGAGGGTTGTGAATCTGTGGAATTCTCTGCCCAAGGAAGCAGTTGAGGCTAGCTCATTGAATGTATTCAAATCACAGATTGATTTTTAACCAATAAGGGAATTAAGGGTTACGGGGAGCGGGCGGGTAAGTGGAGCTGAGTCCATGGCCAGATCAACCATGATCTTGTTGAATGGCGGAGCAGGCTCGAGGGGCTCGAGGGGCTAGATGGCCTACTCCTGTTCCTAATTCTTATGTTCTTATGTTATGATTTTCCCCTTTGATGCAATGGCAGTACTGCACCTATATCTTTTAGACCTTTTCTTTACAAGAGGCTGTGGGACATTTTAAACCTTCACACTACTCTGCTTTACAATTTTAAGAACATCATTGCAAAATTGGCAGAATTTGCATTCAAACATAACTAGTTTGATAACCAAAGTTTTTGTGTAGTTATTTTTGGAGTTTAGTTACTTTGCTATTCTCGAATACTATCTTTTTTTCTACTTTTCTCCTATTCTGAAGGCAGTGATGTGCCCAGTATGATTCCATGGATAATCGCAACTTGTCAAAATGGCCGTTGTGTTCGAGTCTCGACGGTGAATATTGATAGGATTAATCAAAGAGAAAATGGAGGAATGCACGTTGCAGCATTGTGGTCAAGCCGGATCATTATTTTGCCAACATCCACACGGGCATCCTTTGAACAAGTAACAGATTGAATAGTGATCAGGAATGGCAACTCCAGTTGATATTTCTACACCCTTCCTTTCCCCCAAAACAAGTTTGTTGATTTGATATGTATGCTCATTGGGTTGTACTCTCGCCACTGAGTCAGAAGGTCAGGGGCTCAAGCCCCACTCCAAACATCGAACACATTTTGGCTGACACTTTATTTAGTAAAGTACTGAGACACGTATTGTCTTTCGGATGAGTTGTTAAACCATCTGCCCATTCAGTTGAATATAAAAGATCCCACCCCTTTGTTCAAAGAATAGTGGGGCAATTATTGGGGGGACCTAGCCAATATTTATTCTTCAACCACCACAAAAAATATATTTTCTGGCCAGTTATCTTTGTTTCTGGAATCTTGCTGTGCACACATTGGCTGCATCACTTGTCCACATACATGACTACACTTCAAATTAATTCATTGACTGAAATGCTTTGGGCTATCCTGAGGTTATGATTGTGTCGTTGCCATAGCTGATCTCGGCCAATGCAGCACAGACCAGCGATCAAAAGTGAAACTTTGCTGTCTGTGTTGCATATATCCATCTTTGCTGTGCCTTTGTATAGTGAGCGATCGAAGGAGTTCCCTTTCTTGTGGTGTTCAAGAATATTGAAATGAATGTCATGTATGTGAAGAAATTTAATATCTCTCAATGCCATGGTCTGCACTATCAAGGAAAGCTCAATATAGTGGGGGAATGTGATCCTCTGATTCAGCTCTAGCTCTCTGAAAACTGTGGTAGAATTTCTGTGTCAGGCTGTTTAACAGTTGCAGGAAATATTGACATTGTGACTAACTACTCTATGCTCCTTTGGTTTTCATTATAATAGTAATTCACAACACACAGTTTAAGGAACCAAATCCTGTATTTGAAAGCTGCAGATGTACAGAATATCAAGGCCAAGTAAATTGGTAGAATCTATATAACAATATGAATTGTAAATGCATGTGCATAGAAATAAATCTGATTATTTTTCAGAGAAACAGTAACAAGGTAAAAATAAGGTGCAAATTTCCCCTTGTATAAATCATTTTTGCACATGTGCTCAAAAGTCAATAATGCATTGTTATTATAACTGAGCATAATTGCAGCACTGTATTAACATTGTTACTGGGTCCAATTATTTTATACAGAAAAGATTTATTAATGTAACTATGTTGTAAATATTGCAACTCTTCATAAAATCTGTAGGTGTGTTCGCCCATGCAGGGCCCACAGTCGCTAAGCTACCATTTGTCCTGTCATGTAGAATTACTCCTAGTCTGCTTTAATTACTCAGCTGAGAGCACTGTCCAGATTGGAAAGTGGTATTCTCAAGCTAGTGTGCAAATAAATTTGTCTTTGTAGACATTCACTGACACTGGCTGCCCAGAGTGACGCAGGCGTAGACACTGGCTGCCCAGAGTGACGCAGGCGTAGACACTGGCTGCCCAGAGTGACGCAGGCGTAGACACTGGCTGCCCAGAGTGACGCAGGCGTAGACACTGGCTGCCCAGAGTGACGCAGGCGTAGACACTGGCTGCCCAGAGTGACGCAGGCGTAGACACTGGCTGCCCAGAGTGACGCAGGCGTAGACACTGGCTGCCCAGAGTGACGCAGGCGTAGACACTGGCTGCCCAGAGTGACGCAGGCGTAGACACTGGCTGCCCAGAGTGACGCAGGCGTAGACACTGGCTGCCCAGAGTGACGCAGGCGTAGACACTGGCTGCCCAGAGTGACGCAGGCGTAGACACTGGCTGCCCAGAGTGACGCAGGCGTAGACACTGGCTGCCCAGAGTGACGCAGGCGTAGACACTGGCTGCCCAGAGTGACGCAGGCGTAGACACTGGCTGCCCAGAGTGACGCAGGCGTAGACACTGGCTGCCCAGAGTGACGCAGGCGTAGACACTGGCTGCCCAGAGTGACGCAGGCGTAGACACTGGCTGCCCAGAGTGACGCAGGCGTAGACACTGGCTGCCCAGAGTGACGCGTGGAACGTTGTCTTCAGTACCCTGAACTGCTCTATAGTTCTTAGTTTTCTTTTCCTTGATCTGGAAACTGTACTCAAAAGATCTAGTGCTGCATCAGAGAGTTTTGGTATATTCGATTTCCTGAATAGTATAGTCCAAGCCATCATTAAATACTTGATATACAAGTCAATGGTGTAGCAATATATAATATGGCCCGGATTTTGTGGTAGAAATAATGGTGAGGCTATCCGCGCGCTCAGTTATTGAGTAAATCAGGACGTTGCTGTCTGACTTGCCCTGCTCCTCCAGAAGCTTTGCTACAACAGTATCTCTTCCAAAGATTCGGCATTCAAATGCATGCAGTGGCATGAAGTTGGGGTACTTGACCACTGGGTACCGACTAGATAACAACACAGTGGGTAGCACTAGATACCCACTAGATAACAGCACAGTGGGTAGCGCACACACCTATGAGCCAGAAGGTTATGGGTTCAAATTCCACTCCAGGGTATTGAACACTTAAATCTAGGCTGACACTCCAGTGCAGTGCTGAGGGAGGTGCCTTCTTTCGGTTGAGACGTTAAACTGAGGCTCCGCCTGCCCCCTCGGGTGGACGTAAAAGATCCCATGGCACTATTTCGAAGAAGAGCAGGGGGGGTTATCCCCGGTGTCCTGGCCAATATTTATCCCTCAATCAACATAACAAAAACAATTTATCTGGTCATTATCACATTGCGGTTTGTGGGAGTTGCTATGCGCAAATTGGCTGCCGTGTTTCCCACATTACAAAAGTGACTACACGCCAAAAGTACATCATTGGCTGTAAAGCGCTTTGGGATGTCCGGTGAGCGTCTTTCATTTATTTGAGAAAAATATAGGGCTTGTCCATTTATGTGTATGTGATTTTTTTTTTTAACGGCTTGATCAGTTTTAATTACTGCCAAACAACCTCTCTGGTGCTGAAAATTTACTTTTACAAGCGTGGAGTCTCATTCCTTCAGATTTTAATTTTTGTTGGAGATTTAAATAAAATTGATTTCCAAAAATGTTTTCTTTCTCCTTTTCCTCTCTCTCTCCCATCTTTCTTTTCCTCTCTTTCGCTCTCTGTACATGATTTGACGTTGAATTAACTATTCTAACTGACACTTCCTGGGTTAGACTCTGCGTGTCTCAGTAAGGGATTCTTCAATCTGGTTCGAGAAACATATCGGTTCTTTCCCTGTTCACAGTTCCCAGATCCCCTGTAGAGAATTCCGGGCTGTTAATTTCTGATAACTGCAAAAGCTCATAGAAAGTCTGTGGGTAAGTGTAATGATTGGCGAGCGCCATTCATTCTCCACTAACTGCAAAATCGGAGTCATTATCTTTAAAAATAATTAATATCGTTTTTTTCCTCTACCGTGATTGTTCTTCAGTATCAATAATTCCAACTGAACTTAGATTTCAGAATAAGAACATAAGAAATAGGAGCAGGAGTAGGCCATTTGGCCCCTCGAGCCTGCTCCACCATATAATAAGATCATGGCTGATCGGATCATACGCTCAGCTCCACTACCCTACCCGTTCCTCATAACCCTTTTTTCCTTTATCGCTCAAAAATTTGTGTGTCTCCGCCTTAAATATAGTCAATGACCCAGCCTCCAAGCTCTCTCGGGCAGAGAAATCCACAAATTTACAGCCCTCAGAAGAAATTCATCTTCATGTCAATTTTAAATGGGCGACCCCTTATTCAGAAACTATGCCCCCTAGTTCTAGATTCCCCCATGAGTGGAAACATCCTCTCTGCATCTACCTTGTCGAGCCCCCTTGGTATCTTATATGTTTCAATAAGATCACCTCTCATTCTTCTGAACTCCAATGAGTAGAGGCCCAACCTACTCAACCTATCTTCATAAGTCAAACCCTTCATCTCAGGAATCAACCCAGTGAACCTTCTCTGAACTGCCTCCAATGCAAGTATATCCCCCCTTAAATAAGGAGACAAAAGTGTACGCAGTACTCCAGGTGTGGCCTCATCAATACGCTGTACAGTTGTAGCAGGACTTCTCTGCTTTTATACTCTACCCCCCTTGCAAAAAAGGCCAACATTCCATTTGCCTTCCTAATTACTTGCTGTACCTGTATAATAATCTTTTTGTGTTTCATGCACAAGGACCCCCAGCATTTTGCAATTTTTCTCCATTTAAATAATTTGCTTTTTCATTTTTTCTGCCAAAGTGGATAACCTCACACTTTCCCACATTATACTGCAGCTGCCAAATTTTTGCCCACTCGCTTAGCCTGTCTATATCCCGTTGCAGATTTTTTGTGTCCTCCTCACAACTTGCTTTCCCACCCATCTTTGTATCATCAGCAAACTTGGCTACATTACACTCGGTCCCTTCATCCAAATCATTAATATAGATTGTAAATAGTTGAGGACCCAGCACCGATCCCTGTGGCACCCCACTAGTCACTGTTTGCCAAACGGAAAATGACACATTTATCCCGACTCTGTTTTCTGTTAGTTAGCCAATCCTCTATCCATACTAATATATTTATCCCCAACCCCGTGAGCTTTTATCTTGTGCAGTAACCTTTTATGTGGCACCTTATCGCATGCCGTCTGAAAATCCAAATACACCACATACACTGATTCCCCAGAATTGTCGTACTGTTTTTGCCATTTACCATCCATTATACCATTTCTGAAAAACTCAGTGTGCTGTTTACACTGGGCCAACCAAGAGGGGCTTCAAGTAATATATCAAAACCTCCTTTCTTTCAAAAGGAATTTTTGGACCTTATTCTCTCCTGGTGATCTTTCCAGACATGTCACTGTCTCAAGTTACACAATAATCCGTGTGATAGTAGTATTATAAGGATATTGGTAGCTGTTAGTGAAGTGGGAATAGCAAGAATATCAGTTTTTATGGATAATTCCAGTGTTTTGAAGGGCTGTGGAGATATATATAATGTGTGTATCACCTGGCTGACCTCTCACATTGCACCCTCCATAAACTTCAGATCATCGTTGGTGGCAGTGCCTTCAGCTGCTTAGGCCCTTGAGCTCTGGAATTCGATCCTGTAAGGGGAGCTTTCGGGTGTGGGTTCGAATCCACACTCCCCTGGGGTTCTGTACGTGCGATTTATGAGGATGGGTGATTAACGAGGCACCAGACACGGTGGGTAAGAGTGCAAAATGGCTAATGTTGTTTATTTAGAATAGTAAACACCAAGATAGAGGGCATAGGAAGAGGTCGTAAATAGCAGTAATGGCACAATCTCACTCAATAACACGAAACATTCTCGCAACAGGGAAGGGGAAGATAAGAGGTTGAAACATTCCACCCACACACAACCCCACCTCCCACTTCCACCCTTCTTACCAATTCCTATCCTAAATTGAGTCTGTGAGGGGGTTTGG
Organism: Pristiophorus japonicus; assembly: GCF_044704955.1. Classification (NCBI taxonomy): domain Eukaryota; kingdom Metazoa; phylum Chordata; class Chondrichthyes; family Pristiophoridae; genus Pristiophorus; species Pristiophorus japonicus. The sequence goes on from NC_091979.1 coordinate 323,058,981, forward strand.
TCTATACTCTCAATCCTATCAACTCCGGGGTTCTGGGGGCACTTATTTCAGCTCGGGGTCCCTCTGGGATGGGTTTTACGTTGTCGGTCGGTTCGGTTTTCCTCCTCGATGTTGCGTCGGTTTCTTCTATTTGCCTCTCGGTTGGCTCCTAAGCAAAAAGCTGCTGGAGTTAAGCACACCTTCCCCAGAACGAGGGCCCTGTGAAAAGCTGACTCAACTCCCCTTTAACTCAACTCAACAACAACGAAAACTGACTCCCACCTTCTTAACTCAACTCTACAACTCAATGCAAAAGCTGACTCCAACCTCCAAACTCCAACTTCCAACCCCCTTGTGTGTTTTTGCAGCTTTTCTTATAGTCCGTTCATCTTCGCGCCAAAACTGCATGCCATTGTCTTGGGTCTTCCTTGAATAAAATGGGGTGTGAATGGCAGTTCGATGTGTTTCGATCTGTCTGGAATGGGAGATTAGCCACACCTCCTGTATCCTGTCGCTCGCTGATGGGGTGAATTGTTCACTATCTCGACAGAGGTGCCACTCTGTCTGGGCTGGCCAAAATGATTGCATCAGACCTCAAACTGACACCCTTTGTGTTGCCTTGTGTATTACTGGGGAGATTTTGCCTGGACATGTTGCCTCTTCTGTGAGGGTTTTACACGAAAAGCTGGAGAAATGTCCTTTTAAAATATAAAGTTGCCATGTATCCATTTTCCTGGAAGAACCAAATGTACACTCTTCCTCCTTACGGTAGCTGGCTCATCCCCCGTCCGATTCTGTGCCCCTGCAACACTGTCTGTTACTGTACAGAGTGGCCAGAGTCGGTTTACAGACTGTTGGCTGCAGTTGGTCATTTTAAACATGGCATCTTCCCATTCTCCCTGCCACATGTCTCCGTGGTTGGTTTTGCAGAACCTTACAATCCCTAGCTTTCCACCTTTCTATTCCTCTCTGCTCTTTTTAAGATGCTCCTTAAAAACTACCTGTCCTAATATCTCCTCATGCAGCTTGGTATCAATTTTGTCTGATAATGCTCCTGTGAAGCAGCTTGGGACATTTTGCTATGTTAAAGGTGCTATATAAATCCATGTATATCTGGCTCAGAAACATCGTTGTTGATTCACTAATTACAGGTAGTCCACAATTTTTCTGTGTCTGACATATAACTCAAAATTTCCTGTTCAGTAATCTAATTGTCCTACCTGAAGATTGTCTAGCTTTATAAATTGTTTGCCTTTCCAATGTACCTATCTGGGAAAGGCAAACAACTTTATAAAGTTAGACGACCCTGTAGTACAAGTACAAGTTTTAATATTTACTAGCATGGTATTTGAACAACCAAATAGTAGAACTTAATTTTGTAATATTGTTTTAATAAAAATGCCTTTCAGCCCATTCACTATTAAAATTTCATTTCAAAAGTACTGGCTCACCTACAGTGTCTGAACAGTAATGTTGAATAAGTAAACTGCTCAACTACTCGTACTGAATTCTCTATTTCTACTGCATGCTAACCTCTTGATTTAGAAATTTTAAAGCTCATTTTCATAATGGGGGCTTTGAAGGTCATTGTTCCAGCTGAACATTCAGTGTGCTGCGGCAGTAGAATTTGTAGAATAAATATGTGACCTGGTGAGATTATGAATTGAATATGCAAATTTTAAAAACGGCAGTATATGAAATAATTAGCAACAAATCTTTAAAGAGTTTGATTTGATTTGGAACTGTTACGTCCACTATGTGTGCGTTTCATGTGACGTGGGTTTTGGAAATCTAAAACTGATTGCACAAAGACTTTGTTTAATGTATTTATATTGAAGAATGACTTCAAGAAGCATTTCTCCAAACTCCTGTTGTTGCAGAAACTGTACCAGACTATGTAAACTTGTCATACTGTAATTACAACCTCCTGCCAGTAGTGGTACTGTGGCGGCACATTTTTGCAATTCCTAGTTCCCTTCATCTTCACACTCAGTTAAGAGAAACTCTTAGAATTATAAGTCTTGCAGCACTGTTGGGCCTGTGCCGGTTCTTTAAAAGAGCTGTCAATTTAGTCCCATGTCCCAGTTTTTTCCTCATAACACTACAGATCAGTTGTCCAATTACATGCCCAATTGCCTTTTGAAAGTTCCTTTTGAATCTGATTTCATAACACTTTCAGGTAGTACGTTCCAGGTATTAACCATCTGTGTGGAAAAAATTCTCACTTCCCCTCTAGTTCTATTGCCAGTTATTTTAAATCTATGACCTCTGGTTAATTTGCCAGAGGAAACCGATTCTCCCTACTTGCTCCATTAAAACCCCTCATAATTTTGGATACCTATATTAGGTCTCCCCTCTGCTCTAAGGAGAACAATCCCAGCTTCTCCAATCTCTCCACATAACTAAAGTCCCTCATCCCTGGTACCATCCTGGTAAACCTCCTCTGTACCCTCTCCAAGGCCTTGACATCCTTCCTAAAGTGTGGTGCCCAGAGTTGTGTACACTGCTCCAGCTGAGGCCTAACCAGTTATTTGTAAAGGTTTTGCATGAATTCCTTGGTTTTTATATTCAATGCCCTTAGTTACAAAGGTAACTATCCCAAAAGCTTATCAACCTTATGCATATAACGCATACCACATTATCAACTTGCCCTGCCACCTTCAAAGATTTGTGAATATGCAGGCCCAGGTCCCTCTGCTTTTGCACCAACCAGCTCTACTACTCTCACCCAATTGTTGTAAGTTTCTCTTTATAACTGCAAATCATATAAAATCAAATTATTGTATAAAAATACTTGACCTGGAGACAATGCTGATCTTAACTCCCATATTCAATGACACGGGAGATGAACTTTTATAAAATAGAAACAGAAAATGTCAATACACAGGTCAGTCGGCATCTACAAAGTCAAAAGATGGGTAAAAGTTTTAATTTTTAAGTTTGCATTTCTAGCATCTTTCACGACCTCAGGATGTCCCAAAATACTTGACAAATTGTTTATCCTCATACATATAGAACAAGGAAGGCCTGTGTAACTTATCAGAAGGCTCATTCATTAGCTGAATAATAAGGAGCAGTTTTAAAAAACAATGTTTTGCCTACCTTATGTGAAACACTAGTTTCTTCTGTTTTTATTTCAGGCCTAATCTGATTACACTGTTCTGATTTGAGCTTTCTTCTGTTCTGTTATTTCTAGACCTCAGTTCCTATGATTTCACAGCTGTTCAGGTATATGTAAAACTCACGTGACTATTGTAAGAAAAGCAGAGAGTTCTCCCGGTGGCCTGGACAGCATCAGTCCCTCAACCAACACCAAAGAAACCGATTAATTGGTTCTTTGTCTCATTTATTTGAAGGATCCTGCTGTGTACAACATTCTGTTGCAGTTCATATGGAATTCATTGGCTGTGAAGTGCTTTGGGACATCCTGAGGACAGGCTAAAGCTGCCATTATATTCAAAGTTCTTTCTATCTACTCTGGAAAAAGTAATGCTTTTTGACAATGTGTATTTGTTAAAATGTATGTTTTTCTCCCCTTAAATCCCAACTCCCTTTTAGATTCCCCTCACACCACACTTAAATTATTTCCAAAGAGGCTGAGCATGTAGTCTGCTGTCCAGTATCTGCGACTGTTGCTCTGTAATTAAGCCTAAATGAGGTGTATGAGGCACCCAGTGATGACTTTCTTGCTATTTTGATTTCTTCTCATGCCAGCCTAGTGCCTAGCATCAACCAATTGGACGAAATGAGGATCTCAATTGGTAGAGAATAGTCACTTCCTGTCACAGTGCTTCATGCAGCAACTGCTCTGCCTTTTTTTTGTTAATTTCTTAAAATTAAATCACTAAAAGTGAAGATATATTTATATGTATCCCTCCAATTGGGAGATTGTGGACATTGGGGGGCGAAGACATGCACCAACATAACTCCATTATTGAAAGAAGTAATCTTGTAAGATACAAAAGCTGTCGTACACGGAACTGTGTCGAAACAACTTTGTTTTGCCTTAATAGCAGTATAGAACTAACTGGTCAAATCTGAAATTTTCTCTGCAATATCTTTTGAAGTGATGAAATCACTGATCCATGTTTCTTCTTGTTTCTTAGAAGCTTTTTTACCAAGAAGACGAAGGAACCCATTTCTTCTGCTTTTAGTGCTCCTGGCTGGAAGTTATTTGGGAAAATACCCCCAAGGGAAAATTCACAGAAGGATTCCAAAACAATACAGCAGGTATACATTTACAAGAAAATTATGAAGTACCAAATATCTCTTATATAATGTACCTGTTTAGATTGAAAATGATGCTCTGTTTATCGCAATGCCTATAATATAAGAATGACACTATCCGTTTGAGTAATTTAATGTTAACTTGCTGGTTGCAATTTCTTTTCATTACAAAATCTCTCCATGATCTGCCAAAGCAATGACAAATGTAAATGATAAATATTTTCTGTGAATAAGATCAAACACTTCTATAAAAAAAAATATGAATGCTAACAGAAGCCTGTATAATTATGCTGTAGGTAAATAGATGGGAACGTGAAGCAGGAAAAGTTAAAATCACAAATTTGGTGCTTTTTTGCAAAAAAAAATGACTGCGATAAATGGGAGAAACATTGGGTAAATGGAGACAAATGATACAATTTAACATGTACTCAGAAGGTAATTGCTAAATAAACTACGGAAATTGAATTGCAATGTGCTATAACAGTTTTTCATAAGTAACCTTGTATTACACTATGTAGTGGAGTTCTTTTACATGGCTTGCCAGAGATGGCTTATATGAAAAAAGTGGTGCAAAATGGCAGCAACTGATCTACTTTCATGAGACTAGGCAGTGTCTTTGTGTTGAGTGCTTTAATTCCTATACCGTGTGGGAGGTGTACTTGAGTTTGTTCCAGATCATGTATCCTCATTCATAGTTTAGTGAGGTGGAAAGGTCTTTAGTGTTGTCTCAGTATTTCTGCTTCATTTGATGACCAAGGGTGGAAAAGTTGGTGTAAAGTTTCAGCTTTGGGAGTCATCAGCGATCTGGGCACAAACTGTGCCCAAAATTGCGCCCATTTTTGAGATGGCTTTATTTCTCGAGTTTCCGCTCAAACTTATTTACATATTGCCAAACGCAAATTTGCCATGAACCAGTGCAATTGGGCAGCATTTTAAACGGTCATTTTTTTTTTAGAATGTTGCTTTAAAAAATATTCCTTGATCTATGTGGCAATTGGTGTAGTTTGATGCAGCTGAAAATGGATTTATCACAAAAACTAAGCATTTATAATCCGTGTCTAATTTACCACCTATGAGTGACCCAATTTTTAAATTAGTGAAAATGACTTTAAAAAAAAATATACAGAACTATTTGCTAGTTATATTGGGGCACAGTGGTCAGTTTCTTAGTAAATTTAAAAAACAGCTGGATTCAAAAGCTTTTAAAATATGCCTACTGGTGTCTTGCGCCCAAAAGAACCAGCTTAATTTTTAGAGGCCTCCTTGAAGGCCCGCAAACGAGCGCAATTAGCAGAAACTCCCAATGGAGAGTAATTCACCCTGGGGGCGTGCCCAGTTTTATGGGCGGTGCCAGCTTTTAGCGCGATGTTTGTTTAATTCAGAGAAGTGTGAGGTGATGCACTTTGGGAGGGGTAATAGGAAAGGGTTTACACATTAAGCGGTAGGCCACTTAATAGTCTAGATGAACATAGGGACCTTGGAGTGCTTGTCCACAGATCCCTGAAATAGCAGGCCAGGTGGATAATGTGGTTAAGAAGGCATACGGAATGCTTTCCTTTATTGGCCGAGGCATAGAATATAAGTGCAGGGATTTGCGCTGAATGCAATTTCACGATCTTTTGCGCTGGTTACAGATTTCAGGCACATTGCGTCAAAAAAATCAATGCATAAGTGGAAACTCTACCCTGCTGTCTTTAGCCTAATTGGACCTGAAACAGCACTTCCCCTCAAATGTTTTCCTTCTTCTGATTTTTGAAGAAATTCAATGAATTTGGCTAAACAGGATTAGAGAGGTAGCCTATATCTGAGACTTTGAGAATGTTGGGTGCTGTTCCAACTTTACAAAGTCTACATTTTAAACTGCAGTGACAGACTGATGCTGGATTGTTCGTGAATTTGACTCTAACCATTAGAAACATAGAAATTTACAGCGCAGAAGGCGGCCATTTTGACCCATCGTGTCCGCGCCGGCCGACAAAGAGCCGCACGGCCCTTGGTCAGCAGCCTTAAAGGTTACATATAAACCTATGAACAATGACGGAAAGGCAAAGAACAACCAGTCCGCCTCACACAACTGCGACACCCCTTATACTAAAACATTCTACACTCCACCCCAACTGGAGCCATGTGATCTCCTGGGAGAGGCAAAAACCAGATAAAAACCCCAGGCCAATTTAGGGAGAGAAAATCTGGGAAAATTCCTCTCCAACCCATCCAGGTGAACGAAACTAGTCCAGGAGATCACCTTTGGCCGTATTTGATTCCTTGCAGTACTTACCATTATATCTGCGCCGTCCAACAAAAGGTCATCCAGTCTAATCCCAATTACCAGCTCTCGGTCCGTAACCCTGCAGGTTACTGCACTTTAAGTGCCCATCCAACCATTTCTTAAAAGTGGTGAGGGTTTCTGCATCCACCACCCTTCCAGGCAGTGAGTTCCAGATCTCCACAACCCTCTGCGTAAACAAGCCCCCCCCCCCCCCTCAAATCCCCTCTAAACCTTCCACCAACCACCATAAAACTATGTCCCCTCGTTATAGACCCCTCCACCAATGGAAATAGGCCCTTACTATCCACTATGTCCAGGCCCCTCAATATTTTGTACACCTCAATAAGGTCTCTCAACCTCCTCTGTTCCAATGAGAACAAACCCAGCCTATCCAATCTGTCCTCATAGCTAAGATTCTCCATTCCAGGCAACATCCTAGTAAATCTCCTCTGCACCCTCTCGAGTGCAATCACGTCCTTCCTATAATACGGTGACCAGAACTGCACGCAGTACTCCAGCTGTGGCCTAACCAAAGTATTATACAATTTAAGCATAACCTCCCTGCACTTATATTCTATGCCTCGGCCAATAAAGGAAAGCATTCCGTATGCCTTCTTAACCACATTATCCACCTGGCCTGCTATTTCAGGGATCTGTGGACAAGCACTCCAAGGTCCCTTTGTTCATCTAGACTATTAAGTGGCCTACCGCTTAATGTGTAAACCCTTTCCTATTACCCCTCCCAAAGTGCATCACCTCACACTTCTCTGAATTAAATTCCATTTGCCACTGCTCTGCCCACCTGACAGTAGATTGATATCCTCCTGCAGCCCATGACTTGCCTCTTCATTATCAACCACACAGCCAATTTTAGTGTTGTCTGTAAACTTCTTAATCATACTCCCTATGTTCAAATCTAAATCGTTGATATATACCACAAAAAGCAAGAGACCCAGTACTGAGCCCTGCGGAACCTCACTGGAAACATCCTTCCAGCCACAAAAACATCCATCAATCATTACCCTTTGCTTCCTACCTCTAAGCCAATTTTGGATTCAACTTGACACTTTGCTCTGGATCCCATGGGCTTTAACCACCTTGACCAGTCTACCATGTGGGACCTTATCAAAAGCTTTGCTAAAGTCCATATACACTACATCATACGCACTGCCCTCATCGGCCCTCTTGGTCACCGCCTCAAAAAATTCAATCAGGTTAGTCAGACACGATCTTCCCTTAACAAATCCATGTTGACTGTCCCTAATTAATCCTTGCCTTTCCAGATGCAAATTTTACCAATAATTTTCCCATCACTGAGGTTAGGCTGATAGGCCTGTAATTACTCGGCCGATCCCTTTCTCCCTTCTTAAACAAGGGTACTACATTAGCAGCCCTCCAATCCTCTGGCACCATGCCCAGATCCAAAGAGGACAGAAAAATAATGGTCAAGGCCTCTGTAGAAGTATAATCCAGTAGTTGATTATGGACCTTTGTACACTTTTCAAGGTTTGGTGTGTCTTATTGCTAAAATTACTTGAACATTACATTGTTTCTGTAAAAAATTTAGTTACCTGCTTAGCCATGTTAGGAGTTTTATTTATTCAAGAGGGCGAAAAATTAGCAAGTATCCTTTTCAGCTGAGGGTGACATAGTGGCTATGGAATCCTGTTTATTATTTATCAATTATATTTCATTGAAATCTAAATTTGCAGCATTTTAAAATGTATTCCTCCATAGTACATAAAAACTGCACCACATTTGGTGTGGTCCACTGTCTATCCCTTGTCTGCTGCACACACAGATTTCCTGCATCTGCTTTCCTAGTGGCCTTTTTGCAGCATGGTTGAAAAGGTCCTTTTGCCTGCTGCGTACCGAACTTCCCTCCATGTGCTCCTCCCATGCCTTTTTCCTGATGCACACGCACAATGGACATGGGTGGTGGGGGGGTAGCACATGGAGCAAAACTGTAGGCAGTCTTCATCGTCATTACAGCACAGAAGGAGGCCATTTGGCCCATCAAGTCCATGCTAGTTCTCTGTAGAGCAATCCAGTCAGTCCCATTCTCCTGCCCTGCAAGTTTATTTCCCTCAAGTGCCTATCCAATTTCCTTTTGAAGTCATTGATCATCTCCGCTTCCACCCCCCTCGTAGGCAGCGAGCTCTAGGTCATTACCACTCGCTGCGTAAAAATAATTCTTCCTCACATCCCCTCTGTATCTCTTGCTCGAAACCGTAAATCTATGTCCCCATATCCTTGTACCGTCAGCTAATGGGAACAGCTTTTCTTTGTCTACCTTACCTCATCATAATCTAGTACACCTCTATCAAATCTCCCTTCAACCTCCTTTGCTCCAAGGAGAATAACCCCACCGTCTCCAACCTAACCTTGTAGCTAAAATCCCTCATCTCTGGAACCATTCTGATAAATCCCCTCTGCACCCTGTCAAGAACCTTCACATCCTTCCGAAAGTGTGGTGACCAGAACTGGACGCCACACTCCAGTCGTGGCCTAACCAGAGCTTTATAAAGGTTCAGCATAACTTCCCTGCTTTTGTACGCAATACCTCTATTTATGAAACCAGAATCCCATATGATTAGCTAACTACTCTCTCAGTATGTCCTACCACCTTCAAAGATCTATGCATCTGAACTCCCAGGGTCTCTCTGTCCCTGCACACACTTTAGAACTGTGCCATTAAGTCTATATTGTCTCTCCCTACCCCTTTTGCCAAAATGCATCACTCCACACTTCTCGAAATCAAAAAAAGCAGTGGTCCTCCATCCTCTAGTCTGAAAAACAACCATTCACCACGACTCACTGTTTTCTGTCCTAAAGCCAATTTGTTATCCAAGCTGACACTGACCCTTCTATCCCATGAGCCTCACTTTTCTTAAACAGCCTTTTATGTGGCACTTTGTCAAACACCTTCCTAAAATCTATATAGACAATCTCCATTGCATTCACTTCATCAACTCTGTTACTTCATCAGAAAATTCATTTAGATTAATCAAACATAATCTGCCTTTACAAATCCATGCTGGCTCTCCTTAATGAACTTAAAGCTCTCCAAGTGCCTGTTAATTTTTTTCTTGATTATTGTTTTTAAAACCTTACCCACCACTGATGTTAAACTGACCGGCCTGTAGTTATTAGGAATGTCACATTTGCCATTTTCCAATCCTCTGGCACCTCCCCCTGCATCCGTTATCTCCATCCCCACTTCCCCTAGCAACCTGGGATGCAAGCCATCCGGACCGGGCGACTAATCCACTCTTAGCCTAGCCAGCCTTTTCATTACACCCTGTCTTATATCCAGCTGTTAGTACCTATACCATCCAATTTAACTTGACCACCCCTCGTCTGGAAAAATCCAATATCCGGCCAAGTCCCGAGGGTTCCGGATAAGGGAAATTCAACCTGTGCCAACTTTTAGAGATATTGTAGGTTTACCCCTCAGACTTCAGACAAAGCACAGTGCCAACACATCCTACAGAACACACAAAACACAGCGCTAACACTCACAGAAACATAGAAACATAGAAAATAGGTGCAGGAGTAGGCCATTTGGCCCTTCATGCCTGCACCACCATTCAATAAGATCATGGCTGATCATTCACCTCAGTACCCCTTTCCTGCTTTCTCTCCAGACCCCTTGATCCCTTTAGCTGTAAGGGCCATATCTAACTCATTCTTGAATATATCCAATGAACTGGCATCGACAACACTCGCGGTAGGGAATTCCACAGGTTAACAACTCTGTGAGTGAAGAAGTTTCTCCTCATCTCGGTCTTAAATGGCTTACCCCCTATCCCCAGACTATGTCCCCTGGTTCTGGACTTCCCCAACATTGGGAACATAAGAACATAAGAACAGGCCATCTAGCCCCTCGAGCCTGCTCCGCCATTCAATAAGATCATGGCTGATCTGGTCGTGGACTCAGCTCCACTTACCCGCCCTCTCCCCGTAACCCTTAATTCCCTTATTGCTTACAAATCTATCTATCTTTGACTTGAATACATTCAATGAGCTAGTCTCAACTGCTTCCTTGGGCAGAGAATTCCACAGGTTCACAACCCTCTGGGAGAAGAAATTCTTTCTCAACTCGGTTTTAAATTGGCTCCTCCATATTTTGAGGCTGTGCCCCCTAGTTCTAGTCTTCCCCCACCAGTGGAAACAACCTCTCTGCCTCTATCTTGTCTATCCCTTTCATTATTTTAAATGTTTCTATAAGATCACCCCTCATCCTTCTGAACTCCAAGGAGTAGAAGACCCAGTCTACTCAATATATCATAAGGTAACCCCCTCATTTCTCGAATCAGCCTAGTGAATCGTCTCTACCCCTTCCAAAGCTAGTATATCCTTCCTTAAGTAAGGTGACCAAAACTGCACGCAGTACTCCAGGTGCGGCCTTACCAATACCTTATACAGCTGCAGCAACAACTCCCTGCTTTTGTACTCCATCCCTCTCGCAATGAAGGCCAACATTCCATTTGCCTTCCTGATTACCTGCTGCACCATGCAAACTAACCTTTTAGGATTCATGCACAAGGACCCCCAGGTCCCTCTGCACCACAGCATGTTGTAATTTCTCCCCATTCAAATAATATTCCCTTTTACTGTTTTTTTTTCCCAAGGTGGATGACCTCACACTTTCCGACATTGTATTCCATCTGCCAAACCTTAGCCCATTCGCTTAACCTATCCAAATCTCCTTGCAGCCTCTCTGTGTCCTCTACACAACCCGCTTTCCCACTAATCTTAATGTAATCTGCAAATTTTGTTGCACTACACTCTGTCCCCTCTTCCAGGTCATCTATGTATATTGTAAACAGTTGTGGTCCCAGTACTGATCCCTGTGGCACACCACTAACCACTGATTTCCAACCGGAAAAGGACCCATTTATCCCGACTCTCTGCTTTCTGTTCGCCAGCCAATTCTCTATCCATGCTAATATATTTCCTCTGACTCCGCGTACCTTTATCTTCTGCAGTAACCTTTTGTGTGGCACCTTATCGAATGCCTTTTGGAAATCTAAATACACCACATCCATCGGTACACCTCTATCCACCATGCTCGTTATATCCTCAAAGAATTCCAGTAAGTTAGTTAAACATGATTTCCCTTTCATGAATCCATGCTGCGTCTGCTTGATTGCACTATTCCTATCCAGATGTCCCGCTATTTCTTCCTTAATAGTTTCAAGCATTTTCCCCACTACAGATGTTAAACTAACCGGCCTATAGTTACCTGCCTTTTGCCTGCCCCCTTTTTTAAACAGAGGCGTTACATTAGCTGCTCTCCAATCCGCTGGTACCTCCCCAGAGTCCAGAGAATTTTGGTAGATTATAACAAATGCATCTGCTATAACTTCCGCCATCTCTTTTAATACCCTGGGATGCATTTCATCAGGACCAGGGGACTTGTCTACCTTCAGTCCCATTAGTCTGTCCAGCACTACCTCCCTAGTGACAGTGATCATCTCAAGGTCCTCCCTTCCCACATTCCTATGACCAGCAATTTTTGGCATGGTTTTTGTGTCTTCCACTGTGAAGACTGAAGCAAAATAATTGTTTAAGGTCTCAGCCATTTCCACATTTCCCATTATTAAATCTCACTTTTCATCATCTAAGGGACCAACATTTACTTTAGTCACTCTTTTCCGTTTTATATATCTGTAAAAGCTTTTACAATCTGTTTTTATGTTTTGCGCAAGTTTACCTTCGTAATCTATCTTCCCTTTCTTTATTGCTTTTTTAGTCATTCTTTGCTGTTGCTTAAAATCTTCCCAATCCTCTAGTTTCCCACAAACCTTGGCCACCTTATACGCATTGGTCTTTGATTTGATACTTTCCTTTATTTCCTTGGTTATCCACGGCTGGTTATCTCTTCTCTTGCCGCCCTTCTTTTTCACTGGAATATATTTTTGTTGCGCATTATGAAAGAGCTCCTTAAAAGTCCTCCACTGATCCTCAATTGTGCCACCGTTTAGTCCTTGTTTCCAGTCTACTTCAGCCAACTCTGCCCTCATCCCACTGTAGTCCCCTTTGTTTAAGCATAGTACACTCGTTTCTGACACAACTTCCTCACCCTCAATCTGTATTACAAATTCAACCATATTGTGATCACTCATTCCGAGAGGATCTTTTACGAGGAGATCGTTTATTTTTCCTGCCTCGTTACACAGGACCAGATCCAAAATGGCTTGCTCCCTTGTAGGCTCTGTTACATACTGTTCTAAGAAACAATCCCGTATGCATTCTATGAATTCCTCCTCCAGGCTACCCCCTGCGATTTGAGTTGACCAATCGATATGTAGGTTAAAATCCCCCATAACTACTGCCGTTTATTTTTCACATGTCTCCATTATTCCCTTGATTATTGCCCGCCCCACCATGAAGTTATTATTTGGGGGCCTATAAACTACGCCGACCAGTGACTTTTTCCCCTTACTATCTCTAATCTCCACCCACAATGATTCAACATTTTGTTCATTGGAGCCAATATCATCCCTCACAACTGCCCTGATATCATCCCTTATTAACAGAGCTACCTCACCTCCCTTCCCTTCCTGCCTATCTTTCCGAATCGTCAGATACCCCTGTACGTTTAATTCTCAGTCCTGGCCACCTTGCAACCATGTCTCTGTAATGGCCACCAAATCATACCTATTTGTAATGATTTGTGCCGTCAACTCATTTACTTTATTTCTAATGCTGCGTGCATTTAGGTAGAGTGTTTTCATCCTAGTTTTTAAACCATGATTTTTAGTTTTTACCCCTCCTGCAGCCCTTTTATATTCAGTAGTCCTTTTTGTTTCCTGCCTTTGGTTTCTCTGCCCTCCACTTTTACTCATCTCTTTTCTGTCTTTTGTTTTTGTCTCCTTTTTGTTTCCCTCTGTCTCCCTGTATTGGTTCCCATCCCCCTGCCATATTAGTTTAACTCCTCACCAACAGCACTAGCAAACACTCCCCCTAGGACATTGGTTCCGTTCCTGCCCAAGTGCAGACCGTCTGGTTTGTACTGGTCCCATCTCCCCCAGAACCTGTTCCAATGCCCCATGAATTTGAATCCCTCCCTGCTGCACCACTGCTCAAGCCACGTATTCATCTGTGCTATCCTGCGATCCAAATATACCACATCAACTGGTTCTCCTTTGTCCACTTTACTGGAAACATCCTCAAAAAATTCCATGCTTGACAAATCTTCTGGAATTTTTTGAGGATGTTTCCAGTAAAGTGGACAAAGGAGAACCAGTTGATGTGGTATATTTGGACTTTCAGAAGGCTTTCGACAAGGTCCCACACAAGAGATTAATGTGCAAAGTTAAAGCACATGGGATTGGGGGTAGTGTGCTGACGTGGATTGAGAACTGGTTGTCAGACAGGAAGCAAAGAGTAGGAGTAAACGGGTACTTTTCAGAATGGCAGGCAGTGACTAGTGGAGTGCCGCAAGGTTCTGTGCTGGGGCCCCAGCTGTTTACATTGTACATTAATGATTTAGACGAGGGGATTAAATGCAGTATCTCCAAATTTGCGGATGATACTAAGTTGGGTGGCAGTGTGACCTGCGAGGAGGATGCTATTAGGCTGCAGAGTGACTTGGATAGGTTAGGTGAGTGGGCAAATGCATGGCAGATGAAGTATAATGTGGATAAATGTGAGGTTATCCACTTTGGTGGTAAAAACAGAGAGACAGACTATTATCTGAATGGTGACAGATTAGGAAAAGGGAAGGTGCAACGAGACCTGGGTGTCATGGTACATCAGTCATTGAAGGTTAGCATGCAGGTACAGCAGGCGGTTAAGAAAGCAAATGGCATGTTGGCCTTCATAGCGAGGGGATTTGAGTACAGGGGCAGGGAGGTGTTGCTACAGTTGTACAGGGCCTTGGTGAGGCCACACCTGGAGTATTGTGTACAGTTTTGGTCTCCTAACTTGAGGAAGGACATTCTTGCTATTGAGGGAGTGCAGCGAAGGTTCACCAGACTGATTCCCGGGATGGCGGGACTGACCTATCAAGAAAGATTGGATCAACTGGGCTTGTATTCACTGGAGTTCAGAAGAATGAGAGGGGACCTCATAGAAACGTTTAAAATTCTGACGGGTTTAGACAGGTTAGATGCAGAAAGAATGTTCCCAATGTTGGGGAAGTCCAGAACCAGGGGTCACAGTCTGAGGATAAGGGGTAAGCCATTTAGGACCGAGATGAGGAGAAACTTCTTCACCCAGAGAGTGGTGAACCTGTGGAATTCTCTACCACAGAAAGTAGTTGAGTCCAATTCACTAAATATGTTCAAAAGGGAGTTAGATGAAGTCCTTACTACTCGGGGGATCAAGGGTTATGGCGAGAAAGCAGGAAGGGGGTACTGAAGTTTCATGTTCAGCCATGAACTCATTGAATGGCGGTGCAGGCTAGAAGGGCTGAATGGCCTGCTCCTGCACCTATTTTCTATGTTTCTATGTTTCTACTCTGACTAGCACGTGGCACTGGTAGCAATCCCGAGATTACTACTTTTGAGGTCCTACTTTTTAATTTAACTCCTAGCTCCTTAAATTCGTCTCGTAGGACCTTATCCCTTTTTTTTACCTATGTCGTTGGTACCAATGTGCACCACGACAACTGGCTGTTCTCCCTCCCTTTTCAGAATGTCCTGCACTCGCTCGGAGACATCCTTTACCCTTGCATCCTGGAGTCTCGATTGCGGCCGCAGAAACGCCTATCTATTCCCCTTATGATTGAATCCCCGATCACTGTCGCTCTCCCACTCTTTTTTTATGCCCTCCTGTACAACAGAGCCAGCCACGGTGCCATGAACTTGGCTGCTGTTGCTCTCCCCTAATGAGTCATCTCCCTCAACAGCACTCAAAACAGTGTATCTGTTTTGCAGGGGGATGACCAGATGGGACCCCTGCACTACCTTCTTTGTACTACATGACCTGGTATAACTCTTGGGTTGTTATGCAAAATGTAATGTTGTTGAGTAACCATTCTTTATGTTATTGTTCAGTGACTTCTCCCATGCGGGCTATTTTGGTTTTCCCTGACTGGAAGCTTGCCTTGTGGATTGAAAGGCAGGGAGACCAAGTTATTGCTAAACAATATTATTTTGGCTTAGATGATGAATGAAGAGGCCTTGTGCTTCAGAAAATAAAGCCTTGCCTTTGCGCTGAAGTTTTTAATTTCCTCAACACAAGCATGTTAAATTAAATCTGTTGAACAAATATTTATCTAATTTTACTGATGAAATCTTGAACATACAGAAAGTGAAAAAAGTGCCGACAGGAAAACCATTCTGAAAATGGTTTTCTGTGCTGTGCCACCTGCTAATAATTAAACAAAAGTTTGTATTCTCCTGTGGCTGCACTGATTTGCATATTTCTATATGGTAGCAATGACACTGTGATTATACAGGTTAGCTGGGAGGTTATTTTTTATATGAAGGCAATCCTGAGTAAATTAGGCTTGTGGTTAGAAGACAACGTCGATTTTCTTTGAGTTGCATGCATACCACATAATTCTGCTCAGAAGTTGACCTCAAGGCACTGGAGAAGTACCACCAGCGCTGCCTCCGTAAAATCCTGCAAATCCATTGGCAAGATAGGCGTACCAATGTCGTTCTCTCTCAGGCCAACATCCCCAGTATCGAGGCATTGATCACACTCAATCAGCTCCGATGGACTTTCCATATTGCCCACATGCCTGATACAAGCACTCTACACCGAGCTTCGACACAGCAAGCGAGTCCCAGAAGGGCAGAGAAAACACTTCAAGGGCACCCTCAAAGCCTCCTTGAAAAAATGTAACATCCCTACCAACTCTTGGCAACTCTTGGCTCAAGACTGCTCAAAGTGGAGGAGAAGCATTCGAGAAGGCGCTGAACACTTCGAGTCTCTTCGTCGGGAGCACGCAGAAGCCAAGCACAAACAATGGAAGGAGTGTACGACAATCATCATCATCATAGGCAGTCCCTCGAAATCGAGGAAGACTTTTGCTTCCCCTCTGAGTTCTCGAGTGGCTGTATGGTCCAATGCGGGAATTACAGTCTCTAACAGGTCGTTGAAGGAAAAGGTGGGCGGGGAAGCCTGGTTTGCCGCACGCTCCTTCCGCTGCCTGCGGTTGTTTTCTGCATGCTCTCGGCGACGAGCCGCGAGGTGCTCAGCGCCCTCTCTGATGCTTTTCCTCCACTTTGGGCGGTCTTGGGCCAGGGAATCCCAAGTGCCAGTGGGGATGTTTCACTTCATCGAGGAGGCTTTGAGGGTGTCCTTGAAGCGTTTCCTCTGCCCACTTGGGGCTTGCTTAACCACGTAGGAGTTCTGAGTAGAGCATTTGCTTAGGGTACGACAAACCGACCACCCCACCCGCCCCTTCCTCCGACCACCCCTCCCTCCGACCACCCCACCTGCCCGTCCCTCCAACCACCCCACCCGTCCCTCCGACCACCCCATCCGCCCCTCCCTCCGACCACCCCACCCGCCCCTCCCTCCGACCACCCCACCCGCCCCTCCCTCCGACCACCCCACCCGCCCCTCCCTCCGACCACCCCACCCGCCCCTCCCTCCGACCACCCCACCCGCCCCTCCCTCCGACCACCCCACCCGCCCCTCCCTCCGACCACCCCACCCGCCTCTCCCTCCGACCACCCCTCCCTCCGACCACCCCTCCCTCCGACCACCACACCCGCCCCTCCCTCCGACCGCCCCTCCCTCCGACCGCCCCTCCCTCCGACCGCCCCTCCCTCCGACCGCCCCTCCCTCCGACCACCCCACCCGCCCCTCCCTCCGACCACCCCCTGCCCCACCTGTGACAGAGTCTGTCGATCCCACATTACCTTGGAACCTTAGTCACCTTAGAACTCATTAGTGTGGAGGCAAGTCGTCCAGGGGACTGCCTGAGAAGAATGCACGTGGTAACCAAATTGAGATCTGTACACATGGTTTGCCAAATTTATATTAAAACTAAATGGAAAGTAAGAGTAGGAAAAATACATTCTGAAATTTTTAATACATTTGTTATGAACCATTTGAAATAAGTGTATTGTTTGAAGAATAGCACATTTGATTAACACACTGCAATGCACAAAATCTGATTAGAAAGTTCTGTCAATTCCTCCAAATGAAGTTGAAATTGATCTCCCATCTTAGCTGTTTAAATTATTCCTGTTGCTGTTCTTGCCTGTGGTACTCCACACTGTAGAAAGCGTATGAATTGAAGAATAATAATCAGCACAAGAGGCAATTGTGTTGCTACAGTAGGTTTGACATTGAGTATATAATGAAACCGGTAGTAAATCTTGAATCCAATGAAAAAAGATATTTGGAGTTTAGAAGGATTGTTGAGGGATATCCTTGTAAATATTGCCATCATAACATGCAGAAATCTTCCTGATTCTTTGTTTTTCATTTTAAGGTGAACTGGACGGCTGTTGAAATAAGTAAACCAAGATTTGACTTCTAGGATTTAGATTACAGCAATATCAATATGATTGGTAATGAGCCAAGGCCAGCATAGGTATGGATTCATATTAGTCTAAAACCAGTATGCACTGGATTTACTCCGAAAATTAGATATTGGTGTGGTGAAAGTACTTGTACTTGGTATCAACCGAGCCTTTGCTTTTGGTCTCAATGGTGCAAATGTCTGAGAAACTTAGCAAATGGAGATTTGCTACCAGCTCCTCAAAAGCCTTTTGTTCATTTTTTCTTGGGGCAGGGTTAAGGTTAGAACAGTTTAAAGCAAATGTGTTGGTTGTATTTATAAGATTAACTTTACATATTGTGTGTCTGTCATTTAAAATAGCTGGAATGAGCGGTTTGGATGTGCTACGTTGATGTAAGAGAAAATTAGAATAATGTCTTCTAGACCTGTCAGAAGCACCCACTCACTGATTACTGGAAGCTCCCTCTAGTTGCCAAACACTGCAAGCACTGGCACCATACTGAGCAGATTTCCACTTTTAAGCTTTGGTTTCAAATCTCCAGATACTGCCAGAGCCGGAATTTATATGTCTATAAAACATTCTCAACCCTTGTAGTTGAGTCAGAGAATGAGCATACAACTTTTTCAATCGACATACTGTTCTGAGTTGTCTCTTGCAAGGACCTCTTACTTTTTATGGCTCCATCATACTGCAGCTTCAAAAGAGCTAACAACTCTAAATAACTTTGAATATAAGGCTATGACATTTGAAAATAAATAGTTGCGCCAGAAGTACAGCGGGACATACAACTTAAGCTGTAGGAATACCCAAAATTCATTCACATGTATTTATGGGTTATTTTTTACCAGTACATGAAAACCTAAAGAAATACAAGTCCCTGACGACTACGTGTGCGGAAAGTGTATCTGCCTCCAGCTCCTGATGGACCGCGTTGCGGAATTGGAGCTGAAGGTGGATTCACTCTGGAGCATCCACAATGCTGAGAATGATGTGAATAGCACGTGTAACGAGTTGGTCTTACCGAAGGTAAAGGGTCCACAGCCAGATAGAGAATGGAAGACCAGCAGAAAGAGCAGTGCAAGGAAGGTAGTGCAGCGATCCCCTGCGGTCATCCCCCTGCAAAACAGATGGGTAATGTTGAGGGGGATGACCCATCAGGGGAGGAGCAACAGCAGCCAAGTTCATGGCACCGTGGGTGGCTCTGCTGCACAGGAGGGCAGGAAAAAGAGTGGGTGAGCGATAGTGATCGGGGATTCAATTGTAAGGGGAATAGATAGGCGTTTCTGCGGCCGCAACCGAGACTCCAGGATGGTATGTTGCCTCCCTGGTGCAAGGGTCAAGGATGTTTGTGCGAGGCCCCTTGGGGAAGAGTGACCATAATATGGTGGAATTCTGCATTAGGATGGAGAATGAAACAGTTAATTCAGAGACCATGGTCCAGAACTTAAAGAAGGGTAACTTTGAAGGTATGAGGCATGAATTGGCTAAGATAGATTGGCAAATGATACTTAAGGGGTTGACTGTGGATGGGCAATGGCAGACATTTAGAGACCGCATGGATGAATTACAACAATTGTACATTCCTGTCTGGCGTAAAAATAAAAAAGGGAAGGTGGCTCAACCGTGGCTATCTAGGGAAATCAGGGATACTATTAAAGCCAAGGAAATGGCATACAAATTGGCCAGAAATAGCAGCGAACCTGGGGACTGGGAGAAATTTAGAACTCAGCAGAGGAGGACAAAGGGTTTGATTAGGGCAGGGAAAATGGAGTACGAGAAGAAGCTTGCAGGGAACATTAAGGCGGATTGCAAAAGTTTCTATAGGTATGTAAAGAGAAAAAGGTTAGTAAAGACAAACGTAGGTCCCCTGCAGTCAGAATCAGGGGAAGTCATAACGGGGAACAAAGAAATGGCAGACCAATTGAACAAGTACTTTGGTTCAGTATTCACTAAGGAGGACACAAACAACCTTCCGGATATAAAAGTGGTCAGAGGGTCTATTAAGGAGGAGGAACTGAGGGAAATCTTTATTAGTCGGGAAATTGTGTTGGGGAAATTGATGGGATTGAAGGCCGATAAATCCCCAGGGCCTGATGGACTGCATCCCAGAGTACTTAAGGAGGTGGCCTTGGAAATAGCTGATGCATTGACAGTCATTTTCCAACATTCCATTGACTCTGGATCAGTTCCTATCGAGTGGAGGGTAGCCAATGTAACCCCACTTTTTAAAAAAGGAGGGAGAGAGAAAGCAGGGAATTATAGACCGGTCAGCCTGACCTCAGTAGTGGGTAAAATGATGGAATCAATTATTAAGGATGTCATAGCAGCGCATTTGGAAAATGGTTACATGATAGGTCCAAGTCAGCATGGATTTGTGAAAGGGAGATCATGCTTGACAAATCTTCTGGAATTTTTTGAGGATGTTTCCAATAAAGTGGACAAAGGAGTACCAGTTGATGTGGTATATTTGGACTTTCAGAAGGCTTTCGACAAGGTCCCACACAGGAGATTAATGTGCAAAGTTAAAGCACATGGGATTGGGGGTAGTGTGCTGACGTGGATTGAGAACTGGTTGTCAGACAGGAAGCAAAGAGTAGGAGTAAATGGGTACTTTTCGGAATGGCAGGCAGTGACTAGTGGGGTACCGCAGGGTTCTGTGCTGGGGCCCCAGCTGTTTACATTGTACATTAATGATTTAGACGAGGGGATTAAATGTAGTATCTCCAAATTTGCGGATGACACTAAGTTGGGTGGCAGTGTGAGCTGCGAGGTGGATGCTATGAGGCTACAGAGTGACTTGGATAGGTTAGGTGAGTGGGCAAATGCATGGCAGATGAAGTATAATGTGGATAAATGTGAGGTTATCCACTTTGGTGGTAAAAACAGAGAGACAGACTATTATCTGAATGGTGACAGATTAGGAAAAGGGAAGGTGCAACGAGACCTGGGTGTCATGGTACATCAGTCATTGAAGGTTGGCATGCAGGTACAGCAGGCGGTTAAGAAAGCAAATGGCATGTTGGCCTTCATAGCGAGGGGATTTGAGTACAGGGGCAGGGAGGTGTTGCTACAGTTGTACAGGGCCTTGGTGAGGCCACACCTGGAGTATTGTGTACAGTTTTGGTCTCCTAACTTAAGGAAGGACATTCTTGCTATTGAGGGAGTGCAGCGAAGATTCACCAGACTGATTCCCGGGATGGTGGGACTGACCTATCAAGAAAGACTGGATCAACTGGGCTTGTATTCACTGGAGTTCAGAAGAGTGAGAGGGGACCTCATAGAAACGTTTAAAATTCTGACGGGTTTGGACAGGTTGGATGCAGGAAGAATGTTCCCAATGTTGGGGAAGTCCAGAACCAGGGGTCACAGTCTAAGGATAAGGGGTAAGCCATTTAGGACCGAGATAAGGAGAAACTTCTTCACCCAGAGAGTGGTGAACCTGTGGAATTCTCTACCACAGGAAGTAGTTGAGGCCAATTCACTAAATATATTCAAAAGGGAGTTAGATGAAGTCCTTACTACTCGGGGATCAAGGGGTATGGCGTGAAAGCAGGAAGTGGGTACTGAAGTTCATGTTCAGCCATGAACTCATTGAATGGCGGTGCAGGCTAGAAGGGCTGAATGGCTGCTCCTGCACCTATTTTCTATGTTTCTATGTTTCTATGTCTCGGAGTGGGTGCAGGACATTCTGAAAAGGGAGGGTGAACAGCCAGTTGTCGTGGTGCACATTGGTACTAACAACATCGGTAAAAAAATGGGATGAGGTCCGACGAGGCAAATTTAGAGAGCTAGGAGCTAAATTTAAAACGCAGGACCTCAAAAGTAGTAATCTCAGATTTGCTACCAGTGCCACGTGCTAGTCAGAGTAGGAATCGCAGGATACGTGGCTTGAGGAGTGGTGCAGAAGGGAGGGATTCAAATTCCTGGGGCATTGGAACCGGTTCTGGGGGAGGTGGGACCAGTACAAACCGGACGGTCTGCACCTGTGCAGGACTGGAACCAATGCCCTAGGGGGAGTGTTTGCTAGTGCTGCTGGGGATGAGTTAAACTAATATGGCAGGGGGATGGGAACCAATGCAGGGAGACACAGGGAAATAAAAAGGAGGCAGAAGCAAAATATAGAAAGGAGAAGAGTTAAAAGTGGAGGGCAGAGAAACCCAAGGCAAAAAACAAAAACAGCCACATTACAGCAAAATTCTAAAGGGGCAAAGTGTGTTTTAAAAAAAACAAGCCTGAAGGTTCTGTGCCTCAATGCTAGGAGGATTAGGAATAAGGTGGATGAATTAACTGCACAGATAGCAGTTAACGGATACGATGTGATTGGCATCACGGACACATAGCTCCAGGGGGACCAAGGCTGGGAACTCAACATCCAAGGGTATTCAGCATTTAGGAAGGATAAACAGAAAGGAAAAGGAGGCGGAGTGGCGTTGCTGTTTAAAGAGGAAATTAATGCAATTGTAAGGAAGGACATTAGCTTGGATGATGTGGAATCGGTATGGGTGGAGCTGTGGAATACCAAAGGGCTGAGAATGCTAGTGGGTGTTGTGTACAGACCAGCAAAGAGTAGTAGTGAGGTTGGGGACAGCATCAAGCTAGAAATAAGGGATATGTGTAATAAAAGTACAGCAGTAATCATGGGCGACTTGAATCTACACATTGATTGGACTAACCTAACTGGTTGCAGTGCGGTGGAGGAGGATTTCCTGGAGTGTATTAGGAATGGTATTCGAGACCAATATGTCGAGGAACCAACCAGGGAGCTGGCCATCCTAGACTGGGTGATGTGTAATGAGAAGGGACTAATTAGAAATCTTGTTGTGCGAGGCCCCTTGAGGAAAAGTGACCATAATATGGTAGAATTCTTTATTAAGATGGAGAGTGACACAGTTAATTCGGAAGCTAGGGTCCTGAACTTAAGGAAAGGTAACTTCGATGGTATGAGGCGTGAATTGGCTAGAATAGACTGGCAAACGATACTAAAAGGGTTGACGGTGGATAAGCAATGGCAAACATTTAAAGATCACATGGATGAACTTCAGCAAATGTACATCCCTGTCTGGAGTAAAAATAAAACTGGGAAGGTGGCTCAACCGTGGCTAACAAAGGAAATTAAGGATAGTGTAAAGGCCAAGGAAGAGGCATATAAATTGGCTAGAAAAAGCAACAAACTTGAGGACTGGGAGAAATTTAGAATTCAACAGAGGAGGAGGATTAAGGGTTTAATTAAGAGGGAGAAAATAAAGTACGAGAGGAAGCTTGCAGGGAGTATAAAAACTGACTGCAAAAGCTTCTATAAATATGTGAAGAGAAAAAGATTAGTGAAGACAAACGTAGGTCCCTTGCAGTCGGATTCAGGTGAAATTATAATGGGGAACAAAGAAATGGCAGACCAATTGAACCAATACTTTGGTTCTGTCTTCACGAAGGAAGTTACAAATAACCTTCCGAAGGTACTAGGGGACAGTGGGTCTAGTGAGAAGGAGGAACTGAAGGATATCCTTATTAGTCAGGAAATTGTGTTAGGGAAATTGATGGGATTGAAGGCCGATAAATCCCCGGGGCCTGATTGTCTGCATCCCAGAGTGCTCAAGGAAGTGGCCCTAGAAATAGTGGATGCATTGGTGATCATTTTCCAACAGTCTATCGACTCTGGATCGGTTCCCATGGACTGGAGGGTAGTTAATGTAACACCACTTTTTAAAAAAGGAGGGAGAGAGAAAACAGGTAATTATAGACCGGTTAGTCTGACATCAGTAGTGGGGAGAATGTTGGAATCGATCATGAAGGACGAAATAGCAGCGCATTTGGAAAGCGGTGACAGGATCGGATCAAGTCAGCATGGATTTATGAAAGGGAAATCATGCTTGACGAATCTTCTGGAATTTTTTGAGGATGTAACTAGCAGAGTGGGCAAGGGAGAATCAGTGGATGTGGTGTATTTGGACTTTCAGAAGGCTTTTGACAAGCTACCGCACAAGAGATTGTTGTGCAAAGTCAAAGCACATGGTATTGGGGGTAATGTACTGATGTGGATAGGGAACTGGTTGGCAGACAGGAAGCAGAGAGTCGGGATAAACGGGTCCTTTTCAGAATGGCAGGCAGTGACTAGTGGAGTGCCGCAGGGCTCAGTGCTGGGACCCCAGCTCTTTACAATATACATTAACGATTTGGATGAAGGAATTGAGTGTAATATCTCCAAGTTTGCAGGTGACACTAAACTGGGTGGCGGTGTGAGCTGTGAGGAGGACGCAAAAAGTCTGTAGGGTGACTTGGACAGGTTAGGTGAGTGGGCAAATGCATGGCAGATGCAGTATAATGTGGATAAATGTGAGGTTATCCATTTTTGGGGCAAAAACACAAAGGTAGAATATTATTTGAATGGTAGCAGACTAGGAAAACTGGAGGTGCAGCGAGACCTGGGTGTCATGGTTCATCAGTCACTGAAAGTGGGCATGCAGGTACAGCAGGCGGTAAAGAAGGCAAATGGTCTGTTGGCCTTCATAGCTAGGGGATTTGAGTATAGGAGCAGGGAGGTCTTACTGCAGTTGTACAGGGCCTTAGTGAGGCTTTACCTGGAATATTGTGTACAGTTTTGGTGGTCTAATCTGAGGAGGGAGTGCAGCGAAGGTTCACCAGACTGATTCCAGGGATGGCTGGGCTGTCATATGAGGAGAGACTGGATCAACTGGGTCTGTATTCACTGGAGTTTAGAAGGATGAGAGGGGATCTCATAGAAACATATAAGATTCTGACAGGACTGGACAGGTTAGATGTGGGAAGAATGTTCCCGACGTTTGGGAAGTCCAGAACCAGGGGTCATAGTCTTAGGATGAGGGGTAGGCCGTTTAGGACTGAGATGAGAAACTTCTTCAGTCAGAGAGTTGTTAACCTGTGGAATTCCCTGCCGCAGAGTGTTGTTGAGGCCAGTTCATTGGATATATTCAAGAGGGAGTTAGATATGGTCCTTACGGCTAAAGGGATCAAGGGGTATGGAGAGAAAGCAGGAAAGGGATACTGAGGGAATGATCAGCCATGATCTTATTGAATGGCGGTGCAGGCTCGAAGGGCCGAATGGCCTAATCCTGCACCTATTTTTCTATGTTTTTATGAAGACACATAATTTATTTTCTGAAGAGTGTCTGTGAGGCCAAATGCTTTTTGCCAATTTTAACTGTTTAAAAGTGCCAGACTTGGAAGACTAGTTCCCTGTCCGATGAGGCTTTTGTACACTTCTGTTGCTTTTGGACCATTTACAAGAAAAAGCTTTTTATCTGATGGTGATCTTTCTCTTATCTGCAATCTAAATATCTTTCTTGCTCTCTTTTTTTTGTTTGTTTTATAAGTATTATGCACAATGCTCCATTGAAGCTAAATGTATTATCTGTGTGCAAAAGCATTAACCACTCTAGCAATTGTGCTATAGGTACATTCCTATACATCTGGAATACCAGCTTATATCAGGACATCTGTGACCTGGAGCACCCCTTTATGAATCAGTCCTCTGCATCAGCTTTCAATCCAAAATACAAAAATAATGATTATTATTCAATGCTATTATTTATTTATTATATACTTTGAACCTTCAGAATGTGAAGAATGTAGGTTACAGTGACTGCTTTCCTTGTGATAATGGCAAGATGGGAAATTGCACAGTGTTGCCAGTAGTTATCGCATGCATTCTTTTTGACTCCTTTGTGCAAGGTAAGTTTACCATCTGCATTGTTATTGTAATGTACTCCAGCACTCAACTTAGTATTACCATTCTACAGTGAGGTTTCTTTACACCGGTCTTTACCGTGTCATATGGCTGAGTAATAACCTGACGCCTTGATGTAGAATGCAATTTTCCTGGCTGTCATGGCAAAGATAATCGAATTAATTAGCAGCAGACAAATAATGTTTGTGTATTTGCGTATACAGTATTTGTGAGTTATATTAAAATTCAACTGTTGGGGACATTGTATTGGAGGTAAAAGGTGGAGAAAGACAAAATAGTCTGTATTTTTGTATTTTAAGTACCTTTAAAATGCCTGAGCTACGTGTCTAAAATATTCAAGTAGAATGTATAATTAATCTTATACTGAGGTTCGGTTGTGCGTAAAATATTTTGAACCACACTGTTTCATTTGGCCTGGCAGGGTTATACTGTGAATAGTAGGAATGTCTGTTGGATGGTTAGATGTATACCTTGGAACTTCCCTACAAGTCCATGTGAAAATACAGAACCATGAAGAGCATTATATAAAATGAATAGTAAAGGACATCTGAAATCTATTTTCTCTAATGACTCCATAGAATCATAAAGTAGTACAGCACAGAAGGAGGCCATTTGGCCCAATGAGTCTGCGTCATTCCCCCACACCTGCCCCATATCCCTGCAATTTTTTTCTCCTATTTAGCCAATTCCCTTTTGAAAGCTACAGGTGCAGCGTCCCGAATCCAGAACCCTCAGGACTGAGGCCGTTCCAGATTTTGTCTTTTGCCGGATTTTGGAGCTCAGGTTCGGGTATTTCCATATTTCCGAACATCAAAGTGAGGTGGAGGGTGGGGTGGGGGGTCGGGGGGCGGGTGGGGGTCGCCGGTCGGGTGGGGGGGGGGGCGGGGGTCGCTGGTTGGGGCCTCGCTGCCGAGGAGCTGTTCACGGGGGGCCTGCCGCCAAGGAGCTGTTCACGGGGGGGCCCCGCCCACCGAGGAGCTGTTCCTGGGGGGCCCCACCGAGGAGCTGTTCCTGGGGGGCCCCACCGAGGAGCTGTTCACGGGGGGCCCCGCCCACCGAGGAGCTGTTCACGGGGGGCCCCGCCCACCGAGGAGCTGTTCACGGGGGGCCCCGCCCACCGAGGAGCTGTTCACGGGGGGCCCCACCCACCGAGGAGCTGTTCACGGGGGGCCCCGCCCACCGAGGAGCTGTTCACGGGGGGCCCCACCGAGGAGCTGTTCACGGGGAGCCCCGCCCACCGAGGAGCTGTTCACGGGGGGCCCCACCGAGGAGCTGTTCACTGGGGCCCCACCGAGGAGCTGTTTACTGGGGCCCCACCGAGGAGCTGTTCACGGGGGGGGCCCCACCGAGGAGCTGTTCACGGGGGGGGCACCACCGAGGAGCTGTTCACGGGGGGCCCCGCCCACCGAGGAGCTGTTCACGGGGGGCCCCGCCCACCGAGGAGCTGTTCACGGGGGGCCCCACCGAGGAGCTGTTCACGGGGGGCCCCACCGAGGAGCTGTTCACGGGGGGCCCCACCGAGGAGCTGTTCACGGGGGGCCCTACCGAGGAGCTGTTCACGGGGTGGGCACCACCGAGGAGCTGTTCACGGGGTGGGCACCACCGAGGAGCTGTTCACGGGGGGCCCCACCGAGGAGCTGTTCACGGGGGGCCCCACCGAGGAGCTGTTCACGGGGGGCCCCACCGAGGAGCTGTTCACGGGGGGCCCCACCGAGGAGCTGTTCACGGGGGGCCCCACCGAGGAGCTGTTCACGGGGGGCCCCACCGAGGAGCTGTTCACGGGGGGCCCCACTGAGGAGCTGTTCACAGGGGGGGCCCGCCGCCGAGGAGGTGTTTGCGGTGGCAAGGGGTGGTGTGGTGAGGCCCGAGATCCGGTGGCGGCACCTCGAGGTCGGCAGGGTCCGGATTCCAGAACATTTTACGGATTCCGGACTACCCTGTCACCAATTGGTTCGGATTCCGGAACTCCGGATTTTGGATGCTGCACCTGTGCTTGTGAATCTGTTTCCATCACCCTATCAGGCAGTGCATTCCAAACCCTAACCACTTATTGTGTAAAAATATTTTTCCTCATGTTGCCTTTGGATCTTTTGCCAATAACCTTTCATTGGTGCCCTCTGGTTATCAACTTTCAGCCATTGGTAAACAGGTTGCCCTTTACTCGCTCTTCTTAAAACGCCTCCATCAAATCTCTTAGCCATCTCGGCTCCAATCCATGACAACTCTATCCTTGTCCAATCTTTATGGTAGCCCATTTAGTTCCCTCATCTCCAACTTTTAATTCAGAAACCAAGGTGCATGGTGAAAAGCCATTGTGCAGTGCCAAAACAAGGTTGAAAAAAGTAAAAGATGATCAGGCACTTTGAAGGCTTTTTTCAGGCAGGTAAGTAACTCTTTTCCTCTGCTTAGTTTAAATATCAAAATTTGCCGCTCCTTTTTTTTTAAAAAAAAGACCCAGGCTACATTGAGTCCCTAACTAATTTGTTTTAAAGTTATTTGTACGAACTAAAACTTGCTATATGAACTTGAGTTTTACGTTTAGTTCATAGATGACTAGCTTGCTTAATTCATGTTACTCTGTCAATGAAGGGAGTTGGAAAAACTTGTTGATGTCAAGGGAAGTTGAGGTGGTGATTGGGACTGAAACTGGTCTCTGCTAATTCCAGTAATGGAGACGAGCGCTAGTGCGAAGCCATTGCCCTGATAGCTAACTCAGGACAGCACCAAGAGAGTGTTCATTTTTATCCTCCTGCCACAGAGATTCCATGTCAAGTTTCCAATGGACTGCCTCAGCACTCAGTATTGGACTGGAGTTATACTGAGGCACACTGAACTCAAAGTGGCGTGAGACGACATCCTCGAAGTTCTTCTCACACCACTTCATGTAGTAAGTTTGAAAGTCTGATCAAGACTGGCCACCTGAGTTATGCTGCTACTGTGTGTGGAACCGCACTGCATTCATACAAAGGTGCAGTATAACTACATCCGTGATCATATTGAAAAGGAATAATCAATAAGTGGCAACTAATGAGGAAAGAATGAGTCAAATACTCCTCTTGCCTGATAAGACATTGGCTACAACACTGGCATCTATCTGACAATGTGGAAAACTTCCCAGGTATGTCCTGTTCACAAAAAGCAGGACAGATCCAATCCGGCCAATTACAACTCCAGCAATCTACTGTCAATCATCAGCAAAGTGATGGAAGGTCGACTGTGCTATCAAGCAGCACTTACTCACCAATAACCTGCTCACTGATGCTCAGTTTGGGTTGCGGCTCCAGACCTCAGTACAGCCTTGGTCCAAACCTGGATAAAAGAGCTGAATTCTAGAGGTGAGGTGAGAGGAACCGCCCTTGACATCAAGGCAGAATTTGATCGAGTATGGCATCAAGAAACCCGAGTAAAATTGAAGTCAATGGGAATCGGGGGGGAAAGCTTTCCACTAGCTGAAACTCTCCATACCTAGCACAAAGGAGGATGGTTGTGGTTGTTGGAGGTCAATCATCCCAGCCCCAGAATATTGCTGCAGGAGTTCCTCAGGGCAGTGACTTAGGCCCAACCATCTTCAGCTGCTTCATCAATGACCTTCCCTCCATCATAAGGTCAGAAGTGGGGATGTTTGCTGGTAATTGCACAATGCAATTCGCAACTTCAGAAAATGAAGCAGTCCATGCCCGTGTGCAGCAAGACCTGAGCAACATTAAGGCTTGGGCTGATAATAAGAACATAACATAAGAATTAGGAACAGGAGTAGGCCATCTAGCCCCTCGAGCCTACTCCGCCATTGAACAAGATCATGGCTGATCTGGCCGTGGACTCGGCTCCACTTACCCGCCTGCTCCCCGTAACCCTCAATTCCCTTATTGGTTAAAATTCTATCTCTGTGATTTGAATACATTCAATGAGCTAGCCTCAACTGCTTCCTTGGGCAGAGAATTCCACAGATTCACAACCCTCTGGGAAAGGAAATTCCTTCTCAACTCGGTTTTAAATTGGCTCCCCCGTATTTTGAGGCTGTGCCCCCTAGTTCTAGTCTCCCCGACCAGTGGAAACAAGCTCTCTGCCTCTATCTTGTCTATCCCTTTCATTATTTTAAATGTTTCTATAATATCACCCCTCATCCTTCTGAACTCCAACGAGTAAAGACCCAGTCCACTCAATCTATCATCATAAGGTAACCCCCTCATCTTCGGAATCAGCCTCGTGAATCGTCTCTGTACCCCCTCCAAAGCTAGTATATCCTTCCTTAAGTAAAGTGACCAAAACTGCATGCAGTTCTCCAGGTGCGGCCTCACCAATACCCAGTACAATTGCAGCAGGATCTCCCTGCTTTTGTACTCCATTCCTCGCAATGAAGGCCAACATTCCATTTGCCTCCTGATTACCTGCTGCACCTGCAAACTAACTTTTTGGGATTCAGAGTTTCATGCACAAGGACCCCCAGGTCCCTCTGCACCGCAGCATGTTGTAATTTCTCCCCATTCAAATAATATTCCCTTTTACTGTTTTTTTTTCCAAGGTGGATGACCTCACACTTTCCGACATTGTATTCCATCTGCCAAACCTTAGCCCATTCGCTTAACCTATTTAAATCTCTTTGCAGCCTCTCTGTGTCCTCTACACAACCTGCTTTCCCACTAATCTTTGTGTCATCTGCAAATTTTGTTACACTACACTCTGTCCCCTCTTCCAGGTCATCTATGTATATCGTAAACAGTTGTGGTCCCAGTACCGATCCCTGTAGCACACCACTAACCACCGATTTCCAACCTGAAAAGGATCCATTTATCCTGACTCTCTGCTTTCTGTTAGCCAGCCAATTCTCTATCCACGCTAATACATTTCCTCTGACTCCGTGTATCTTTATCTTCTGCAGTAACCTTTTATGTGGCACCTTATCGAATGCCTTTTGGAAATCTAAATACACCACATCCATTGGTACACCTCTATCCACCATGTTCGTTATATCCTCAAAGAATTTCAGTAAATTAGTTAAACATGATTTCCCCTTCATGAATCCATGTTGCGTCTGCTTGATTGCACTATTCCTATCTAGATGTCCCGCTATTTCTTCCTTAATGATAGCTTCAAGCATTTTCCCCACTACAGATGTTAAACTAACCTGCCTTTTGTCTGCCCCCTTATTTAAACACAGTCGTTACATTAGCTGCTTCCCAATCCACTGGTACCTCCCCAGAGTCCAGAGAATTTTGGTAGATTATAACAAATGCATCTGCTATAACTTCCACCATCTCTTTTAATACCCTGGGATGCATTTCATCAGGACCAGGTGACTTGTCTACCTTAAGTCCCATTAGCCTGTCCAGCACTACCACCCGAGTGATAGTGATTGTCTCAAGGCCCTCCCTTCTCACATTCCTGTGACCAGCAATTTTTGGCATGGTTTTTGTCTTCCACTGTGAAGACCGAAGCAAAATAATTGTTTAAGGTCTCAGCCATTTCCACATTTCCCATTATTAAATCCCCCTTCTCATCTTCTAAGGGACCAACATTTACTTTAGTCACTCTTTTCCGTTTTATATATCTGTAAAAGCTTTTACTATCTGTTTTTATGTTTTGCGCAAGTTTACTTTCGTAATCTATCTTTCCTTTCTTTATTGCTTTCTTAGTCATTCTTTGCTGTTGTTTAAAATTTTCCCAATCTTCTATTTTCCCACTAACCTTGGCCACCTTATACGCATTGGTTTTTAATTTGATACTCCTTTATTTCCTTGGTTATCCATGGCTGGTTATCCCTTCTCTTACTGCCCTTCTTTTTCACTGGGATATATTTTTGTTGAGCACTATGAAAGAGCTCCTAAAAGTCCTCCACTGTTCCTCAATTGTGCCACCGTTTAGTCTGTGTTTCCAGTCTACTTTAGCCAACTCTGCCCTCATCCCACTGTAGTCCCCTTTGTTTAACATAGTACGCTTGTTTGAGACACTACTTCCTCACCCTCAATCTGTATTACAAATTCAACCATACTGTGATCACTCATTCCGAGAGGATCTTTTACTAGGAGATTGTTTATTATTTCTGTCTCATTACACAGGACCAGATCTAAGATCGCTTGCTCCCTTGTAGGTTCTGTAACATACTGTTCTAAGAAACAATCCCGTATGCATTCTATGAATTCCTCCTCAAGGCTACCCCGTGCGATTTGATTTGACCAATCAATATGTAGGTTAAAATCTCCCATGATTACTGCCGTTCCTTTTTCACATGCCTCCATTATTCGCTTTATTATTGCCCGCCCCACCGTGAAGTTATTATTTGGGAGCCTATAAACTACGCCCACCAGAGACTTTTTCCCCTTACTATCTCTAATCTCCACCCACAATGATTCAACATTTTGTTCATTAGAGCCAATATCGTCTCTCACAACTGCCCTGATATCATCCTTTATTAATAGAGCTACCCCACCTCCTTTCCCTTCTTTTCTATCTTTCCGAATCGTCAGATACCCCTGTATGTTTAATTCCCAGTCTTGGCCACCCTGCAACCAAGTTTCTGTAATGGCCACCAAATCATATCCATTTGTAATGATTTGTGCCGTCAACTCATTTACTTTATTTCGAATGCTGCGTGCGTTTAGAGAGTGTTTTAATACTAGTTTTTAAACCATGATTTTTAGTTTTGACCCCTCCTGCTGCCCCTTTATATTCATACTATTGTCCCTTCCTGTCACCTTGTGGTTTACACTTACCCCAGTGCTACTCTGCTCTGTTGCCTCCTGCCTTTTGCATTCTTTCTTGGGATCCTGTTCATCTGAGCTCTCACCCATTCTAACTAGCTCAGAGCCCTCTCCTGTGTTCCGAATACTCCTTGCATTGAGGCACCGAGCTTTCATGCTTGCCTTTTTATTACACTTTGACCCTTTAGAATTTTGCTGTACAGTGGCCCTTTTTGTTTTGTTTCTTGGGTTTCTCTG
Source organism: Pristiophorus japonicus (assembly GCF_044704955.1). Lineage (NCBI taxonomy): Eukaryota > Metazoa > Chordata > Chondrichthyes > Pristiophoridae > Pristiophorus > Pristiophorus japonicus. Next base: position 323,091,549 of record NC_091979.1, read on the forward strand.
CCCTCCACTTTTACTCATCTCCTTTCTGTCTTTTGGTTTTGTCTCCTTTTTGGTGGCAAGTAACATTCGTGCCACAAAAGTGCCAGGCAATGACCATCTCCATCAACAAGCGAGAGTCTAACCACCACCTCTTGATATTCAACGGCATTACCATTGATGCATTACCCACTATCAACATTCTGGGGGTCGTCATTGACCAGAAACTTGACTGGACCAGCCACATTAAATACTGTGGCAACAAGAGCTGGGTATTCTGTGGCAAGTGTCTCACCTCATGACTCCCCAAAGCCTTTCCACCATCTACAAGGCACAAGTCAGGAGTGTGATGGAATACTCTCCACTTGCCTGGATGAGTGCAGCTCCAACAACACTCAAGAAGCTCAACACCATCCAGGACAAAGCAGTCCACTTGATTGGCACCCCATCCACCACCTTAAACATTCACTCCCTCCACCACCAGCGCACTGTGGCTGCAGTGTGTACCATCTGTAAGGTGCACTGCACCAACTTGCCAGGGCTGTTTCGGCAGCACCTCCCAAATCTGCAAGCTCTCCTACCTAGAAGGACAAAGGCAGCAGGTACATGGGAGTGCCATCACCTGCAAGTTCCCCTCCAAGTCACATTCTGACTCGGAAATATATTGCCGTTCCTTCATCGTCACTGACTCAAAATCCTGGAACTTCCTCCTAACAGCACTGTGGGAGTACCTTCACCACAAGCACTGCAGCGGTTCAAGAAGGCGGCTCACCACCTTCTCAAGGGCAATTAGGGATGGTCAATAAACGCTGGCCTTGCGAGCGACGCCCATATCCCGGAACATATTTTTAAAAAAACTGAACCAGGAAGTAACGGGGTTAGGAAATAGTAAGCCAGGTTTTAAAAGCCAGAAGACTCTGGAAAGAAGCAAACATTGAGGGAGGTCATAGTTCCATGGTTTGTGGTACTGGGAAAGAATTTAATTGGAACAATAGTCCATCTAATAAGTCTAGATTTCAACATAGTGAGAAAAGCTTGTACATTTGGAACTTGGAAGGAACAACAGCAAAAAGTTCAATTAAGCACTAACCCATAATATCATCAATTAAAATTGTTAGTGACAAAAAGAGATGTGATGGGAAAAAGCTGGAGACACGACATGAGAGACAATCAACTCTCCAACATCAAGCTTTTGTTGTCCAGGAACATGGGTGAGGTGTTTAAGAGCCTTTCTAATATGGACAGAGGTAAGGGTTGTTGCGGTGAGAAGAATTTAGGATGAAAGAGAGAGATTCTTGGAGGCAGCTTCAGCATCAAAGATGTGAGAATTCCATTTGAGATTGGAGGAGATAGTGAGGTCATGAAGATCAGTAGGTGAAGAAGGACTTAATGACATGCTGGTTAGTCTAGAGACATATCAAAAAACTGTCTTGAAGAAAGGAAAGAATTTTGACTTATTCTCTCATCAAAGAGCATGGAGGCAATCAAGACCAAGTGATTCAACCACTAGTTGCACTGGAGGTTGTGTATGTGTGAGTGGATTAATCAGCAAAAGAGTGTATAGGTTTGGATGATAGGTAGAGATCAGGATATGAAGGAACAGAGGGGAGAGAGGATGTTCAGTGGAGTTAATTGAACAAGAGCTGGAGGATAAGTCATCAAATGACAGCAGATAGAACAATTTTAGGAGTAGTTAAATAGCACTGACTACAACCCTGCTGACTGACCATATGATGGTAATTTGTTCAGAAGTGCACTGGGTTAGATCTGGCAAAGGCTTTGTAGATGTCCACTGCATTGACTGATGATTCACCAAAGTGCTCAAGAGCAGAAGGTGCCTCCAACAGAAGGAGCAAAATGACCAGTGAAGCAGGTATACCATGGAAATGACTACTGCAGTCGATGGTACTGTTCTTGCTTTAAGGCACACTACTAGCTTAGAGTAGCCGAGCTTTACTCTTTAACCAGTCCTGTCACTGACTTGGGAATACCTGATGTGGATACTAGGTGGCCAGAGAGAAAAAGTGTTATACTCCCAATACTTGCATCCTCCACTTTGACAGCTACAAAATCACTGCCCGTCATTGAACTCCAAATGTTTAACCATTCTAGACCAGTAGTTTTCAAACATTTAGGTTGAGACCCCTGCAAATATTGACACAGTTCTGCAGACCCCTTGTCCTAAATCCCAAAGACCATGTCAGCTGCCCACCGGTAAACAGTGCTGCCTTTGCAAGTAAATTGGCTCAGTATTGATACTAGCAACACAAGCAATGTTTGTCAAAGACTGAAAAGTACAGAGAGAAATTAAATATAGAATTCTCAAGACATGCTGGTGCAGTTAGGCACACTAGGGGTGTTAGTGTTGAGATGTGCTTGCTTCACCTTGCCCAACAAATGATTCATGAGGCAATGATTGACTGGATGGTAGCAAGCCAAAGTCTTTTTGAAAACAAATTCTCGGGTGAAGTGCGTCATGACTGGAAGATTGGCTTCAGATGGTGGAACAGGGGGAATGGGGAGGAAGCATAATTCAGAGCTGATTTGTTCAGTATTATTGGATAAGCTCATAATGACCGTGATGGCCAGGCCTATAAGCAGCTAGCAGTCTGTATGACACATGGGCCCCCATTATGGATCTTGTCTGTCATCCCTGGTTTGACATGTATAGGCTGCTGCTTGTTTCACAGCAGGATCAGCAAGAAGCACTGCTGATATGTTAGTGCATATACAAAATAACAGGTAATCAGCCATCCTGGCTATCAGCACAATGCACAGAATAACATGTACTTTAAGCACCAGACACTGTTTGACATTATTTCAAATTGTTTGCTGACATGGTTTTTGTTCTGTAATGCAGTTGCACATTGAGATATTTAACTTTAGTAAGACTCTCTCCTGTTGTTTCCAGTGTAGCACTGAACTAGAGAATTAATCCAAGAAAAAAAAAACTTTTTTTCAAGTATTAACTAAATAATTTAATCACGGTTTTATAGCCCAGTATTGATTTGAGCTACATCTCCAAACAGTGAGTAGTACGATGTGCACAGATTCAGAGCAGTTTAATTGTATAACAAAAAAAATAATGATTTAATACCAAATATATACTTATAATAGTGATTGTCCATTAGGTCGCATCTCTCTTGATTTGACATCTCGTGCAGCCAAAGCTTAGTGTGGAGGCTGTAATTTGCATGACTAATGTCGATAAGGGCAAATGATCTCCGGACCACTCCAAATAAGGGGTTGGTGGTACCATATGCCCCTAGAGTGCTGAATGGTATTAATGCCGCTTTTTTTCCTCCTCTTAACAATCTTGTGGATCATCTGAGATTATCTCATGGCCTAGTTGGAAAATCTTTAGATAAATTGATGTTTACATTTGCTGTGTCTGTTATGTGTGCTTTAATGAAAAAAAATTGATTATGACATGATTTCAAATTATGCAGAAAGTAGAAATATTTACTTTGTTGTCATTCTGTGATGGAATCATACTGCAAGTGATGTAATAAGCAGGTTGTATTATATACCCTGTTAGGGAGGGCTCCTTAAGTCTGCAATTCAAAATTGCCTTTTTGATCGGGCTGATTTGAGATGGAGGGGGTGGGAGGGAGGGAGATTAAAGGTGGAATAAAAACAACAAATGTAGATAAAGCTACATTTTCATTTTACACATTTATAGCTATTTCATGGACATTAGGTCATACATTTTAGATAGATTTGTAATGAGTCATCCTGTTGTAAAATTACCTTTTCATTCTTCAGGTTTTTATACCCAAGAACACTTGTGCTTATGAATTATTTTTTTAAAATGTGATTGTGTATCTATCTGTTTCTGTTGTCGCTGACTAAAGTTGGGCTCTGTTTCTTTCATCAGGACAGCTATGGTTGCAGTCTTGCGTCAGTGTCTGCACCTAACCTGTTCAATACAGGGGTATGAAATTCCTACATTTCCTTCGTCAACTTTCAAACCATGCATGACATTATGTTGACCTGTGTTTGTGTTTCACCTACACATCCCTTTATTTGAGCATGATGAGCACAATTCATATTACTGTACTGACATTAGAACATTGAAACACCCATTTGAATGCAATAAGGGAATGCATTTGAACTCACTATTGTCTTTAATCCCTAAAACACCATTTACCCAGTCATTATGCACTTTACATTGATAGCACCGTACTAGATAAAATATTCTAATATTGGTAAATTTAAACAATATATAGCAATGGTTTAATTTACCTTCAGGTAGGTTATTGTAACTTAGCCAATGTTTTATAGGTAACCACATTAACTTAGAGGTAGTTTCGTACTGTGATCCATGACTATTGCGAACAAAATTGAGACAGCCCAAACTAATTTCCAGTGTTGTCACTGAGATTTTTGGTACCAGTATGTTATAGGAAATGTTGCACTTAAACCTGTGCACTTGGGATATTCCACTATCCTACTTGGACAATACTTTTGATTCAGATACAACTCCAGTTTGGATGGGTAAAATGTATAAGTTAATTGTACTGTTCGAATTTTTTTTTCAGTTTAGTATGAAAATGTCTTCATATACCATTATGATTTACTAATATCCTAGTGGCAAAACTGTTGTAGGATTCTCTCAGCCAGTAAGTAGACTTTTATCCCATCAGTTTGTGCTGGATTTGAACACAGGTTCCAGAAATGAAAGACCATTGTCTGGCCCAGTCTCTACAGGCTGCTGTTAATTGTAACTGCTTAAATCTGCATGACTAGAAATTAACTTCTTCCCTTCTGATGGGAGGGGAACAGTTCATTTTCCCTCTTATTGTTTGAAATCACACCTGTAAATCAAATTTTTATCAAAAGCGGTTGAATAAGCTATTTCTGGACGATTACATAGTAAAATCTAATACTACTTGTTTAAACACAACATTGCAAAGGGCTTGCATGTGTTCTCAGTCTGTCTAATTGTACTATATCTAAAGCTTACCTTACAAAAAACTGCATTTTAAAATAATCTATGATAGTGCTAATTAAAATAAAGGAGAAGTGAATGCCCTATTCTAGCACATTATATGGCGGACCATTCACTATAGTAATTAAAGGTGTATGTGGATTGGGATAAGCCACTTTAATATTTGTTTTAGGCAAGCATACTTTCTTGGTGTGCAGAAATTTTAAATGCATTCTTAGTGTTTTAATAAATTTTGTTTTCCAATCCCAATTACTTTGCCAGGGATTAATGACCTTTGGCCTATCAACCAATTTTAGATTTGATTCCACGGCGTATTAACACACATTAACAGCTTTTAATTAAAGGTCATCGGCTTTATTTTGTCTTGCTTGTGAATTGTTCCAGGTTCAGAATGTTGAAGCATAGAATATTAAAAATGTATTTATATTATAAATGTATTTTAAGTTTAAAATAGAATACATAGGCACAGAAAATTCCAGGAGCATCCCTATGCAAGTTGTTTTTCAAGTGTGTATCTTTGCTGATATGTTTATTGTATAAATATTGTATTGTTATGGCTATATTGCTGAATTTCTCAGCTAAGATTACAGGAAAGCACAATACCTTGCAACTCTTGAGTTGAAATTCCATTGGAAAGATTTCTGGTGCACAACTGGTTCAGCCATCCATTGCCAGATCTGGCTGGGCCACAAAACACTGTCTCGCGCCTTGCACTCCTCTGGCAAAATCACTCTCAACTAGAAAACAGTTGGACAGCATTTTGGTGCTAGTGATCATAATTCAGTTAGATTTAGGGTAGTTATGGAAAAGAACAAAGATAGACCAAGAATAAAAGTGTTCAACTGGGGAAAAGCCAATGTGATAAGCTGAGAGGTGATTTAGCCAAAGTGGACTGGAAACTGCTACTTGAAGGTAAATCAGTGTCAGAGCACTGGGAGGTATTCAATGAGGAGATCCTGAGGGTTCTGAGCGAGTATGTTCCCTTAAAGAAAAAGGGTGGGACTATCAAATCTAGAGCCCCACTGATGTCAAGGGACATGCAGGGAAGGATAAAGTAAAAAAGGGAGGCTTATGACATACTGAGGGCTCAATACTGTAGAAACTCTGGAGGAGTATATAAAGTGCAGGGGTGAAATTAAAAAGGAAATTAGGAAACCAAAGCGAGAACATGAAAAAATATTGGCAAGTAAAATCAAGGAAAACCCAAAGATGTTTTATAAATGCATTAAGAGCAAGAGGATAACTAAAGAAAGAGTAGGGCCTATGGGGGACCTTAAAGGTAATGTGTGTGGAGGCGGAAAACAGGGGTATGGTTCTTAATGAATAACTTGCATCTGTTTTCACAAAAGAGAGGGGCGATGCAGACATTGCAATCAGGGAGGAGGAGCGTGAAATATTAGATGAAATAAACAGAGAGAGCAAGTATTAATGGGTTTACAAGCTTTGAAAGTGGATAAATCCCCATGCCTGGATGAAATGTATCCCAGGCTGTTAAGAGAAGCAAAAGAGGCAATAGCAGAGGCTCTGACCATCATTTTCCAATCCTACAGGCATGTCAGAGGACTGTTAATATGGTACCTTTGTTTAAAAAGGAAGAAAGGGAAAGACCGAGTAATTGCAGGCCAGTCAGCCTAACCTCGGTGGTATGAAAATTATTGGAAAAAATTCTGAGGGTCAGGATAAATCTTCATTTAGAAAGACACGAATTAATCAAGGACAGTCAGCATAGATTTGTTAAGGGAAGGTCATGAATGACTGACTTGATTGAATTTTTTGAGGAGGTAACAAGGAGGGTCGATGAGGGTAGTGTGTATGATGTAGTGTACAGGAATTTTAGCAAAGCTTTTGATAAGGCCCCACATGGCAGACTGATCACAAAAGTAAAAGCCCATGGGATCCAGGGCAAAGTGACAAGTTGGATCCAAAATTGGCTCAGAGGCAGGAAGCAAAGGGTAATGGTTGATGGGTGTTTTTGTGACTGGAAGGCTGTTTCCAGTGGGGCTCTGCAGGGCTCAGTACTAGGTCCCTTGCTTTTTGTGGTATATAATCAGTGATTTAGATGTGAATGTAAGGGGTATGATTTAGAGAAGTTTGCAGATGATACAAAAATTGGCTGTGGTTGACAATGAAGATGAAATCTGTAGACTGCAGGAAGATATCAGTGCACTGGTCAGGTGGGCAGAACAGTGGAAAATGAAATTCAATCTGGAGAAGTGCGAGATATTGCATTTGGGGAGGGCTAACAAGGCAAGGGAATACACATTAAATGGTACAACACTGAGGAGTGTAGAGGAACAAAGGGACCTTGGAATGCATGTCCACAGATCCCTGAAGGTAGCAGGCCAGGTAGATAAGGTGGTTAAGAAGGCCTACAGAATACATGCCTTTATTAGCCAAGGCATAGAAACATAGAAACATAGAAAATAGGTGCAGGAGTAGGCCATTCGGCCCTTCTAGCCTGCACCGCCATTCAATGAGTTCATGGCTGAACATGCAACTTCAGTACCCCATTCCTGCTTTCTCACCATACCCCTTGATTCCCCTAGTAGTAAGGACTTCATCTAACTCCTTTTTGAATATATTTAGTGAATTGGCCTCAACAACTTTCTGTGGTAGAGAATTCCACAGGTTCACCACTCTCTGGGTGAAGAAATTCCTCCTCATCTCAGTCCTAAATGGCTTCCCCCTTATCCTTGGACTGTGTCCCCTGGTTCTGGACTTCCCCAACATTGGGAACATTCTTCCTGCATCTAACCTGTCTAACCCCGTCAGAATTTTAAACGTTTCTATGAGGTCCCCTCTCATTCTTCTGAACTCCAGTGAATACAAGCCCAGTTGATCCAGTCTTTCTTGATAGGTCAGTCCCGCCATCCCGGGAATCAGTCTGGTGAACCTTCGCTGCACTCCCTCAATAGCAAGAATGTCCTTCCTCAGGTTAGGAGACCAAAATTGTACACAATACTCCAGGTGTGGCCTCACCAAGGCCCTGTACAATTGTAGCAACACCTCCCTGCCCTTGTACTCAAATCCCCTCGCTATGAAGGCCAACATGCCATTTGCTTTCTTAACCGCCTGCTGTACCTGCATGCCAACCTTCAATGACTGATGTACCATGACACCCAGGTCTCGTTGCACCTCTCCTTTTCCTAATCTGTCACCATTCAGATAATAGTCTGTCTCTCTGTTTTTACCACCAAAGTGGATAACCTCACATTTATCCACATTATACTTCATCTGCCATGCATTTGCCCACTCACCTAACCTATCCAAGTCGCTCTGCAGCCTCATAGAATCCTCCTTGCAGCTCACACTGCCACCCAACTTAGTGTCATCCGCAAATTTGGAGATACTACATTTAATCCCCTCGTCTAAATCATTAATGTACAGTGTAAACAGCTGGGGCCCCAGCACAGAACCTTGCGGTACCCCACTAGTCACTGCCTGCCATTCTGAAAAGTCCCCATTTACTCCTACTCTTTGCTTCCTGTCTGACAACCAGTTCTCAATCCATGTCAGCACACTACCCCCAATCCCATGTGCTTTAACTTTGCACATTAATCTCTTGTGTGGGACCTTGTCGAAAGCCTTCTGAAAGTCCAAATATACCACATCGACTGGTTCTCCCTTGTCCACTCTACTGGAAACATCCTCAAAAAAATTCCAGAAGATTTGTCAAGCATGATTTCCCTTTCACAAATCCATGCTGACTTGGACCTATCATATTACCTCTTTCCAAATGCACTGCTATGACATCCTTAATAATTGATTCCATCATTTTACCCACTACCGATGTCAGGCTGACCGGTCTGTAATTCCCTGTTTTCTCTCTCCCTCCTTTTTTAAAAAGTGGGGTTACATTGGCTACCCTCCACTCCATAGGAACTGATCCAGAGTCAATGGAATGTTGGAAAATGACTGTCAATGCATCCACTATTTCCAAGGCCACCTCCTTAAGTACTCTGGGATGCAGTCCATCAGGCCCTGGGGATTTATCGGCCTTCAATCAAGCCATAGAATACAAGAACAGGGAAGTTATGCTTGAACTATATAAAACACTAGTTAGGCCACAACTTGTGTGCAGTTCTGCTCACCACATTACAGGAAAGATGTGATTGCACTAGAGAGGGTACAGAGGAGATTTACGAGGATGTTTTGCCTGGACTGAAGAATTTTATCTATATTAACGACTTGGAAGAAGGGACTGAGTATAACGTAGCCAAGTTTGCTGACGCTACAAAGATGGGAGGAAAAGCAATGTGTGAGGAGGACACAAAAAATCTGCAAGAGGACATAGACAGGCTAAGTGAGTGGGCAAATATTTGGCCGATGGAGTATAATGTTGGAAAATGTGAGGTCATGCACTTTGGCAGAAAATAATCAAAGGGCAAGTTATTATTTAAATGGAGAAAGATTGCGAAGTGCTGCAGTACAGCGGGACCTGGGGGTACTTGTATAACGTAGCCAAGTTATGAAACACAAAAGGATAGTATGCGGGTACAGCAAGTGATCAGGAAGGCCAATGGAATCTTGGCCTTTATTGCAAAGGGGCTAAAGTATAAAAGCAGGAAGTCTTGCTACAGCAATACAGGGTATTGGTGAGGCCACACCTGGAATACTGCGTGCAGTTTTGGCTTCCATATTTACGAAAGGATATACTTTGGAGGCAGTTCAGAGAAGGCGAGGGGGTTGACTTATGAGGAAAAGTTGAGTAGGTTCGGCCCCTACTCATCGGAATTCAGAAGAATGAGAGGTGATCTTATTGAAACGTTTAAGATTATGAGGGGGCTTGACAAGGTGGATGCAGAGAGGATGTTTCCACTGATGGGGGAGACTAGGACTAGACGGCATAATCTTAGAATAAGGGGCTGCCCATTTAAAACTGAAATGAGGAGAAATTTCCTCTGAGGGTTGTAAATCTGTGGAATTCGCTGCCTCAGAGAGCTGTGGAAGCTGCGACATTGAATACATTTAAAACAGAAATACAGTTTCTTAAACGATAAGGGGTTATGGGGAGCAGGCAGAGAAGTGGCCATGATTGTATTAAATGGTGGAGCAGGCCCGAGGGGCCGTATGGCCTACTCCTGCTCCTATTTCTTATGTTCTTATGAAAGATTAGATCGGCTGGGGTCGTTTTCTTTGGAACAGAGGAGGCTGAGGGGGAGACCTTATTGAGGTGTATAAAATTATGAGGGGCCTAGATAGAGTGAATAGGACAGACCTATTTCCTTTAGCAGAAGGGCCAACAACCAGGAGACATAGATTTAAAGTAATTGCTCAAAGGATTTGGGGGGAAATTTCTTCATGCAAAGGGTGATGGGGGTCTGGAGCTCTCTGCCTGAAGTAGTTGGATGTGCATTTGAAGTGCCATAACCTACAGGGCGACGGACCAAGAGCTGGAAAGTGGGATTAGGCTGGATGGCTTTGTTGGCCGGTGCAGACACGATGGGCGAAAATGGCCTCCTTCCGTGCTGTAAATTTCTATGATTCTAAAGTAAAGATAACTGCTCCCCCCAACTTCTTGACCCATGACAGGCTGTCTCTTTTAAATCCCTTTTCCCTTACCCCTCCACCCTCACTTCCAACCAGAAGTGTGAGGAGCTCAAGACTACTTTGTCACTAAGATTGAGACCATTCATTAACGTGCCTCTGCCACTTCCCCTTGCCCAGCAAGCCAGACCGGAACTAAAATCCCCCCTACCCTGGCCTTAAACCCACATCTTCCTTGTTTCTCTCCCATCTCCCCTCATGCCCTCTCTGAGCCCATCTTGTCCATGACACCCACTTCCTGCTCCCATGTCCCCGTTCCCATTAAACTTTTGATGTCCCAACTTCCTATCCTCTCCCCTATGCTAGCAGACATAAATGCTTCCCTCTCCTCGGGTACTGTACCCATCCCTTTCAAAAACAGCATATTCACATTCTCCTTAAAAAAAATTAATTTTGTTCTTGCAAACCACTGCCCCTATCTACAACCTCCCTTTCCTTTCAAACTCTTGAATGTTTTGTAACTTCCCAATTCATGCCCATCTTTAATGCAACTCCATGTTTGAATCTCTCCAGTCAGGTTTTCATCTATGCCTGAGCACTGAAACGGCAGTAATCAAAGTCACAAATGACATCTCTGACCGTGTCCATGGTGCATAATCCCTCCTTGTCCTTCTCAACCCCTCTGTAGCCTTTGATGTGTTCAACCACACCATCATCCTCCCAATGCCTTTCCTCTGTTGTCCATCTCAATGGGACTGCCTTTACTTGCTTCCAATCTTAACTATTCAGTCGTAGCCAAAATATCTCCAGCAATGGCTTCTCATCAAGCCCTCGCACTGTTACATCTGGAGCCAAGGATCTATCCTTCGTCCTGCCTCTTTGACCAAGCTTTTGGTCACCTGTCCTAATACCTCTCCTTTGGCTTATTGACAATTTTTCTCTGATTATGCTTCTGAGAGGCACCATGGGGCATTGTTCTATAAAGGCACATTATTGGTGCTTTGTGCCACTTTTGCAAACATATTTCAGACCCTTCAACATTCTGTCATGCATTGTTTTTAGTCACAATAACTAGATTTCCTAGATATTAGATATAGATGCTGTGCTCTATGGTATACTCATTTCCTTTTATGTGCAGGATGATCCCATTATCTAGTACCTTCCAATGGAGAATTAATTGATTAGCATTTGTCTGAACAATTAAACTTTTGAGTTCAGACATGCCATTTCACTGCTCCTGAAATCTTGCCAATATGCAAATAAGTGACCCTAATTTAAGTTATCTGTGCAGTCATTACTTTAGAGCTGTTTTTGCATTAAGTGAAATGTTTCAAATGAATAATAGTCCACAGATGGTCTTTGAAATACTGCAGTGCCAGCTGTCCAATTTTTGCATTTAGTGGTTTCCCAACCCTTGAATGGTCTATTGTTATATTTAATAGGCTTCAGATCAGAGAATATTAAAGTGTAATTTTAAAAGCTGTGATGTTTTCTCTTGAATGGAAATGAATAATCTGCACCAGCTGTTGGATGAGCTGACTGGCACCATGTACTCGAATATGTGTGACTCAGATATTGTGCCTTTGTTCAGAATGCTGTTAAATTCACATCAGTCATGCTTGTGTTTCTGTTGATTTGATAGTTCTATAATTGTATTTTAATTATTCACCTAGAATTACTTCTAGCTGTTTTGTTGAGGTGTGTTGGAAGACAGAATACGGAGACAATTCTATTCCCTGCATTTTTTCTTTCAGCCAGCTGGACAATTAATTCTCAGAAGGGTTTACATGATTGCAATATTTGATAGAGTTTGACATTAATTTATGTTTATGATCAGTGTATCATTGTAACATTTATTTTGGTATATCTTGTAAAACTAACCAGAAAAGCATTTTTGTATTTTGGTGGAAAATGCCCCGAGATGCTTCAATTGGTCAATTCAAGTTATGCAACTTATTTCAATGCAGTATCGCTATTACATGAAAGTGGTTTGATATTCTGTAATCAATCAAGTATTTTGAGCAGAAGTATTACTTCTGATATTTTGAGTGTTAACACCTTTAATATTGCTTTTGTGCCTCCAAAGAAACAGCACAATTGAGAGTGGGAAAAATCTGCAAATTGGCTCTAGTTCACAATGAAACAAAATGCCAATGTCATTTTGGAATCTACATAAACTAGCGTCACTGTTTACAGTGATAAATAGAGTAGGCTCATAATTGCACCTGTCCTGGGGCCAGCATGATGTGCTGGATTGATGCTTGTGGGTGTGGGGGCAAGGAGAGAGAGGACTCCATTTTAAATTGCTTTATATTTAAAAAATTCAGCTTCCTATTGCATGACCAAACAATGACTAAAATAACTAAACTTATTTTTTGTTCTGAATATTATTAATATAGGAACGTGTCTTCTTTTGATCATTATATAAATAAACATACGTATAGTGCATTTATTTTGTTGGCACATAACAAACCACGTCCTTCAGTTTCCCAAATACACTCGAGATGCTGAATTACAGAAAATTATTGTCTCTGCTTGACAACTGCCATGATATTTTTTAGGACTTAAAACTTCATCTATTTTCTGAGTTTGAGAAATGTACCATAATATTTTTTTGAGGAAATATACTCAGAGGAAGGTTCCAAAATAGTTTGTGAGCTATACTTTTGGACCTGTAAGAAATTAAGTGGGGTGAAACATGTAAACTGGGATTTTCAGCTACTTTCTTTTAAAATGTTATAAATGAGTTGGGAATGACCATGCAAACAGTTTAACAAAAGTAGTGCAGCATGTAAGCAAAAATTCCGAGCAAACATACCACAGAATGGCAGTGATAAAACGAATCATGCACGCATTGGAATTACTGGGGCAAAAGTCACCCACTACACATGGGGCAAAGAGGTACCTCAGGCTCAGCTGATGTAAAAGAGGCAGCAAATCCTGACAATCCAAGTATGCTTAAAAGATGTGCTGAGCTAGATTGCATTCTTGGAGGGGCTCACTCATCCATGTTGTCTAAAAGAAACACTAACCCCAAACTAATAATAACCTTAAAACTGTGCTCTAAAGGGAAGAGAAGGTCAGGTAAGAGATGCCCAGATAAGTTCAAACCAAGCCTCAAAAGTCCTGTATCTGCAAACTCTTAGAAAGCCAAAGCCAAAATATTTTCAAAAATTCAATGTGTCAATTAGCAGGTTTCTTTTTGGACCTATTACCTTGTTTCCTGCACTAATTGTGTGCAAGCACTAAACATGGAATCTAGCACTCTCCCACTTCAGCAATGAACCTAGCCATGACTTGCATTGCAGCCTTGGTTTGAGTAGTCTGCATTCCCAGAAGGCGATATTTTCTAACTTTTTACAGCTGATGGATACGGCATGCAATAAACCACATACATGTCTGTCGAGCACAGGAATGGGTCGTGGTTACAGCTGTTCTGATGTGACATGGAATTTGATTATTTTAAACAAATGCAACAATGTAATTTGAGATTTATGTTTTAAATATCCTTTTGTAAGCCTTTCCTATAGTATTCCTTTCATTTAAAAAAAAATGTTAAACTGACATGAGTACATATAATATGTGTCTCCAATATATTTCTCTACTAATCTCCAATCATTCTGTTCCCTCCTCTTCTCCCCAGGAAGGGTATGCTTGTGTTTTTCCTCCATTAAGAGTATGTTTGCATGCCTTTCCCATTGAGTATGTTTATGTGTTTCCACTTTTCCTGCTGATTTATTTTACTAAAATTTATATTGGGCAGTCAGATATTAGTAAAGAAGTAACCTGTTCAAGGATTATCCAAATGGCAAAATAAAACGCACATAACTTTCCATATTTTATGGGCAGTTTGCTTAAAAATATAGTTTTAAGTTTGACTGTTGAAACAAAACCCCCAATCTGCAAGAACTGCCTTATTCTCATATATATCCAATTGTAGTCTGCTCCTGATAATTTGAAATTATTTTGTGATTAAAAAAAATTAAATGTCAATAATTTGAATTAAGCAACATAAATAACACAGCAAAGTGAAAATGCTTAAAAAGTACTTAATTCAAAGTTGCTTAATTGTAATTTAACAGGATTAACCTTAGTATGTTGTTGCAATATGACAGAAAATTGTTGGAGAGCAAAATAGTTTACGAAGCATATAGAATAGAGATTATTTCCTGTTTTAGAATTATCGCCCAAAACGACCAACAAAAAATGAGTTAACTGTTTAAAATGTCCCAAAGAAAGCACCATTATACTTGGCATGCCTTAGTGATGATCCAAAACGCAATTGTGCTATAATCAATGGAATTAAGCCTGGCTTACAGTTGTGCTCCTGAACAAAGGACACATTATGTGCCATAATTATTGCAAAAAAATTGAGGGCTACTGGTGAGTTAGAATTCGATCTGAGTTTATAATCTGGAATAGCAGAAGTAATTTGGAGGACAGGTTTTATCATGAAATGGTAACTATGTCCTGCTACTGAAAATATGGTGTCTTAAAACAGAACTGCAGAAACATTTACTTTCTTTGACTGACTGTCAGAAATGACTTTTGAACTATTGGTCAGTTTTTTCCCTCGTCCATTGGCTTGTCCTTTTTGTTTCCTTTGGTTTGAAGGGGGGAGAAGACTCTGAATCAATTTGAATTAAATTGTTAAAAGTATATTTGCAATGTGTTGATTTGTTCTTTCTGCTGAAAATAGGAATATGAAGCCCGAACTGGCAGAATGACCAAAACCCCACTCCAGTCTGGGCGACGACGAAATCTTGAATTTGAGCCACTGTCTACTACAGCGCTGATCCTAGAGGATCGGCCAGCGTAAGTAAAGTTTCTTATACAGTCTACAAAGATGATTGGTACAATTCACTGATGGTTACAGTCTTGTATTCCTTGAGTGTTGTCACACACTGCACTAATTACCATGCATAGTGCCCATTTTAGCATCTAATTCTGTAACAGGAATATATTTGTAGGAGAAGACATCAACTCTTGCAAATCTCAAACTTACCAATGCTATGAAAATTTGTCTGTGGCATTTTAACCAGATTCTTTCTGTTTGATAAGTTATGTATAAGAGCATGCTTCATTAACTAGTCATTTAACTTTATGGAACACATCATTTTAATGTCTATCCCTTTTGGATTTCTGTTTTTTCACACACTGCGCTCACCTTCGACCGAGTAAGCAGAGCCTCATTCCTAGCAGACTTGATATGCTCTGGCTTGTCACCTTACAACTCTGCACAATCTTAATTTCTGGAAAGACTTAAAAGTTTTTTCTTTTAGCTTCTGAGACCTTCCTCTAATGTTCTTTCACCTTCTATCTTTGTACAGTGCTCAATCTTAAATATCTTCACCTATAGTGATCATCGTGTTAAATGATCTGACCGATCATATCATCCATTTGTATAAATCATCTCAAAGCACTATCCCACTATACAAGCATGTTTTGGAAATTGTGCCATAGATTAATAAGGAAATTTAGCCCTGTCTTGGTTGAGCATATATTTTTAAAGGGCTCCCTCAAAATGCATGCTGTAGTGGATTTCTAAGCCATAGAATGGAAGCAGTTTGCTTTAATGTCTGGGTGAATAGGCAGTTTCTCTTTGATCAAGACTTAACTAAAATAAAATAAAGGCGCTCATTGATAACAGCATGTTTAAAATCCTAGTGTCTGCAGAGTGCCAATAGCCTGCCAATGTTTTGACTACTTTTAAGTTGTACCATTGGATCATAAAAAATATTCTTCGAGTATCTCAAGCGGTCAGCTCCTATAATGTATTTGAAACTTAGAAATGTTATGGGTATGTAATAAAGCAATACAGCTTTTAACTATTTGTTTAACCAAGCTTGATGCTGCCTTCAGAGAGAAAAGTGTTTGAGTTCTATACCCTTGGTTTGTCTTCGTTCTTTTTCATTGAGCATGTCAGAAGGAAGAAACTCTTAACAAAAACCAATGTTACCATATTTTCATGAAGGGGGACTTTACTGAATTGTTGGTGTTGATTGCTTTAACTGAAGGTAGTCTGAAACTTGTGGATTGTTTCTATATTGTGCTGTATAATACTTCTACAATATGTTTGCTGCTGTAAATTGTTTAATTGTAAATAAATTTGATAATTTTAGTCAACATAAAGTGGGTCCAGTGTTTGATATTTTCCACCTTCCGGAGTGACGGAAGATGATATAAAAATGCTAGAGCACAGCTTTGCTGTTAAAGGGGGTCATTGTTAGCCCTGAGCTGTGCAACCTAAGATGCAGAATACTAGACTATAAAGGCCGTGGTCACTTCTTGCACAACTATTGAGAGGGGAATATTTTTAAAAAACCTTAACTAACAGTACAGGCAAATTCAAATTTAATTATATAAAAAAGCTTGAACCTGTGCATGCACTGTGTGGAAACATTAGTAAAATGGCATGCTGTACTAATAATTCTGTCTCGAGGGTTTAATACACAATCCCATCAGCCAATAAGACTTGGTTTCTTGTCCCTTTCGAAGCCCAATGTCTTTTGGCACAAAGGATAAAAATGCTCCTTTGTTGAATTGATTGGAGATTTTCATCAGAGAGAGAGAGAAAGTGTAATGTTGCATGAATGTCAACTCATGGATTAGCCATCTGTCACTTAAGTCATCCTGTTCTGTGGCATGGGGCTTTCAAAAGGGCAGGAAAAAGAGATAAGATCATAGTTTAAAAATTGTCTAGGCTGTATGTTCAGATTTGCTTTTATTACCACACATGCGTACGGTGTCCAGTACATTTGTCTGTTGCTTCATCCACTGAATTTCTGAAAATCCAGATCTGCTTCCATTACAAAATACATCCAGCTCTAGTCTTATTGGTGCATGTAAGTCTTTCCCAAGCCCAAAATTGGTTGCGCTTTGGGTCTGGCTAGAGCTCTGCAATAAGGTTATCGTAGTAAGTCTCATTGTATGCAATGGGGTCCAAGTGAATTACATACTGTATCAGGTAGTCTGATAGCTTACGGTATTGGAACCTTAGAGCCTTAGATTCTCAATTAATATTTGCACTTTTATGTCATCTAGGACAGGAAAAACAGCTCTGCCCGTGCAGCTTGAATGTTTCAACACAGGCTGGTTGAATACCTTTGACTATCTACAGTGACATGCATAGGCAGGATAGTCTTAACTTGGGGGTATTAACATTAAGCATGGAATACAGAAAGTCCATTAGGCTCATCAGACCTGCTCCTTGATGGACAATTCAGCAAATGTTTCCCTGTCCGCTGAAGGTAATCAACTGAAACCCCATTCCTAATCAAATATTCAATGTAGCATTAACTTTCCATTTGTTAGATCTCTTAATTTCCAATGAAATACGAACTCCGATGGTAGTTTTAACTTTTTAATCTCGGCAGAGAGCAACAAACTGCTGGCTGATTGCCAGTTTCTTTGTCTTACTGAGACACATGGTCAAAATGGCTGTACTTTATACCTGGATCAATTTACAGAAAAGAACTCGCCGCCTTTGACCTTATTGGCTCAATTGAAAGTCTTTTAACGTTTTATTGGCTCGCTACCCAAGGTCCGAAAATGTCAAGTTGATTGATGAGTTAATGCAACATGCTGAGCAGCACGTAGTAGCTTTGACTTGGGGGTCTGTGAATTTTCAAAGCCTGTCTAAATGAGCCTGTTTGAATACTCTATCAATCCCCCCTTTGATTCTTTCACAAACTGAATCATAAAACTTCAGGTATCACTGGTTAAACATTCTACAAAATAATTTCATACATGTTAAGAGTTTCCTTCTAAAATTTGTTGATGTGTTTCGCCACATGTCCGGACTAGTAGCTTCCACACAAATTTACACCAACCCGAGTTCCATTGTGGCCACAATGGAAGTCTGGTTTTAATAGGTTAATTAACCTTATTCCAATTTAATCCAAATCAATATCTTAATTCAACTAGTAAACCACCTTTCCTTAAGCATAACATACCCCTGTGCCACGTACAGACGGTCTGCTGGGACCTGCAAGGTGTCTCACCTGCGGGACAGCAGCTCCAGCCGCCTGGTCGCAACAACATTTAATCAACATAAACAAACAATATAAAAGTAAAATAATTACAACAAATAGAATTAAACCTTCCACCAATGAAGTTCCTATTGAACCTAGCCATTCAGTGGCTCCACTCCACAAAGTGAATGATGGGGGTTGCTTAAGTTTTTCTACCTCCTTTTGGATATGCTCCGCTAAGTGGGTAATTTCTTCGGAGCTATCTGGGATATCTGTGCAACACTCAGTTCCGAGTAGGGCGCAAGTACCTCCCTTTTCAGCCAGGATGTAATCAAGGGCCAGTCTATTCTGTAGGGCTACTGTGTGGATTGCTACCATTTCTGCATTGATTTTAACTAGGGCCTCTGAGGTATCATTGGCTACCCGTTCCACAACAGATGCCATGTTAATGGATTCCCTTGCCAGTTTGGCGGACCCATACCCAGGGATCAGGATGGCAAAGAACCTCTCTGTTTCTGTGATAGCTCTCTTGGGACGGTGTAAATGTTCCGACAGTGACTTTATATGATACATATAAGGCACAATGTAGGCTAAATAGCAGGATCCCGTCCAATTCTGGGGCAGCCAAGGGTAGGCCTTGTGGCCACACACCCAATAGGTGCCATTATATGCAATGAATGTTAGCTGTTTCTTTGTCAGCAACACTCCGGGGCCTGTCCAGGCTTTTCCATCTGTTTTATTCAGAATCCCTGTTACGTTAAAAATTCTCACATCGGCCCAGTTTGGACGGTTCCGTGGCTTGATTATATTATAATTCCGGGAGCAGTTACTATACCCCATATTTTGGCCTCCTTTAATGTTTCTAATCAGACAGACCGATTCCCCCGGTCTTCCTATTCCCGTTGTATTAGTGATGATAAAAAATGGGGGCCGTTTGGAATTATTGTACCACGGTTGGTATCCCCCCTTCAAAGGTAGTCAGATTGTAACCTGCTGACTTCCATTTACATGCCCAGTTTTCCGTATTCTGAAACGCATTGCCTGTTTTATTATCCACTCAGCCATTTCCGAGATATTCAAGGGAACTGGCCTCAAGGGAATCCCTCCCTTTGAGTGAATAGGAATATGCGCACACACCCAACAACTAGAAATGTTACCTTGTTTGGCATAAATGTATGACATATATAAAAAGGTATTTACATGTAATTCCCTTGCTACCCTACTATTTCCCTTTGGTGCAGAGGGTCGGCTAGTAAGAAGTAGGCCTATGCCTATAATACCTACAATCAATAATACAGTAAATTTATACATTTTCGCAAAAAGTAATTGTCCTTATTAGATTTCAGCTTCAGTTACGGGTGCTCGTTTAACGTGTGAAGTGTGGATCCAGGCTTTCTTTCCTTGGACTTTAACAGCTGCCTGGGTGGTCAATAACACTTGATAAGGTCCCTCCCACTTGGCACCCAAAGGTTCTTTATGCAACTTTTTCACATACACCCAGACTCCCGGGATGATGTCGTGTCCTCCTTCGGGTGGATTACCCCAAGCTGCCAATACCTGTCGGGAAATAGAACTAATAGCATTGGTTAAGTTCTGACAGTATGATAACAAAGTGTCACTCATTAAGTGAACATCAGCTTTCCGTAAATCGATAGTTCCTGGCAGCGACATGGGTCTTCCTGTTTTAATTTCAAATGGGCTTAGACCTGTAGTTCTGTTCGGGGTTGCCCTAATGCTACATAGCACTATTGGTAGTGCCTGGGGCCATGGTGTTCCTTCTTGGTGATTTGTGCTTTGTTGATACTAGCTTTATGTCCTTTCAGCCGAAGGTGATCCAGCAAAGCTCGTAAATCTTGTTCATGCTGTTCTTCTGTGTTTGAAGCTAGCAGGATATCGTCTCCATATTGTTGGGGTAAGCATGTTAATTCCGCCCCTGTGTCTAAAAGACAGTCCACATCCTTATCGCCCACCCTCAGTTATATATAGCCCATTTCCCCTTTGTTGTATTAGTGCGAGGAGGGGGGCCAGGGTGGGCTCTAATCGTTTTTTGCTATCCCAAGTAACTCCTTCTGTTGTATTGTCAGTCACTTAAATGCTTCTATGAGGTCGTTATCTTGTGGCAAGCCTGGTTTGTTGGCTGAATTGTATCCCTGGCTGCGTCCTCTTCCCCAGCCACGACCTTTCTGTTTTGCCCTGCACGTCTTGGCCCAGTGACTTTTCCCACAATAATGACATTTTCCGGGTAATTTTCCTAATGACTGTTTATCGAAATCCTGGGATTTCTATCCCATAGCCTGTACAGCTCGGACTTTAGCTCCCATATCCCGATCTAATTGGTTACATCGATCCACCAATGCTGCAAAGGTAGTTCCTCTACCTTCCCAGTCCGGTAACACTACCTTAAGCATTTTGGACAGTTCTGGCTTTAGACCTGCCACAAAAGCTGCTTTCAGGGGTCCAAACGCTTGTTCATCCATTTCCTCATCCGTATTATTCATACCCGAATGTTCTAGCCACGTGCATCTAAACTGCTCGTCATACTCCAGGACCTCCTCTGTTCCTTTCTGTTGGCAAGCTGCAATTTTTCCCCAGTCTGTCTTAGCTGGACTGAAGGCTTGCAGCCAGTGTTTAATCGCCTCCCATCCTGCGTCTAATTCTTGCTCATTCTGCCCCAAAGCTTCATCTATCTTGTCGTGCAATTTTCTTCCCTGTGTTTTTGGCACCATTATGGTCAAAATTTGCACTCCGTCCCAGGGATGAAGTTGATATATATTTCTTAAGCGGTCCAATTGGTCCCACGTTTTTACTCCCCCTTTCTTTGGATTGGGCAGTTCCTTGGACCATTTATCAATTTTCTCTGGGTCTGCCGGATCATGAACTAAATATTTTTCGTACACTCTTCTCTTTGTTTTTTTTTTCTGCCCTCATCCGCAGTCTCTTCTGATTTGACTACAACTCGTCTTTTTTTAAATGGGGCAAAGCGCACCCCTAATTCTTCATCATCCTCCGACACTGTATTGTCGGAGGATTCAGAATCCGTATCTATTCCTCGGTCGTGTCTTCGGGTTTGTGCTTTTAATTTATCCAAACATGGGTACCCTGGGAATTGATCAATACATTTTCCTTTTCCTATTGCTGTCTCTTGACCTAATGATTTTTTCCATTCTTTAATTTCACCTTTAAGATCTTTAACTTCCGCTTCCAGCTTTTCAAGTTCAAGCTTTTTCTGTCGCAGCTGTGCACAAACTGCTTGCAATTGACCCTTTGTACTGGTCAGTTCTCGATCATGTTGGGAACGCATTATAATTTCATTCCGCTTTCGAATCTGGCCCATAACCGCTAGGGACCATCTAGTTCGCTCTTTATTTTTCATACGAGTCGTTTTTCCCCAGACCCTTTTAATCTCGTCCAAGGACCATTGTCCTTTGGAGGTTCCGTACTTTTGTTCGATCTTAATACAGGTTTTAGATAAGTTGAATTGTTGCTCTATGTATTCTTTCAACTGTTCGAGAATTAAATCTAGCGAAACTTGAGGTGGTGCCTGCCCACCTTTAACAGTTGTAGGCAATTCTTTGCCCTTTTCTCCTGCTGCCATTTCTTTACTGGGTTCTATACTGGGGTCTCGAGTCGTAGGCTTGCTAGCCGATCAATAGGTCGGTGATTAATTAACTAACACACCGCCGAAGTTTAGACGTCTATGGGACCTCGAGCCGACTACCAACCGGAGGGTTCGCAAACCGGAGGCTTTCGGAATCGCGTAGAAGGAGAGGCGAATTTAGACTTTTGACCGAGGACTTTTTTTTAAAAAGAGGAGTCCTTACCTCAATGTAGGTCCGATGTCCAAAATTCAGTTTCTTTCCTCAGCGATCCTGTTCGCAGCTCCAAAATTGTTAGATCTCTTAATTTCCAATGAAATACGAACTCCGATGGTAGTTTTAACTTTTTAATCTCGGCAGAGAGCAACAAACTGCTGGCTGATTGCCAGTTTCTTTGTCTTACTGAGACACATGGTCAAACTGGCTGTACTTTATACCTGGATCAATTTACAGAAAAGAACTCGCCTTCTTTGACTTTATTGGCTCAATTGAAAGTCTTTTAACGTTTTTTTGGCTCGCTACCCAAGGTCCGAAAATGTCAAGTTGATTGATGAGTTAATGCAACATGCTGAGCAGCACGTAGTAGCTTTGACTTGGGGGTCTGTGAATTTTCAAAACCTGTCTAAATGAGCCTGTTTGAATACTCTATCACCATTTGATTTGCAGTTATTCCACATATCCACATGTCCCTGGGGTAAAAATTCTCTCGTCTCAATTCTTGCATTGAGGCTTTTTGGTTTTATACTACAAGTTGGGACCCCTCTGGTTCGGGACACTCTGGTCTGAAAACATCTGTGGTTCGGCATTAGTTGGGCCTGAGGGAGAGGAGGTTTTTTTTTTAAAAAGGACCAAACCAGCATGTTAACCACCGCTAGGAGTGGCAGTCAGTCAGTGTGTGCGCGGGTGCTGAGGGAGCTGCCCAGTGGGTGCTGAGGGAGCTGCCCACAGGCTGCCAACACACGCGCGCATACACAGGAGCCTGGGCGCTGTCGATGGGTAAACCTAGGCTAGGCACCGGTCAGGTCCCGAGGGTGCCAGACCACAGAGATCCAACCTGTAGTTGCCCCTAGTCTTGCATCCACGATATAAGTCAGGTAGCCCACCTGTATCTCTATTATCGGTTCTCATCTTAAAGAATTATGCCCCAAATCATATTTCCTCCAAAGAAAGGCTTTAGAGCATTACATATTTTTCCTCCTAATTTTGCAGCTATCCCTAAGTCATGGATTCACCCTCTCTATCCTTCTCTGAGACCCCTCCAGTGCATGGTCGTTTTGACAACAGGGAGCGCAAAACTACACACAGTATTCTACTTATGACCTCAATAAAGATATTTACAAGATTAACTAAATAACATTGAGATGCATCACAGTACTTCATTAACCTTATTAACAGGTTTACACAGACAGGCTGCTCTGAGTTAATAACCAACAATAATACCCAACTCATTGTGTCCTTGCTAATAGGCACCCTTGATTATGTACCACGTGTTCTATTTTGATAATTACTTCACATTAATTACTAAAATACATAATTTAATAAATCTACTTTATTGGTCCAGATCGTATCCCTTCTACTTCAGCTGTACACTCCTTGTAAGCTAGGATCATATATCGATGTATGAGATAGGGGTTATTATGGGATTTGGAAATAGGAAAAAATGATCTTTATATGGACGTCATGACAAATAGTCTCTCCCACCCTACTACGTACCTGCCAAATAATTTTATCACAACAGATTTTTTTTAAATCCCAAGCTTACCCATAATCGTGCCTAAGCAATCCTCTCTTTGCCCCCCTCCGCCCTTCTCTTTTCTCTCTTTTCCCCCCCCCCCCCGGCAGCAAACAGTACAATGCACTCTGTCTCTGAACACCCTGCACTCCAGATCCCCCCCTCCCCCACGCTCAAACCTCATGATTCCCACCTAGTCAACTGCTGCACATCCCTGTGTTCCATTTTGAGGCCTCCCCAACAAGATTGAATTCAGCACACGTTGGGCCTGTAATTAATGGGCAAACTGGCCAGCTTATTCCAGACATTCACAAGCCTCCCAACATTCACCCACAGATACAATGCACACTGGTTTTCAATTTGCATCTCTAATGAGGCTACAGTTGCCTAGAACTATTACAAGAGTGCTCCAAAGTATTTACAGCTTTCTTCATTGTAAAACACCAGTGGAACTACCATGTGGAACAGTCATTCCCTACTTAATCCAACGTGTTCAGTTCATAATGTATCCAGTATGTTCTGTTTCTGGATCTCTTGAAACTGTGTTTTAAATATGCCTTTAAATATATTTTTGATCTCACCACAAACATTTTTTAAAACTTGCCATTGATGACCCCAGTCCAAAGACTTTACAGCCAATGAAGTACAGTACTTTAGAAATGTATTCTCTGTTGTAATGTAGGAAATACAGCAGCCAATTTGCGCACAGTAAAGTTTCACAAAAGCAATGTGATAATGACCAGATAATCTGTTTTTAGTGATGTTGGTTATGAGAGTAAATATTGGCCAGGACGCCAGGGATAACGGATCATCTTCAAAATAGTGCCGTGGAATCTTTTGCATCTGCCTGAGGGGGCCTCAGTTTAACGCCTCATCCGACAGTGCAGCACTTCCTCAGTTGGCAGCACGGGCCCAGCCCACACTGCGATATGTGCGCACACTAGGTCCGTGCAGTAGAGCTGGTCTCCAGTCGTCTTGATCAATCCTTGCCACTGGACCAAGACCTCGCTCTGCCAAGCCCGTGTGGTGGCTGGTGTGCAACGGCCACCACATGTTAAAAAAAAAATCCACGCACAGGCATCTCCCACCCTTCAAGATGTAGTTCGCAATCTGGTGCATTAGGTCCTTCATTGAAACACCTGTGAACTCATCCCCTTTTCGGCGTGGAAGCAAGTCATCCTCATTTTGAGGGACTGCCTATGATGATGATGACTTCCTCAGTACTACACTGGAGTGTCATCCTAGATGTTTGCACCCCAATCTCTGGAGAGGAACTTGAACCCACAACCTTCCAACTCGAGACAAAAGTACTACCACTGGCAAACACCTGGGTACTTGTTGTATGACCTCCTGGAGGTGTCATCCATTGCTCCAGCTCGGGTAAAGCGGACAGATGGAGCACTGCTTTCTTTTTCGTTACCTCATGCAACAAACTAGCAAATCTCAATGTATTATTGTTAAACCTTGGCACGTGTACTCCTGAATTTTCCATTCTGCTGTCAACGCTTATGACATCCATACAAGAACAGCTCTTTTGTGGAAGCAGATTAATCTTCACTGCACCATTTTTTCGAAAACATTTTAAGGGGTTATTTTGCATCTTTATCTCGATGCTAACTTCACCATAGGATTTTTTGTAACCTTCAATAATTTCATTAGGTATCTTTTTACAGTTTAACAATCGTTTGATGAAGGTTATTATACTTTTTAATTATCTGCAGGTACAGGAGAAGATGGTTGTAATTGGATTTTGGGTATTCGTGGAAGAATGCAAAAAGTTTTTTTGAATTCTGAGTTGTTCTTGACAAATGTAATTTTTAACTAGCAATATTAATTTTGTTCTTTAATAAAGCTGTACATCCTCAAAGTGTTTTGTTTGTCCAGTAATCATCCTGCGTGGATTTTTAATTTCAGAACCCGATTTAAATTCATGACCTCCAAAATGCAATGGGACCGTTCCAATTTGCTGGTCCGGTTTGTGATAAGCTGGTTAATGTTTATTGGGGCGCTAGGGCCGCCTACTCGACGCAGCAGCAACAATCTCCGACTGGGCTCACTGGGTTTGCTAAGGCCAGTTGCTAGGGAGATGTGCTGAAGCAGCAGGCCTTAGTGAATCTGGCAAGTTTATTCTGGGATTGCTATATTGGCTGTGCAAGACCTGCTTGCCAGGACGCTGGTGGCTTTTACGTGCAATGTAAAAGCAGTTTAGAGTTCAACACAATATAACAGAACAAAAATTAAATGAGAAAAGCACAGTTTAAGGAGGTAAAGTAATGATGCAAGAAAGAGGGTTGAAGATGTAGTATGCTGCAAAACAAAGTCAGTGGATGGTGCAATGACGGACAATATAAATTCTATTTTTGTCTAGCTGCAGAGCTTTAAAGCTCCACTCACGCCCCCACACCCCACCAAACCCCCCCCCCCCCCCCACACACGACATTGAGGTAGCACATACCTGGGTATATACAGACTTTCAATTTTTTCATGAAGTGTACTACAAAAGTAATCGTTTTTTAACTGAGACATATTTAAAAACATCTGCATTACCTTTGTAATGCACTTCACAAAGATTGATTGAGCATGTGCTCCATATTTGAAAAGTCTCAAACATGGGAAAATGCCAGTATTCAAGCACCAGATGAAAGAAGCTAAATATATATGTCATTTAGAAGTCAGTAAGTCGTGCTATGCATTTTTATATATTTTTTTACAGGGTAACAAATTGAGGCAGAGCAGCTTTAAACAAAGGAATTTGGGGCATTGTGAACAGGTGCATTTATGTGAAACCAATTGATTTCTTTAGAAAATAATGTAAAATTATCTGGTGTGGAATTCTATTATTGTTATATATCACAAGATGTATCTACTCTGGAGACCAAAACTAGTCATAGATATGATTGTCACCATTAATTCCAATAAAGAATTCAGGAGGAACTTCTTTACTCAGTGGTAAGAACGTAAAACTTGCTACCACATGGAGCAATTGAGGTGAATAGTATTGATGCACTTAAGGGGAAGCTAGGTAAGCATGAGAGAGAAAGGAATAGAAGGATATGCAGATACCGTGAGATGAAGTAGGGTGGGAGGAGGCTCGTATGGAGCACAAGCACCGGCACAGTTCAGTTAAAAGCATAAGAAATAGGAGCAGGAGTCGGCCACCTGACCCCTCGAGCCTGCTCGGCCATTCAATAAGATCATGGCTGATCTGATCATGGACTCAGCTCCACTTCCCTGCCTGCTCCCCATAACCCTTTATTCCCTTATCACACACAAATCTGTCTATTTCCGCCTTAAATAATATATTCAATGACCCAGCTTCTACAGCTCTCTGGGGCAGAGGATTCCACAGATTTACAGCCCTCCGAGATGAAATTCCTCCTCATCTCAGTGTTAAATGGGTGGTCCCTTATTCTAAGACTATGTCCCCTAGTTTTAGTTTCCCGCATGAGTGGAAATATCCTCTCTGCATCCACCTTGTCGAGCCCCCTCATGATCTTATATGTTGATATGATCACCTCTCATTCTTCTGAACTCCACTGAGTATAGGCCCAACCTATTCAACCTATCTTCATAAGTCAACCTCCTCATCTCCGGAATCAACCTAGTGAACCTTCTCTGAACAGCCTCCAATGCAAATATATCCTTCCTTAAATACGGAGACTAAAACTGTACGCAGTACTCCAGGTGTGACCTCACCAATACCCTGTACAGTTGTAGCAGGACTTCTCTGCTTTTATACTCCATCCCCCTTGCAATAAAGGCCAGCATTCCATTTGCCTTCCTGATTACTTGCTGTACCTGTATACTCACTTTTTGTGTTTCATATTACAAGGACCCCCAGGTCCCTTTGCACTGCAACACTTTGCAATTTTTCTCCATTTAAATAATTTGCTTTTCTATTTTTTCTGCCAAAGTGGATAACCTCACATTTTCCCACATTATGGGCCCAAGTTTCCATACGATAAAAAACGGGCGCCCCTCCGAGCTGGGCGCCCGTTTTTCTCGCCTAAAACGGCGCCGGAAAAAAAACTCGCGATTCTGGAGCGCCCTGCAGCTCCTTGTCTGCTTGGTGCGGCGCCCAGGGGGGGCGGAGCCTACACTCGCGCCGATTTTGTAAGTGGGAGGGGGCGGGTACTATTTAAATTAGTTTTTTTCCTGCCAGCAACGCTGCGCGTGCGCGTTGGAGCGTTCGCGCACGCGCAGTGTGAAGGAAACATTGGCACTCGGCCATTTTTGTAGTTCTTTGTAGCTGTTTAGTTTTTGAACATTTTTTAATAAAAGCACATTGCCGTCAGCACTGAGAAGGGTGCAGGAAGCCTCAAAGTTGAGGCAGCCATTTCCCGACGACCTCCCCCTTTTGCCGTCGGGAAATGGCTCCTCAATTTCTGAGGCTTCCTGCAGCCTTCTGTCTCCTCCGCCCCCCCCCCCCCCCCCCCCCCCCCCCCGCGTTCGGTCGGTCGATCGATCCCCGCCCGGCCGTCTGGAACGGCTTCCTTCTTCCCTCCCCCCCCACCCCCCCGCGTTCGGGAACGGCTGCCTCATTTTGTGAGGCTTGCTGCAGAATTCTCCCTGGCTGAAGCACTTTCACACAGGTAGGAAGATGGTTTATTTAATCTTTTCTTTGCTTCTAAATGTTTATTCAGGTTGGATTTATTTGTATAATATTTGTAGAAGTATAAATAAGGATTTATTATAGAATTTAATGACTTCCCTCCCCCCCCCCCCCCCCCCCACCTCGTTCTGGACGCCTAATTTGTAACCTGCGCCTGATTTTTTTAATGTGTAGAACAGGTTTTTTTAGTTCTACAAAAATCTTCACTTGCTCCATTCTAAGTTAGTTTGGAGTACGTTTTCACTGTGGAAACTTTCAAATCAGGCGTCAGTGGCCGGACACGCCCCCTTTTGAAGAAAAAATTCTGTTCCAAAGTGGAACTGTTCTACCTGACTAGAACTGCAGGAAAAAAAATGTGGTTTTCTAAGATAGTCCGTTCTCCACCAGTTGCTCCTAAAAATCAGGCGCAAATCATGTGGAAACTTGGGCCCAATATGCCATGTGCCAAATTTTTGCCCACTCACATAGCCTGTCTATATATCCCTTTGCAGATTTTTTGTGTCCTCGCAATTTGCTTTCCTCACCTATCTTTGTATCATCAGCAAACTTGGCAACATTACACTCTGTGTCCCTTCATCCAAGTCTTTAATATAGATTGTAAATAGTTGAGGCCCCAGCACCAATCCTTGCGGCACCCCACTAGTTGCTATTTGTCAACTGGAAAATGACCCATTTATCCCAACTCTCTGTTTTCTGTTAATTAGCCAATCCTCTATCCATGCTAATATATTACCCCCAACCCCGTAAACTTTTACCTTGTGCAATAACCTTTTATGTGGCACCTTATCGAATGCCTCTGGAAATCCAAATATACCACATCCACTGGTCCCCCCTTATCTACCCTGCTCGATACGTCCTCAAAAAACTCCAGCAAATTTGTCAAACATGATTTCCCTTTCATAAAACCAGACTGACTCTGCTTGATTGAATTATGCTTTTCCAAATATCCTGCTACTGCTTCGTTAATAATGGACTCCAGCATTTTCCCAACCTCTATAGTTTCCTGCTTTTTGTCTACCTCCTTTTTTAAATAGGGGCGTTACATTTGCAGTTTTCCAATCCGCTGGGACAGCCCAGAATCCAGAGAATTTTGGTAGATTACAACCAATGCATCCACTATCTCCGCAGCCACTTCTTTTAAGACCCTAGGATGTAAGCCATCGGGTCCAGGGGACTTGTCCGCCTTTAGTCCCATTATTCTGACTTGGACATATTTGTTCATGGTTGCTGGGTCAAAATCCTAGAACAGCACTGTGGAAGCACCTTCACCAGACAGACAGCAGCAGTTTTCAAGTAGGCCCTGCACCACCACCTGTCCGAGGGAAACTAGGAATGGCCAATAAATGCCAGCCTTGCCAATGCTGCCCACATCCCAATAAATCATTTTTTTAAAGCTGCCAATGGCTGATTTCATTGGCTAAGAAGCTGGAAAATATCACTATCAAGTCCTGCCCAGTCTCGTTATCTATGTGCAGCCCAACAGCCCCTTTGTGCAAGACATTCGGCCCAAGTTTCCCCAGGAGTAGCTTTTTTTTTGGAGCAACTTGATTTTTCTGGACTATCTTTTTAGTTGCAATTCTGGCTATTTAATTTGCGCCAGTGGAAGTGAGTTAGTTAGGTTTTTTTGGGTTTTTTTTCCAAAAGGGGGCGTTCCCAGCCACTTACCCCGGTTTTAGGCATTTGGCCAGCAAATAGTTGCTCCAAACTAACTTAGGCCAGCGTATGTTGCCACTTCTGTCCGCACAGAAAAACCTTCCTTACAGTAAATGAATCGGCGCAAGTAACTACAGTTAAAGCACCACCAAGCACCAAACAAAGCACAAAAAGTAATAAGCAATTAATTAACAAATAAAATAGAAGGAACCCCTGCACCTAAAGCACCAAAATCAATCGGTAAATAAAAAATAGAATTCCTACCTTGGGGAACACAGCGGGCACCGATGAGGGAGACCATTCGGCCAGGGCTTGGGACGGCGTGCTTCGGGCCCCTCCCACACAGCCTGCAGCGCGCGTTTGCAGAAACGGCCTGCCAGGAGCTACTGCACATGCGCGCAGACTCTAGCGTGCATGTGCAGAGGTCCCAGCACTGTTTTCAGCGCCGGGACTTGGCTGCGCCCCCAATCCATTGGGCCACACTGCGCCACGACCGGATGAGAGGCTGGGGAGCGGCCAGAATACGGACGTCTTTTTTCAGCGCGCTTGGAGGTGGACAAAAGGGGCGCACCTCAGGCGAGGGCGCCAGAAAAACAGGTTAGGGAAACTAGCCCAGTGAGCTTACCTTGGCGGAGCAGCAACAATGAGTTAAACAATGAATTAAAAAAGCCACAGAAACTTAAGTGAATGAAACTGAAGCAGTTCAGATATTTAAATCACCATCAACAAAGCAATTATGTGTTTGTTTGTGCAGCTAAGTGATGCAATATCGCATGTAATTGCTTGCCCTGTTGTGGGAAGTGGAAGGAAAGAAACTGATGAGTGTATGGTACGTATTTAAACCATTAATATTGAGCGGCCTTGCAACTTTGAAATCCTGGGGAAATGAGCCCTATTCCAAAAATGCTTAAGTATGAGGTATTAATTTAAAATTCAGCTCAATAAATTGCTGTTAATTTTTAATCTCAGCGTACTTATTATGATGTGTGGCGCATTGCGGAGGGAAAAAAATAATATCCATTACTTCAAGTATTGGGATGAGCAGCATAGAAGCCCTGTGAAATGGCAGATAATGGAATCTATGGGAAAATTAGAGATGGATCAGTTAATAGAACCTACCATTCCTGTCAATGCCAGGACCAGGCGGTTGGCCTGATTGGGAGATTGTCATCGGTTTGGGCAGGATGAGACGTGATCCATCATGAAATTACATAGAAGCAAAATCATCATGTTTTGCAGCATTATCCAATTTTATGGAGATCTTGCCTGAGTGAGATTGCCAAGCTAATGCCAAATGAATGGAGTTCTACGCTGTGGACGTGCTCTGAGTTGCCATTGCTGAAATGTCTTCCTTTATGGTACCTAGCCAGTCAGCAGAGAAGAAACTTTCACCCTATCTGTTTGAGCCAAGAGTATAGGCTATGTGGAAATGTGCACTTATGAACGTGCGTGACTATTTCATGGAATCTGGTAACTTCATCCAAATCGGAAAGACTTGAGATATTATCAAAATAAATGTGTGTCCCAATTGTGAGCACAGCCTGTAAAAGAAAGCACAAGCACTTAATCGGAAGGATGAAATTTGGTGGATGCTGATTGATCTGACAATCAAATTGATTCTTACTGAATCACGCTGTCCATTTTTAACTACTTTTATGGGCTAGATGTCTGTAGTGTAGCAATGAAATAATTGGGTGAAAGTGACTTGTATCATTTTGAGAAATCAGTTTCTGAGTGTATGGACGATGGATTAGAGGTTGTACTAGCTGGAAAATAACTCGTGCATTTAGATTTCAAAGCTGCCAGCTATTAAGCTAAGTTTTCCTCAATTAAATTCGAGAATTTTTTTTTTTTTTTAAACTGACGGGCAGCATTTTACTGCTGTCTGGGGTTTTGACATTACAGCCTAGATTTTCCAGTTGGCATTGTTGTAACGCTAGCAATAACCATCACCATTAAAGTAACACTGATCAGAAAACCTAGGCTCAATTTTAGGAGGATAATTTGATGATTTTTACTGATTAGTGAGAAAGCAGCAAACCTATTACATTTTAAAAATAAATTTAATACATTCAAGCATGCAGACACCAGTACTTCACTAATTTATTCAAGCAGGTTTGCTATATAATCCACCTCTAATTTCATTTTAACAAGAGATTGGTGTGCAAAATCAAAGCACATGGTATTGGGGGTAATGTACTGACGTGGATAGAGAACTGGTTGGCAGACAGGAAACAGAGAGTCGGGATAAACGGGTCCTTTTCAGAATGGCAGGCAGTGTCTAGTGGAGTGCCGCAGGGCTCAGTGCTCGGACCCCAGCTCTTTACAATATACATTAATGATTTGGATGAAGGAATACAGTGTAATATCTCCAAGTTTGCAGATGACACTAAACTGGGTGGCGGTGTGAGCTGTGAGGGGGTCGCTGAGAAGCTCCAGGGTGACTTGACAGGTTAGATGAGTGGGTAAATGCATGGCAGATGCAGTATAATGTGTATAAATGTGAGGTTATCCATTTTGGTGGCAGAAATACGAAGGCAGAATATTATCTGAATGGCGGCAGATTAGGAAAAGGGGAGGCGCAACGAGACCTGGGTGTCATGGTTCATCATTCACTGAAAGTGGCCATGCAGGTACAGTAGGTGGTAAAGAAGGCAAATGGTATGTTGGCCTTCATAGCTAGGGGATTTGAGTATAGGAGCAGGGGAGGTCTTACTGCAGTTATACAGAGCCTTGGTGAGGCCTCACCTGGAATATTGTGTTCAGTTTTGGTCTCCTAATCTGAGGAAGGATTATTGAGAGTGCAGTGAAGGTTCACCAGACTGATTCCAGGGATGGCTGGACTGTCATATGAGGAGAGACTGGATCAACTGGGCCTTTATTCACTGCAGTTTAGAAGGATGAGAGGGGATCTCATAGAAACGTATAAGATTCTGACAGGGCTGGACAGGTAGAATGTTCCCGATGTTGGGGAAGTCCAGAACCAGGGGACATAGTCTTAGGATAAGGATAAGCCATTTAGGACTGAGATGAGAAGAAACTTCTTCACTCAGAGTTGTTAACCTGTGGAATTCCCTGCCGCAGAGAGTTGTTGATGCCAGTTCATTGGATATATTCAAGAGGGAGTTAGATATGGACCTTATGGCTAAGGGGATCAAGGGGTATGGAGAGAAAGCAGGAAAGGGGCACTGAGGGAATGATCAGCCATGATCTTATTGAATGGCGGTGCAGGCTCGAGGGGCCGAATGGCCGACTGCACCGATTTTCTGTGATTCTATCTCCCTGTCCACTTTCAGCCAATTGATAAAAATGCTCATACAAGCCTCATTATCTGATTCAATGTACTATAGTCTCGCATCTGCCATGAAATCTAATCTATCAACAGTTTAAAAATAAGCAGAATGTTGCATTTTTAGTATAAAATTTTCCAAGTCCATATCCAGTTCCATGTCTCAAATGTGGAAAGGTAGTGTTTGAATACACTGCCACCATTTAACTATTTATAGTACAGTTTGACTCCATTTCCCAGCTACTATACAAAATGGCAACAGAAGCATGCCTGTGGCAAAGTACCTGCTTTGTACATGCATTTTTTTTAAAATTCCCCCCTACAACGTTCCACGGATTTGAAAGAGGCAGTGTCCCGACAAATGCTTGTATAACTTGCATGTCTAGCATGGGGAGGAACAGCAGGGTTTTGGATCCTGAGGCCAGTTGTTTATAATTTTTTTTTAAATCACCTCATGGATAGGTTATGAATAGCAAGAAGATGAAACTCTAAATGTAGACAGGTGATTTTGACGGAGTTTCCATACTGTTAATGGAGAAAAGTACTATGTGCACGTGCAGACATATTTTCATTTTAACATTTGGCGTGGAAGCTTTTCACTCCTTTATTTACCAGAAAACTGTCTTTCTTTTTACAGACACCTGCCTGCAAAGTCTGCAGAAGAGGCTCAAAGACACAGACAAGAATATGATGAGATGGTGGCAGAGGCAAAGAAACGAGGTGCTCCAATTAGTTACTTTATTACTTTACTGGGAAAGGTGTAATGACGTACGTGAAATAATCTATGCGATTTATCCCCTGGTACTTCAAACAAAATGCTATGCGCCAGTGTTCTTATGATGATTGTGCCGTGTATAAAAATAACCTATTTTGCACATTTTGCTATGTCACCTTCGGATTTCTAATCACACATTTACAGCCAATAAAAATGGCTGGACCTTGTTGCGTTTGTGCAGAATGACTGAATTCATAAATTGAGTTATCACAAAATTACTTCAATAGGTAGTTGGCGGATTGATATCCTGGAGCTTAACCATGAAACTCAGGAGTTCCCAGATTTGATCCCTGGTCTGTGCTGAGTTAACTCATCTCATTCAGAATGACTGGTTGCAGTTTCCCTGGGTTTGGGAAGGAGAGTTGACCAGCACTTCGGTACCCTTGTTGCTATACAACAATAAGCTGCCAGCCTAGTTTACTGTTGAAGCTCACACAAATAGTGGCCTCTTAGGCAAGGTATTGAATGGTGATCTGAACAACCGCAACCCAGGAAGCAGTTAACACTTTTTTGGGGCGAGGAGAAAAATTGGCTAGAGGACAAAATAAATTCTGGAGAGCAGGAATAATGCAATCCAAATGGAAACTATTGAGTTTGGGAAAACATTTATATATTGATGATGAAGGAAATACTGATCAGTACAAAGATTAATTTACAGCTGACTTTTTGGGGGAAACAAACTAATTAAATGCGACAATACAGAATGTGATCAAAATAGACTTTGTAAGATACATTTAGCAACTGAGAATTGCAGTAATGTGCCTTTCGTCGCTGGGTGCTGCTGTCGTCTATTAAAGGGATAACTGGAGTGTCCGTGGTCAGAGGCTTGGAAGGATAAAATGCAAGTTCAGTTCCTGATCTTAGCCACGTTATGCCTGGTGAAGACGATTGCTCCCAATAGTTTAAGGTGGGGGGAGGAGGAGGAGAGGTAGAGAAGGGAAATCTGAGGGTATGTCTTTTCAGGGTAGTAGCTCATGTCTCCTCAGGCGATCAGAGATGGAATTGTCAGAGCTCTGAAAATAGAATAATTGTCTGACTCCTCAAGGGTATGACTTCAGGCAGATTTGGAGATGAATAATTTGTAACTTGTGAATAGTAACTGAAATGTTGGGAACTTTGATTTGATAGAGATGAAAGACGCTCAACGAAGAAAAAAAATTATGAAAGAGCGATTTCGACAGGAAGAAAGTATTGCTCATGCTATGATTATTTGGAACACGGATATTCTTCCCAACTGGGAGACCATGTAAGTGAAGCATCTTCCAGGTAAATGGATCACTATTGAAAAGCAGTTACCTTTTAATTGTGATAGTTGTGCATATCTGTAATACCTTATTGTTTCTCATATACTTAGTCGAAATACACGGAAGGTGCGGGAACTGTGGTGGCAAGGTATTCCGCCAAGTGTTCGAGGGAAAGTATGGAGCTTGGCTGTTGGTAATGAACTGAATATCACTCATGGTATGTATCTCTATATAAATTACTTGATTTGTTAAGGGAAAGGAAGGAAAAATGTTCTGTTTCAGAAACATTCTAACATATGCACTGTTCTGACAGCCCTCCAGTACCTTCGAAGAGTGCCTTCTGCTTATGTGAATGTAATTGGTGAGTTTGGCAGGCTGTTGGACTGTGAGTGATACCACAGGTCTAACTGACTCTGACCGTGCTTTATTCCAGCTGAATTTAGACCAGGAAAAAGAACTCTTACCGATTTTGTCTTCCCCAATAATTCCAGGCAACTGAGTCCAATTAATATAATCCTACTGCCATCCAACTGAAATCCACTAGGTCAGCGCAGATCACGACTGAACCTGGAACCTTTT
Organism: Pristiophorus japonicus; assembly: GCF_044704955.1. Lineage (NCBI taxonomy): Eukaryota > Metazoa > Chordata > Chondrichthyes > Pristiophoridae > Pristiophorus > Pristiophorus japonicus. Next base: position 323,127,416 of record NC_091979.1, read on the forward strand.
GTATGGCTGTGTCCTCGGGGAGCTCATTAACCCATTGGGCGATTATAGTTTGTGTGATTGTTGAATGAAATGTTGTCAGTGTTTTGGTGATCATTATCTTGTGTTGCTATTTCTGCAGATGTGTGTGTAAGATTTATCAAGAAGAGATGTTAGTGTTACAGGATATAGTTGTGCAACTAATAATTACAACTGAACGAGATCTAATTTTAGCTTGTTCATAAATAGCACTGGGTCCAAAGATGATTAGGAAAATACGCTCTTTGAAACTGAACTAGGTCTGGAAGTGAACGAACATTTTTCCTTCAGCACAATATTCAGACCATTTAACTGAAATGGCAAGCAGAAAGGAACAGAAAATTGACGAGTTTGTGCCAATATTTCCTCTCAAGTAATTAGTTATAGATTTCAGCTATACTACTGGGGGGACACTGAATGGGGGGAGGGCCATGGCTTCCCAAAGGAAGAACTGATTGTCCTGGACCTGTGACACATTGTAGAGTGGCTTTCTTAGGTGCCCAGGATCGGGTTAGCTCAGTTGGAAGGGGTAGAAATTAACTTGTCTTAAAATTGCCTTAATTGTTTATAGAGTTTTTCCATTTCACAGAGCTTTATGAAATCTTCCTGTCCCGAGCTAAGGAGCGATGGAAAAGCTTCAGTGAGATTGGATCCGAGAATGAAACTGAAGGTAAACTTGGCACTTGAAGCGCCTCACATGGAGCAAATTACTAAATTATCAATGCAGAAAAGCAAGGCAAACCCCTTCGCTGTTGCCTCCTTGCTTTATTGCAGGTCTGTTATGTCTGTACTCCATGCTGAAACAGTGACACTTCTACTCTACCATTTGTGATTTACTCTTGTGCCCAGACCATTTTATTTTCCTCCTTTACTAAGTCTTTGATAGCATAAATCTACAGCTGTCATTCTCTCATTTGTGCACTGGTAACACAATCAGACTAGCCCACTCGTTATCCATTGAAAATATTTCTATTACAGGTGTTGGAAACCTCCTCTCGTCTTTTGCTTTCACCGTGCAGTATTTCTCAATACAGAATAAGTGTCAGCTTTAAAAAAAAGTCGCCAACATAGTTAAAACCACAATTTAATTTTAAAAGCTCAACACTTCATTCAGCTTGAACTACAAACATGGATGGTATTCATGTTTCATATTTTGTTTTTCTAAATATTCAGGGGGAAAAAAAAAATGAAGATTCAAGGTGGGAAAACTTGTATAATCTTTTGAAATTAAATGAACCTTTAGTGTTTCTGTGGTAACAGCTGAAATCCATGCATGATCCAAGCACGTATACTTTACTTCAAGTGATGGGTCACCAGTAATTATGGATCATGATGTTTCAGTACAGCATGGGAAGGAAGTGCACACACAAATCTTGTTAACGTGCAACTGAACACTAGGAAACTCATCGCCAAAGTGCTGAAACCAGCACTGACCGTCTGGCCCCTTGTCCTTGCATATCGTGCCACGACTTCCGAGAAGAGAAGCTGCTCTCATCTGAGAACAAAACCAGGCCCTAGCAAACTCCGATCTGCTTCGTAATGAAGCTCCCGAGGTGCTGCCTTAAGTTCAAGAACTGCATCTGGTTAGCAGGTGAAACACTCAAAACCAAGGAACTCTCACCTAAAGTCAAATGCTGGAGGATGTGGGAAAGCAGTGGGGTCATGAATCAAGATCTGATCGTGAACCCCGCCGCTCAACCATGCAGTGTAAAATAGGGGGCACTGTGAACCGCATCAGAATTTATATTGGCGTGGCAACCATAATGGGAAGATGAAACGGTGTGCGACTGTGGAGAAGCTATCCAAGCCATGGAGCATCTTGGGAACTATTGTTCTCCAAGATCCTTTCCTGCAGGAATAGCTTCCACTCACTGGGTGTCACCAGAGGCCATAGAGCGGATGATGAACTTGCAAGTCAACATCTAATGTTGCTTTTCAAGCTGCAATGTGAAGGAATTATAGCATTGGTCCTTTACAGTTGAATCTTGCAATCAACTTTGTACTGTCTGGAGCTTGTGCATTATTTAGCTGTTGGTGAGAGAATTGCTAATGTTGCAATCCTAGCATCAAACAAATGCTAAATAATGTTTAATTCAAAGTAGAATAGCACTCCTAATCCATCATGACACCATTTTGCATGTGGGAACTGATGTAGTGTGCTTCCTATCAGCCTTTCTTGATATGCTGTTTAAGATCTATGAATATTTTTACTCAAATTTAGATAACAAACAGCCAAGTGCTGTAAAGTTGCTTGGTACAATTTTTGTTTTCAAAGCTGTTACAAATGTTCCATGCATCAATGTATACAACAGATAAACTTTGTTCTCCGCTATCTTCTGATTTATTATTTATCAGATTTCTTGCTTCAACATTCGTGATCAATGTAAAATAAATATATTGCAAGTGTATTTTAAATGTTAAAATAGATTAAACCAGACCAAACTAAAAAAAGGTCAATAATCAGTGCATCTAGCATATTGCCAAACGCTCTTCAAACTGTCTGTACTGCTCCTCTCCCTTCCCAACAACCCCATGCTGTGCCTACAGAGTGATATTTAACACCCATGTGTGGTGAAGTCGCAAGTTATTAATGCTTCCCCATTAAATAGTTTGTGTGTTCTATGTACCATTATGTAATATTCCGTTTCTACTAAGTCTTGATGTTCTAAGCTATTGATTGCAATCATAGATTATTTTTTAAGGATTTCTTGGGTTTTGAAGGCAAGTGATACTGTTGTATGATTGGAACTGTGGGTGCTGAAGCATTATTGCCCTGTTCTTGAGTGTGTATAAATGTCATGCTGGATTATCTCGAGATTGTAGTTGTATATGTGGGTCTTTGAGGGCATCGTCTGTGAAATGTCATGGTCTTGCATCTTCCTCTGATGTATGGCAGCAAATGCAAAATGAAAGTTAATCATTGTCATCTGTAATTCCGTGTGCTCTTAGTACATTTTAGGTTGGTTTTATAAAATGCAATTTCTAGAAGTAATGTTCGATCTACTGTGGGTGTGACGTTTCCATGTGGCAGATGCTGGAGACATGACATAAAGCAAATAAATCCCTGGAAGTAAAATATAAAGCTATAACCTAAGTAAATGTTCAAAACAATATATATCCTTTATCTTGCTTTCCGATAGGAGAAACATGTACAGCGTTTGTGCAACTTTACAAATGAAAACATTATTTTGTATGAGCTCATGATTTTTTCCTTTTACAACTTCCCAGTATCTTCACACAATGCTGAATGAAAATCATAGCTTTTCTGTTTCCTTGGAGCATAATTACCATAAGTATATGAGAAGATAATTCACAGTAGATTAGGGAAATTGCATACATTGTCATTAAAATAGGCAGCCAACAAATTTTTGACCAACTTGATTGATTCCATCACAGAAAATCCATTCTATTGTCAGTTAAAACACAATGTAGACTCAAGTTCACATTCCACATTCTGTAATGATTTTTTACTGTCATTGATTTCTAGAACCCGGAGCATCGGGGGCTGACAGAGAGGCCAGTCTCGAACTGATAAAGCTGGACATCTCCCGTACATTCCCTTCTCTCTTCATTTTCCAAAAGGTTTGCAATTTTACTTGGAGCTTTATTACTGAGAGCGATCATCGCGCGAAGTTAGTTATTACATGCCAATTTAGGAAATATACCAACTTACTGAAAATCTCTTCCTCACTAACCAAGAAAGATGTTCCAGTTGTGCACACATCTGGTAAACGGTTAAAAGGATTATAAAGCTTTGTAACCTTCATTGTATGTTCTTATGGTTAGTAATTTGCAATAAAAAACAACCGCTGGGTAATTATTTTGACATTATTTCTGAAAATAAATCTTATCAGTATTTTGTTGAGACCAATTTTGAGTAAATTGTCAGAACAAAATATACGGAGATTAAACTGATTCTGAAAGAATGCATTCAAAGAGAACTAAGCATTTCAATTGAGCATGAACTCAATCTATAATGGGTCTCATTTAAAATAAAAATATTTTTAATGGTCAGCAAAATTTCGGGATAATTCTGACATGGGATTGGTTTGTTTAAACAGGCACTGCTTTCATGTAAATGTTTTGGGAAAACTTCTTTGCAGAGGAAATGCTAACAATTTAGTCGCACAACGATACATTTAAACATGATTTAAATCATAGTTTTAAATGTTAAAGCTCATAAAGGTGATCCCTCTGGAGTAAGGTTAACCATTGATAGATCAATTATAGAATTCCCCCCCCCCCCCCCCCACCCCCCAAATGTTTTTTTTTTATATGATTCTATAATTTAAGCTACAGGGTTTTTCCCCTGTTTAAGCTGTGAATAGTAATCATGTGGCAGAAGACTTGTTCCTGCAAGAGAGGATTACTTCCTATTTTGCATGCCTTTGATTAAGGGTTGATTGCACGACGAGGCCTTGGAGAACGTGGACCATTTTCCATACCTCGGGAGCCTACTGTCAGCAAGAGCAGACATTGATGACGAGGTTTAACACTGCCTTCAGTGCGCCAACGCAGCCTTCGGTCGCTTGAGGAAGAGAGAATTTGAAGACCAGGACCTCAAATCCGGCACCAAACTTATGGTCTACAGGGCAGTAGTGATACCCGCCCTCCTATATGGCTCAGAGACATGGACTATATACAGCAGACACCTCAAAACTCTGGAGAAGTGCCGACGCGGCCTCCGCAAGATCCTGCAAATCCATTGGCAGGATAGACGCACCAACGTCGGTGTTCTCGCTCAGGCCAACATCCCCAGCATCGAAGCATTGACCACGCTCGATCAGCTCCGTTGGACGGGCCACATCGTCCGCATGCCTGACATGAGACTCCCAAAGCAAGCGCTCTACGCGGAGCTTCGACACGGCAAGCGAGCCCCAGGTGGGCAGAAGAAATGCTTCAAGGACACCCTCAAAGCCTCCTTGATAAAGTGAAATATCCCCACCGACCCCTGGGAATCCCTGGCCCACGACCGCCCAAAATGGAGGAAGAGTATCCGGGAGGGCGCTGAGCACCAAGTCCTATCGCCGAGAACAAGCAGAAACCAAGCACAGACAGCGGAAGGGGCGTGCGTCAACCCAAGCTCCCCACCCACCCTTTCCCTCAACCACTGCCTGCCCGTCCCACCTGTGACAGAGACTGTAGGTCCTGCATTGGACTCTCCACTCACCTGAGAACTCACTTTTAGATTGGAAGCAAGTCATCCTCAACTCTGGGGGGCTGCCTATGATGATGATAATTCCAGGCAACTTCAATTCAAACAATGTTAATCACAATTCAAGAGGGTATTGTGTGATATTTTCGAATTTGAAAGGTGCGCACCTCCACTGTCGAAATAAAATGGCAAATGCAGTTATACCACATTCAAAGAAAGAGATGATTTATGATGGTTAATTAGCAACAGGGAAAGCCCATTTATGAAATGTTTCCACATCAAAAAAGCAATCACAGTATCATTCATGGGCACAGAAACGAGCCATTTGATCCTTCAAGTCTTCGCCAGTGTTTTTCTAACTTAAGCCACCTAGTCAAAACCCATTCCCAATTTAATATTCATATTAGGTTGATCATTGTTTGAAGTTAAGCCTTGCAAGCGTTTTATCAGCTGCCATTAGACTGGCAGATTGGCTGGATTTTTCAACATCTATAATGTATAACTAGTCAATCTCCTGTGGCTTCGTACATTGGTAGTCAAGACCGATTTAAATTATTTTTCAGGTTAAGCAGTGAGGGCGGGTTGGGGGGAAAGAGAGCGAGAGAGAGAGAGGCAGGGTTGGGGACAGGAGGGGTAGGTGGAGAGGTCAAGGAATGGAAAAGGGGGGCACAGAAGGGTGTGCCGTGCAGTGTACTGTGTCTCCAGCTGTGAAATCCTCGCAATTCATTCGGGGGATGCCAATCACGGAGGTTGCCGAGAGGAATTCAAATCAGTGGGGATAGGGTGATTGAGGCATGAGCTGGCCATTGGGGAGGATCGGATCAGCCAGTTTTTTTTTGAGGGGCGGGGATGTTACTATGAAAAATAAATAGTTCTGTCATTCATATTAAGATCTGACCGTCATGTGTTATACTTGAAGGGTGGACCATATCATGATCTCTTACACAGTGTCCTTGGGGCATATACCTGCTATAGGCCTGATGTAGGATATGTAAGTATTTGACTTTTTATGATGATGTATTTGTAAAATTTGGTTTCCAAGTGATACCTGTTTGTAAGTCATTCTCCTATTTGCCAATTGCACTTTTAGTGAAACCAGTTGTATTGCTATGCATATGTTTCATATTTTGACATAACCCAAGCATGAAGGTTGTACTTGTACAACAGGTTTTGTGATAACTAAATTCAGGTTAATAAACATGGAAAGGTTTTGATATTTCTGGTCTGCAGTCCATGGCTTTTAGAAACCTTTGTGTCACATTATTATGGTCCTATAAGGCTTCCTGATTATGTTGTTTATCTAGGCTAGAATCTTGCCAGTAGAACAGTGAGGCTGCTTGTTACAAGTTTAATTTACCTTCTCGCGTTTAGGGGCTCCAATAAGTGATCCTGGTCAGCTCCTTTATAAAAGAACCCAAGTCATAGAATCATAGAATGATTACAACACGGAAGAAGGCCATTTGGCCTGTCGAGCCCGTGCTGGCTCTCTACAAGAGCACCTCAGCTAGTCCCACTCCCCTACCCTTTCCCCGTAGCCCTGCACTTAGCTATTTCCCTTTTGAAAGCCGTGAATGAGTCAACCTCCACCACTCTTTCAGGCAGTGCATTCCAGATCCTAACCACTCGCTGTGTTTAAAAAAAAAAAGAGTTTTTTCTTGTGTCGGCTTTGGTTCTTCTGCCAATCACCTTAAATCTGTGTCCTCTGGTTCTCGACCCTTCCGCCAATGGGAACAGTTTCTCTGTACATAGTCTGTCTAGCCCCCCCATGATTTTGAACAACTCTATCAAATCTCTTCTCAATCTTCTCTGCTCTAAGGAGAACAACCCCAGCTTCTCCAGTCTACCCACATAACTGAAGTCCTTCATCCCTGGAATCATTCTCGTAAATCTTTTCCGCACCCTCTCTAAGGCCTTCACATCCTTCCTAAAGTGCGGTACCCAGAATTGGACACAACACTCCAGTTCAGGCCGAACCAGTGTTTTTATACAGGTTCATCATAATTTCCACACTTTTGTACTCTATGGGCCCAAGTTTCGAGCCGCGCCTAGAACGGCGCAGCCCCGACCTGGACGCCCGTTTTTCGCGCCACAAAGTGCGCCTAAAAAAAACTTAGATTCTCCGGCTCCCTGCTGGTCCTCTGGAGTCGGGCGCGGTGCAGCACAAGCTGTGGGGGGCGGAGCTAGGTCCCTGCGCTGAAAACAGTGCCGGGACCTCTGCACATGCGCACTACAGTGGGCGCGCAAGTGCAGTAGCTCCAGGTGCCCAAAACTGTGTGGGAGGGGCCCGAAGCACGCAGCCCCTAGCCCTGGCCCAATGGCCTCACTGGGACTGCGTGAATAAGGCTGTCTCCCACGGCCAGCTCCTGCTTCCTCCCAACCCGACTCGACTCCCGCTTCCCTGCCCCCGGTCCCGACACGACTCCCGGACCTGACCCGATCCGCGCTCCTCCCCCACCCCCCCCCCCCCCCCCCCCCACCCGACCTGACCGCCCTCTCCCTCCATCCCCCCCGACCCGAACCGACCTCCCTCCCACCCCCCCCCCCCGAACCAACCCGCGCTCCCGACCCCCCCCCCCCCAAACCCGGACCCGACCCAACCTGACCTCCCTCCTCCCGCCCCCCTCCCTCTGCCCTCCCACCCCGAACTGAACGGACCCGACCCGCGCCCCCCCCCCCCCCCCCCCCCTCCTGGACCCGACCCGTGCTCCTGACCCAACCCGACCTCCCTCCACCCCCCCAACCCGACCCACGGACACGACCCGACCAAAGCCACCTACCTGTAAATCTGGTGCCGGGGACGGGCCCTGCCCGAAGTCTTGGGCCCGGCCGGGCCCGTTCAGCCTCCCCCACCTTTCTCCTTTCTCTCCTCCCCCCCCCCCCTCTCCTTTCTCCCCCCCCCCCTTTCCCTTCTCCTCTCTTTCTCCCCCCTCCCCTTCTCCTCTCTTTCCCCCCCCCCTTTCTCCTCTCCTCTCCCTCCCTTTCCCCTTCTCCTCTCCCTCCCTTTCCCCTTCTCCTCTCCCTCCCTTTCCCCTTCTCCTCTCCCTCCCTTTCCCCTTCTCCTCTCCCTCCCTTTCCCCTTCTCCTCCCCCCCTTCCCCTTCACCCCCCTTCCCCTTCTCCCCCTCTTCCCCTTCTCCTCCCCCCCTCTTCCCCTTCTCCTCCTCCCCCTCTCTCTCTCCTCGCTCTCAGAAACACAGACACTGACAGACAGAGAGATAGAGACACTGACAGAGACACACTTGGGGGGTGGGGGTGGAGGGGGGTGGTCCCAGCACACTGTTGGAGGGCTCCCGGTGCTGCAGTCGGTAAGTAGAAAATGTTTTATTTATTGATTTTTTAAAAAATTATTAATTTTTTTTGGTTGATTTATTGATGTTTTTATCATTTATTATTGATGATGGCTCTTTATTTGTAAAACTGAAGTGTTTAATGTTTGTAAACTTCCCTTTAAACCCCCCCCCCCCCCCCATTCCCTACGCCTGATTTGTAACCTACACCTGATTTTCTAAAGTGTAGACAAGGTTTTTTCGAGCGTACAAAAATCTTCACTTACTCCATTCTAAGTTAGTTTGGAGTAAGTTTTCACTGCCGAAACAGGCGTAAGTGGCCGGACACTCCCCCTTTTGGAAAAAAAAAATTCTGTTCCAAAGTGAAACTGTTCTAACTGACTAGAACCGGAGCAAACTAAATGCCGAGAATTTGAATTTCTAAGATACTCCGTTCTACACCAGTTGCTCCAAAAAAATCAGGAGCAACTGAGGCCGAAACTTGGGCCCTTAGCCTCTATTTATGAAGCCCAGGATCTTGTAAGCTTTTTTAACTGCTTTCTCGACCTGCCCTGCCACCTTCAACTATTTGTGCACATATACCCACTTTAGGATAGTACCCTTTAGTTTACATTGCCTCTCCTCATTCTACCAAAATGCATCACTTCACTCTTTCCTGCGTTAAATTTCATCTGCCACGTGTCCGTCCATTCCACCAGCCTGTCTATGTCTCCTTGAAGTCTATCACACTCCTAACTTCACTATACTTCCAAGTTTTGTGTCATCTGCAAGTCTCTTGTGTTCTGGAGTTGACTTGCATCTACCCGTATGCTAGAATTGCCCATGGGATCTAACCATACATCCCCAAGACGTACAAAGTAGATATTGTAAACTGCATGTACGCTCCTTTAATATTTCGATCGGCAGAATTTAAGTTTGTTTTTGGGAAATGGGTGACAGTTATGACCATTTCTATTTGTCCTGAGGCCATTAACAGACTGGAGTCACATGTAGGCCAGACCAGGTAAGGACGCAGGTTCCCTTCCCCGAAGGACATTATAATAATCTGGCAGTTTTCATGATCATTTATTTCTGGTGCTTGCCTACAAATTGTCACATTTATTGAATTAATCTGACCATTTGCTTGTGTGGGATTTGAACTCTGGGTTGCAAGTCCAGTCCCACAACCATTACACTACCATACCTTGAAGAACACCATCGTAAAACGAGGCTGATGATAAACCAAGAAACTGTTTAATTTTGCTTAATACACGTGGCTGAGCAAAAGTAGCACTTCTCCAACAACACTTCCTGTAACAACATAAAACAATAAAAACATGCTGCGCTCTCCTGAAGAATTCAGTTTTTTACTTTGATTTTCTTTCAGGTCAGTTGTATCTTAATTTCCAGATCAAGGAAGACCTTCCATCTTGCAGTGCTTGTTAGACATAACTGACTCAGAACAGTTCTGTAATAGCCAGTGCTGTTGCTAGTTATATCTCAAAGGAGCTTAGATGTTCCCTGTAACCGTGCACGGTGATTACCTCCCTCCAATCTCTTACTCCAGTTGTGTTCCCCAAGATTAGAGAAAACGGGCTTCATGGCTTCAAATTGCTGGAGCAGATTATAAACAATTTTGTAGTTTGCAAGTAGCAGAACCGCAAAGGGTAATGCAGGTGGTGTTAAAATCTTGGTAAAGAGAAGGAAAAGTAAAAACGCATAAAATTCTGCACATTCTGACACGACAGTGTGGAAGCCAGATCATGAGTTGATTGTGACTAATTGCTTGATTGAAGTTTAATAAACATGCCATTTCCTGCAGGTCCAAGGAATGTCCTTTGTTGCAGCAGTGCTTATCCTTAATTTGGAAGAAGCAGATGCTTTCATAGCTTTTGCCAACCTATTGAACAAACCCTGTCAGCTGGCATTTTTCCGTGTGGATCATGGCATGGTAAGGACATTGCAGTGCACAGATATCTTGAAATGGATGACAAGATTACTTGATGCTATTTTTGTTGCTTAAGAAAGGGTTGATGCTACCTCAAACCAATTGTGGAGCCACCAATAGCTGATCTACGACACCAGCATTGGGTTTGTTTCTGATGTACCGTAGGAAAAATGTCCGTTTAAGCCATAGAATCTTAATAATTGGAACATGCACAATTGTATCATGTTATGCCTAGTGCCCATCTCCCTTTGCTAAAGTTGCACCATTCCTCATCCATTCTCACATATCCGTAAATGACTTAAAAATGGTCACATGTAGGAGTCCGGCAGCGAGGTCAAACAACACTAAGGTTGATAATTCAGGAACCTAAGAACATAAATAGAAGCAGGAGTAGACCATTTGGCCCCTCAAGCCTGCTCCGCCATTTAATAAGGTCATGGCTGATCTGATTTATCTCACATGGCATTCGTCTGCCACAAGCTGGTACGCTTATTGTCTTTTCTCTTTCTGCTTTTGCTCCCTCCCTGTGGGCGGAGGGATGTTAACCTTTGGCTCGTCATTCCTGCTGACTTGATCAGGGGGTGCACAGCATGGGGTAATCCCACCTGCAAACATGCATTATACATTCATTGACTATGTCACCAAAATATTAATTAATGCACCATTTTAAAAACTTAATTTGAGCATTAGCTGTTATGTGGAGGGAAGGTAATTGGAATGTAAGAGAACTAGTGATGAAAAATATTTGAGGAAAAAATCTTTGAAAATTAGAGGAACATGGGCTCCCTAAGGCTCAATAATACGGTGTATTGATGAAGCACATGGATCAGAAAGGTCCCACTTCATTCCTTGATTTATCCTCGAGTTAGCAAATGTTGGCTATGGTAAAAATGGGGATGATATAATGACCTATGCATCCCTGGGCTGGGTGGGGGGAACAAAATCCGTTTTCTTGCTCTTGCTATTTCCTGACCTCTCTTGGAAAGTGTGTCTGTGAACTTCAGGTCAGACCAGATTGTGTGATCCCTCCCACAAGTCAAATAGCATGACACACTCTAGGCTCCAATGAAAATTGGGCAAGGCAGCATGTCTGACAGGACCTGCGGAATGATGCTTCATAGATGAGCGAACACCTTCATGGGACAGGAGAAAAAAAAAATCAAAGGGATATTCCAAGGAACATTCATAAAATTCGTAACTGTGAACCATATGATGGTGCACCACTCTCTCAATGAGTAGTCATTTCCTTTAATGATATGGATTGCCCAATATGTCATTATAGTAACTGCTCAGGTCAACTCAGTTTAACAATGAAACTGGTATCCAGCATTCTTGTCATGTGGGTTGTTTTTGTGTACTGTAGTCAGGCCGTAATCACCCCAATTTTAATTTAATCGGATTTAAAAGTCAAATACAGAAAAAGGTTCAGAGCTTGATTTTTGTGAGCCAATGCTGAGTATTCCTTTCAAGACAAATCATTTTATTTTAAAAAAGGAGCTTTTTTTAATTATGAAAATGTTAAAATTGGTTGACTGGTTTTTAGAACATTTACTTGAACAACTGAAATCTTTTATATAAAAAAAAACTATTGAACAAATATTATTCTCCTCAGATACTGAAATATTTTGCATCATTTGAAGTGTTTTTTGAAGAAAATCTTCCCAAACTTTTTACACACTTCACGAAAAATAATTTGACTCCAGATATCTACCTTATAGATTGGTAAGTACAATAACCACTTGTTTGGATGTTGAACTTTCAGTAATAATGAAAATGTTGCAGTTAGGGTCAGTGTGCACTATATTTGTTGACTGATACGCAGAGCAAGTGTTTAACCTTTAGAAATAGTTCAGCAAACCCGATCAGATTTTATTCCATTCCTTGCACAAGTATATGTAACTTGTAATAAATAGTGCGGACTGCATCGTATTACGTATTTGAATTGTACATGGCTACAGCAGCCACGATGACACTGTTCTTTTGATTTTTTAAATTGCAGGATATTTACACTCTATAGTAAGTCACTGCCTCTGGACCTGGCCTGTCGAGTCTGGGACGTCTTTTGTCGTGATGGGGAAGAGTTCCTTTTTCGGACAGCATTGGGCATCCTCAAATTATACGAGGACATTTTAGTGCAAATGGACTTTATTCATATAGCTCAATTCCTTACCAAACTGCCTGAAGACATCACATCAGAAAAACTTTTTGCTTGCATCACTACTGTTCAGATGCACAGTAGCAACAAAAAATGGACACAGGTAAGGAAACACATCGTTAACTGATTGTATTAAGTGTTTAGTTCAAGACTATTACTGATACAGAATGCATAATTAATGTGGAAAATGCTTGATATGTGAAGACCTTTATTTCAACAACAATACAGGCTTTGGTATGTCTCAAAGCAATCTGCGGTCACTTATAACATGATAAACTATAAGAACAAAGCTTGAATAATTAATTAACATATTCTCAAGCACAAGGTGTGTTACTGCTTTGAAATATAATCTATTGTGTTCTCTGAAATGGAGAGATTTGGGTATTTGTTACTGGTTTTATTTATTTTTACTTGTGTAGGATTTTGTAGCTGACAGCAATATGTGTATTGCACAAATGATAGCCTTCTGAATTGACAAGTGATGATGGAAATATTTTAGCCTTTTTATTGATTACATTTTCCTGTGAAGTAATATCCCCTTAAATATTATGCAGCAGTTTGATAATGAAACTTTCCTGACTATTTCCATGTAACATGTGTCTATGCTTTCTGCTTTCATAGCTCAACTATTTTGCTTGTGCCCATTTTATTATGTTTGTTGCCTTGTATGTGTGTTTATGGATATATTCCCCAAATCTTGGGAAATTTTCAAGATTGAGTACAGTGAAAGGCAGCATGTAGTCTTGATTTCCTTTTCCAAGTCATCAGGCTTAATTACAATACTCAAGACCCCTAATAATTACGGATCAAACATTGAAGTTTTGATGTAGTAGTGTGAGCCACGTTATATGTTCTTGACTTAGGATGGACGTTAATGAGACAGGCAATCTCGTACCATGATATCATTTTCAGGCTGTCACAAACTCAGGCTCTCACTTAAGGTTCTTAGCCATGTTCTTCAGTTTATAGCTTTATGGCATCGTTTTAAACTCCTTAATGGACCTTACAACAAAATCACATCTATACTTTTAATTTAAAAGGGTGAAAATGGGCATTTTGTAAAAGAATCTGCGTGTATCTTGGTGTTTAATTGAAATTGTAGAGCTTTTTATGAGCTGGAATTGCAGTGGTTCATGGTTTCTCGTGCATATGTTGCACTAGTGGCACCATTGTTCATTGTGGACTAACTGAGCAGTCTTTCTATACATTAGTCACTTGATTAATCTTCAGTCCTATCTGAGACTAATCATTTGGACATGAGCATTAAAAGGGTATATGCTGAACAAAGTTTAAAAATTACCTTCCGGCTATGGGGCTTTTGGATAAAACCTATGGGAAAAGAGGAAAGCTTGCTGAGATGCAATAGAGAGCAGGATAAAGTAATTATATACAGTAGGGAGGAAAAGCAAGAGTGGTGGTGTCAAATGAAGCAATTTGAATAATTGTCACTAGGAGGTGATGAAAGGGGAGCAAGGATAATGAGAGACGGGGCAGGATGGAGTGAAGGGAAAAAAGTGGGATGAATGATGAAAAGAATATATAATCCCATGGGATAAGATGAAATGTGGTAGGAAGTTTCAGTATTTGTGATGTGTTTTGAGACTCTTGATTGCAGATAGCAAGATGATTAAAATGATAATTATCTGAAGCAAAATGGGAAGTGAAGGGTTTGAGGGGATTTTGTGTCTTCAGCCTGAGGTGCCTTTTACATCTCTCCATACCATGTTTTCCCAGGTGAAAAAGTTTTTAAGGAGCATCTTCATGGAGGAGAGAGGCAGAGTTTTAGGGATGAAATTCCAGAGCTTGGGGCCTAGACAGCTGAAGGCATGCCAACCAATGGTGGGGCAAAGAAAGTAGAGGATAAACAGGAGGCCAGAGTTGGAGGAACGCAGAGTTCTAAGAGGGTTGTCGGGCTGGAGGAGGTTAGAGATAGGGAGGGGCAAGGCCATCGAGGGATTTGTACACGAGGATGAGAATTTAAAAATTGAGACGTTCATGGACTGCGAGCCAATACAGGTCAGCAATCGTGGGTGGTAAATAAATGGTTCTTGCTGCAGGATAGCGTACAGGTAGCAGAGTTTTGGCTGAGCTCAGGTTTATGGACGGTGGAAGATGGGGTGCCAGCCAGGAGAGCATTGGAAGAGTTGACTCTGGAGGTAACAAAAGCATGGATGAAGCTTTCAGCAGCAGATGAGCTGAGGCAGGGGTAGCGATAGGGGATGTTACCGAGCTTAGGAGTAGGGTGATGGAGAGGATATGGACTTGGAAACGCAGCTCAGGTGGAAAAGGACAGCAAGGTTGCACTACTGTTTGACTATTTTTGTAGTTTGAAAATATTCTTATTTAAAAGCTGTTCATCTCTAACATCTTCCAGTTCTGATGAAAGGTCAGCGACCTGAAACATTAACTCTGTTTCTCTCTCCACAGATGCTGTCTGACCCGCTGAGTGTTTCCAGCATTTTCTGTTTTTATTTCAGATTTCCAACATCTGCAGTATTTTGCTTTTGTTCTGAAAGTACTGTGCTGGTTGTGATGAATATGGTATTAATGTAAAAATTGTTTAGATTAGAAATTTATTAGCATCAACAGTTCAATGTGTAAAGAAAACTGTTAATTAAATTCTATGTTAATTGGGTAATGGAAAGCTAATGTTTCAGCAGTATTCTACTATAAGAACATAAATAGGAGCAGGAGTAGGCCATACGGCCCCTCGAGCATGCTCCACCATTTAATAAGATCGTGACTGATCTGATCATGGACTCGGCTCGCTCCCCATAATCCCTTATCCCTTTATCGTTTAAGAAACTGTATATTTCTGTCTTAAATTTATTCAATGTCCCAGCTTCCACAGCTCTCTGAGGCAGCGAATTCCACAAATTTACAACCCTCAGAGAAGAAATTTCTCCTCATCTATGTTTTAAATGGGCGGCCCCTTATTCTAAGATCATGCCCTCTAGTTCCAGTCTCCCCCATCAGTGGAAACATCCTCTCTGCATCCATCTTGTCAAGCCCCCCTCATAATCTTATACATTTCGATAAGATCAACTCAAGCTTCTGAATTCCAATGAGTAGAGGCCCAACCTACTCAACCTTTCCTCATGTCAACCCCCTCATCCCCGGAATCAACCTAGTGAACCTTCTCTGAACTGTCTCCAAAGCAAGTATATCCTTTCGTAAATATGGAAACTAAAACTGCACGCAGTATTCCAGGTGTGGCCTCACCAATACATAATATAGCTGTAGCAAGACTTCCCTGCTTTTATACTCCATCCCCTTTATACTCAATCACCTCTAAAAATGTGTGAAACGGCCAGAAGTAACCACAATTATTTTTATATTACAAGCTATCGTCATCATAGGCGGTCCCTCGAACAAGGATTACTTGCTTCCACACCAAAAGGGGCGAGTTCACAGATGTTTCAATGAAGGACCCGATATTCCAGTCCTGAACGCCAATTGAGGGGGTGGAAGATGCCTGTGCTTGGATTTTTTTTAACGTATGACCGTTGCACATCAGCCACCCCATGGGCTTGACCGAGCTAGGCCTTTATCCAGGACAACTGGAGATCTGCTCTGCTGCACGGACCTAGTGTGCGCGCACATATCGCAGTGTGGGCTGGCCCGTGCTGCCCCTGGGCCCTCAGCTTTTCTGAGCCCGGTACCCTCATTTGCCGCACCTCCGCCACAATCCCTCATCGCTCCTTTGTCACAAACATTCACCCCACCTCCACAATGATCTCTCACCGCTCCTCTGTCACAAAACACTCACCGCACCTCCGCCGTGATCTCCCTCCGCACCAAACATTCGCCGAGCCTCCGCCACGATCCCTCATCGCTCCTCCGCCTCGATTACTCGCCACACCTCCGCCACGACCTTCCCGCTCCTCTGCTGTACCTGGACCCTGCTGATGCTCCTGTCCACACTCCAAATGGCGACCTGGGTCCTGATGATGTCGCCCACCTCGAAATCGTCGTTATACCCCGACCTATACGCTATAACACTGTGAAGTCTGAGGGAAAGGACCTTTCAGAATTGACTCTGCTTACTCATAGCACAGAAAATCCTACTTCAATTCGTGCTGGGGTACAAACTGACAAGTTAGAAATGATCTCTGCTCGTGATGCAAGTGAATGGACATTCCGGCAGCCAAAGGGATATAACCACTGGGAGATGAGGAACGTGTGTCTTTCCTCCTTCCTCCTATCCTCCAGTTGTTATCTCCATCTAGATTGATGCAGAATGTTGAAGCGCAACCATTAACGATGCATGCCTGGTTTAAGCACGAGCAACTCGTGCTACTCTGGCAACGATCTTGAAGCTCTCCAATATTGTCCAGGGTAGACTCTGGTGTGGAGTAGACTTTTCTCATTAAGTTCACTATTATTTTGGAGTCTGCTGGGTTCAGGACTGAGAGAGCTGTTTTATTTGCCATTTGATTCCTTAAGTACGTAATTACAGTAACTATTAGTGCTGCAGTGCAGCTCCATTCTCGGGTTAATTTGTAAGTCAGACTTCGTTTTTGGCCATTTGTTCAAAAAGTCTCATTCTTTCCTTTTATAATCTGCAGGTGTTTGCTTCACTGATGAAGGAAAACAAGGAAGTTGAGAAAAATCACAGCCCTGCCCCGAAAAGTTAATATTTCTTGGAGGACGTTTGATGTTTGCGATAGTCAGTGAGCAGGAGTTTGTTAGCATTAATGGTGTAGCAATACTATATGGAAATGTCTTCAGTGCATCTATTTAAAATTGATGTCTGTTTGGAGTTAAGGAACTGAATATTGTTGGACTGCGAATGACCCAAAGATCTGTGTATGTGATCCCCATTAATGAGAAGAGAGTTTTGGTGCAGTTGATCCTTTTGTGGCTTGCGTCCAACAAAATGAAAAAATGTTTACACTAATGTCAGTATTAAAGGAAAAATCGTGTCCTGTGCAAAGTAGTTTATTCTGCATTTACTAGCTGATTGAAAACTGAGATGTTAAATTTCTGAGCACTTATAGACCAACCATCTTACTGTACAAGTTTCTGGTGCACAGAATACCTCCGAAGCCAGCTGATTCCCAGAAACTACCTAATGTGGACCAAAAGGATTTTGAATTACTTTCTCCATTATGTGTAGCTTTTTAGTGATAGTCCTGTTTGGGAAATAGCTGATTTTTACTTTTTGATGCAGTCATTTTGCTTTCTAAGATTCTGAAGTAAAAGGCCAAGGCTGAGAGAGCATCAAAACCAGTACTGTTCTGCTTTACAGAACCACCATTCCTGTTGGCAATCTGCAAGTGCTTGGTTTGAAATATTCCACAACATCCCCTTTAATATTTCCAGGCATTTCCTGTAAACCTGGGAATGATCTTTTTTACTCGATTACTGAACTGTGGCATTTTTTTATTCAATTACTGAATTGTACTACAAATATTTTTATTGACCTTCATTTCAGTAATTAGCTGCTTTTTTGGTGCTTTCAACAATGGAAATAGGGGTGTTGTATCATTTCCAGGCCTAGGGATGAACTGCAAGCAGAATGGTAAAACTGTGAAACGTCCAAGTTTAGAAACTTCCAAATATTGTACTCCTACAGTTAAAAGTCAGTGTCTCTCAGCTGATGAAGCCTTTGTGATTGTCCTCAGACTGGTGCTGTGGGCTTGACTTTCGTAACTGTGTATGTTTTATGATGTGCAATACAGAAAACTCCAAAATGGCACAGTGCTTTGCACAAGTCTTGGAATGTAACCATGATAACATAATAACTTTTATTTCAAATCAGGATGAAAACTGACGACAGCTACAAGCTGTAGCAATGTGTACTATATTACATTGCTCAGGTCTATTGTCTGCTCACAATGGAACGATAAAGTGAGATTATTTATCACAAAAGGGCAGAGGGCTAATTATCAGGCTTTTTTCTAACCTGACTTGTAATTTCTGCAGTGAGTGTGGTGACAGATGTTTGTGTAAATTTGAGATTTGTCTCGCGTGCAAATTACAAAGTATACTTTCTTACACTTCTGTTTCTTTTTTTATTTGAAAGGATTTGTACTTTATTTTCTTGTATTCTTAGCAAAACCAGTTCCTGTATTCCCTGTATTGCAAATTATCTTATTGGAGTATAAAAATATGAATTGTGTAGGAATTTTGACCACCTAGTTTGTTTAGAAGTCTATTAACGGAATTGGCATGTTACATAAACCATAGTGTACTACAGATTGAGTGCAAAATACTTTGTTTGAATTATAAGATTTTTTATTTATATATGCTTTCATTTAGTTGAATGAAATTCTTTATCTTGCTTTCTATTGTACAGATTTCGTACTGACTACAGATGTAATGTATATGCAAATTGATTGTAAATAGAAGGGAAACAGTCCACAGCTAATACCACTAGACACCAGTTTCACATGTAAATAAACTATGAAGTCAAGTGCCTTCAAATGTGTGCTTTTTTCAGTTTGGCGTAACTTTCAATAGGGTTATCCTATTTGGTGTTCTCCAAATAGGGCGTGGGTAAGTGTTCAGTAGTTGGTTCTGTGAGGCAATAAGCAAAAGGGCACAGTTGTCATTCCCTCCTTGAGGCAGTTCTTCTTCCCTATGTTCTTCTCACTGTCTGTTTTGTGTGTGGGTCTGAGTTTTAATATTTTCCACATTATTTGGCTATTGCTAGCTAACATCAGTAATAGCAAGTAAAATGTTTCCTGACTGTATTTTCTGCAGAGCTTTTTAGTGTACTAAACAGTGTCTTATTAAAAGCCTGTGATGCTGCTTATTTTTTCAATAGCTCTCAGCACGTTATGGTGCTGAGCATGTTTAGTTTAGAATTTCCATTGATTTGGCTAATGAAAGGAGGTCAGATAAATATTTCCTTCCATTTTTTCTTATGCTTTTTGGGTCTCCCTGGGCACTCCAGCTGAAAGGTGGCCTGGTGATAGATCTATGGCCACGTTCAGCTGACCACTACCAGGTAGATTTGCAATGACTTGTCTTGGGAATTCCTCTTCCTGTAGGGAAGCCCTGGAACTTCACTTATGCCCTTTTTTTATTCATTCCTGGATGTGGGTGTCACTGGCAAGGCCGGCATTTATTGCCCATCCCTAATTGCCCTTGAGAAGGCGGTGGTGAGCTGCCTTCTTGAACCACTGCAGTCCTTGCGGTGCAGGTACTCCCACAGAGCTGTTAGGTCAAAATCCTGGAACTCCCTCCCTAACGACAATGAAGGAACGGCGATATATTTCCAAGTCAGGATGGTATGCAACTTGGAGATAGTGGCGTTACCATGTACCTGCTGCCCTTGTCCTAGGTGGTAGAGTTTGCAGATTTGGGAGGTGCTGCCAAAGAAGCCTTGGTGAGTTGCTTGTAGATGGTACACACTGTAGCCACGGTGCGCCGGTGGTGGGAGGAATGAATGTTTAAGTTGGTGGATGGGTTACCAATCAAGTGGGCTGCTTTGTCCTGGATGGTGTCAAGCATCTTGAGTGTTGTTCGAGCTGCACTCATCCAGACAAGTGGAGAGTATTCCATCACACTCCAGACTTGTGGCTTGTAGATGGTGGAAAGACTTTGGGGAGTCAGGAGGTGAGACACTCACCGCAGAATACCCAGCCACTGACCTCTTGTTGCTACCATATTTATGTGGCTGGTCCAGTTAAGTGACACCCCAGAATGTTGATGGTGGGGGATTCGGCGATGGCAATGCATTTATAATTAATGTGATTCAGAATCTCACCAGAGAACTTGTTCTGGTGTCCGGCAGAAATGACCGTCTCCACAGGTGTATGCTTCATATGAGCCAAAACATAATTTTGTACTCAAAATAAACTGGGATTTAACATGCCCAGGGTGAACAATGAATCCCTTATGCTGCTGATAAGCTTATTGGAAATAATATGCGATGCTTTTTACTCGTAATCTTTGCAACTGATAGATAAATAACACTAACAGATCACATATTTCAGGTTTAAACTCTTGCAAATAAAAATTAAATAGAAGCCAGTGTGCAAAACTGCACATTTTATAATCGCAATAGAAGAATTCTTGATTTATCATCTGCATTTTAAATCCAGTTCACATCTCAACAAAGAATTCTGGTAATTTGGAACACACATCTGTGATGAAAAGCTTCTATGTCAATTTAGATATTCACCAATTAACCCCAGCTCATTCAACGGCCTTGTGAAGTGGTCATTCACTGCGATTTATATCCCTTCATTGCTATGATTTCCAAACTGACACCAAGATAGATCAAAAGGGGATAGCTTCAGAATAGTTAAAGATATTAATCAAAATAGGGTTGAAAGGCACATGTGAAACAAAGCAATTCTCGTGGGCTAGGCAGCAATCCTGAACAATTAACTCTCGATCTTTCTCAGCCCAGTAATCAATATTAACTGTTTCCAACATCAGGGGAACCTTGAATCTAACACTCCATATGCAGCCCACCTCAAGTAGGGGTGTTGAACGTACAGTCTGCGCTTCAGTTTCATCTGGCCTTTGCTGTGTTTTAGGGTTGGTGAGTTTCCTGGAATGGTGTATGAAATCTCCCGAGCACTGCTTCCAACCCAAGAGAACTGCTCCTTTTAAATGTTGCACCTATCTCACTCTTCCAGTGTTTGGCATGATAGTGAGAGGGATTGAATATGTTTTTCAAAAATGTAATGTGAATGGATTTGGCTATTTATCTCTTGTACATGTCAATCCTGCATTGCCTGCTCCGAAAGTCAAGGTAGCCTCGGTTCTAGGTTGCTTTGCTGGGTCCAAGTATAAACTATTTTTAGAGTAGATAATAATGTGGATTGTGTGCAGTATGTCAGAGAGGCAGCACAGGCCTCCTAGGCACTTGACCTTTTTTTGTTTGAATTTGGAAGAATAAGATAAGGAAAAGGTGAGTTTGTAAAGTAAGTTTATTCAGAACAGGCTGAGCTAAAATAACTTGTGCTTAGTGCCCAATATACTCACTCTTTAAAATGGAATAGAGAGAGAGAGATGGAAGCAGAAAATTCAAATAATTAATATGCAGAATGCTGGAGTTGCACTCTCGTTTGAAAGAAAAAAATGCTGATTTATCAGTGATTTTGTACAACTACACAATTATTATGACCTTTTGGCTGTAAATAAAGCTATTTCTCCTCCGCCAAACCCATGTTACCGATTCACTTGAGGAAAAAAAACAATTACTACCAGCTTCAGGACTTTTGTTACAAAAGAAAATCTAGCTTTTTTTCAAAAAACAAAAATAATTGTTTTTTTAAGCTTTGATTGTTTTCACTAACTTTTGTACTCCCCCTGTCAAACTCTGCAGTTAGTAACCCAGGTATCACTCTGCACTGGTTAGGTAAAGTACCAGAATATTCACATGTTACCAAATTAATTTCATAGTTCTTTGTGGACATGAGTGGAAGGCCCACATTCTTGATTTGTAAGTAACAGGTAGCTGTGTTGAAAATCCAACATTTAAAGTCACAATGAAGCAAACCAACGTGAGTAATGATTTGTACACAAGTTACGTACATTTTGTGAGTTAGCACCATCGTTGAGCAGCAGCCAATGTGTGTTCATGCTCGCTATGTGATGCTATTAAGACTCGCTATGTGATTGCCCATAAAATAACATTTTCTGAGAAAGTTTTGAACTGCATGCTAAACCTGCAGAAATATTGGGGTGAAATTTCAAGCGTGCGTCAGAAGTCGGGATCTGAGGCTCATCCAAAATTGGACCTCCGGCCTCATTGTAATAATCGAGGTGAGCTGCCGGTCACAGCTCCAGAAGCAGCTCGACGCTGGGAATCAAATTTGAGCCTGCTGCATTGCTGACAAATCCTGCAAAGTCGGTGTCAAGGAAAATGTCGGAGAGCCGAGTACGGGCCAGCACTGTCCCACAGTGCTGTGAAACTGTGGAGCAATTTTCTACTATTTCCTACCATTTCTTCAGCTGTTAGTCAGAGCTTGCACGGCACATGTTCCACATAGATTTTAATACATTTTGCAGGAGGATCCTGAAACAGACGCAGGACTTTTTTTTTTAATGCATATTTAAATTGATCCAACGCTGATTTCAGGCTAGCCACAAGTTCCTAAAAACAGTGAGGACCAATATGCTGGTAGCTATGCTGCCGACACAGATTATGTGCAGGACCTCCTGACCAAAAATTGGCATACATTGTACCCATTTTATGTCCAAAACATGGGCAAAATGCATACCAATTTATACCCCAGTGTGTCCATAACGTTTGCTGAATGTGGCCCATGCCAAGTGTCAGGGTGTCACATCAGACTCACCATCAATTGAGTTTGAACCCTGACCAAGACACAGGTGACGTACCCATCTTGAAGTGGTATTGGCATAGGAATACGTATTTCCTCCAATACAGAGAAATCAAGGCACAAGAATTTCTACACAAAATTACGCTTGCAGGAGCCATTATATTTCTCTCATAGAGGAAATCCACATTGCTATACCAGGTCCTCCACAGAGCTGATGTAATAGATAACTTAATAAAATAATAAGAGTCTTGTGATATGATAAAAGATAGCTCTTCAATCTCAAAAATGGCAGAGGAGGAGGGAGTAGCCTCCGTGAATTAAGGATGAAATCACGTCAATGATGAGAGGCTCTAACGAGAGGTAAGCAGGCAGCGAAGACTTTTAAGGGTAGAATTAAGAAATAGGAAAGAATTTAAGACTAGTGGGAGTGATTCGGCGCCTTGTCAGTTTCCAAAGTGGCTGTGGTTCACAGACCCGACACCAAGCAGTGGGCCAGCCAATTAATAGCAAGATTTTAAAATAATTTTACCAGGTAGTTACATTTTTCCAAGTATTTCAGCAGCTTCCCACCTCTCGTACTTCACGTCAGGTAAGTGTGTCCGGTTCTCAGTGACTCCTTTGCTTTGACTAGTTGACGGCAGATGTGGTATAAAAGCTACCATTCACAGCTGTTCACTTTACAATATTAGAAGCTGAGGCCTTCAGCATTTTGAAGACACCTTTGAGTTGTATGCAGTTTGGAAGTGTCTGCAGTGAACTTTCTCTACTGTCGTCATTTTGGAGCAACCTCTCGCCATTGACAGATCGCTTCTATCATCTCAACTTCAGCTGCCATCTATTCCGGCAGCATGGGATGGGCACACTGCGACTGGCACATTATGTAACTGGTACACTATTAGACCGGCACACTATAGGACTCAGAATCCCACCACGATCAGCCCCAACATCAACACCGTTAAACACACCAAACGTCCCTGCAGTCACCTGATGTTGCACAGGGCATCAGCACCCGACCACATTGCTGCCTGTGGGCTGCCAAGGATGGCCTCACCATGGCCACATTTACTTCACTTGATGCTGTACATCCTGGCTGCCACATGATGTACAGCGTCAAGTGAAGTAAATGTGGCCATGGTACATCCTGGCTGCCACATGATGTACAGCGTCAAGTGAAGTAAATGTGGCCATGGTACATCCTGGCTGCGCCAATTTGGTACCACCCCATACCAACACTATAAAGCATCCCTTCAATGCCCAAGCAATTCCTTTCACACACATCACCATTGGGGGGGTACGCTTGTGTCTCACCATTCAGTACAACTCACTAAGCCACTTCCAAAGGTTCACTCAAATCTGTCTAAGAAGGCAGTGTTCAAAATAAAGATTTCAAAGTTTGACAACACATTACCAGAAATTCTACATGAATATTGGCTAAAAGACTACCCTTGAGTGCTGTTAATTGGTATGATTGGGACAAGGGTGAGGTGTGGCTAGTGAGATCGGAATATGATGATGTAGATGGAGAGGGTTGAGTGGAGGTGCAAGGTAAGTTGACGTGAGTGAGGTTGTGCAGGAGTAGGGTAGGCAAGGCAGAGTGATGGGGATGTGATGAGTGGCACAGCAGGATGAGGTTGAGTGGCTTTGCAGTATTTTGTAATCATCTGAGATAATTGAAAGGTTTGCACCATTGCAGCCAACTGACCATGTCCCTGCTGGTGTCCTCCTGTGCAATGTGCAACCAGCCTCCCTGTGTGCTGTGATTCCCTCCATAAGCATCTGGAGGGAGTCTTGGGAGAGCCTGGATGCAGCCGTGCTCCTTTGTGCAGTGTTTGTCAATATTTGCAGCACCTCAATGCTGTAGAACACTGACAGAATAACAGTCCAAATAAATGTGGCCACGGTCCCTTTTAAGGAGACCGGCTGAAGACGTGTCATCAAATGATGTCATCAGACCTGCTTCCTTCAATTGGCCGGGAACCTCATAGGGTGAGCTTAAGCCCAATCTTCGTAGTGTGGGCTCTCACCCGTCCTCTGACTCACCACAGTTGGCGAGATCGCAGCCATAGAGTCTAGACCAAAAAGTATGAAGCAGGAAATATAAATAACATTTACACCATGTGCAGAAAGTGGAATAAAGATTTGGAAAGTCAGATGGGATTGAGAGCAAAAAAATAGCAGAAAAATTAAAAAATGAACTTTCATTTTTATTTTTTAAAGAATCTCCAACACTAACTTCTGAAGGAATGCGACACCACATGTAAAATTTAATTTTTCAGGGCCGGAGAGGTTGTTCAGAGGTAATTATCCGTTATCACGCTGTTAAAAATTCACTTGCTCCTGAATGCACCAGTCCTAACTTTTTCTGGTACCTTTTGTGGGGAACTATTGGGTAAGTACCCAGAGTTCACGCCATTGCCTTAATTTTAGTTCCGAAGCTATTGGCGAGGACTCTTAACAGCGCATCCTGCGGAGGAGCGGGGTCTCTCTAGCAGCAACTTTCGGATTTACGCACTTAAAACTGCGCGTTGCAGACGCTGGAAGTTGCTGTCTGATTTACCCCAACGCCAATAAAAGTGAATTCAATTGATGGCTTTGAATTACAATTGCAAAAGGAGAGCAGATTTTGAAATCCCAATGATAAATTAGTGCTTGGGAGCTCGATACTGAGATACCACAATAACAACTTCTATTTATATAATGCCTTTAACGTAAAATATCCTAAGGCACATCACAGGAGCGTAATCACATGTAAGGAAATATTAGCGCAGGTGACCAAAAGCTTGGTTAAAAAGAGGTAGGTTTCAAGGAGTGTCTTAAAGGAGGAAAGAGGTGCCATGGAGCAATTTGAAAACAAGGATGAGAATTTTTAAATTGAGGTGGCCAATGTAGATCAGCAAGAACAGGGGTTGATGGGTGAAGGGGACTTGGTGCGGGTTAGGACATGAGTAGCAGAGTTTTGGATAAGTTTACAGAGTAGAAAGTGGGAGGCCGGCTTGGAGTGTGGTGGAACAGTCAAGTCTATAAAGGCATATCGAGCGATGTTAAGGAGGTGTCCTCGATGACATGGATATGTGGTTGGAAGCTCATCCCGGGGTCAAAGATGTCTCCAAGGTTATAAACTGCCTGGTTCAGTCTCAGACAGTTATCAAGGAAAGGGATAGAGTTGGTGGCTAGGGATTGAGTTTGCAGTGGGAATGTAAGACTGGTAGTGGTCTTCCCAATATTTAGTTAGAGTAAATTTCTGCTCATCCTGTACTGGATGTCAGACGAGCAGTACAAATTGTCTTGAAGGGTATTTGCGCTGTGAATTTTTCCCACAGAACATGATCCTATGGCAGATCATCATCATAGGTGGTCCCTCGAAATGAGGATGACTTGCTTCCACGCCAAAGGATGAGTTCACAGGAGTTTCGAAAGAAGGACCCGAATTACATCCTCGAGGGTGGAAGATGTCTGTGTGTGGATTTCTTTAACGGGTGGTGGCCGTTGCACACCAGCCACCACCCGGGCTTGACAGAGCTAGGTCTTGGTCCAGTGGCAAGGATTACCCAAGACAACTGGAGACCTCAGTGCACATACACACATCACAGTGTGGGCTGGCCCGTGCTGCCCCTGGGCCCCCTAGCTCTGAACTCACGCCACCCCTGGGCCCCGATCACATCCCTCCACAGTCTCTTTCAGCTCCTTGGCCCCGATCTCGCTGCACCTGCCCATGCACCAATCTCCGACCTGGACCTTGTGGACGCTTCCACACGCTCACGCTCACACTCACTCACGCATGACACGGAATAGCTGCTGTTCGAAGGGGCAATAAACTTACTCGTTTCGCTCGCTAAGGGCATCAAGAGGTATGGAGCAAAGGCGGGTAGATGGAGTTGAGGTACAGATCAGGCGTGATCTGACTGAATGGTGGAACAGGCTTGAGAGGCTGAATGACCTCCTCCTGTTCCTTTTGGGGTTGTGCCCCCTTGTTCTGGATTCCCCCACCGGAGGAAGTGGTTTCTCTGTCAAATCCCTTTTATCACACGCTTACACATATGCACACCCTCGCGCATGCTCTCTCATACATATACACACACTCACACACATGCATGCTCACATACGCATATGTGCTCATACACGCACACATGTTCACGCGCACACACATGCACACAAACTCCTGCGCACACACATGCTCACACACATGTGCCACCTGCACATCTTTAGGCAAGTCATGAATGGTCTGGAGTAGGAGAGAGGTGGTTTGCAACATCCTCACTGACATCTGGTAATCCCTGGCCCAAGACCGCCTTAAGTGGAGGAAGAGCATCCGAGAGAGCGCTGAGCACCTTGAGTCTCGTCGCCGAGAGTGTGCAGGAATTAAGCGCAGGCAGCGGAAAGAGCGTGCGGCAAACCAGGCTCTCCACCCACCCCTTCCCTCAACCCCTGTCTTGTCCCACCTGTGACAGAGACTGTAACTCTTGATTTGGACCTGAGAGCTCACTTTTAAAGTGGAAGCAAATCTTCCTGGATTTGGAGGGACTGCCTATGATGATGAAAGGTAAGTTGCTTTGTGCATGAACCAATACCACAGCAGGCGAGGTGTTTGCGCAGTGAACTATCTCAGCACCACCCTGCCCTGCCCTTTAGCTGAAACTATCCTGAGATTAGAGGAGGTTGTGGCACAGCAGGCTACCTGGGGGTGGTAGATGCACCTTGAAGAAGGAAAATTGTTTGGACCCCATTCTAAAATTCTAGGTACATGTAGTTCTGGTGAGCACTTGGTTTAGAAAGCGAAAATCAATCACTTGCATTGTGAATTATTTGACAAGTTTAAAGTTGTATTTATGTTCAGACGCTGCAAGGTGTTTGAGTGCTGGCTGTGTGTGTTTCAGATGATGCTAGAGTTCCGCAGGGCGCAGGTTGGTCCTCCAAGGGCAGGGGGCGGGTCCTCCCGCAGGGCGGGCGGCACGGCGCCGCTCTTGCCGCTTGTGGATTGTTGGTGTGTCCCGGAGCCGGCGGCGCGTGGTCTCCATCGCAACCCGCCGCAGCGTTAGCGTTAGCGTTACCGCCACAGGCCGGGGCCGAGCGTTAGCGTTACCGCCACAGGCCGAGCGTACCCCCGCAACACGCCGCAGTGGGAGCGGCGGCCGGCCGTCCGTCCCTCAGCCCGGGGCCCGGGGATCGACCGAGCGGCCTCACCCCAGGCCGGGGGCTCCGGTGCAGGCCGCGGACCTTGGGCAGCGTGCCCCGGGGTTGCAGTGACCGAGCAGCCCCGCAACAGGCGGCTGGTTGAAATTAGACGGGAAGCGGTGGAGTGAGGACCGTCGGTGCAACATGGGGCCGGTAAGGGAGCGCCGGGCGTGGGGGGGCCGGGCCCGGGCCGGGCGGTGAGGGGGCACCGGGCGTGAGCCGGGTGAGGGGGTAGGGGGCGTGGGCCGGGTGAGGGGGTAGGGGGCGTGGGCCGGGTGAGGGGGTAGGGGGCGTGGGCCGGGTGAGGGGGCACCGGGTGAGGGGGCAGGGGGCGTGGGCCGGGTGAGGGGGCGCCGGGTGAGGGGGCGTGGGCCGGGTGAGGGGGTAGGGGGCGTGGGCCGGGTGAGGGGGCGTGGGCCGGGTGAGGGGGCACCGAGTGAGGGGGTAGGGGGTGTGGGCCGGGTGAGGGGGCACCGGGTGAGGGCCGGGTGAGGGGGCACCGGGTGAGGGGGCACCGGGTGAGGGGGCAGGGGGCGTGGGCCGGGTGAGGGGGCAGGGGGCGTGGGCCGGGTGAGGGGGCGTGGGCCGGGTGAGGGGGCACCGGGTGAGGGGGCAGGGGGCGTGGGCCGGGTGAGGGGGCGTGGGCCGGGTGAGGGGGCACCGGGTGAGGGGGCAGGGGGCGTGGGCCGGGTGAGGGGGCAGGGGGCGTGGGCCGGGTGAGGGGGCACCGGGCGTGGGCCGGGTGAAGGGGCAGGGGGCGTGGGCCGGGTGAGGGGGCACCGGGCGTGGGCCGGGTGAAGGGGCAGGGGGCGTGGGCCGGGTGAGGGGGC
The DNA here is from genome assembly GCF_044704955.1 of Pristiophorus japonicus. NCBI lineage: Eukaryota > Metazoa > Chordata > Chondrichthyes > Pristiophoridae > Pristiophorus > Pristiophorus japonicus. Next base: position 323,156,206 of record NC_091979.1, read on the forward strand.
AGGGGGCGTGGGCCGGGTGAGGGGGCACCGGGCGTGGGCCGGGTGAGGGGGCGTGGGCCGGGTGAGGGGGCACCGGGTGAGGGGGTAGGGGGCGTGGGCCGGGTGAGGGGGCACCGGGTGAGGGGGCGTGGGCCGGGTGAAGGGGCAGGGGGCGTGGGCCGGGTGAGGGGGCACCGGGTGAGGGCCGGGTGAGGGGGCACCGGGTGAGGGGGCAGGGGGCGTGGGCCGGGTGAGGGGGCACCGGGCGTGGGCTGGGTGAGGGGGCACCGGGTGAGGGGGCAGGGGGCGTGGGCCGGGTGAGGGGGCACCGGGCGTGGGCCGGGTGAGGGGGCGCCGGGTGAGGGGGCACCGGGTGAGGGGGCAGGGGGCGTGGGCCGGGTGAGGGGGCACCGGGCGTGGGCTGGGTGAGGGGGCACCGGGTGAGGGGGCAGGGGGCGTGGGTCGGGTGAGGGGGCACCGGGTGAGGGGGCACCGGGCGTGGGCCGGGTGAGGGGGCAGGGGGCCGGGCGGTGAGGGGGCACCGGGCGGGCCAGGCATCCAGCGGCTTGTGAGCACTGGGGAGCCTCGAGTGAAGGAGCAGCTGGCAGTGAGCGGGCGGCCTGGGTCACCGGAGGGCCCGCCCGGGGTTCTCCTGTTTGTCGGCGAAAGGGGGCTGCGGGAACCCCGGGAAAATGCCACAAACCACATTTAAAGACAGACTTGCATTTGTATAGCGCCTGTCACCACCACCACCGGACGTTCCGAAGCGGATCCGGCCCCAGTGAGGTGCAGTCACTGCTGCAATGTAGGAAACACACCAGCCAATGTGTGCACAGAAAGGTCCCACAAATATCAGTGTGACAACCAGCATCACTGTAAAAAAAAAACTGATGATTAAGAGATAATTATTGGCCAGGACACTGGGAGAACTTGAATAGAGCCATGGGAGGGCAGACGGACCTCGGTTTAATGTCTTATCCGAATGACGGCACCTCCGACAGTGCAGCACTCTCTCAGTCCTGCACTGGAGTGTCAACCTACCTTCAACTGGTACATCTTGCGTTCCACTTTGCTGTTTATCCTCAACTTTAAAAATGTTGAGGGTTAAAAATTAAACATTTAAAATGTCTATTTAATGAAGACCGCTCGTGTCCAGTTATCCTCGTAAGCCATTTTGGGGGGAGGGTGGGGGTGGCTGTGTGTGTATTTAGTATGTAAAATTATTTTAATTTCAGGTCTTTGGGGTACAGCTTTTCAATTTGTGAGGCCACAGTACCATGTTTCACCAGTGCTGCTATGGAGGTATTAGTGGGACAGGTGAGGGCCAGACACAGGTCCTCCGCGCATCAGATGGCCGACGGGTGTCTGGGAAGAAGATCAGCAGGCTTGAAAAGAGGTAGCAAACAATGGCAAAGCCTGCAGCATTATGCCAAGGACCTAGCTGCAGTGCTGATGAAAAGTTCAGTGACCTTAGTTGGACAGTAAAGATGAGAATAATTTCATGATGTGTCTTTTTGTCAGATGGTGCCTTGCCACTACCCTTGAGCTCACCATACCCAACCCTGGCCTCCTCCAATGCACATGATTGTACTCCAATCACAACCAGACACGGCACCACTGCTGCCCTCAGAAGTTCTTTGGAGGTTCTTGGCACGAGGGAAATGCGAAGTGTTGGAGATGACAAGGCTGGAGGGCAAGTGCAGCAGGATGTTTGACGATAGTCCTTACCTATCTTTCTTACTATAATCTCAACAACTTGCATTTATATAGTGCTTTTAGCGTAGCAAAATGTCCCATGGTTATCAGACAAAATTTAACACCGAGACACATAAGGAGATATTAGGACAGGTGAACAAGATAGATTTTAAGGAGCGTCTTAAAGATGAAGCGCGGGGCGAAGAGGTTGAGGGAGGTAATTTCAAATATGAGGGCCAAGACAACTAAAGGCACAGCTGTCAATAGAGGGACGAAGGAAATCGGGGATGCACAGGATGCTGGAATTGGAAAAACGCAGAGTTCTCGAAGGGTTCTTTCCTCAAACAATTGCACATCATCATAGGCAGTCCCTTGAACGAGGTTGACTTGCTTCCATACCAAAAGGGACGAGTTCACAGATGTTTCAGTGAAGGACCCAATATTCCAGTCCTGAACTCCAATCAAAGGGGTGGAAGATGCCTGCGCATGGATTTTTTTTTATATCGTGTTGTGACCATTGCACATCAGCCACTACATGGGTTTGACCAAGCTAGGCCTTTATCCAGTGGCAAGGGTTAACCAGGACGACTGGAGACCTGCTCTGCTGCACACATATCACTGTGGGCTGGCTTGTGCTGCCCCTGGGCCCTTGGTTCTTCTCGGCCCTGTACCTTCATTTGCCGCACCTCCACCATGATCTCGCACAGCTCCTCCGCCATGATCTCCCGCCGCACATCCGCCATGATCTCAGGCCGCTCCTCCGCCATGATCTCCTGCTGCACCTCCGCACCAAACATTCGCTGAACCTCTGCCACGATCACCCACCGAATCTCAGCCACGATCCCGCATCGCTCTTCCGCCTCGATCACTCGCTGCACCTTTGCCACTATCTTCCCGCCCCTCTGCTGTGCCTGGGGCCCGCTGATACTCCTGCGCACGCTCCAAATGCCGACCTGGATCCTGATGACATCACCCGGTCGGCCACCTCTCAATCGCCACACATTTGGAACGGCTCGCAGTGGACGTTGTAGTGGTATGCCGCTCCAGCTCTTTTGTAGCCCGACCTACGGAGGTGTTCTCACGCAGGTCGGGGAGCACATATAAGCAGCATGGCAACCTGGTGCTGCATTGTAGAACCATTCGTTCGCTAATGCTGGGTTAAATTGACCCTTGTCCTGTCCCCTTTTTCACGGTCCATCCATTGAATGGGCTCTGCAGCCAAGGTGCCATAAGGGAACCATCCTTGCAAAGACATGCAATCACACGTTCCAACCTTTACAAGCACCAGCACAGAAATCAGCACCGCGGCTAGTATAGATAGTGAGTTAGAGGGGCCTGCGTAGTGATTTGTACAGCACAAGTGAGCAGGAGCTGACACAAGTGAAAAGGTTAGACCAGAAAATGGCTCGCTGCATGACAAACTTACGTCCTTGCTCTGCTGAAGAGGACAGAGATGCAAACTTTTGGGGCTCAGCATTTAAAAGAAAGAAAACCCATATGTTCCAGTATTTGCGCAGAGCAGTGGACATGTCTGATTTATGGAAGAGTCTGCTTCTAGCTTGTGTGGTGGTTCTGATGCAATGTATCAGCACTTTACAATCTGTCATGGAACGTGTGGTCGCCATTTATGGATGCTGCAGTTGGGTCCTCTTTCTAGACGTCTTTGGCACCAGTACCAGCATCTCTCGGCTGCCCAAACTCGTGCCATTCAGGCATTTGGCACCATCATGTCCTCCGCCATCAGAAGACTGGGGAAATGAATAATTAGAGCTTCAGTTGTGTTGCAAGTCTCCTACATTCTGCTCTCCCTCAGATAAATGGAAGTGCTCAGCCACATGGTGGTGGTGGCAGTGGCACTAACTGTTGTCGGTGGTCACAGACCAGCTGAGCATTGAGAGTGAAATCCCTTGCAGTTCATCAAGGGCCCTGGTTTGTTGGCAGGTATCGTGATGGCAACAAGGGTGCAGTCTATTACCGCCTGTACTTGGGGGAAGTCTGTAATGGTGGCAAAAAGTAAAGCACCTTCCTGCTGGCTTCTGGTGTCCATGAGAGGCTTGATATAGTCATTGGCCTTTGAGAAGAGGGTGTCATTAAACCTCTGGATGCAGGAATTGACTGCAGACTGATTGCTGTTACATCGGTCGTCTGCTGAAACCAGGAGGGAAGCTGAGGTGAAAAACATTGGGGCAAAAATTGTGGTTGGAGGCGTACCTTTGGAGTATACCTCCAACTTGTCAAAGGAATACGAATCTACTTGACGGTGGTTCTCCTGCAAAAACTTGCGGTCTGATGCAGCGGGGCGGAGGGCAGAGTAATGGCCCACGGATCTCAGGGACGCAAGCGGTACGGAACCGTACCTGGGATCACATCGACCTGGTCCTCCAATCACAAAACCAAATTCAATTTCAATCATTTCCTAAGGGAACCCTGTAATCTGATTTAATGGAATCCCGAAATCAGATTTAATTACAATTTACAGGATTAGAATTTAATTCCCAATTAGCTTCATTCCAGCAACTTCTCCTAAAACTTTTAATTTTTGGATTATTTTCAACATCGTTAAAACTCTTGTATCGTCAATGTTTCTGCAAATATACGATTGTTTATGATTTCAGAGATGTAAATGTTGAAAACATGCCTGAAGTATCTATCCCCTTCTGCTGTTGCAAACAGTTCCCCTGTCTGTTTGCATGTGGAAATCCTGAACTTGCGGTGGATTTCAAAGGAGGTATGGCACATACCCACCGCAAAGTGCAGGCCAGAGAGTGCTATCATTACTTTCACTGCCACAGACATCGCAGTGCTATTTGAGGCAGTGGGTTCCAGGCCCGACTGTAACAGGTTGCAAAGTTTGCCTATCTCCTCTCTCGAGAAGCCTCCTTACACACTACTAACTAAATTGGAGGTAGATGATTCTAGGCCTGTATGCCCCATAGGCAGGATAAGGATATGAGCAGCTCTCTTCCTTGGTGGACTACTTACAACCCCATATGCAGCTCCCTAAAATTTACCCTACATGTTGCTGCTTGCTCTCTCCCTCCCTCCAGCCGGAAAATGGTGGCTAAGATGACTCCCATCCTGTGCTGTCTCTAGTATCTCCCTGTGCTTCCTGAAGGTTTTTAAGTAAGTTTAAAGATGTAGTGACATGCAAGCCAAAAACGTGTATTCACGTGAAGCTGTGAGACTCCAAACTGATTCCAAAGATCTGAGTACTTGTTGGTGAGTAGATGGCAACTAAACAGTTCCTGGGCTCAATCAGAGTTTAGTTGCTGTTTGGTGAGGGAAGCTTGCAGATTGCCGAGTGCTTATAAATTTCTGCCTCCAAGCTAGGACAAGAAACAGTATATATATATATATATATATATATACACACTTTTGACACTTGAAGTGTGAAATCTGCTCTCAAAACTCTTTGATCGAATTCCAATCCCTTACAGACACAGCGAAAAGCCCCGATTATAATTGAACTTCAGAGCATGTCAAAGTCATGTGATTCAGATGCAGGAGTTTGCCGATTGCTGCAACTCCTGGTGCTGGCCAAGAAAAAACAGAAATGTAGAAGAAAATTTACTTGAAACTGAATAAATTTCCTGATGAAAGGCGCCTGTTTATATTATAAAGAATTGCGAACCAGAAGTGTATTTCAGAGGTAGAATGTATGTCAGTGTTGAGATGGTATTGATAAACTCAATGCTACTACCTTGGATTACACTCCAAAGTGTATGACCTCTTACAAGGTAACCTCTTGTGATTAACTCGTCACGTGGACAGAAGCATTATTATACCACAAATTTTGAATAGCAACGATACTGACATTTATTTCCTGCATATTACAGCAGAATACTATGGCTACTGCATATTGCATTATAATAGACAACAATCCATGCTTCTTCAATATGTAACTCATTCCAAACTACTGTATTTATGTCCTAATTAATTGTCTTGCTGTTATAAGATGCTGTTTGGTATAGTGACCCCAGTAATTCATCAGCTCATAATGGTGCTGTTAACCTTTCCCACCTCCTGCTTGACATTGATTAAAGTTGGTGTTGGGCCAAAGCAGAGCAACAGCAGAAGCCCATGTAAATGATCTTGTGGGATGGTGAACGTTAACATAATTGCTGAAATAAACATGATCCCAAAGCAGTTATTTTGTATGGGTGACCCCTTGTAAATATTGAGATATTCCCAAGGACCCCCACAATTATTGACACATTCCCAGAGACCCCTGTGAAGCTATTGAAAGACTGCTAGTTAGTCAAGGGAAAACAGTGCCTTGATTGTAGAAACCTGTTTTTTTTATTGCTATACAATAATATAAATTATGTGTTAGTATGTCAACAAATAGATAATACAGAATTATCAAAACAGTGGTCATGGCACAAAATATGCACCGTCCCAGACAGATAAAAACTCTTATTTCTTCCAGATTATAGCTTCAAAATTCTTATGTTTCACCATTAAGAAAATTAAGTCTTGATACAATTCTTCCGCCACCCACCCCATCAACACTTGAAATAGATATACTGTTCGTAAAGAAGACTGCCAAACCTACAGGGTGTGTACTGGCAACATTACATTTGTGTAATGTATATATTAAAAAAAACATTTCAGCACATTGTAGTATGGGTGGTTAAAGCCAGAACAGCGCAAACATGTGTTTCCTGCATTATTTTACCATGGTCATGTCTATATTTTTGCAAGTATTCCTCCATCCTTTCCTCACCTGAAGTTGTTGGATGTTTGCTTGGGAGGATGTCTTACTCCAGTTATACAGGGCCTTGGTGAGACCACACCTGGAGTATTATGTGCAGTTTTGGTCTCCTTACCTACGAAAGGATATACATGCCATAGAGGGAGTGCAGCGAAGGTTCACCAGTCTGATTCCTGGGATGGCAGAACTGTCGTAGGAGGAGAGATTGGGTCGACTGGGCCTGTATTCACTAGAGTTTAGAAGAATGAGAGGGGATCTCATTGAAATGTATAAAATTCTGACTGGGTTAGATAGACTGGATGCGGGGAGGATGTTTCCCCGGGGCTGGGAAGTCTAGAACAAGGGGCCACAGTCTCAGGATACTGGGTAGGAAATTTAGAACCGAGATGAGGAGAAATGTTTTCACTCAGAGAGTGGTGAACCTGTGGAATTCTCTACCACAGAAGGCTGTGGAGGCCAAGTTACTGAATATATTTAAGAGGGAGATAGATTTCTAGATACAAAAGGCATTAAGAGGTATGGGGAAAAAGTGGGAATATGGTGTTGAGATAGAGGATCAGCCATGATCATACTGAATGGCGGTGCAGACTCGAGGGGCCGAATGGCCTACTACTGCTCCTATTTTTCTAAGTTTCTATAGGCACCAATCACTGTCGTGCCACTTCCCAAGTAATATTGTTCACATATAGACATTTTCAGTGTTGACAAGTTGTTTGATCACAGAAGGCAGCACAGCCAAACCTGATCTCGCACAGCACCCGGCGGGAGTTGCTGAATAGCACTTGGTACGTGAAATCTGTCCCATTTCTCCTCCCTACCTCGGGCACTGAGAACAGTTGTAGTGCCCCTATTACTGCACCGGCCAAGGTAAATTAACTGCACAAAGCAGAAACCTTCCTGTTCTGTATGATTACTGACTGAATAAACTTGCTGAGACATCGGTCTCTTATGTCTCGTGGAAAAGTTAACATCTGTCTTCTGTTACAGAGAAAAAACATAAAGAGAGTTCCAAGTTTTCGCAAGCTGCTGAAAACTAGCAATGTGAAGCTTGCAAATAAATTGAAAAATAAACAATATAAGCAGCAAAGTGTGGCAAAGAAATACAGGAAAGAACAGAGACAGCTTCGACAAGCTGCACGAGATGTTTCAGCTAAAACGGGAACACCATTGGATCAGCCAAAAAGGAAAAGGCCAGGTAAGTCTCACATGTTGACTTCTTATGACCCCAATAAAGCACATAGTATAGGCAGAACCATCGTACTATAGTGGCTAAATAAATCACATTCCATTTTTTATTAGATTATGGGGTTTTTACTACTGACGTGGAGATTGTATTCAATGATTTCATTCATGTATCCATGAGAGAGAAAAACATGAATGAATGTTGGTCGTATAGAACGATCCTTACCTTTTGATCGTGTCCCTCAAATCGGTAGTTATCTAAAAATGTTAATTTAACTCATTCAATCCAATCAGTTCAGTTCATAGTAGTCTTTTACCATTTGTTAATTTAAATATTTGAAACAACAACATTACACTTTGGTGTAGTGACAGCCCTGTTCTCATTTTTTTCTTCATCACAAAGTAAAAGTGAGGGACACCTATTTACTGTAAATCGAGCTTCGCAAATGTATATGTATGAGCAGAAAACAATGGATGTTTGATATTTTTTTTAAATGCTGTAAATTGACAGAAGTGTATAACCAGTTTCTAGTTCAATGAGAATTGAAGTAATGTAACAATGGGGTCAATGAAGAGACTTCATGATTGCGTGCCCTTGGGCTTAGTAAAGAATAATGTTACTGAGTTATTCTTTGGTCTGGATTTTGCAGTCAGCGGCGAAGAGACAGAGCTCAGCTGATCACTATGCTTACAGCTGCCCACAGATTTTTTTGCGGGCTTTTGAGCAGCCACTTGCTGTCAACAGGCGTCTGATCCAGCCCGGCCCCTCTACAGGGGATCTGTAGTGAGTAGGTCAAGCACCAGCGTGACTCTTCAACCAATCAGATTGCAGAATTCTCACTGAGACATGCAAAGTCTAAACCAGGAAGTATAAATTGGAGTATTCATTGTAAAATCATGTACAGAAAGCGAAATAAAGAGAGGGAAAGAAAGATGGGATTAAGAGAGAGATAAAAGAAACTAAAGAAAAAGTTTTTTAAAATTATTTTAAATTTTAATATTTTTGCTATCTCCGAGAAGAATTACATTCTGAAGGAATGAAGCTCCACACCCGTGAAAAAAATAAAATTTTCTGTGCCAGAGAGGTTGTTTGGCAGTAATCAAGGCTTATTATGTGGTTCAAAATTTCTTAACACTTGAATGCCCCAGCCGAAACCTTTTCTGGCATGTTTAGTGGATAACTAGTGGGTAAGTGCAGCAACTTCACGCTTTTGCATTGATGTCAATGCCAAATCTATCAGCGAGGTACCAGTGGCGTGAAGCTTACGGAGGAGCAGGACAAATCGGACAGCAACTTCCACATTTCCACATTTAACTGCACGTGTGTGGAGTCTGAAAGTTGCTATTCGATTTACTCAATAAAAACGGTGACTGTCGATAGCCTCACTGTTATGACTGCAAAGTCCGGACCATTGTCTTTTATGCATAGACACTCCAAAAAGTATCTTGTATCACTGCAAATTATTAACCAGTTGTGTTGTCCACATTCATAAATAGATGAAGAAGAGGAAGAAATGGAAGAGGATGCTCTTCCTTTAGATATGCTGGAGGATGATGACTTAGAATATATGCAAAGTATGGGTCAAAGGGCATCGTTTCTCACCAGGGATCTTCATTCAAGGTAAGAGTTTTATAGTTCATTTTTTCATTTAACTTCATTGTGCTGATTCACTATATCTCGGGCAAGCATATGAGCTCAAATTATATCATGAATTTATCGTTTAAATAAACTGAACAAAAGCACCATGCAGGTTTTTGGATACCAACAAGCTATTAGTCTTGCTTCATTTTTAAAAGCACTATTATATTTTTTCTACCCTATTTCCCAACTCAACGTGTGATCCTTAATCAACAGATTGGGATATTGCAGTCTTTGTACATTTACACAAAGGCCTATAGTACTTGTTACATCTGACATCATGTGTAGTTAAGTATACTGGGAAGTGTCCTATGCTCAGTTGCTTCTCCTTTTTCCTTCAGAGAATCTGGCTGAGACTGGTAAGCCCTTTCAAGTTTCCTGTATCTTAGCAAACATTTATTACTAGTAAGTTAGAATCATGGAATGATACAGCTCAGAAGGAGGCCATTCGGCCCATCGTGACTGTGCCAGCTCTTTGGTAGAGCTATTCAATTAATCCCACTCCCCTAAATCGCCCAGGACACTGTCTGCTATCCTCCTCCATGATCAAAATCGAATTTTTAAAAGGCTGATTCCGCCCCGGGTGTACTGCACACGTGCGCGAACGCGCCCTGCATATTAGCATTTGCAATCGGAGAGCAGACCAGAAGCGTGGGAAGATTTTTAAAAAATTGCGCATGCGCAGAACGGCCAATTTTTTTCGCGCCAGAACTTTTGGCTCCGCCGTACAAATTCTTCGGTGCAATGCCAGTTTGGCGAAAGTTGCGCGCTCTGGCGTTAACGCTAACCCGACGCTAAAATTTTGATTTCGCTGCAATTTGTGCCCGGAAACAGGCAAATTTGCAAAAAAAAACAAAAATCCAGCCCAAAGATTACTTTGCATTTGCCCCCCCCCCCCCTGTCTGAACCCTCCTATTTCTGAACTGTTCTTTAACTCTTGTGCTATTTGTCTCTCCCAGTCTTCTGTGCACTTAAATGCTTCATCCTGGTGCCTCCCCCCCCTATAGTGTACAATGTCTGAAATCCGGAATCCTTGGGACCGAGTCCGTGCCGTTTTTTGAATTTTTCTGGATTTCAGAGACGAAAATCAATAGTTGAAATCCAGAATCCTCAGGACTGAATCTGCACCGGATTTTGGACCACGCCGCCCGACAATCCTCTGCTCCTCGCCAAAATGTCTGGAATTCCATATTCGGGACATTACACCTATACATGTTAATTTTAGTTTATCTATAAAGCACTGCTTTGATACGTTTGGGAAGTTAACCTCCAGCAGTTGTCAAGCAGTGTCTGGAATTACTTCAGCTTAATATATGTAGACTATGTGCCTTTTTACTGTAAGTGCAAATATCTTGTCTTTTCTCCACGAATTCTGAACTATTCTCTTGCACTAAATATTGGTCCTTAGTTAACCTGATGTAATTATTTGTTATATTGCAGTGAACCAATCCATGCCAAAAAACGAAAGAATGAAAATATGGTGGAACAGTACGAGAAGATGCCAAGGTATTTACAGACTGAACCCAAGACGGAACTTATCCACCTGTTGCCTATCAAAGATAAGCGGGGTATCATTCCTCAGTCAATAAAGAGGCCAAGTAAGCAAATACTGTTTTGTTTGTGCTCATTTAATATGAACTTGATAGTGTTACGTATCATTTATACTAAGTGCACAGGTTAAATAAAATAATGTTTTCTGGTAGATATAACTCCCGAATGATGGCATTAAATAATAATTTCACAGAGAAATTAAGATTGGTGTTGCATGATACAGTTTAGTTAATACATGGTAGTCTTCAAATTAATGGAAAAAAGTAAGGGGTGGAAATTGCCCCCCCGCCCGAAATGGGGCGCTCCCACCTCGTTCCGATGGTTTTTACCGCAGCTGTGGTTCAGGTCACCTCTTGAGCGACATTCAGCTCTTTGGTTTCTTTTGTTTTGATCCGGACGTCGCTCCTAATGGGAGCGGTGACTATACCTGAGGGGCAAAGACACGGCGGTGACAGCAACTGAGGGGCGGAAGTTGGGGGCGGAGCACAGTCGCCGCCGCGATGATGTCATCACGGCGCTGTGTCACCACGCCTCTCCCCTTCACTTAAAGGGGAGAGCCTTCGCGATTCTTAAACTTCAGCCGACTGGGCCACCAGGGAGGTTTTTGGGGCTGCCGGGCTTCCTGTTGGCTGCCCGGCCAAACCCGGGGGGCATATTTGCCGCGTCGGCATAACAGTCGGCCGACAAAAAAAAAACATGGCGGCAGCGGCAGTGGGCCCTCCCCTTTCAGGGAAGCTGCACTGCCGCTGGAGAAGGCCACAGTCTCACTGGACCACCGGGGAAAAGGCTTGTTTCGGCACCGCCGGACGGGCTGAAGATTTTCCATGGGGAATGTTGCCGTCGGGGGGTTAGATCGGCGGTGTGCGCAGTGATGACACGCTTAAGACGGATTGGCAGCAGTGGAGCGGTAAGAGGGGTATTGGGGCACCACTGGGAAAACTCGGGAGGGGGGTTGGGCTATTAGCGGCCACTCCACTCCACCATGTGGCCGCCGATTTGCGGTGGGAACAGGCCTTTCAGGAAGGGCAATTTTGGCCCTGTCGTTTCTAAATTTTAAATAGGGCTTTGTTAATATGGGAGTAGCTTGTAAAATGTCCCTTTAAATTTAGGACTAATAAATGGACTGGCAATTGATAGATTTCTTTCTTAACTAATTGTGTTTTGAGTGTAATGTATTTTTTAATTGGGTTTTAATTAGTATTGTGAAAAGCACACATTTTTAAATAACAACTTGAATAGATAGACCACCAACTACGTTTTGAAAAAAAAAACAGACAATGCAGTTAAAATGACATGAAGAGGGATGACTAAAAGCTTGGTCAAAATGGGGGGCTTTAAGGAGGGTCTTAAAGGAGGAAAGGCAGTGGATAGTTGGAGGGATTCAGAGAGGAAATTCAGAACGTGGGGCCTAGATTGCTGAAGGCACAGCCACCAATTCTGGAAAACTGTGGGATGCACAAAAGATCAGAGTCCAAGGAATAGAGATATCAGATGAGGAGGTTGTAGCACTGGAGAAAGTTACAGAGATAGGACGGTGTGATGCTATTGTGGGATTTTAAACATCAGGATGATCTTAAATTTGAGGCACTGGAGGATCAGGAGCCGATGTCGGCCAGTAAGGATTAGGATAATGGGTGAGCAAGACACAGTGTGGGTTGCGATTTTGGGCAGCAGAGAACGAGTTGACGTTTATGGAGTATGGAAGATAGGCGGCTGGACAGAAGAGCATTGGAGTAATCAAGTCTGGAGGTAGCAGAAGCATGTACGAAAGTTTCAGCGGCAACGGTCTTTTGTGATGGAAAGAATACATGATCAGAAGTTCAACTTGGGGTCAAACAGAACGTCGAGGATGCCACAGTTTGGTTCAGTCTGAGACTGTAGCTGCGCAGGGGGGTGGGGGGGAGTCAGTGGTGAGAGGATGGAGTTTGGTGAGGGCCGAAAACATTGATCGTCCCAATATTTTCCCAAAGGAAGTTACAGATCATGCAAGAGTGGATGTCAGGTAAGTAGTTTCACAGCACACAATGCAGTGGAGGGGTCGTGATAGGTGTCAGCGCATACATATGGAAGTTGACTTTGTCTGTAGTTGATTTCACCAAGTGGCAGCAGGAGGAACAAGAGCGGTCAATTATCGATTTTGGGGTGAACTGCAGAGGTGGTGATGCTTAGAGTGGGAAGCGATCCAATTGCTGGGCATGCCTGGCTACAATTGGCTAAGTAAGAGTGGGACAAAGCAGTCCCACGACCTGGACAACAATGGAGAGGCATTGGAGGAGGATGGTGTTTTCAGTCTCTTGAAGGCTGCAGAGAGGTCAAGGAGGGATAATACACCATGGCCACAGTCACAGAGAATGCAGTTCGTGACTTTGATTAGGGCCGTTTCAATGTTGTGGGACGGGCAGTAATATGATTGGAGAGATTCAGACAGTTAGTTGCAGGAGAGTGGGTGCAGATCTGGGAGGTGACAAAACTTTCAAGACCTATGGAAAAGAAAAGGAGGTTGGAGTTTGGGTGACAGTAAGGACAGAGTGGTTGAGAGGGTGTGCACTGTAGGGAGGAGATATCGATGATTTTCGAAGTTTCCGACTAGTATGAGGGCCAGAAAGGGAATCAGGTGGTCAGGAAATTTCTGGGAATTTAGTTATAACGTAACATTTTATGCAACACTCACTGTTTTGATCATTTTACTTTTTCCATGTTACTGGGATCAAATAATATTTGTCTTGTAGTCTAGAAATGTTGATTGCCCTTGTACGACATCACAGTAGTTTCATTGAAATGTTGCGAATATGTAATTTTTTCAATATACTCGACTGTGGTGTGACTAACGATATTGCCGCATGTAACTGTACAGTTACTAACTGTAGCATGCTTTCTCTAGTTCTAATGGAAGAAGGAGGAGAAGAAGAAATGACTGAGGTAAATCAACAACACGAGGAAGGTAAGAAAATTATTTTACAAATTTGTCTATTGCATATAAAAATGTTTGGTATGTCTTAGTGTCACATTTGGACTTCACACTTGCACTAGATCTGCTTTTTTAAAAAATTTGTTTATGGGATGTGGGGGTCGCTGGCAAGACCAGCATTTATTGCCCATCCCTAATTGCCCCTTGAGAAGGAGGTGGTGAGCCGCCGCCTTGAATCTCCGCAGTCCATGTGGGGACGGTGCTCCCACAGTGCTGTTGGAGGAGGGAGTTCCAGGATTTTGACCCAGCGACGATGAAGGAACGGCCGATATACTTCCAAGTCAGGATAGTGTGTGATTTGGAGTGTAACTTGGAGGTGGTGGTGTTCTCCTACACCTGCTGCCCTGGTCCTTCTAGGTGATGGAGGTTGTGGATTTGGGAGGTGTTGCCAAAGAAGCTGTGGAGGGAGTGAATGTTTAGGGTGCTGGATGGGCTGCCAGTCACGCGGGCTGCTTTGTCCTGGATGGTGCTGAGCTGCTTGAGTTATTGGAGCTGCACTCATCCAGGCAAGTGGAGAGTATTCCATCACACTCCTGACTTTTGCCTTGCAAATGGTGCAAAGGCTTTGGGGAGTCAGAAGGTGTGACACTCACTGCAGAATACCCAGGCTCTGACCTGGTCTTGTTACCACAGTATTTATCTGGCTGGTCCAGTTAAGTTTCTGGTCAATGGTGACCCCCAGGATGTTGATGGTGGTGGATTCGGCGATGGTAATGCCGTTGAATGTCAAGGGTCGGTGGTTAGGCTCTCGCTTGTTGGAGATGGTCATTTCTGTGGAGCAAATGTTACTTGCCACTTATCAGCCCAAGCCTGAAAGTCGTCCAGGTCTTGCTGCGTGCGGGCATGGACTGTTTCATTATCTCAGGAGTTGCGAATGGCACTGAACACTGTGCAGTCATCAACGAACATCCCCACTTCTGACCTTAGGGTGGAGGGAAAGGCCATTGATGAAGCAGCTGAAGATGATTGGGCCTAGGACACCGCCCTGAGGAACTCCTGCAGCGATGTCCTGGGGCTGTGATGATTGACCTCCAACCACCACAACCATTTTCCTTTGTGATGGGTATGACTCTAGCCAGTGGAGCGTTTCCCCCCTGATTCCCATTGACTTCAGTTTTACTAGGGCTCCTTGATGCCACACTGGGTCCAATGCTGCCTTGATATTAAGGGCAGTCACTCTCACCTCACCTCTGGAATTCAGCTCTTTTGTCCATGTTTGGACCAAGGCTTTCATGGGGTCTGGAGCCGAGTGGTCCTGGCGGACCCCAAACTGGGCATCAGTGGGCAGGTTATTGGTGAGTAAGTGTGATAGTACTGTCGACGACACCTTCCATCACTTTGCTGATGATTGAGATTAGACTGACGGGGCGGTAATTGGCCGGATTGGATTTGTCCTGCTGTTTGTGGACAGGACATACTTGGGCAGTTTTCCACGTTGTTGGATAGATGTACTTGGGCAGTTTTCCACGTTGTTGGATAGATGCCAGTGTTGTAGCTGTACTGGAACAGCTTGGCTAGAGGCGTGGCTAGTTCTGGAGCACAAGTCTTTAGCAAGACAGCCCGGCTGTTGTTGTGGCCCATAGCCTTTGCTGTATCCAGTGCACTCAGCCGTTTCTTGATATCACATGGAGTGAATCGGATTGGCTGAAGACTGGCTTCTGTGATAAGAACATAAGAATTAGGAGCAGGAGTAGGCCATTCGGCCCATCGAGCCTGCACCACCAGTCAATAAGATTATGGCTGATCTTCGACCTCAACTCCACTTTCCTGCACTGTCCCCATAACCCATGATTCCCATAATATTCAAAAATCTATCGATCTGTGTCCCGAATCTATTCAACCATTGGGGCAGAGAATTCCAAAGCTTCACCACCCTCTGAGTGAAGAAGTTTCTCATCTCCGTCCTAAATGGCCGACCCCTTATTCTGAGACTGTGATCCCTGGTTCTAGACTCCCCAGCCAGAGGAAGCATCTTCCCTGCTTTAACCTTGTCTATACCTGTAAGAATTTTATATGTTTCAATGAGATCACCTCTCATTCTTCTAAACTCTAGAGAATATAGGCCCACTCTGCTTAATCTCTCCTCATAGGAAATCCCCCATCCCAGGAATCAGTCTGGTTGCACTCCCTCTATGGTAAGGATATCCGTCCTTAAGTAAGGAGACCAAAACTGCACACAATACTCCCAGGTGTGGTCTCACCAGGGCCCTATATAATTACAATAAAGATTCTTTACTCTTGTACTCAAATCCTCTTGTAATAGAGGCCAGCATACCGTTTGCTTTATTAATTTTTTGCTTCACTCTGCATGTTAACTTTGTGATTTGTGTACAAGTTCACCCAGATCCCTCTGAACACCAACATTTCCCAATCTCTCACGATTTAAAAAATACTCTGCTTTTCTATTTTTCCTACCAAAGTGGATAACTTCACATTTTTCCACATTATATTCCATTTGCCATGTCTTGCCCACTCACTTAGCCTGTCCCTCAATTATTAAAGGTGAAATAGCAGCGCATTTGGAAAGCAGTGACTGGATCGGTCCAAGTCAGCTTGGATTTATGAAAGGGAAATCATGCTTGACAAATCTTCTGGAATTTTTTGAGGATGTAACTAGTAGAGTGGACAAGGGAGAACCAGTGGATGTTGGGTATTTGGAGTTTCAAAAGGCTTTTGACAAGGTCCCACACGAGAGATTGGTGTGCAAAATCAAAACACATAGTATTGGGGGTAATGTACTGACGTGAATAGAGAACTCGTTGGCAGACAGGAAGCAGAGAGTCGGGATAAACGGGTCCTTTTCAGAATGGCAGGCAATGACTAGTGGAGTGCCGCAGGGCTCAGTGCTGGGACCCCAGCTCTTTACATTATACATTAATGATTTAGATAAAGGAATTGAGTGTAATATCTCTAAGTTTGCAGACGACACTAAACTGGGTGGCAGTGTGAGCTATGAGGAGGACGCTAAAAGGCTGCAGGGTGACTTGGACAGGTTAGGTGAGTGGGCAAATGCATGGCAGATGCAGTATAATGTGGATAAATGTGAGGTTATCCACTTTGGGGGCAAAAACACGAAGGCAAAATATTATCTGAATGGCGGCAGATTAGGAAAGGGGGAGGTGCAATGAGACCTCAGTGTAATGGTTCATCAGTCATTGAAAGTTGGCATGCAGGTACAGCAGGCGGTGAAGGCAAATCGTATGTTGGCCTTCATAGCTGGGGGATTTGAGTATAGGAGCAGGGAGGTCTTACTGCAGTTGTACAGGGCCTTGGTGAGGCCTCACCTGGAATATTGTGTTCAGTTTTGGTCTCCTAATCTGAGGAAGGACATTCTTGCTATTGAGGGAGTGCAGCGAAGGTTCACCAGACTGATTCCCGGGATGACGGGACTGACATATGAGGAGAGACTGGATCAACTGGGCCTTTATACACTGGAGTTTAGAAGGATGAGAGGGGATCTCATAGAAACTCTGACGGGACTGGACAGGTTAGATGCGGGAAGAATGTTCCCGATGATGGGGAAGTCCAGAACCAGGGGACACAGTCTAAGGATAATGGGTAAGCCATTTAGGACTGAGATGAAGAGAAATTTCTTCATTCAGAGTTGTTAACCTGTGGAATTCCCTACCGCAAAGAGTTGTTGATGCCAGTTCATTGGATATATTCAAGAGGAAGTTAGATATGGCCCTTATGGCTAAAGGGATCAATGGGTATGGAGAGAAAGTAGGAAAGGGGTACTGAGGTGAATGATCAGACATGATCATATTGAATGGTGGTGCAGGCTCGAAGGGCCGAATGGCCTACTCCTGCACCTATTTTCTATGTTTCTATGTCTGTATCCCCTTGAAGCCTCTTTTCCTCCTCCTCACAACTTACATTCCTACCGAGTTTTGCATATCAGCAAACTTGGATATATTACATTTGGTCCCCTCATCCAAATCATTGTTATAGATTGTGAATAGCTGGGCCCCAGCACCGATCCTTGCAGTACCCCACTAGTTACAGCCTGCCAATCCAAAAATGACCTGTTTATTCCTACTCTCTGTTTTCTGTCCATTAACCAATCCTCAATCCTTGCTAGTATATTGCCCACAATCCCATGAGGCCTAATTTTGTTCAATAACCTGTGTGACACCTTATCGAATACCTTCTGAAAATCCAAATACACCACATCCATTGGTTCCCACTTCTCTATTCTACTAGTTACAACCTCAAAAAACTCTTCACAGATTTGTCAAACATGATTTCCCTTTCATAAATCCGTGTTGACTCTGCCCAATCGCATTATTATTTCTAAGTGCCCTGTTACCTCGTCCTTAATAATAGATTCTAGCATGATGATGGGGTCCTCGGGAGAAGGCCGATATGGATCATCCACTCGGCACTTCTGGCTGAAGATGGTTGCAAACGCTTCAGCCTTTTCTTTTCCACTCGCGTGCTGACTCCGCCATCATTGAGGATGGGGATATTCATGGAGCCTTCTCCTTCATTAGTTGTTTAATGGTTCACCACCATTCATGACTGGATGTGGCAGGACTGCAGAGCTTTGATCTGATTTGGTGATTGTGGGATCGCTTAGCCCTGTCTATAGCATGCTGCTTCTGCTTTTTAGCGTGCATGTAGTCTTATGTTGCAGCTTCCCCAGGTTGATACCTCATTTTAGGTACGGGTACAGCTGATGCTGTTCCTGGCATGCTCTTCTGCACTCCTCGTTGAACCAGGGTTTGTCTCTGCCTTGATGGCAATGGTAGAGTGAGGGATATGCCGGGCCATGAGGTTACAGATTGTGGTGGAATACAATTCTGCTGCTGCTGATGGCTCACAGCACCTCTTGGATGCCCAGTTTTGAGCTGCTAGATCTGTTCTGAATCTATCCTATTTAGCACGGTGATAGTGCCACACAACACGATGGAGGGTGTCCTCGGTGTGAAGACGGAACTTAGTCTCCACAAAGACCGTGCGGTGGTCACTGCTACCAATGCTGTCATGAACTGCGAAAGGTCGATTGGTGAGGACAAGGTCAAGTAGGTTTTTTCCCTTGTGTTGCTTCTCTCACCCGCCAGTCTGGCAACTATGTCCTTCAGGATCTGGCCAGCTCGGTCAGTAGTGGTGCTACTGAGCCACTCTTGGTGATGGACATTGAAGTCCCCCACCCAGAGTACATTCTGTGCCCTTGCTACTCTCATTGCTTCTTCCAAGTGGTGTTCAAATTTCAGAGGGTCTGCAGTCACATATAGGCCAGACCAGGAAAGGACGGTAGATTTCCTTCCCTAAAGAACATTAGTGAACCAGAAGGGTTTTTATGACCATCCAATAGTTTTGTGGTCACCATTACTGATGCTAGCTTTTAATTCCAGATTTATTTAACTGAATTTAAATTCCCCAGCTGCCATGTCTCTGGATCATTAACCCAGGCCTCTGGATTACCAGTCCAGTAACATAACCACTATGCTACTGTTCCCTCACTTGATTAGTTTATATATCATACTCCTAAAACAGTAAACGAAAGGCCGATCAAGACATAAACATCTTCTCATTTATTTCACATATATTGGCCGAGAGTTTCCGCTTTGGGTGCAATTGACGATCCGGGTGTAAATTGCGCTCAAATTGTATCATTTTGCAAAGTGAACATTTCCCCCAAGTTGCCGCTGAAATGAATTTGCATATTGGCAAACGTAAAATCTTCCAAGAACCAGCGCAATCAGGCAAGGTTTTAAAAAATTTTGCAATAAAAAATATTTTGTGATATATTTAAGTGGTAACCTGTTGTGGTTTTATTCATACTGTTGAAAATGGGTTTATTCTGAAAAATAAGCATTTTTAATCGGTATCTAATCCCCTACCTGTTAGTAACCGGATTTTAAATAACTGAAAATGACATTAAAAAAACGACAGAACTATATACAGTTTGTCAGTTTCTAGCAAAGTAAAAAAAAAAATTAAGTGATTAAAAGGTGCTTATTAGTGCTGTTGTACCTTTTTAAAAAGTAAAGCATAATTTTAAGAGGCTCTTCGAAGGCCCGCAAACTGGCGCAACTCGCCATCGTGATAATTCAATCTGGGATTGTGGCCAGTTTTGTCGGCAGGGCCAGCTTCCAGCAAAAGTCTAGCACAAAAGATCATGGAAACTCGATTTGCACTTGAAATTCCTCTATCTTATGCACTGGTTTGACTGATCTGGGGCGAATTGCGCTGGAAATAGCAGTGCAACCTAGCAGAAACTCCAGGCCACTGTTGAAAGAAAGAAGATTGCAGCTCATATATCCTAAATTATATGTTTCACATATAATTAATTACTTTGGAATGTAGTGAGTCTTGTAGGCAGTTGCAGCAGCCATTTTGTGCACAGCTAAATTACACAAACAGCAAATAAGCAAAGGACGAGTTAAGCTGTTTTAGGGTAGTATCCGTTGATGAATCTTGGCAAGGAGCTCTACCTGCTTTTATTTCAATAATGTTGTGGGATCTTTGATATCCAACTGAAGCAACATTTCAGGCAGATGGGGCCCTCTGTTTCACATTTTATCCAAAGGACACGTGTTAAGTACGATATCTTCCTACTTCCATAACCTACTCTAAGGGAGAATTGCTAGTATTGGCTCAAGAAGTGTAGCTCTAGCACTTATCTGTACCTCCTGGTTTGACATTGTAACTTGCAGGTCCATCAAATTTCCAAACGTTAACACAATCAAAATGGGCACGTCCATTGCCTGCAATAAAACTGCTGAAAGTGAACTTTGGGAAGTTTCTCAGAGGTGTAATAAGGTGCTATCATCAATATAAAGAGTGTTTATATCTTGATAGTCCATCCCTAATATTGTAAAGTTATAAGCTAGGGGTTATCCCACCTTGCCAACTCCATCATCAATACTTGGCGCCTCTAATGTTAAGACCCGATAAGCCAAAACTTCCTCCAACTTAATGGGTGGAAAATTGCAGTCAGAAGCTTCCTTCGTACGAACACCTCTGATCCGAACAAAATCTACTGAGGAAAGTAGGATTCCGGTCGCAGGCCTAGATTCGTTGTACAGCGCACGGGGAGATGTCCTTCACGTACATACGTACTGCTGGAGTCACGTGGGCCTGGACCACCAATCACTAGGCAGTATTCTCATTGATAAAAATGGGAACTCCGTTTGTACAAGTTCCCATTACTATCAATGAGAAAACCACCGAAACACAGAATAAATAAATAAAACATCTCACATACTTAAAATGAATTGAAATTAAATGTTTTAGAAAATAAATATATTTTTGGGGATTTCTTTTCACGCGTTTTAATAGGGTTAAAAATAAACTTAACCTTAATGGACAGGGTTTTTAATATAAAATGAGTGTTTAAATTTAATTTTTAAATGTTTTACCAGGCCTAAAAGTTTGAAGTACATTCGCTGGGCATGAATTGGGCAAATAGCCCAATCTCTCCCGCACGGATGTCCTTCTCCCAGAGATGCGCAGGATCTGTACGGAGGAATCTTGATGGATCGGAAAAGACGGTTCTCGGAATGTGCGCATCGTGTGCTAAGAACCGGCTTTTGCGAGTCCTTGCCGGGTGTGTGCACACTTCGTATGGACCTGGCGAGCCCACCATTGTTGGCCCACTGCCAGCATAAAGGAAAGACCATCTTTTCAGCTCCCACAAACATCTACAGGCCTCCAGACCAACAGTTCTGCCGTGCTGCGTGACTGCAGGCCGCTCTCCGGGGTGGAAATAATGCATGCGTGAAAAATTGAACGGGCCGCTCAGCCAGTTAAAGGGCCCGCGCACCAAAAAAAAGACTTACTGGGAACATTGTTCCCGTCCTCTATCTCCTTACCCAACTATCATCTTCAACTTAGCCCAGAGGTGTAGAACCTTGTCATATTTCTCAACCCACATTCGATTTGTCACCAAGATCACTTTCTTTCATCTCCACGTAAACTCTAATCCATGCTCTAAGTCACGGCTGGATTTCTCTAATGCTCTTGCCAGCCTTGTCACTTCTACCATTCTGACAATCGGTTGCCAACTTTCATGGGGCAGACTGATTTTCCTCAGATGGGATTCAATCATCTGTTTTTGATGTAGTGATTCGCTCTGAGCCTCTGAAAAGGAGCGCAAACACCTCTTTAAGTGATGCTTCAGTTCTGTCCTGTTTAGTCTCACATTTCATGCTCTGTCCCAGCCTTCTATTACTGGAAGGGGGTAAATTTCCTACTTGTCCAACTACTTTTGGCAGACCTTCATGAATTGAATGATGTGAAAATGATTTAAAATAAATATATAGTACAAATAATATCTGATTGCTTTTGCATCTATTTGTGGGGAGATCTTTCCTTACAGATGAAAACTTGGTCCAAATGTTTTTAAATTGAGCAAGCTAGTCCAAACAAGTAATTCAGCCCTGTCTCGCAGCGGCAATACATCTCCAGAAAATGGGTTTGAATCCTGCTCAGTCTGACTGTTGAAAAATTATTTCTTGCTGCAAAAGTTATAAAAACAAAGTAAAAGAGTTACACAGAAAATTCTGAACAAAACTTAAAATTGATTAGGATATATGAATTTATGACAAGATAAGAAAATAAATGCTGATTACCTGAGGGGGAAAATACAGTAAAATTTTAAGAATGTGCCGGAAAGGAAATAAAACATTTTTAAAAATTAACAACTAGGGTAAAAAGGGCCATGTGTTTTGCAAAACAATTATGCTTGATGTGTGGCTTAATCCACCAGGGCTCCATTGTTTGATCTGTTGAAGTTGCCTTCTTATTGATGGTCGGTATCTCCCTTGCAGCATGCGCTGTGATGAGCAGCAAGTTTTATTAATTTCAATTTCCATATAAAGTATGTAGAAAAGTACTTTTAACAGTTCTCTTTAAACAAAGACTCTTTTTGTTCACCTCTATTGTTTTCCTTTTCATTTAGTTGCTGCAAGTGAGCCCCTTCAAATGTTGACCACGGACGAGTTACTACTGCTGAGAAGAAAGACGTTACAAGAAAAAAAGATCCACATTGCCACTTTGGCATCGTCCATCATGACTGAACCAGACAACAATGTAAGCACTTCCATGTTTTATGGAAAATAATCTCAAACTGTAACCAGATAAGTGAAGTGAGGATTGCATCACAAGAGAGACAGACTACTGTCTCAAGGATGTGGGATTATTTTGGATAGACTCAGAGTGCAACCAGAAGACTTTCTTTAAAAATAAATATTAGTTGAGTTTTTTTACTTTTTGTGTTTTTGATGGTATTGCAAAGTAGATTAGATTGTATTTGAGCTGCTAGCGTCTCATACTGCACTTGGAACATTATGGGATCTATGCAAGTGGTATCCCTGGGGGACTGAGGGTCTAGTGAGAAGGAGGAACTGAAGGATATCCTTATTAGGCGGGAAATTGTGTTAGGGAAATTGACGGGATTGAAGGCCGATAAATCCCCGGGGCCTGTTAGTCTGCATCCCAGAGTGCTTAAGGAAGTGGCCCTAGAAATAGTGGATGCATTGGTGATCATTTTCCAACAGTCTATCGACTCTGGATCAGTTCCTATGGACTGGAGGGTAGCTAATGTAACACCACTTTTTAAAAAGGGAGGGAGAGAGAAAGCGGATAATTAGCCTGACATCAGTAGTGGGGAAAATGTTGGAATCAATTATTAAGGATGAAATAGCAGCACATTTGGAAAGCAGTGACACGATCGATCCAAGTCAGCATGGATTTAAGAAAGGGAAATCATGCTTGACAAATCTTCTGGAATTTTTTGAGGATTTAATGAGTAGAGTGGACAAGGGAGAACCAGTATGTGGTGTATTTGGACTTTCAAAAGGCTTTTGACAAGGTCCCACTCAAGAGATTGGTGTGCAGAATCAAAGCATATGGTATTGGGGGTAATATACTGACGTGGATAGAGAACTGGTTGGCAGACAGGAAGCAGAGAGTCGGGATAAATGGATCCTTTTCAGAATGGCAGGCAGTGACTAATGGAGTGCCGCAGGGCTCAGTGCTGGGACCCCAGCTCTTTACAATATACATCAATGATTTAGATGAAGGAATTGAGTGAAATATCTCCAAGTTTGCAGATGACACTAAACTGGGTGGCGGTGTGAGCTGTGAGGAGGACGATAAGAGACTGCAGGGTGACTTGGACAGGTTAGGTGAGTGGGAAAATTCATGGCAGATGCAGTATAATGTGGATAAATGTGAGGTTATCCACTTTGGGGGCAAAAACGCGAAGACAGAATATTATCTGAGTGGTGGCAGATTAGAAAAAGGGGAGTTGCAACGAGACCTGGGTGTCATGGTTCATCAGTCATTGAAAGTTGGCATACAGGTACAGCAGGCGGTAAAGGTGGCAAATGGTATGTTGACCTTCAAAGCTGGGGGATTTGAGTATAGGAGCAGGGAGGTCTTACTGCAGTTGTACAGGGCCTTGGTGAGGCCTCACCTGAAATATTGTGTTCAGTTTTGGTCTCCTAATCTGAGGAAGGGCGTTCTTGCTATTGAGGGAGTGCAGCAACGGTTCACCAGACTGATTCCTGGGATGACAGGACTGACATATGAGGAGAGACTGGATCAACTGAGCCTTTATACATTGGAGTTTAGAAGGATGAGAGGGGATCTCATAGAAACATATAAAATTCTGACGGGACAGAACTGGACAGGTTAGATGCGGGAAGAATGTTCCCGACGTTGGGGAAGTCCAGAACCAGGGCACACAGTCTTTGGATATGGGGTAGGCCATTTAGGACTGAGATGAGGAGAAACTTCTTCACTCAGAGAGTTGTTAACCTGTGGAATTCCCTGCAGCAGAGAGTTGTTGATGCCAGTTCATTGGATATATTCAAGAGGGAGTTAGATATGGCCCTTACGGCTAAGGGGATCAAGGGGTATGGAGAGAAAGCAGGAAAGGGGTACTGAGGTGAATGATCAGCCATGATCTTATTGAATGGTGGTGCAGGCTCGAAGGGCCGAATGGCCTACTCCTGCACCTATTTTCTATGTTTCGATGTTACCGATAACCTTTGAATGATATCATAAGAACATAAGAAATAGGAGCAGGAGTAGACCATACGGCCCTTCGAGTCTGCTCCGCCATTTAATACGATCATGGCTGATCCGATCATGGACTCCGGTCTACTTCCCTGCCCGCTCCTCATAACCTTTTATTCCCTTATCATTTAAGAAACTCTATTTCTGTCGTAAATTTATTCAATGTCCCAGCTTCCACAGCTCTCTGAGGCAGTGAATTCCACAGATTTACAACCCTCTGAGAGAAGAAATTTTTCCTCATCTCAGTTTTAAATGGGCGGCCCCTTATTCTAAGATCATGCCCTCTAGTCCTAGTCTCCCCCATCAGTGGAAACATCCTCTCTGCATCCACCTTGTCGAGCCCCCTCATAATCTTATACGTTTCGATAAGATCACCTCTCATTCTTCTGAACTCCAATGAGTAGAGGCCCAACCTACTCAACCTTTCCTCAGAAGTCAACCCCCTCACCTCTGGAATCAACCGAGTGAACCTTCTCTGAACTGCCTCCAAAGCAAGTATATCCTTTTGTAAATATGGAAACCAAAACTGCACGCAGTATTCCAGGTGTGGCCTCACCAATACCCTGTATAGCTGGAGCAATACTTCCCCGCTTTTATACTCCATCCCCTTTGCAATAAAGGCCAAGATTCCATTGACCTTCCTGATCACTTGCTGTACCTGCAGACTATCCTTTTGTGTTTCGTGCACAAGTACCCCCAGGTCCCACTGTACTGCGACACTTTGCAATCTTTCTCCATTTAAATAATAACTTGCTCTTTGATTTTTCCTGCCAAAGTGCATGACCTCACACTTTCCAACATTATACTCCATCCGCCAAATTTTTGACCATTCACTTAGCCTGTCTATGTCCTTTTGCAGATTTTTTGTGTCCTCCTCACACATTGCTTTTCTTCCCATCTTTGTATCGTCAGCAAACTTGGCTACATTACACTCGGTCCCCTCTTCCATATCAATGCACAACACTTGGTAACAAGCCACTGAATGCAAAATAAATACAGAGTCAAAGTAATTATTTAATTATGCCATTTTACTGTCATTACCTATGAGTTTATCATGTTTATCTCTTAGTGGTCCTATCCCTACCCTGGTTTTTCTTTTGTTATGTGTCTGTAGAATAGCTTCCAATTTATTTTTATATTTTGATTTTGTCGTTTTCCTTTGCTTTCTTAAGTTTTATTTCTTTCCTAACCTTTTCATATTGTTTTTGTCAACCTCCTTTGTTGTCTATGTACTTGATGGTATGCCTTTTTCTTCGGTTTCAATTTTGCCCTTATTTCTTTATTCATCTATGGTGTATCATTACTGGCTCGTTTATTCTTGCATTTTAGTGTGATATATTTCTCCTGGACGCTTCTGATCACTGTTTTAAATGTTTCCCACTGCTGTTCTAGTTTCTAACATAAAAAGATGATTAACTTGTAATGGTGCTAGAATGAGGATTTATCGTTAAAAACCAGTAATGGTTCTCACTGCCCGCTTTTCTTTAGGACAAGGAACTGAGGTACATAATGGTGCGGTTCACGATGTACATTCTTGTGTTAATTGGGCTGTCAGTGAGTCATAAGTTAGAAACTTTAATGTGTCTATGATTAATTATTCAAAAGTAGATTTTAGCTCTGCCAGCATATAAAGTATTTCAAACTTTCGCAGCTAAAATAAGTTAGTATATCAGAGACTGAAATAACAAAAATATATCCAGTAATCTGTCATCCACATACTTGGTGTGAGTTATGATGTTTATGTGAATCCATAGCTCCTGAAGGAAATCTTCAGCACTCCATGGATAACTGCATCCTACTGGTGACTCTGTTAAATGTAGCTTTGTATATGCAAAATAATTAAGTTTCATGCTTCTAGACTGAGGGGTTAATAATGATTAACTGAATATGAACTTTAAAATAGTGACAGAGTACAAGAGCAGAAAAATAAAAGAAATAAGTATATCTTGGGGCAATGTTTAATTTGGGTAGGAAATGTTTTAAAATTGATCTAAAGCTGTTACTCTGTTCACAGATTAAAAAGCTGAAGGAATTGCGTTCAATGCTAATGGAAAAGGATCCAAATGTTGCAGTAACAGTGCGAAAACTGGTGATGGTATCTTTGTTGGAGCTCTTTAAAGACATCACCCCATTCTACAGGATACGGCCTCTAACTGAAGCTGAGAAAGTTACAAAGGTACTGAATAAATTTGGATTACATTTCAAAACAATACAATACTTTCTGTAGCTTTATGGAGAATGCCCGCATTCGCCACTCTGCTTTGGGAATATTATTTGAATGGGGGGAAATTACAACATGCTGTGGTGCAGAGGGACCTGGGGTCCTTGTGCATGAAACCCAAAAAGTTAGTTTGCAGGTGCAGCAGGTAATCAGGAAGGCGAATGGAATGTTGGCCTTCATTGCGAGAGGGATGGAGTACAAAAGCAGGGAGGTCCTGCTGCAACTGTACAAGGTATTGGTGAGGCCGCACCTGGAGTTTTGGTCACCTTACTTAAGGAAGGATATACTAGCTTTAGAGGGAGTACAGAGACAATTCACTAGGCTGATTCCGGAGATGAGGGGGTTACCTTATGATGATAGATTGAGTAGACTGGGTCTTTACTCGTTGGAGTTCAGAAGGATGAGGGGTGATCTTATAGAAACATTTAAAATAATGAAAGGGATAGACAAGATAGAGGCGGAGAGGTTGTTTCCACTGGTCGGGGAGACTAGAACTAGGGGGCACAGCCTCAAAATACGGGGGAGCCAATTTAAAACCGAGTTGAGAAGGAATTTCTTCTCCCAGAGGGTTGTGAATCTGTGGAATTCTCTGCCCAAGGAAGCAGTTGAGGCTGGCTCATTCAATGTATTCAAGTCACAGATAGATAGATTTTGAACCAATAAGGGAATTAAGGGTTATGGGGAGCGGGCGGGTAAGTGGAGCTGAGTCCAGGGCCAGATCAGCCATGATCTTGTTGAATGGCGGAGCAGGCTCGAGGGGCTAGATGGCCTACTCCTGTTCCTAATTCTTATGTCCTTATGTTTATGTTGTGATAGTTGTGCTGCTATTAACTTTGGGTAAATCTGTATTTACTGGTAATGAGTATATCATTAGAATTCTCACATCTAGCTTGCACCTGTTGTGTGTGAAAATGTATGTCACACTTGAAAATCTTGCATGTCAAATGCATGTCACATTTGAACCTCACTGGCTGAAATAGCATGTTCGTAGAAAAGGAACCAATCAATGTTAACTGAACAAAGCTGATGGCCCAAAATATAACTAAGCAGATAGTAAGCCTGACAATGGACAAGCAGCAAGCAGATAGAAAAACTTATCAATGAAGAATTAGCAGCTATCAATAAAAAACTGGAAAGTAGGAGAAAGCAGAATTAAGTTTCTCAAAAAAACATTTTGGAACTCTTTTCAGCTGCTATCCTGTTTGTTACTAACCAAAAAATGTAATACTGAAAAATAATGGTTGTAACATAACACACAAATAAAAACTTACAAATGTTTAAACATATCCCAACAAGTGTTGAGGATGACTCTTGAAAATCTGGTCAATATGTTTGTCTCCACAGAGGTCTTCCATCGCTCAGTGGCCTGGGTTTAAGTTTTGCTCCCTTGTTGGAGCTTACTTCATTCAGCTGGGGTCTTCCCTTCCAATATTTTTCAGGCTTCTCCACAAATTACGTTTTAAACTCTGTTTATAATGTGTGCGCTTACTCTGGTCAAAACATATTTTATACCTTTAACAATGAAAGAAATATAGAAGGAACTGAAGGGGGAAAAAAAATTGTATCTAAAGTTATTGTTTGGTTAAAATAGAGCCATAGGATGGTTTTTGTGATCTAGTTTCAGTTGTGTTTTTTTGAGGAAATGACTACCTGAATACTGCCACCTGATACATCCGCTAGTCTTTAGGCCCTGATTACCTGTGTGGCACACTAACGCAGTTGTTTGAACAAGACCCAGGTGACTTCTATGCTGGAGAGAGAGAGAGAGACATTGCTTGTGTGCTTCCCAATAAATCTGCCTGGCAGAAAATACAGTGTCAAAGACCTGGGCCAGGAAATTCCTGGGACCCCACTCTGCCGGTGTAAGTGCAGTTGCATTCATGTACCAGCCCCACGAATTTCAAGGCCATGGTTTTGAAGTAGGAAACATTCATGGGGCCTGAAATCCCGGTGCTGGGCTTCCCGCAGGCGCTCGCCAGAAAATTGTAAGAAAGGTCCACGCCTACCTTTTGCTACTGCACCCTCCAGCGATCCCGGTCGGAGGCCCCCTCTCCCTGCGCATCGGAGCGCATTCACGTCTTGGAGATGCGCAGGGAGAAGCTGGAGTCACGTGGCACTGGACAGCCAATCAAGGTAAAGTATTCTCATTCATAAGTATTCTCTGTAAATACGAGTTCTCATTATTATGAATGAGAACCCCCCCCCCCCCACAACACCAAAACACAAATTTAAAAAAAAAGGGGGGGGGAAATCACATTAATTAAATAAAAGTTAATAAATGTGTTAGAAAAAAATTATTTTGGGGATTATTTTTTTTTTAAGTTTTGTAATTAGGCTTTTAAAATAAACTTACCTTCGTGGGCAGGGTTTTTAAACAGAAAAATGTGGTTTTAAATGTTATTTTTATATGTTTTAAAACACTTACACTGGTTAAAAATAGGCTATGCGCCTGCTTTTACCAGGCGCAAGGGTTTTCAGGACATTCGCTGAGCAAGAGATGGGCAAATAGTGCAATCTTGCCCATACGAATGTCCTGGCTGCTGAGATGTGTTGGACCTGTCAAGCCAGAATTTGACAGAGCGGAAAATCTGTTTTTTTGGCGCATGCGCATCACATGCCAAAAACCGGCTTTTGCGATGCCTTCCCGAGTCTGTACAGACCCGGGGAGGCCGGAATTTTAGGCACATGATCTTTTTAGGCCTCTGTAGAGCCAGCCCTGCAGCTGGATGTTACAGCTCATAATGGGCCCAAGTTTCGAGCCGCGCCTAGAACGGCGCAGTCCCGACCTGGACGCCTGTTTTTCGCGCCACAAAGTGCGCCTAAAAAAACCCTCCAGATTCTCCACCTCCCTGCAGCTCCTCTGGCCCTCGGCGCAGCGCAGCACGAGCTGTGGGGGTGCGGAGCCAGGTCCCTGCGCTGAAAACAGTGCCGGGACCTCTGCACATGCGCACTACAGTGGGCACGCAAGTGCAGTAGCTCCAGGCGCCCGAAACTGTGTGGGAGGGGCCCGAAGCACGCAGCCCCTAGCCCTGGCCCAATGGCCTCACTGGGGCTGCGTGAATAAGGCTCCTCCCATGGGCAGCTCCTGCATCCTCCCGACCCGACTCCCGCCCCCCCGTCTCTGGACCGGACCCGACCCGACTCCCGCTCCCCCCCCCCCCGCCCCCCACACCCTCGGACCCGACACCGACCCGACTCCCGCTCCCCCACCCCCCGCCTCTGGACCGGACCCGACACCGACCCGACTCCCGCTTCCCCGCCCCCGGACTGGACCCTCCCTCCCCCCGACCTGAACCGAACCGACCTCCCTCCCACCACCCACCCTCGACCCGCGCTCCCCCCGACCCAACCCAACGCCACCTACCTGTAAATCTGGTGCTGGGGACGGGCCCTGCCCGAAGTCTTGGGCCCGGCCTGTTCAGCCTCCCTCCCCCTTCTCCTCCCCCCCCCCCTCCCCACAATCTCCTTTTCCCCCCCCATCTCCTTTCCCCCCCCATCTCCTTTCCCCCCCCATCTCCTTTCCCCCCCCCATCTCCTTTCCCCCCCATCTCCTTTCCCCCCCACCCATCTCCTTTCCCCCCCACCCATCTCCTTTCCCCCCCACCCATCTCCTTTCCCCCCCACCCATCTCCTTTCCCCCCCATCTCCTTTCCCCCCCACCCATCTCCTTTCCCCCCCCACCCATCTCCTTTCCCCCCCACCCATCTCCTTTTCCCCCCCCACCCATCTCCTTTCCCCCCCCACCCATCTCCTTTCCCCCCCCACCCATCTCCTTTCCCCCCCCACCCATCTCCTTTCCCCCCCCACCCATCTCCTTTCCCCCCCCACCCATCTCCTTTCCCCCCCCACCCATCTCCTTTCCCCCCCCACCCATCTCCTTTCCCCTCCCACCCATCTCCTTTCCCCCCCCACCCATCTCCTTTCCCCCCCCACCCATCTCCTTTCCCCCCCCACCCATCTCCTTTCCCCCCCACCCATCTCCTTTCCCCCCCCACCCATCTCCTTTCCCCCCCCACCCATCTCCTTTCCCCCCCCACCCATCTCCTTTCCCCCCCCACCCATCTCCTTTCCCCCCCCACCCATCTCCTTTCCCCCCCCACCCATCTCCTTTCCCCCCCACCCATCTCCTTTCTTATTAATTTTTTTTGATTGATTTATTGGTTGATTTATTGATGCTTTATCATTTATTATTGATGGTGGCTCTTTATTTGTAAAACTGAAGTGTTTAATGTTTGTAAACTTCCCTTTAAACACCCCCCCCCCCCCCCCCCCCGCATTCCCCACGCCTGATTTGTAACCTACGCCTGATTTTCTAAAGTGTAGACAAGGTTTTTTCGAGCGTACAAAAATCTTCACTTACTCCATTCTAAGTTAGTTTGGAGTAAGTTTTCACTGCCGAAACTTTGAAAACAGGCGTAAGTGGCCGGACACGCCCCCTTTTGAAAAAAAAAATTCTGTTCCAAAGTGAAACTGTTCGAACTGACTAGAACTGGAGCAAACTAAATGGCGAGAATTCCGATTTCTAAGATACTCCGTTCTGCACCAGTTGCTCCTAAAAATCAGAAGCAAATCATGTGGAAACTTGGGGCCAATGAAACTATTTTGTTTGTTTCCAGGAACCCCACTGTATTCCTGCAGTTCCACTTCTGATCAGTAGCTGTGAATAATGTCAAGGAGATCTTGTACTATTATTTTGTCTGCTAATGCTCCTGAAGCACCTCAGGACATTTTGCTACTTGAAATGCACTATATAATGCAAGTTGTTCATCTTTATTTTACTGTTTGTGTAGAAATCTCTTGTGTAGGATTTGAATACTTATTTTTTTGTTCTCATGTCATGACTTTAAACTATAAAATGTTTCAAACCATTTTGCTTCCATATTTGATATTTAGGAGAATGCATCGAGCGATAAATGTAACATTGATTTGATACTATATATTTTTTTAATTTGGGGATTTGGTGAAGTATTAACTACAGCTTACAGACAGAAACAAAAGTGTTTACCTGTGTTTCTCTACACTACAGCTTCCCAATATTACTGTGACTGTGTTGTCAAGTAGATGCTAAATCAAAGCTTCGTATCCCCACAGCAAAGGAAAGTTAGAGGGCTAGACCTCCTTAACCACCCTTGTTCCTTTTCTAGCTGATCTTTTTTGCCAGAAATGACACAAAATTCAGCAAATTATAATCTTTCCTTTTTAAAAAAAAATGTAAATCCCTACAGTTTCTATTAGAATCTGATGTGTGTATATACTCCACAGAGGGGCAGGTATATTCTACCCCTCCTTCTCCCTCCCTGAATTTAAAAAAAAAAGATTTCCGGTATGAGGGAGTTATTCCAGTGTGTCGAAGTGGAAAAGCAGCCTCGAGCTGAAAAGGCCCCACTCAGATAATGTCTCTGACATGTTTGACTCTGGAGCCTGCCATTGATCCAAGTCTGCCTATTCATGTTTGTGTTGACTTTGGACACAGCATTGGGGAGCTGAAAAGGTGTCGGTGTTCAGAAATGTACATATTTTCTGAGTAAAATAGCTGCTTTCAAAGAACAGATAAAGAAGGAAGTTCATTTTTTTTAAATTACATTTGTTTGGGACTACTTATCAATTCATGTGAGTACTTGTTTCATTAATCAAGTTTTTGCAAGTACTGACATTTTTTATGAAAGAACGGATACTTTGCTCTGCTCTGCCATCTAGTGGTGCAATATTTGTGTAGCACTTGTAGATTCTCAACCCTGAGCATCACTGGAACTTTTTCCAGCTTTTAGTTTGTTTAGAATACGGTTTGCTTGGAGCCCAGCAAAGACTATGCTGGGGAATGTAGGATTGATTAACTGTATTGAGAGCTGTGAATGAAATTGGTGTAAATCTAATTACGGTCAATGCAATTATTATTACAAGTTTGGAGTTCATCTCGCTGAGCTGTTACCTTGTTATCTAATTATAATGGAGCTTCTTCCAGGAAGTTCAGAAGCATTTCATAAGGAAAAGTTAGCATGGGCTGTAATAGGTCTTCGTTTCTTTTTGTTGTTATTTGAATTTGTAATGGTCTGAGAAGCCCCAATAATATAATTGAATAAAAACAGAAAATGCTAGAAATATCAGCAGCAGCATTAACATCAACCATTCTTCTTTATTATTTCAGATACTGACCAAAATGTTGTATATTTCCAGCATTTACATTTTTCTCTCATGATTTAATTACTGTGATCCTGAACCCAACCCACTAACTACAGTCAGCATCATCTTACAAGCTGTATAAAATGGTGATCTAAGTATCCATCTATCTACCTTGCATATAGTGCACACTTCCTTTAAGTGTTACTTACTCTTTGTCACACTTTTTTCTATCGCAATTTGCTTTAGAGCAAAACAGCAGCAAATCAGAACTCGAGAAGTGAGAAACACAAGCCCTAATTTTTGGCGAATTAGAAAAATAGTTTTAGACTGGTTCAGTGTGCAAGCTCACTACAGCAGAGAGGTCTGGCCTGGCCCAATTTACTCCTCATTTGATTTGAATAGGTTTTAGGCTGAACACACAGAAAAGGCTCGCTCAGGGAGCTTGGCCTGTGTCACACTCAATTGAGAATTAGAAGATCTGGCAAGCCTGTAGCTAGCCATTACACTAGTGGCGCAGTGGTATAGTGAAGATTTAGGTAGCATTACCCACCCCCCTTGATGCTGAAGAGTTGGATGTCCCGCTACAGGGGATGCACTAAAGAAAGGTAGCCATATGTAGAGTTGAAAATCACCCTTAATAAAAGATAATGTGCATCAAGGGAGATTGCCAGCTGGGTTCATGTAGTCACCCATATCCCTGGCATCTGGCTGCAAATGCGGAAGTTTGCTGGTATCAGGAGGAAGGTTCACTTCCACATTTCTTGTGGGGCCCATCAAGCATGACATCAATCTAAGTTGGGTATCTGGGGAGCATCATTTCAAAAATTCTAAAACTGTTGCCATTTTGTACATTCTGTTTTTTTTTTATTGTGTCAACGCTGGATAGCATACTTCTCTTGCAGCAAGAGGTGGCGGGCATGTAACAGCAAACAGGCTTCCAGCCCATGGCCCTCTTCTGATGCTAGGAGTTTGCCATGGATGCAAAGCTTAGCGCTGATCTCCCAAGAGCCATCTTCCTGCTCCACACCCCCAGTGTTTCTTCTCCTTCAAAACATGGATTACTGCTTACTGATGGCACCAACAACCATTGACATGCAGTTTGATATTCCCTTGGTCAGATACCAGATGAACATTAATTGATTGCAAACATTTTCTTTGGATATATTTCCACAGGGAAAGTAATGATGGTGTTGCCCTTGGAAATGCAGTGTCTGTCACTTGCTTAATACAGGGCTGCACTGGAGACTGCCTGATGTGGCACATGCCTTTGGAAGGATTAATAGCATGATCATTCAACTTTCTGCGATCCACGCCACTGAGGGCTGCTATATATAATTTTGGACGTCCCACTCAAGTGCCAAAATTGCAAGGGAAAAAAGCAAATAGTTTCCTGGTTTTTTTCTGATTGCCAATCTACAGATATTTTCCTCAACAATTAGCCTTTAATTAATTGGCTTGAGGATGTGCCTGTTTACATGAGTTCCTTATACAATGTCAGTGGAGATCATCCTGTACTACAGTATTCCATTTAGTTGCAAGTCTGACTCAATTTTAACTGTTGCAATAAGGTCATTCAGCTGGGACCCACACAAGAGTGGGTGGGGGGGAAAAGCTATATAAATACTATATCTTTTATTTTCAGGTTCGAAAAGAAACCCAACATCTGAGAGAATTTGAAGAAGGATTAGTGTGCCAATACAAGTTTTACCTGGAAAATCTTGAACAGACCGTTAAAGGTACTTGAATGCTTACAACACTGCTATATACTTTTATATGTCTATGAAACATTCTTGGGGAAATTAGCTAAATTATTAATTATAACTAGGGCAGAGAAACCTGCCCAGGGAAGACGTGTATATCAATTCAAGAATTTATATATCTAATAGTTCTTTTGAACTGAGCAGGCCAAAACTTCGCCACTTCGAGCAGAGTTGGACCAAACAGAGGCTAAATGAGTTGGCTTCACCTAGAGTTGGCCTCATTTAGTGATAATGGATCCATTTGCTATTTCACTAATATAATTGGTCCATTAGGTAACATGGGGAATTGAAATCAATAATATTATGTTGTTGGATAGACTAAGCATTTCTTACTCATTATAATTCTGGGCACTTTTTAAAGATTGAATGTGATTTGGAATTCATTCTAACCAGTTGTAGAATATCCGTTCTGAATTCCATACTTTTTACTGTCATTCTAAAAGAAAGAAGGAAAAGAAACTGTAACAATAACTTGTAGTTGTATAGCGCCTTTCACCGAAAACATCCCGTGTTCCTTCATATAGGAGAAAATAAATGCTGAGCAGCAGTTGGAGAGTGAGGAGAGATGATCAAAAGTGGTTTAATAAATACTTTTAACAATGCTTTTAAGAAGAGAAAATAACTTTCTTTTATATAACTCCTTTCATGTCTCAAAGTGCTTCACAGCTAATTAAATACTTTTAACAATGCTTTTAAGAAGAGAAAATAACTTTCTTTTATATAACTCCTTTCATGTCTCAAAGTGCTTCACAGCTAATTAATTACTTTTGAAGTGTGGTCATTGATTTGTAGACAAACATGGCAGCAAGATCCCACACTCCGCAAATAGATCAAAACCCAGTTATTCTGTTTTAGTGGTGTTGAGGGATGAATGTTGGCCAGGATACCAGGAGTGCTCCACTTCAAATAGCGACCTAGAATAAGTTCACCTCTCATTCTTCTGAATTCCAATGAGTAAAGGCCCAACCTTCTCAACCTTTCCTCATAAGTCAATCCCCCCCCCCCATCCCCAGAATTAACCGAGTGAACCTTCTCTGAACTGCCTCCAAAGCAAGTATATCCTTTCGTAAATATGGAAACCAAAACTGCACGCACTATTCCAGGTGTGGCCTCACCAATACCTTATATAGCTGTAGCAAGACTTCCCTGCGCCTTCAGTACTGCACTGAAGTGGGCAGAGAGCAAGTGAATTAAAGACGCTCCTGAGAGTAGGTCCTGAAGGCTTTGCCACCAGTGATGGAATGGAAGGAGCAGTGATGTACTGGAGGTTAGAGTCTGAGGATAAAAGGGTAAGGGATGGGTCATAAGAACATAAGCTTAATAAATAGGAGCAGAAGTAGGCCAATACGGCCCCTTGTGCCTGCTCCGCCATTCATCAACGTCATGACTGATCTTCTACCTCAACTGCACTTTCTTCCCCCCCCCCCCCCCAATATCCCTTGATTCCCTTGGTGTTCAAAAATCTATCGATCTCTGTCTTGAATGTACTCAACAATTGAGCATCCACAGCCCTCTAGGGTAGATAATTCCAAAGAATCATAACCCTCTGAGTGAAGATATTTCTCATCTCAGTTTTAAATGGCCAGCCCCTTATCCTGAGACTATGACCCCTAGTTCTAGACTCTCCAGCCAGCAGAAATAGCCTCTCAGCAACTACCCTGTCAAGCCCTCTGAAACATGTAACATTTTTAATGAGATCACCTCTCAGTCTTCTAAACCCCAGAGAACATAGGCCCATTCAACTGTATCTTTCCTCAAAGGACAGCCTTTTCATCCCAAGAATCAA
The DNA here is from genome assembly GCF_044704955.1 of Pristiophorus japonicus. Taxonomy (NCBI): domain Eukaryota; kingdom Metazoa; phylum Chordata; class Chondrichthyes; family Pristiophoridae; genus Pristiophorus; species Pristiophorus japonicus. The sequence goes on from NC_091979.1 coordinate 323,192,852, forward strand.
TCCAGTGAATCTCTGTTGCACCCCCGCTATCCTTCCTTGCACCTTATCGGGGAGGCTTTGAGGGTGTCCTTGAAACGTTTCCTCTGCCCACCTGTGGCTCGCTTGCTGTGTGGGAGTTCTGAGTAGAGCGCTTGCTTTGGGAGTCTCGTGTCGGGTGATGCGGACAATGTGGCCCACCCAGCGGAGCTGGTCGAGTGTGGTCAGTGCTTCGATGCTGGGGATGTTGGCCTGACGAGAACACTGACACACTCCATCTGCAGCTGTCTTACCCATGCACTTAACTTGTCGATATACCTTTGCCTTTTCCTCACGGCCTACTTTCCCACCTAGCTTTGTATCGTCAGCCAACTTGAATACATTACACTTGATCACCTCATCTAAGTTATTGATACAGATTGTAAATAGCTGAAGCCCCAGCATTGATCCTTGCGGCACCCCACTAGTTGCCTTGCCATCCTGAAAATAATCCGTTTATTCCTGCTCTGTTTTCTGTCCGTTAACCAATCCTTAGTCCAAGCTAATATATTACCACCAATTTGGCACCTTATTGAGGTAAGGATGGAGTCTGACAATTTTTGGTGATAGACAGCATTATTGGGTTTGAAAGTTGGCTGTAGGTTAAAGAGGTCTCTGAGGTTATGCATTGTTTGGTTCAGCCTAAGTGGGGAGTTGGGAAAAGAGGTACAAGTAAATATATGGAATTTTTGGCAGGAACAAAATAAGGAGTCTTTCCTAATGATAATTGGATGAAATTCTGGCTGTGCTATAACTTGGTATCGGGCAGACATTTTAAAGCCATTGTTGGTGACTTTAAGCAGGGAGATCTCGAAGCTGTGGGTAGTGTGGAGAGATTTGATCAGGGAGTTGCGCACATAACTGGGAGGTGGCCACAACTTTGAGAATTTTTTTTTTATTTGTTTGTGGCATGTGGGTGTCACTGGCAAGGCCAGCATTTATTGCCCATCTTCTTGGTGAGCCACCACCTTGAACCGCTGTAGTTTGTGTGGTGAAGGCACTCCCACAGTGCTGTTACGGAGAGAGTGCCAGGATTTTGACCCAGGGACGACAATATACTTCCAAGTCAGGATAGTGTGCAACTTGGAGGGGAACTTGCAGGTGATGGTGTTCTTGTGTCAACATTAACTCTGCCTTTTGAGGGTTAGGTGTGGAATGAGCTACACTGATCTTTTGGCTTTTGTGAAATAGAAGTCTTGTCCATCTGGTGAGTCTAAATAGTCCTGTGTATCAGGAGTTTGAACAGTCTCGATGATTTCCCAGTGGCCAATGACCTTCAAATGTAACACTGAGCAGCCACAAGAATCGGGAGTTTGGGAAATGGAAAGTTCAAATTGGCACTTTTGTGGAGACAAAGAATAGTCACGTGTGGATTCCAATTTATAATTTGATTAGAACCAAATGCCTCCTAATGGGCGTTGATTCAAAGCTTCAGCTGCAGCATAGTGCTCCACGGATTTTGTGAATGAGTTGTGCATAAATCTATATAATTCAGTCCTCTAGCAGTCAGTAAAGAAAAGGCGTCTGTTTGAATGGCGAGTTGGGGAATGAGTTAAATGTTCAGTTACTGCTGGTGAAAGATGCTGTTTTTATATTTTATCTGAGAACAGGCTTGTATTGTGTGGTATCGGTTGTTGCCATGGAAATTGGAACAATAGAGTAGAAGAGTAGTATTAATAAAGGAAGCAACCTTTTTTAGACTTTATTGGTGTTTTTGCTATTTTTGAATTTAAATATATTTTCCTTTTTCTTCACCCAGACTGGAAGCAGATGAAGAAAAAGAAGAGTGATGTTGTTTCATTAAAAGCATACAGGGGCCTTGCAGAAGTGTCTATAAAATGTCTCTGTGAACTGCTAGTGGCTTTGCCACATTTTAACTTCCATAACAACATTGCTGTGATGATTGTACCACTTATGAATGATGCATCAAGAAAGGTAAATGTGCTCTGTATGTTTATTTCTGTATTTGGATAGGTCACCATATATGCTGCACAATAATTACAATTTATAAAAACAACTACTGACTATAATTATAGGGGTGAATTTCCAGTGGGATTCCGGAATGTCAGCAGAAGAGTTGCAGTAAAATGGTCCTTCTGCAGCTTTACCGGTGAAGTTCCGGCAGACAAACCGGAGATCTCTGGTGGAAATTCACCCATATATATTTAGCGAAAGATTCTAAAGTGTGTTTGGTAGAAAACAAATCTGATTTTCTTAAACTACTCGTATGCTTTTGTCTTTATAGCATCCAAGCCACTTGATTGATTTACTTGTAATTCATTGCCAGTCATCTGTTAAACTGTATTTATCTTAATTCTATTCGTAACCTGAGACAGATAACCTGAACATGAGGGTAGAATCACTGTCTGCAGTGGATTGTTTTTTACAGCACATTCTTTGCCTAGAGCATTTGGGAGAGATTGTGTTAATCATCAAGTTATGATTACAATTTTCTAGCTAAAACAAACAGTTTAAAGAAGACTTTTTTTAAAATAGAAAATTGTACTTTTTCTCTACAACAAAACCTGTTTTATCACGGGGGTGTCCCAGCTTTTGTCTTTGTGGGCCACATCAGTGCATACTGTGGAGCCAGGCACATATATATCATTGCTCCCATTAATTTGCCTTTCTCTCAAGTCGCTGATCCTGGTGTCCTGATGTAGGATTTTCCACCAGTGAGACTAAATAAAGTGGCTCTTTCCAAATCTAGGACTGAATTACTAGAACTCACGGGCTAGCCCTAGACCAAGTGTAACGGAATCTCTGCTTTCTCATTCCCTCCTGTAGAACAGTTGGAAGGTTTTTTGCAATTGCTGTATCATAATAGTCACAGAAAGTTATTTCAATGGAATGTCCATGCTACTGCTTAATCATTTAAAGATACCCCAAAACAATCAGGAAATAAATCACAACCTACGAATAACAAGGCAGTAATTTAATTCTAGTCTCATGGTACTTATTTTGCTTTATTGGTTGTTTGAAACTTTGTTGTTTATTTTCTGTTTTCTTAAAATATAAAGTATTTCAAATGCCGCGTTAACCAATGTTATACTCTTCCTCCATTATACAGCAATTTTGGGCTAGTTTAAGGATAGTTTTGTTCATCTTAGTATGGTATTCCAGTGAGTAGCTGAGCTATGATGACTAGTGAACCTCAGCTGCAATATGTTGAGTTAGCTGATCTCAACCACAGCAGTAATGGAGGTGCTACAGTTGGTCTTGGCATCCTTGAATTAGGATGGGGAAAATCAGGCAGGGTTCCCACAATTGATTACTATTCAGCAACATATGCTAAATTGCTTATGCATGGGATATTGGATGAGAAGACAATCTGGCTCGGCTGTGATGTCTCCAAGGTCAAATAGTCTGCCTGCATTCACTGAGTGGATTTCATTTAAAAAAAAAATGTACTCTTATTTTTCTGTGATGGGAGCATAATAGCTTGGCCACCCTACTTTCTAACCACTGGCTCTCACCTAAAACTTCTGTCAAAAGGGCTCAAACAACGCTGTTGAGCTTGATGCTGGTTCCAGAGACAAACTGAAGCAAGAGGTTAAAAACAGAAGACCAAGCAAAGGAAAGAAAGAGATGCATAGTCACAGTGTACCTTATCTATACAATCTTTTCAAGCTTTGTGCCCCAGTCCTCCTACTCATCACCCGCTGTATCATCAGAGGCCATTCTTTCAGCCATAGCATCCCTTCCATTCAGAACACTCTCTCGAATCTAATTTGCCTGGCTATACTGTTTACCCTTCCTTCAGAAACCTCCTAAATACTAATCTCTGTCTACGCTTTTGGTCCACCAGAGTGTCCAATCCCTCTTGTACATTTCGTCCTTCTGTCTCCCTTGCAAAATATTTTGAGGCATTCTACTACGTGTGGAGTGCTCTCTAAATACAAAGTTATTGTACGACATTGTTTATCAAATGACCCATTGAGTGCATATGTGTAGATTGCATATAGGATACTAGGTTTTATAAATGGGGACATAGAGCATAAAATCAAAGAGTTCGTGCCCAAGCTACACAAATCATTGATTAAAGCAGCAGTTAGAATATTATGTCCGGTTTTGGGCACCAATTGGGAAGGGATGACTTCGTCACGGAGAAGGTATTGGAAGAGATAGATAGGTTGAGAGGCTTTAAGTTGTGAGAGACTAGAGAAACTCATTCTTTTTATTAAAACAGCATGGTTAAGAGGAGATATGGCAGGGGTGTTCAAAATGATGAAGCATTCTGATAAGATAAATACTGTATCTTTCGTGACCTTGGAGCATCTCAAAATGCTTCACGGTGAATGAAGTATTTTTGAAGTGTAGGGAAATGCTGCAGCCAATTTATGCACAAGGAGGTCTCACAGTAATGAGATAATGAACAGATAATCTGTTTTAATGATGTCAGTTGAGGGATAATTGTTTTTAAGACATCAGAAGAACACCTGATCATCTTTTATGTTCACCTGAGAGGGCAGATGAGAGCTTCGGTTTAACGTCTCATTCAAAAGATGACATCTCTGACTGTGCTGCATTGGAGTATCAGCTCAAGGATTGTGTGCTCAAGTATCTGGAGTGGGACTTGAACCCACAACCTTCTGACTCAGAGGCTAGATTACTACCACTGACCAAAGGCTCACATCTAGATAAATGAGGATAAACTATTTCCACTAGTCAATGAGTTGGTAACTAGAAGCATTTTTTCAAGACCATCACCAAAACAACAAAACGAGAAGTTGAGGTTTTTTTCTACACGTGGTTTTTGGGAAATAATATGCCCTACCAGAAGCAGTAGTGAAAGCAGAATCCCCGTTAGCTTTCAGAAGGAAAGTGGATAAGTATTTGAAAAAGAAAACTTTTAAAGGGTGTGGGAAAAGGTATGTAATGGAACTACGGCATGATGGGGTGAATGGCTTGTTTTTGTGTTGTAAAATTCTGTGATGGCTTGTTAAATGTTTCTTTGTTACTTGTTTTGATGTTTGACAGTGATGTCTCTTCAGATTTCAGAAATGTGTTGTGGAGCTGTGGAAAAGCTTTTTAAGCAGGACAAAATCGGCCAGCCCTCGCTTGCTGTAGTCAAAATAATTTCCGGTCTTGTTAAAAGCAGAAACTATGAGGTCAAACCTGAGGTAAGTTGTAATAGATTCAGTAATTGCAAGGGAAAATTATTTTGCTAAGCTTTTGATTGGCATTATTTCATGCACTACATTTTAAACCATGTGGCCTAAATAGAAAGGACACCAACTATTTAAAAAATGAAACGTTGTCATTTTTACTTGCGCATTTATCTCTGGTTTAGACAAATTTACAGAATGAGGGTGTAAAAGGGAAGAATATAAATACTATTAACTTGACCCATCTGTTATAACTGGAGTTGGCTACAATCTTATTAATGTCTCTATATCACCAATTAGCTCATCACCAGTTGATTTGTCCAACCATAAATAAAATTAGTGAATTCAAAATATGTTTTGTAAGTTACTGCAAGGCACTTGTTAAGGGCCCGCAGTGTGATCTGTGGCGTGCTTGCAGACCGAAAGAAAGAAACGACTTGCATTTATATAGCGCCTTTCATGACCACCGGGCGTCCCAAAGCACTTTACAGCCAATGAAGTACTTTTTGAAGTGTAGTCACTGTTGTAATGTAGGAAATGCAGCAACCAATTTGCACACAAACAGCAATGTGATAATGACCAGATATTTGATTGAGGGATAAATATTGGCTAGGACACCGCAGATAACTCCCTTGCTTTTCTTCGAAATAGTGCCATAGGCCACGTCCATCTGAGAGGACAGACGGGATCTCGGTTTAATGTCTCATCCAAAGGAGAGCACCTCTCCCTCAGTTTTGCACTGGAGTGTCAGCCTAGATTTTTGTGCTCAGGTCCCTGAATCAGACTTAACCCACAGCGTTCTGACTCCGAGGTGAGCCAGAGCTGACCTACAATAGAATGCTTCATTTACTTCTCACACTTACATCTCTCTCTTCCTCTCGCAAAAAGCTGGTACATTCTCAATTTAGGCCCTCAGCCGCATTGGACAATAGGTTTACTAATGTCTACATGTGACCAGCAAGGTGGACAGCAAGTAGGACCTGGCTGTATTATGGGTACTGCTAATTTACAGAATGATGCTGTAACTATAAAGAATGCATTTTAAATTCTTGTAATACAAAAGATTGCCATCCCTTTTAAAGGCTTGATTCTTCGAGCATACAATATAATACTTTGAGAATGTCTGGGGTGTTATGTGGTTATGCTTTTTAGAAGTAATCCTAAACCTATGAGAACTGAATTGCTTGCCTTTATGTTGGGATAATCTGAATACATTATCCAGAAGGTATTATGTAAATATTTTAGGCACATTGAATTTTAAAGTATAAAAATGGTAGCATCAGAATCCCAAAGTCTTTTGTTTATCATAATAGTGTCAGCTGTGGCTCAGTTGGCAGCACCCTCGCCTCTGAGTCAGAAGGCTGTGGGTTCAAGTCGGCTGACACTCCAGTGCAGTACTGGGGGAGTGCTGCACTGTTGGAGGTGCCATCTTTCGGATGAGACATTAAACCGAGGCCCAGTCTGCCCTCTCAGGTGGGCGTAAAAGATCCTGTAACATTATTTTGAAGAGGAGCAGGGGAGTTATTGCCGGAGTCCTAGCAATATTTGTCCCTCAATCACTATCACTTTTTTTTTTAAACAGATTATCTGGTCATTACCACATTGCTGTTTGTGGAAGCTTGCTATTTTGTAGAAGCGCAAATTGGCTACCACACGTCCTAAATTACAAAAGAACTTCATTGGCTGTGAAGTGCTTTAGGATATCCGATGGTCATGAAAGGTGCTATATAAATGCAAGTCTTTTTATAACTTTTTAAAGTGCTGGTTATAAAATTATGATGCATGCATTTCTATTGAGTACTTTGTTCAAATAATGGTCCGGAGTTTGCAGTGGGTAATAACGATGGACTAACAGCGTTTGTCGTTACTACACATTTGAAACTGATTGCAACTTCAAGATGTAGCCCATGTGCATCCTGAGGCTGCGAATAACCGTTCACAGCTCCAACACAGGCTGCACAGTGTCCCTCCCCACCGTTGCTCTGTAACACTTTTAGAATGTCCGGGTAAAAGCAACTTCTTATTTCCTGGTTCCTTGTCTGTGAGAATTTTGCAATGTGATTGGCTGCTTAGGTAGCTTGTTGACATCAGCTTTCTTTGGGGCCAGTGGCGAACGCCTTTGCTTTGCCGCTGACTGCAAATTCTGGGCCTATACCTCCATGTCGGCATTAGAAGTGCTTAGTGTAGTCTTGCTTCATCTCCTCGTGCTTGCTTTAAGTGTCTGGGAACAGGTTGTATGTCCACTTTTGCAGCCTTGACTGCACAAAAAAATTGATAGAAATACTGAACCGAAAGATATATATGTGAAGGTATATATATAAATATGTATAGTGAAATTCAGTTTGTATGGTGCTGTACTGCATCACGCCATTCCTGATGTGAAATATATTGGTTCACTAGGGAGCAACATTATGATTCTAAAATGTACAGAAACGTCACTAGATCAAGCAACCCTGTCCTTTCCTTTTTATAGACCAACCCAGCTACCTGTCTTCTTGGCATGTCCTTCCACCCTTCTCTCTACAGAAATCTATTTAATTTTCCCAAGCCCATTTGTACTCTTCCCTTTTAGTGATCTTCCCTGGTAACTTATTCCACACCTCATGACGCACTGTGCTATTTGAATTCCTAATCGGGTGCGTTCTGTTAAAATATAATTATTTTTCTCTCTAACCAGGTGCTGAAGACATTTCTTGCTTTGAGGATTAAGGAAGTGGAGGTTAAAAAAGATTCAGAAGACATCGCCCCTAAAAAAAGGTTCATGACGTGCAAAGAGAAAAGGAAAAATCTATCCAGGATGCAGAGAAAGGTAATGTTTCCACTGTCCAATTCTTGTTGCAGCGCCAGGCAAATGTGTGGAAAATATCCTTTTACACTTGTTTTAAAATATCTATTTTTCAGTGGAAAAAAGCAGAGGAGAAACTAGAGAAAGAACTTCTAGAAACAGAAGCTTCCGAAAGTAAAGACAAAAAGCTAAAACTGGTATGTGCTTTCTGTGTTTCAGCCCTTAGTGCAAAATGCCTATACAGCTCAGATTTGCTCCTAAATTGTGATCCCTGAAAGGACTCGACCAAAATCTCCCATCCAACCAAGTCAGAGACTGTGGGTTACAATAGATCGCAACAGTACTGACCATTTAAAAAAAGAAGCTTCCACAGTTGGAGTTGTGTAAACCACTGGTCTGTTGTTGATGTTGATGATGGAGTGAGGTTACCTAGATGATTTTAAAAGGGTGCAATAGAATGAAATATATGTAAAATATATGATACAGTAAAGTGCTGGAGTATTTGTGGTGGAGCTTCTGAAAAATGATGTGGAAGAATAAAAATTTAAAGCATTAAGGATGAGCTACATGGAAGTGAAGTGTGAGTATTTAGCAGACAGCAACTATAAAGAAATATCTCTACAATGTTAAAAATGTATTTGCTCCAAAGACCAGTTAGCTCCTTGGCAACATGCACATCATGTGACTTAAGCATTGTTTGTGTAGTATGCAATCACTGGTTTGTTGGTCCTCATGTAGTACAAGTACAGGTACAGGTACGACGTCCATAATCCGGAGTTCCAGAATCTGGAATGTTCCAGACACCGGGCCGATCCGTGGCGGGGTCATCCGGAAACAGGAAAATGTTCCGAAATCCAGACTCCCCCGCCTCAGCCCCTCCTCCCTCAGCCTTGGCCCGGTCTCGGCCCGACCTCCCCCAGCCGTCTGACCTTCCTCGACCCGCCCCGGCCCAACCGACACCGTGGACCTCCGCCGGCCCGACCGACCCTCCTCTCTCTCCCCCCATCTCCCCACCCGGCCCGACCGACCTGTCCCCCGTCTTGGCCCAACCCCACGCCCATCTCGGTGAGACCCCCCCTTGGCCTGACCAACACCACGCACCACCCCCCCCTCCTCCCTCCTCGCTTCAGCCCGATCCCCTCCCTCCCCCGGCCCGACCTCCCCACTGCCCCCCCCCCCCCTGGCCTCGGCCCAACCCCGCCCTCCCAGCCTCAGCCTGACCCACCCACCCTGACCTCCAGCAGCCCAACCAACCCCCGCTACTGACCTGCCTTGACCCAGGCAAAGACGTTCCGAAATCAGGAAATATCCGGAATGGCCTCGGTCCCGAGGTTTCCGGATTTCGGACGTCACACCTGTATAACCATTTCAGTGTGTACTACTGCCACTGCAATTTGTCTAGCACTGGGACAATACTACTTTGTGTCCCCCCCCAATTACTAATTAAAACTTGACAGTCAGCATCAATGTCTAGGACTGCTTGCTCTGAGGGCAGCAATCTCATCCCGTCCCTTGTCTAAGTTTTATGTGTGTACAAGTAAGCAGCATGCCGCAATGATTAATGATCTGCTGTGTCCAGTTTCTGATGTTTTATTTTTTTCTCAGTTGAGAAATGATGTTTATAGTTAGTTGTGTGTTTGAATTGCTTCTACAACAGTAGCTGAACTGCCTCTATATATTTACTTTTAATTAGTCCAAAGTAAGGTTTTACTAATGGAGTTTTCTCTTTCCGACAGCACACTGAAATCCTGAACATTGTGTTTCTGACATACTTCAGAATCCTAAAGAAAGCACAAAAATCTGTTGTTCTTCCTGGTGTTCTGGAAGGCCTTGCCAAGTAAGGGAGTGCCTTTAATTTATTTGTATGCTGCAGGGACGCTTATCTGTTCAAAACTATAATTCCAACTTCAGTGTTTTAAGTTTTGTGATTTGACTTTTGCAATTGCCGATTTACTTAAAACCGCCTAATAATCAGCTGTATTTTCAATGTTCTTTCCAAATGTAGAAACTAACTGTATAAATGTTCCCACAGATTTGCTCACCTCATTAATGTGGAATTCTTTGATGACCTACTGGTAGTACTGTATTCTCTCATTGACTCCGGGGTGAGTGCAAATTATTCCATTACTTTAAGCAGAGAGACGTTACTTTGCATATCAGTGGGTCAAACATTTTGTTTTTGTATTGATTGCTATGTATGCTATGTACGTTTAGTCTGAACTTCGTTTTTTTTTCGTTACAGAGTCTTAATTATAGAGAGTGCCTCCATTGTATTCAAGCTGCCTTTCATGTACTTTCTGGTCAAGGTAGGTCCCCTTGTCAAGCAGACTTTCAGATGTATTATGAAACTGTAAAAAGGTCATTATTGCTGTACTTCACAATATATCCCATTACGCTTCACTTTTTCTTAAAACTATTCAGATTGAAACTTTTAATAGCGATTCCGAGAGTACCAAATCAAATGTTTTAACTTTCTGCTGTGTTCTTCAGGTGATGTGCTGAACATTGACCCTATGAAATTCTACACTCATCTTTACAAAATGTTGTTTGTGCTACATGCTGGTAAGTTGAATAAGGTTTCCATAATTTTTTTTGTAATAATGGGCCTAAAATTCCCGTCAGAGGCTTCCTTCCGTCAAACGCCTCCGACCCGAGAATTTTTAACGAAAATACCTGGTGGTCCCAGAGGCCCCTAAGATTGCGGTTGGAGACCTTCTCGTCCCGCGCCATTCTCCAGGTTCGCACGTAAAAGCTGGAGTCACGTGGGCCTGGACAACCAATCACGGTTGTCTTGTAATAGAGTCCAAAATAAACTTATAACGATGATGACCTTAACGGACGGGGCTCCCACTCTAAAAAGGTGTTTAAATTTTATTTTTATGTGTTTTAAAACTCTTACGCTGGTAAAAGTAGGCTATGCGCTTGCTTTTACCAGGCGTAAAAGTGTTAAGGACATTCGCTGGGCAAGAAATGGGCAAATAGCCCAATCTCGCCCGCGCCAATGTCCTTCTCCCGGGGATGCGGAGGATCTATCGAGAGAAACCTTGACAGATCGGAAAAGCTGGTTTTCGCCGCATGCACATTGCGCGACAAGAAACGGGCTTTTGCGAGGCCTCGCCAACCCGGTGGGGCTGGAATTTTAGCCCCAACGAGTTAACAAATAGCAAGGTTGTGACCGGTCGAGTGCTACACTTGACTTACAACCATAATTTTATGAACTTCGAGAGAGAAACCCAATGTAAAACAGCTCACACCTCTTGAATTTTAACTCATTGATCAGTAAGGAAATTACATTAATAGGAGGCCGGCTTTCCAAGTTACTGGAGACTACAGTAGACAAATGAAGTTTGAAAGCTGCTTAGTGTACTATGACTATTGGTGTTAATCCTATTACTATGTTTATCTGGTTTAATTTTGCAGCAAAAAAGATACTAGCAAAATTGAGAGCCCATGGAGTTAGGGACAACCTTGTGATATGGATTGGTAATAAGTTGGGAGGTAGGAGAAAGGAAACGGATTTTTAAAATTGTTCTCTGATTGGCAGGATGTGACAATCCTCAGGGATCTATCTGTACTAGGGGCTCAGCTTTTCATCATATATATTAATGACTATGATGAAGGAATAAAGAGTTGTATATCCAAGTTTTCAGATGACACTAAAGTTAGCAGGAAGTTACAAAAGGATATCGACAAAGTGAATGAGAAAAACATTGGCAGAGGGAGTTCAGTGTGGGGAGGTGTAAGGTCATGCACTTTGGATCTGAGAAAGACAAATATTTTCTTAATGGTGCAAAACTGTGGTGGAGCAAACGATATTGGTGTCTATGTACACAACTCGCTAAAAGCTAATGCTTAAGTACAAAAAGTAATCAACAAAATATCTCAAGGGGATTGGAACTGAAAAGTGATGCTTCAGGTGTACACAGCCTTGGTCAGACCCCATCTGGAATACGACATTCAGTTTTGGATGCCAAACCTCAGGAAAGATACTGGTTTTGGAAGGGGTACAGAACAGATTCACTAGAATGTTACCAGGACTCGCAGGGTTATTATGAGGACAGGTTTAATAAATTTGGTTTGTATTCCCTTGAGTTTAGATGGTTGAGAGATGATATAATTGAGGTATTTAAAATAATTAAGGGATTCAATTGGGTAAATACAGCAAAACTATCTCCTTTGTTGGGGGAATCCAGGGCATAATAAAATTAAAACTGGTTCATTTAGCAGTGAAATCATGAAACACGTTCCTACAAAAGTTAGTGAAAATCTGGAACACTCTCCCCAAATGACTGGATGCTGGGTCAATGGAAATTTTCAAAGACTGAAATCGCTAAAGATAAGAATATCAAAAGATACGGAACAAAGGTTGGGTAAATGGAGTTGAGATACAGATCAGTCATTATCTAATTGAATGGCGAAATAGGCTGGTGGGGCAGAAGCACCTTCTATTTCTATACCGCTGTGGAGAACAAAAATATCAATACATATTTTTGTTCGACTTTTTATTTTGCAGAATCTTCTGGTTTCTTCCATGACAGCAATTTGAAGAGTCATTTCTTGGTCTGAAACCAGTTGAGTTGACTCACTTACACACAGCTGGTTCTTTCTTTGATTCCAATTCTCACACCAACCTTTATGGTCTTTCTGAATTCTGTTGCCAGTTTAACAAATTGCAAGTGGCTTGTGCTATGAGCCACGTCGAATATAGACTAGATTGAGAATGTTGATACTCGTTTCTTGTTGGGCCCTTCAACCAGAACACAGAGAGGAGACTTTAATCCAATCTAGCAAAAATGAAAAGACAGTTTGGTACTTCAGCAACTCCTCTTCCCCGACTGATCACAAACATCTCTGGGAACAACAAGTGATTTCTGGTGCAGTGTATGTAGAAGTCCTGGAAATAGCAAATTCAAACAGTTTGGCCCTGCTCTGCTGTGTGAATACCTCAATCCCAGTCCTAAAGCAATTCTCGAAACAGGTTGCTTTGACAGCTCTTTGAACATTATTGATTCTGTTTTTCAGGAGACACAAATGAAGAAGTTTTGGTTGTGCTGCAATGTCTAGATGTGATGCTGACAAAACGCAGGAAGCAAGTTTCTTTGCAGCGTGCTATTGCTTATGTTAAACGTCTGACTACACTTGCATTAAATGTTCTACCCAATTCTACCATTGGTATCCTGGCAACTAACAGGGTGTTAATGAATGTAAGTGCTCTCTTACTGGAAGAAGCTGGCTATTTCAAGTTATACCTGTGCTGAGTTTCTGACCCTACATTCACCTCTTTTAACACCTCAGCCCATCTTCTGCTCACCTCATCCATGCCTTTGTCACCATCACACCTCTATTCCAATGATTGACTGGCCTCCCATCCTCCACAAGTTTCAGCTCATCCAAGACTCTGCTTCCCACATCAAGTCCTGCGCACCCATCACCCCTGACCTCGCTGACCTTCATTGGCTTCTGGTCCTCGAATGTTTTAAATTTAAAATTCTCATTGTGTTTTAATCTTTTTATGGTCTATTGCTTTCCTACCTCTACAACCGCCGACCCAGAATCCGTCTTGTCCCTAGCCTCCTCCCCACTGATTCCTCTGTCCTTCTGACTCTGGTCCTTTATGCATCTCCTCGCCTTCCTTTCACCCCACCATTGGAAACCGTGCCTTCGGTCGCCTGTCCCATCCATTTTGGAATTCCCTACCTAAATCCCTTTAAGACCCTTCTTAAAATCTACTTCAACCGTGGGTTTTGGTCACCCCCTTAATATTTCCCTCTTTGACTAGAGATTTATTATTTCCTTTCATCTTTGAAGTGTCTTTTAACATTAAAAATATATACAATTGCTATTAGGATATCAATTCTTGAACAGGCTAGTATGTAATCCTTAGTTTAGCAGCATTAATAAGTACATGATTTTTGAAGCTTTTTTTTGTATGTCTGGCATCATTGCTCAGTGTGAAGGCTTGTGTAGTTACTCATCAGTTATACAGTTAGCCTTGCACGTAGAAGATTGATCATGACGTGCCCTCTATCAGTTGAAATGTTACCTTTGACTAAGGCAGATTAAGTGAATGCCAGGATTTACCTATAAAACTACAGGTTGAGCGTCCAAAATGCGGAGTTCCGAAATTCAGAACGCTCCAGAATCTGGGCCGATCCGTGGCGGGGTCGTCCGGAAAATGTTCTGAAATCCGGACACCCCGACCTCGCCCCCTGACCTCGCCGGCCCCGACCTCGCCGGCCCCGACCTCGCCCCCTGACCTCGCAGGCCCCGACCTCGCCCCCTGACCTCGCAGGCCCCGACCTCGCCGGCCCCGACCTCGACCTCGCCCCCTGACCTCGCCGGCCCCGACCTCGCCGGCCCCGACCTCGCCCCCTGACCTCGCAGGCCCCGACCTCGCCGGCCCCGACCTCGACCTCGCCCCCTGACCTCGCCGGCCCCGACCTCGCCCCCTGACCTCGCAGGCCCCGACCTCGCCCCCTGACCTCGCAGGCCCCGACCTCGCCGGCCCCGACCTCGACCTCGCCCCCTGACCTCGCCGGCCCCGACCTCGCCGGCCCCGACCTCGCCCCCTGACCTCGCAGGCCCCGACCTCGCCGGCCCCGACCTCGACCTCGCCCCCTGACCTCGCCGGCCCCGACCTCGCCGGCCCTGACCTCACCCCCTTACCTCGCCGGCCCCGACCTCGCCGGCCCCGACCTCGCCCCCTGACCTCGCAGGCCCCGACCTCGCCGGCCCCGACCTCGACCTCGACCTCGCCCCCTGACCTCGCCGGCCCCGACCTCGCCGGCCCTGACCTCACCCCCTTACCTCGCCGGCCCCGACCTCGCCGGCCCCGACCTCGCCGGCCCTGACCTCACCCCCTTACCTCGCCGGCCCCGACCTCGCCGGCCCCGACCTCGCCCCCTTACCTCGCCGGCCCCGACCTCGCCCCCTGACCTCGCCGGCCCCGACCTCGCCGGCCCCGACCTCGCCCCCTGACCTCGCCCCCTGACCTCGCCGGCCCCGACCTCGCCGGCCCCGACCTCGCCCCCTGACCTTGCCGGCCCCGACCTCGCCCCGATCGCCGGCCCTGACCTCACCCCCTTACCTCGCCGGCCCCGACCTCGCCGGCCCCGACCTCGCCCCCTGACCTCGCCGGCCCCGACCTCGCCGGCCCCGACCTCGCCGGCCCTGACCTCACCCCCTGACCTCGCCGGCCCCGACCTCGCCCCCTGACCTCGCCGGCCCCGACCTCGCCGCCCCCTGACCTCGCCGACCCTGACCTCGCCAGCCCCGACCTCGCCGGCCCTGACCTCGCCGACCCAACCTCGCCCCGGTCCAACCTCGTCTCGGCAGCTTGACCTCGTCCCTTTAGACATTCCAAAATCCGGAAATATCCGGAACTGCCTTGGTCCCGAGATTTCCGGATTTTGGACATCACACTATTGCAATTTGTGGTATTCTCAAAACAGAAGCACGGTAGGAATTAAAGGAATCACATTGTGAAAGTGAAAACAAGTGATCAAATTACACATTAATGGTTACTATTAGATTGTACTGAATGGTTACAGTTGCATAAATGTTTATGGCCTGAGAAACTGCTTTCTTACGGGAGGATTAAAGTTGAATTAAGCCATATACAATGTGCAAAATTTAATTTTTTAAAAAAGCATTTTATTTCCTCCAGTCGTTTCCTAAGACAGATATTTTGCTCGACAATGAATCCCAGGGTAGTGGACTGTATCTGCCAGAGTTTGATGAACCTGAATACTGTAATGCACAGAACACTGCATTGTGGGAGTTACATTACCTCCAGGTAAGCTCATTTTGTATTGCCTCTTAGCAGACATTCAGCCCTGTTGGTACTGCACAAGTACACAGTAATTTGGAAACATTATGAAATATGAAGCTAAATATAAAGAAATCTACATGAGTCATATGGATGAATTAGATAGAAGCTGCTTTTAAATTACATTTAAGAACGCAAGAAATAGGAGCAGGAGTAGGCCATTTCAATAAGATCATGGCTGATCTGATCATGGACTCAGCTCCACTTCCCTGCCCGCTCCCCATAACCCTTTACTTCCTTACCGCTCAAACATCTGTCTATCTCCGCCTTAAATATATTCAGTGACCCAACCTCCACAGCTCTCTGGGGCAGAGAATTCCACAGATTTACAACCCTCAGAGAAGAAATTTCTCCTCATCTCAGTTTTAAACAGGCAGCCCCTTATTCTGAGACTATATCCCCTAGTTTTAGTTTCCCCTATGAGTGGAAATATCCTCTCTGCATCCACCTTGTCGAGCCCCCTCATGATCTTATAAGTTTCAATAAGATCACCTCTCATTCTTCTGTGTACAGACCCAACCTACTCAACTTTTCCTCATAAGTTAACGTCCTCATCTCCAGAATCAACCTAGTGAACCTTAGTTGAACAGTCTCCAATGCAAGTATATCCTTCCTTAAATACGGAGACCAAAACTGTACGCAGTACTCCAGGTGTGGCCTCACCAATACCCTGTACAGTTGTAGCAGGACTTCTCTGCTTTTATACTCTATCCCCCTTGCAATAAAGGCCAACATTCCATTTGCCTTTCTGATTACTTGCTTTTTGTGTTTCATGCACAAGGACCCCCAGGTCCCACTGTACTGCAGCACTTTGCAATTTTTCTCCATTTAAATTATAATTTGCTTTTCTATTATTTCTGCCAAAGTGGATAACTTCACACTTTCCCACATTATACTCCACCTGCCATTTTTTTGCCCACTCACTTAATCTGTCTATATCCCTTTGCAGATTTTTTGTATCCTCACAATTTGCTTTCCCACCCATCTTTGTATCATCAGCAAACTTGTCTACATTACACTCGGTCCCTTCATCCAAGTCATTAATATAGATTGTAAATAGTTGAGGACCCAGCACTGATCCCTGCGGCACCCCACTAGTCACTGTTTGCCAACCGAAAAATGGCCCATTTATCCCGACTCTGTTTTCTGTTAGTTAGCCAATCCTCTATCCATGCTATTATATTACCCCTAACCCCGTGAGCTTTTATCTTGTGCAGTAACCTCTTATGTGGCATCTTCTCGAATGCCTTCCGGAAATTCAAATACACCACATCCACTGGTTCTCCCTTATCCACCCCACTCGTTACATCCTCAAAGAACTCCAGCAAATTTGTCAAACATGATTTCCCTTTTCATAAAACCATGCTGACTTTGCTTGATTCAATTATGTTTTTCCAAATGTCCCGCTACTGCTTCCTTAATAATAGACTCCAGCATTTTCCCAACGACAGATGTTAGGCTAATTGGTCTATAGTTTCCTGCTTTTTGTCTGCCTCCTTTTTTAAATAAGGGCGTTACATTTGCGATTTTCCAATCTGCTAGGACCACCCCTGAATCCAGAGAATTTTACATAGAAAATAGGTGCAGGAGTAGGGGCCATTCGGCCCTTCGAGCCTGCACCACCATTCAATAACATCATGGTTTTGGTAGATTACAACCAATGCATCCACTATCTCTGCAGCCACTTCTCTTAAAACCATAGAATGTAAGGCATCTGGTCCACCTATCGTCCCATTATTTTACCAAGTACTACTTCATTAGTGATAGTGATTGTATTAAGTTTCTCCCTCCCTATAGCCCCTTGATTATCCACTATTGGGATGTTTTCAGTGTCTTCTGTCGTGAAGACCGATATAAAATATTTGTTCACGTCTCTGTCTTTGTTCAATTTCCCTGTTCCCCATTATTAATTCCCCAGTCTCATCCTTCAGGGGACCAACATTTACTTTAGCCACTCTTTTCCTTTTATGTACCTGCAGAAACGCTATCTGTTTTTATATTTCGTGCTCGTTTACTTTCATAACCCATCTTCCCTCTCGATCATTTTTTTAGTTGTTCTGTGCTGGCTTTTAAAAGTTTCCCAATCCTCTGGCCTCCCACTAGTCTTGGCCACTTTGTATACCTTTGTTTTCAATTTGATATCCTCCCTTATTTCCTTAGTTAGCCACGGATGGTTATCCCTTCTCTTACAGTCTTTCCTTCTTAGTTTAAAAAGGAGTATTTTCTATATAAATCATTCATCTCATGACATTTTTACTATTCATGGTGGTTAATCCCACTACAATTAAATTTTTTTGTAAGTTTACATGACAATATGTTATCGATAACATTGTTGATTTAAGCATGTCATTGCCAGATCTGTTTTGGGTTCGATGTAATCCAGACTCACCACAAGATTTTCACTGACCTCCACTTTTTTAAATTGCAGAGACATTTTCATCCAGTGGTTCGAAGGTTTGCAGCGCATCTTAGTGTCGGAGCTCCATCAGAGGGCTCTGGAGCTCTGAGAGCAGAGCTAAGCAGAAAGTAAGAAATCTTAATGTTTTACATTGACAAATGTAATGTCATTGTTGCAAATTCTGGTCGACGCAGCTCCAGCTTTGAAAAGTGTGTTTTGCATTTTTTACTACTTCACGAATCCTTGAAGGTGGAAAGACGGTGTAATAATTTGTGATGCAGCAGCAACAACTTATATTTATATAGCGCCTTTAACTTAATAAAACATTCCAAGGCGCTTCTCAGGGGTGTTACAACAACAAGAAAAATTCACACTGAGCTGGCGCAGACACGATGGGCCTCATTCTGTGCTGTAAATTTCTATGAGCCATATAATGATGTTAGGACAGATGACCAAAAGCTTGGTCGAAAAGTTAGACTTTAAGGAGCGTCTTAAAGGAGGAAGAAGTGGAGAGGCTGACAGCTTTAGGGAGGGAATGTCAGAGCTTAGGTAGCTGAAGGCACAGCCCCCAAAGGGCAACTCCTAAAACTGTATCTACTCAATGACATCAGTGCACAAAACACTCTCGCTGCAATTTAGTACGGTATTGGCGTTGGTTGAGACATTAAACAGGTGCCTCGTCTGAATAGAGCTGTGGGGTCTTTCATGTCCAAAGAGCAGAAAATTTGCCTGGTGTCCGGGTCGTCATCATTCCCCAACCAACGATTATCCATTCGTTCATTTGCGGTTTACAAATTGGCTGTAAAGCACTAAGAGTTGTCCCGGAGGCATGATAGGTGCTATATATAATTTGCATGTTTATTTGTTCTTTGCTCAATTGTTAACATTCATTAAAGATTTACAATAGCAGAGTAGAGACTGAATGCATTTGTTTGCTTGATCCAGGCACGCAACAGAGCTTTTTGAGGAGTTCAGCATGAAAGAGATGACCTTCAATCCTCCAATCACATCTTCTGCATCAAACAAAAAGGTAAAAGAAACTATAAATGTCATTTATTCTACTTTATCCAGTTTGTAGCTGTATGTTTGTACTGGCTGATATAACAGTAATATTTAGCTAGGCTAAGCACACATGAACAAATATTAAAGTGATGAGACATTTTGCATTGGAGTGAAAGATTTTTTGCACACTGCTTCTCCTGCCTGTGGACCTCTTGTTCTTTACCTGTAGAATTGTAAATTCAGGATCAGCTACTGCTGGTAGATGTGGTTTCTAGCCATGTATTAGGCTTTGGTAAACGTGCTGTCCAATTTGTCTGTGCTTCCAACTGCTGTTTAAATTTATGAAACATCTTTTCGTGTTGGCACTTTATATTTACTTAGTTCTATGCCACTGATGGACAAAGTGCTTATTGTATTGGTGTTTAATGAGTAAGTAAGCTTGTGATTGCTGCTGTAATTTCAGAAGTCTGCAATGCAGAGTGCATTCCTTGATTCAGATCTACAAAACCAGATAAACCAGCTCCTTGAGAATCCCTCCATCATCACAGATCTCAAATTTGCTGAAGCTTTCCAAGCAGGATCACACACATGATTGAAGGATGTTGTTGGGTGTTCATTGTGCACTGACACACAATGGGAGTTCTTGAAACAGAGCAACTGAAGATTGGATTACCTGTATTCATTACTTTTAGTGGTTTACTTTACAGTTCTTGGTTACTCATATATACATTCACCATGGATACCATGTAAACACTAGTGAATCTCCTATTAGAGGAAATGGCAAGAATAACAGGCTGTAATGTTGGTTTTTAGAGGTTACAGCACCATTCTGCCCACTTAAAGCCCTGAAAATATACAGCAGGGAGAAAACTTTCTAGCCTGTAAACTTTAATACTTCAAAATACTGGTTTATTACTTTTGAATAATAAAAATATTTTACTAAACTTTATTAATGTTTGTTGGCTGTGAAACACTTTGACAACCTGAGGCCATGAAAGGTACAAGCTCATTCTTTAACAGTTGCACTTAGGAGTGTTCAATGCTATTCTTGGGATATGAATTAGGTCTGTCTTTTATACCTACCTAACAGTTATATCACATTCTTCATAGAATACTCAATTCTATTCACATTACATAGACTAAAGGTCCTGAATAATGTGCCTTGGTACCATTACATAAATTTAGGCATGATTGTGCTTGCTTTCATCTATCGGAGAAAAAAATAATTTGATTGCCTTTCTACAATTATGAAAAATCCCCCATATCTGAGCCTTTCATATCTAATGAATCAGGAAGATGGGATGAAAGTCACTATTGCACGTTTGTAATAAGCACATGGTTTATAAAGTTTCCATTCTAATAGTGTTGATTAAATCATAAAATTGGGGGGAATACCCAGCTATTCTTATGTTACAAAGGCTTAAACATTTAGACAATTTTATAATCTGAAAATATCACTTGAAATTACTGTTTTGTAAAGTGTTATAATGGGTGGAACATTCCGACCTAAATTTTGTTTTGCTACATATAACAAATTAAAGACATAGTGTGTGTTATATACAGTTTACTAACCACAAATATTTGAAGAGATGACGGTATGTAGTTTATCCAGTTGGTGGTGCTGTGCACCATATAGACTGATTTGTGTTCGACCAGCAGAAATTGTACTAATCCTATCTCCTCCTCCTGGTGTACACACATTATGCACCATTCCTCAATTGTAAGGACTATACCTACAATGTTAATTAACTCCCAGTCATCTATGCCAATGTTGCTATTTAGCCAGACACTAGATGGTACATGTGAGCAGTGCATGGTACAGATCGGACCTGTGCTCATTATCTGCCCTGTCGGCACAGACATCAGTCAGGAACCAACATTGTGTTAGCAGCTCAGTTTTCAGATTAAATTGGTTGAAATGCTGATGGCAATATTATCAGGCAATTTGATGAGGAAAGGTAGATAGAAAAAGGAAACAAGCAACCAGTTTTGGATCTGTTTGTGAAACCTATACTGTGACTTGGTGCCGAAACACTTCAGTCTGATCTCTGTATTGATCAAGTTCGCTAATTCTTCAGACTTTTTCTTCAACATGAAACAATGATATTTATTCTGATCAACTCAACATTAATACACTAATTTTCAAAGTCAATTATAGATATAAATACATCAAACATTAATTCACAACAGAATTCATATACAATCTGAATACACAAATGATTTGTATAAAAAAAATTGACATTTCTTTTGGCACAATGTTTCAATCCTTAAAAAGATAACATTGCACTGTTTAAAATTCTCAAAATACCAACACCTTCAGTAATTACATGTCCTTTGCATATCGATAGAACTAAATACAGTTAAGTTAATAGGTGAGTTGTGGATTTCACACATAATTGCTCACGATAGTAATTTACTTTAGTATTTTCCGAACAGTTCAATCTGATAAATAAAACATCCAACTGCAAGGAAAAATGCATTGTACAGTTCAACTGTAGTATTTACAAATGTCCAGTGACTGTACTGACATCACCTGGAACAGGTCTGAAATCAATTCATGGCACAAATATTTGTGGTATATGCATAGGTAACAAGTAGCTAGTGTGCACCATTTAAACTTCTTTTAATTATTTTACCTTCTGAAAAGGTATATTGAAAACCACAGACTGTTGAGAAAAAAAAAAGTTAAAACCAATGAAAAACAGAACTTGTGTAAAAATACATAATGAATACGTGGCAAAAACTATTTAATCCAATATGCAGAGGAGCAATGATCAGTTAAGAAAAAAATCTTCAGTAAAGAGTCCCATAGACAGGGAACATATGTTGGTCAAATAAAACACAGTGAAATTTCACTGTTCAACATCAGTACGGAACATTCATTTAATTCCGCTGTCCACTATTTAACAAAAAAGAGTAAACCTATTACAATAACAGGAATTATATATGATTGTGATCATTGTTACTAATATCACTGATTTCAACTCAGTTTTCAAAGTAAAGAAATTCAACGGGAAGTAAAGAAATAACTGCCACAATTGGTGAGCCTCGGTGAAATCAGACCAATTGTGAACGAGCTGAGTCAAATGCTTTGACCTTGGGCCATATATTTTCACTGGCAAATGGTGCTATTGTGTGTCAAATGAACTTCACTTTCCAAAACATTTTAAAAAGTACATCACTCTCCGAGGAACAGGTTTTTCTGCCTGGTAACGGTTAAGAGAGGAAAGTGGATGGGTAAGTGGCATCGAAAGCACTTGCTGCTCTATCTCTGCTACTAAAATGGTACAAAGAGCTGCATCATCGAGGTGGCTAGCAATATGACATCATCTGCCCACTATGTTGATGTGCCAACAACAACTTAAGGTTTCAATTAAAAACTCGTCTAATTAATCGTTGTGTAGATTAGAATAAACCAGTCAGTCAGTTTTTAGAAACAGAAATTTAACTTGAGTTTGCCAGTCGTTTGAGAAATAATATTTTTAAGATTTAGCTAAACAGGAATTTCAGCTCTTTCCTTGTGCTTTCTTGCTGCTTTTTAAACAAGATGTATTTTACATCGTTTTCTCCCTACAAGAAAGGCCTGAACATAATTCATGGATGAAAATGTAGGAAAAGTAACAACCCTTTAAGAGGTAACTTTTAACTAAATAATTTGTAATAACTAATGGCTGTTTCCAGATTTTACTCTTGAGCATCTCAAACAATTTACTGAGTGCACAACATTTAATATTTGTTACCAAATTAGTAAGTCACCGTCATAACAATGACTCTGGAGTTCCCCTTTCGTTGTTGGAGCTGCAAGGTTGATCATTAGTTATTGCCCAGTCAGGCATATGAAACAGTAAACACTGACACTGACAGCTTTGGGAGCCTTTAAGGAAAGGAACTGCTTTCCATCGGCATGTGCTGCTACTACCACTGTTTGGGTAGGTTAGGTGTTTGACACATATACCATCGTGGGTCCTGTGAGTCACTGCTGTCAGCCAGCAGTTGTTAAATGTCTTGTGTTTCAAAGTCACAATCTCATTTAGTGAAGTGTTCAAACATTACAGCTGCGTAGCCACCCCATTACAGCAACTTAGATACACAGAAGCTGACAAACCTCATTCAATGTTAAGTTTTCTTTAAAAAGTGCTGTTTCCTGTCTAACAGCACATAATGGAAAAGAAATTAAAATACAGAGTTAACAATGAAGGAAAAATACTCACAAATACTATGGGGATTTCTTTTCCTGTTTGATTTCATATTTCACAAAAGAAAATTTAAAATATATATATATATATATACACACATTATCAGATATGTGCGTGAAGTAAGTAGGGCAATTGTAAATAATTACAAGTTGTGTTCTACAGTATCAAAATAAGCTTACCACTTGGAACTGAAACATGAGAATATAGTAAATTTAACCGCAAACAGTGTTAAATCTCTGCTTAAATAAATAATTCAATCTAATAATTATTTTAATACAAACAGCAGTGTTTTGTATACCTAGAAATTTACATGATTTTCTACTGCAGTAAAATTACATCAGCTTCTATATGAACACTGCTTTTCATCAGATTTTATGCATGGATCTAACACATTCTAGAAATTATTCCTTATCTCAAATTTAAATATCTTGTAAACATCAACTAAAATGAACTAACTTTGTGGGACAATTCAGCTTAACTTTACTATAACGCTGCCTTCTAGCATGATCCCGGTTCATAAAGAATATAGGTACCTTTAAAACCTGCAAATCCTTCAAATGATAAAGGAAGTAAGTGGTCGGGAAAGTACACAATGTTTTACAACTCACAAATTGAAATGTTCTCGGGGTTGTACACCTGCATGTCTCCAGAGCCAGTATAAATGAAGTCAACATCTTGCTCGTGTTTGAAAAGCCCAACAGTGGTGGCTCTGCTCACAAGCTGCCTTCCTTGTTAAAGCAAAGTACATTGAAACAAGCCCGCTTGTTTGGAACCTGTTGCCGACTCACTGTGTGTGTCACCTGTACCAAGTGATGCGTTTCATTCCAATGACTGGATTTTGTTTTTTTTTAAGTTATTTGTGCAATTTCCAGTTTTTCAGAAGAGCAAAATACCAGGAGACAGAGGAAGTGCTGATGTTGCATTGCTTCTGATTTTCCCCAGCATTGGCTACAAGTTTCTGTGCTTCATTTTGGCACAGCACTGAAGAATTATTGAGGTCCATTTTACAACAGCCTGTGAGGAGAAAAGGGATTTAAAAAAATATATAAATATTACCTGGAAAAAGGGGGTCAGAACCATAACAATTATAATGTCAATACAAGAAATGAAACGAATCGATAATGCGCTTTTCTTTTTCATCCCTAATATGTTTGATGTAGTTGTGAAATTTAAAAACACAGCACATTTGAAGTAGCACACTTAAAAGTCCTAATTTACAACATCCCTTATAGTTGACGGGATGGGAGGAACGGCCTGGTTACTGATCCGGAGGTGGGCAAGTGCAGTACTAATCATCTAAGGTATACACGCAGCCTGTACAGACTTTTCTTGCTCAAGTCTCAAAACACATTATATGTGGGGGCGAGTTCCTCATCAAATTATGATAGGCGCAACTCGCTGCTGTGAGAAAAGATACAAAATGGCGGCCTCAGAGGCGGGGGAGGAATGAATGGTTTATATAGATTTTTTGGTATACAGACAGGGGGAAGTACATTACACTGAAAATACTCCCTCATGCGCCAGGAATGTGCAATGCAATGATTGTAGCATTTGACAATCAGAAATAAGCAAGTACACGAAAAGTATTTTAACCCGTGTCAAAATTGATTTCCCGAGCTTGCTTTCCCAGTGGAGAGCCTCACTTGGCTGCAATGGACATCAGCAATTTGGATGTACAACTGAAGTTGTATTTCAGGGGGCTCGAGAAGGTGGATGTAGAGAGGATATTTCCACTCATAGGGGAAACTAAAACTAGGGGACATTGTCTTAGAATAAGGGGCCACCCATTTAAAACTGAGATGAGTAATTTCTTCTCAGAGGGTTGTAAATCTGTGGAATTTTCTGCCCCAGAGAGCTGTGGAGACTGGGTCATTGAATATATTTAAGGCGGAGATAGATTTTTGAGCGATAAGGGAGTAAAGGGTTATATGGGGAGCGGGCAGGGAAGTGGAGCTGAGTCCATGATCAGATCAGCCATGGTCTTATTGAATGGCGGAGCAGGCTCGAGGGGCCAGGTGGCCTACTCCTGCTCCTATTATGTTCCAATCAGCACTGTCAACTGGAAAAGCTCTGTATACATTCTTGCTAAATTGAGGAGCGGATGCCTGACAGATTATATCTTTGGTCTCATCCATTAATTACCCCACTTGTTCATTTTGGAAAGATAACAACCACACAAACATCGTTTACAAAGACGGTTTCAGTGCTTGCAAGAAGAAATGAAAATAACTGATGCCAGCTGTACCCAGAATGGCATTTCAGTGCCAAGTCACTGTACTTTTATTTATAGCTGGAAGGCTATACAATTTCAATTTGCAAAGCAAAAGTAATGAACTTTTGACTCAAAAGAATAAGGCCTTCACTAAAGTGCAAATTGCACCAGTTTTGGATGGAGAGTGGGAAGGTGGGTCAGGATGTATTCCTTGCCTGCACCTTTCAAGGTTGAGCCAACGACGGGACTTTTCCTGCACTCTGACAATACATTTATCTCGTGATTAAAAACACTGAAAAATGTGCCCCAATTTGCCTCAGACGCATAAGAAAAAAATGGTTATCAAGTCACAGAAGGAGAGATTAGGAGGGGTGACCAAAAGGTGGGCTTTTGGAAGGCTCTTAAAGGAGTGGGAATTAGAGAGCTAGAAAGGTGTGGAGAGTGGGACCCAGGCGTGCTGAATACATCATGGAGAGGATATGGGATCCGAAGCTCAGCTCAGGGGGCCGAGTATGATGGGCAAGGTTGCAGGCAGTCTGGTTCAGTCCGAGACAGTGGCCAAGCAGGGGGTTAAGAGTTGGTATGGAGGCTATGGAGTTTGTGATGGGGGTTGAGGATGTTTAGCTGGGGAAACTACAGCTCATCCAAGACTGAATGTCGGATTATACAGTCTGACAGCAGAGAGGTAGTGGAGGTGTCGGGAGAAATGGGGGAGAGGTAGAGCTGAGAGTGCCATCAGCGTACGGGTGAAAGTTGGGCAACATGTCAGATGATGTTGCCAAGGGGCAGTGTGTAGATGAGGAAGAGCGGGGGCTCCGGATACATTCTCGTGGCACTCCAGAGGTGATAGTAGGGGGAGAAGAGATGTTCGGGCTGTGATCGGATACGTTAAGAGTAGGATCAAGAAACGTCAGTCCCATCCAAATGGAGAAAAAGCATTGGAGGAGGATGCTGTGATCGGCCATGACGAAGGCTGCAGTGAGGTTGAGGGGGGATACTACATTATGGTCACAGAGGTTATTTGTGACAATTAGGAATCTTTCTGTGCTGTGGGAGGAGTGGAAACCTAATTGGGAGCGATTCAAACGGAGTTGCAGGAAAGGTGGGCATGCATCTAAGGTGACAACAATGTTCAAAGACTGCAGAGAGAAAAGAACTTTGTAGCATGCCTTCGCAAGGTTTGACACCGAAACTACCTTGAAGTGAAAGGAGTTTTAACTAATTAATCCAATTTGAGTCCATGCACTGGGCTCTGACTGGGGCTTTAAAAATATTCAGCAGAGGTTCCTGTAACCTCAAACATATTGGTCACACAAGGCAAAACAATCACCATACATCAAACTGGGGCTACACTGACCTTGGAATGTCTTGCTGACACTAGGTTAAAAATATGGGTTAATGGCCCATTTCTGGCACCATTATCTTCAAGATTAATCAGGCACCTATCAAAGATGCTAAGTGCAAACTAAAGGGGGCCTATCTTCATTAAAAAGGGGTTTGGCAAACTCTGGCAGAGGAGGGAGCAGAGCCAGAGCAGCTGTGTATTATCTTTGGCCAATTTATGCCACATTCGTGTGTTAGAGGTTTGTAAATGAACAAAATGGTTTGTCAAAACATTTTTTTGATTAAAAAATGTCACGTTTACTCATTTTCTATTACCATTGTATAATAAACAGAAACAGAAAATAGGTGCAGGAGTAGGCCATTCGGCCCTTTGAGCCTGCACCACCATTCAATAAGATCATGGCTGATCATTCACCTCAGTACCCCTTTCCTGCTTTCTCTCCATACCCCTTGATCCCTTTAGCCGTAAAGGCCATATCTAACTCCCTCTTGAATATATCCAATGAACTGGCATCAACAACTCTCTGTGGTAGAGAATTCCACAGGTTAACAACTCTGAGTGAAGAAGTTTTTCCTCATCTCTGTCCTAAATGGCCTACCTCTTATCCTCATTGTCTACTTAGATTTCCAAAAACCTTTTGACAAGGTACTGCACACAATGGGCTTCTTTCTCTATAAGATATTAGTGACAACATATTGAGCTGGATACAGAACTGGCTGGCAGGATATAGGTAAAGAGCAGTTATAGATGGATTTGGATCTGTTTGGAGACCTCGGTCACCAGTGGTGTCCTGCAGGATCAGTGTTGGGTCCATTGCTTTTCACTTTTTATTAATTATCTGGATTTTGGGGTTGGGGGCACAATTTGCAAATTTGGAAATGATACCAAAATCTGTGCAAGTGCTCGAACTGTAGAAGAGGCTCGTCTGATTCAGGCAGATCTTGGTGTTGGGACACTGGTCTCATGACTGACTGGAAAATGATGTATAACTTAGATAAGTTCAGTGTTATGCATGTGGGCAGGACAAATCCTCAACATTCGTACACCCTCTAGGAAAAGGCATTAAAGATAGTGGAGGTAAAGAGAGATTTAGGCTTCTAGTGCATACATCCTTAAAGGTACACGAGCAATGCCATGCAGCGACAGCTGGAGCAAATAAGGTGCTTAGTTAGTTTGTTTCTAACTAACCTGACTTGATCTGTTCAGCCCCGAGTCTACAGCTTTTTAAAGGAACCAATGTGTTACATAAATCACAAAAAAAGGACTTTGCTCAGGGAAAGCCAAGGAAACAAGGAAGGATTTTTTCATTTAATATGCCACAATCAATTAGAAATATTTGAAATATACTCCCAAGATCACCTCAACCTAGTACTGCTCAGATTTGATTTAGATTAAAAATGCTGCCCTAATACTAAAGGATTAATGAATTAATGACTAGTATGACAGGTTAAATACAAATAAAGTGGCATTTGGCATTAACAGGGTTAATAAAGTATGCAGTGCAGATAGACTGAGAACAAGCAGAAATCAAGACAGCCATGCATTGAGAAGAAAGTGGCTCCCATGCCTCCCGTTTTTACACAACATAAAAGCAAATGTTCAGCTACTTCTCTTACATTCTCTTTCTTGACTTTTTGTGTTAAAAGTAAAAAGAAAGGATTTGCATGTGACTGCATTTGATAAGCTACAGGTATATACATTTCTAAATGTAAGGAATTTTTTATTTGCGATCGAGTAGTTCCCCGTTTGAAATGGAACTATTAATAACATTTCTGGATTGGTGTAGGTTAGTCAGATACAAACACAAATTGTACTTGTTTTCATTAGATGTTCTGTGCTTCTAGCAGAAGCACCATCTACATGTGACTCCAACATCACTTCTATCAAAAGGGTTAATAGCCAAAATGCATGCATGCTTTGCTGGGTGTATATTACTCTTTCTGAACTGTCCAAACTACATTTTGTTAAATTGATGTAGGAAGCCTGCACACTATCTACTCTTCACAAAATAGTGTCGCAGTGTAAAATAAAGTACAAGGTCACAACCACGCTAACTGCCAATCTATGGCACTAAAGGACTGTGTGAATTTCAGAAATTTACTACAGCGTGTGGCTAGGATTCATTTTAATTTAGCATTTCACTTCAAGTGGGTTTAATTTTCCTTTGCTATTTTTGGTTCATTGTTTAACGCAATTGCATAAAATCCTGTCTGCTATTTTAATGCAGTAACTTACCTATTTAAATGCATGTTACAAGTTTGAGGCCTTTGGATATTCTTTCAGGTACAGGACACTTACTCCCTCATAAGTGGCCTGAGTATCTGAGGGCTGTGTAATATCTGACCAATATCTGACTATAGAATAACATAACTCAGGGGTGTAACAATAGCTCCTTATGATCTAAGCCAGGTACTTGTGTATTTTACATGAGTTTCTTCAGTCTCTTCAAAGGGGGACCAAGAAAGCACTTGGTAACAATCGCTAAGCTGCTTCATTTCATAGTAAATGAATGTTCAGAGCAAGTGATAATCCTATTAATTTAGTTCACTTAGTACAAGTTCTCTTTGAGCTGTTAAAAGAATAATGAAGATACTATATTTCCTCATATCTGTGTGTCACCTTACTTGACCTAAAATTACTCCTAACTATCCCCCAACATGCTATATTTCTATGCCTGGCCAAAGTTTGCATTTGATATTTTCCATTTAAAAAAACTTGACTGGTTTGCAGCCTTTGTTGGAATGCCTGCGTCTCTTTTTAATCACCTCGAGTTCACAGGGCTAGAGACTTTCCAATACAATGGGTGTGAGGTGTTTATCGATTACAAAGACAGCTAACGAATTGCATATTATTTACAGTCTATTGTGAAATAACATCAAAGTTTAGTTCTGATAGAGAATTCAAACAGGCTGCATTTAGACAGGCTGTGAAAATTCACAGATACCAAGTCAGAGATGCTACGTGAGTGGGAGCATGTTGCAATAAGTCATCAATCAACTTGACATTTTAGGACCTTTGGTAGCGAGCCAATTAAAAGGTTAAAAGACTATTAATTGAGCCAATAAGGTCAAAGAAGGCGAGTTATTTTCTGTAAGTTGATCCAGGTATAATTACAGCCATTTTGACCATGTGGTCTCAGAAGAACAAAGACCTGGCTTAAAGCCAAGAGCTTGTTACTGCGGCCAAAATAAAGTGACATTAAAACTACAATCGGAGTTCGTATTTCATTGGAAATTAAGAGATCTAACAGTTCATTAGCATTTTAACCAACTATCTTCTCTGTACATATTTTTTTTAAATTTTCATGTGAATACACTACGTTTTCCCCCAAATCCTTTCTATGGGTGAAATGGTCAAAAAATCCCAAAATATAAGAATTATATATAACTGTTAAAGTAGTGGAGACTAGAGCCTCACAAGAACACTTTAACCAGTGTGCTAAAAAAATGCAAAGAAAGTTGCACTGCAACCAAATGTTGTGATAGATGGTGAAACGTTGAGTGTTAGCAGGGCTGTATTATGTAAATATCACTTCCAAGATAGTTTGTGTACCTGTACAAGCCTAGCAACCACACATGGCAACCTAGGAAACGAACGGCTAACAACTTTTTAAAAAGTTGATACAATCTTCCAAAAAAAAAGCTGACAGCTCAAAAGAAAGCACTCAATATAGGTCTTCTGGTACATGAAGACATGGAGTTAGACTGAAAGATTTCTCATAGTTTGAGCTGCAGGTATACCCGAGTACTTCGATCTCGGTATACAACAATGGAAATTTGCAGCATTGGTGGAATTAGGAACCAACGGGAGATGAGACTGCTGAAGATATGAGGTTCATTTTCGAGGGAAGGGTCAGACAAGGGTAATTTTATGTATAAATGTCAGTGTAATTTTTAAATATCCATAAAGCTTGTTATCATTCCAATCCCACTTGCATTTTAGTTCTAATTTTGCAAGTGAAATGACAGGAAGGCTCAAATAAAGCCAGTTAATGTACACACCAAGGACATCATCCTTATCTCAAACAAATGGCTAAAACCAGTCTTGAAGAAAATAAGCCTTCAAACAAGACAATAGCCAGGCATAGCCCATTTTTTTTTTTAAAGTACATTTTAGCAGCCTGTGTGTCATATAGAACTTATTTTGGAAGAAACATTAAAGCACAACTGTAATTCTCCTAAATCTGCCTTAAGTTTATGTTTAACCATCAATGGGAGAAAGGAAATTCTAATTGATTGATTCAGTATCAACTGAAACCTTGTAACAATTTGATTTAGATTTACAAATGTCATTAAAATATTTCAAATTTTAATTAATTATGGATCAGTATGACAGAATAAATAAAAAAATCAAATGGCGCTTGGCATTAAACAGTAAATGAAGTATGATGATACTCTTTTGGGTTGCCTCTCTGTGCTCTAAACGTCTATGGCTCTAAAGACCAAGAGCAACCAGGAATCCAAACAGCCATGTGACATGTGGAAAATTTCTGTCTTTGTTTCAAAATAGCTAGGATTAATACACAAGTCGGCTCTCCTCACTAGATTGCAAAATGGCGGATGGAAGGTAGGTTGTCAATGGAAACCACCCCTTGTTCTTAGTGCAAATTAAATTGCACATCATCACTCCATCTGGGGCCATGAACATAAGGCAAAAGAAAAAGACATGAGAAACAGCCCGAAGCAAAAAGTGCTTTCCTTAGAATGATCAGACTTTGTATTCAAAAGGGAGTTAGATGAAGTCCTTACTACTCGGGGGATCAAGGGGTATGGCGAGAAAGCAGGAAGGGGGTACTGAAGTTTCATGTTCAGCCATGAACTCATTGAATGGCGGTGCAGGTTCGAAGGGCTGAATGGCCTACTCCTGCACCTATTTTCTATGTTTCTATGTTTCTAGTTGTGTTCAGCACATCTGAGAGGATAGGGATCTCAGGGCAGGTCAACCATTCACGTGCGGTCACTCAATTATATTGTTCAGGGTGGTGCTAAATTAATGTTTTGTTGCGACTTAGAGTGGATTCTAGGCCATGTAGTTACATCACTACTAGCTACAAATGATTTATTTCACACAAAAACACTTTAAAAAGAACATCTTTCCCCTCAATGAAAGAGCGCAAAAAAATTTGCAAGTTTAAGAAAAAGCTTGCGAGTTTAAAAAAAAAAGCCCTTTTATTTATCCAATGGATGAAGTGACTATGTCCACTCACCCACCACTGGGACCAAGATGGCAGATTAAATAGTGCATCATTTACATATGGCTTTTTCACCCAGGCCAAAAGCAGTTCCCAGTATTGGTGCATCTTACTTTTATTCTCAAGTGATTGATATATTGGGAATCCCCGACCCGAAGTGGTTTTCAGAAACAGCTGCCGTTCCTGTCACTGTAGAACAGCTTTGTTTATATTGCACTGCAGTTTCTTCAGCTGACAAATCACGTGCAGCCAATTTAACCCCAGTACTGGTGATTATTTCCCAGGGACCTCTCTACCTTGCCCAATGGCTGCCAGCCAAAGAGCCGCTGCCTCTTCCTTCAATGGCAGACCGCTGAGCCATCGCGGGCTCGGCTGTCACCAAATGCCCACACCAAGCCTCTTGCTCACTGCCTTCACTGGCACTTTTACTTTGGGAGACGGTTGCCTTTAGCTGTCATTAGCATTACAGCAAATATGGGGCACACAGCAGGGAAAATCAGTCATCAATATCACCGCTTAAAGTCAGAGACCATGTTGCTAAATGGTATGTGCTCCAGAACTTGTTATCTGAACTTATTAAAGTGCACACACATTTTAACTTGTAGAACCTTATTTAGCAAAAATGCCTGACTCATTTAATTTCAGTTATATCTTGTGATCTGTTATCTCAAAGTTTATTAAACTTGATAATTTCCTGATAAACTTTGATGCTTCTCCTTCACCCGTTGTAAACAGCAGCGTAGCAATGCTTTACAACAAAAGTGTCTGGAGTTTAATGGTCCAGGGTTAACACTGTGAGGGTTCACTCCGAGAACACAGCCTCACTAGACAGGAGTGCAGGCTGCAGAATTGGCCTTATAGTGTTCAGTCCCGTCTCTCCCCCCATGTGCACGTCTAGTTCGGCTCCACACCGAGAGTGGTGTATTGCAAATTACAACTCTGTGGTTTTCTGTCTTATAACGAACTGTTTGGGCTAATGATCAACAACAGAAGTGGGAGCTCTCCATTCACAGTAAGAATCTATCTCTCTGAATTTTGAAACATTTTGTTAGTTTCTGCCAAACACTTCACATTGGGGGAAGAGTGGGAGTGGGGAAGACTTCACAGTGGGGGACTGGGGAAGCTCCCCCGCATAAATGTGTCTCTTTTTGTCCTGTTGGCTGATCAGAGAGAAAACTTCAGCTACTCACTACTTTGGCAACTGAGAGTACACAATTAACCAACATGGTCAAAGTCAACAAGGAGTTAAGTGCGAAGCCATACCTGGGCAGTCACATACTGCAATCATGTAAGAGGTGTTACTCAGTGATCTCAGCAAACGGCACACTACATGCAGCTTTTTCATCCTTACTCTGGGTGCTTTCGGGGGAGGTCGCCTGGAGTGGGATTGAAAAACTCCGACTCTGTTTACTCGATTTTGTGAATCTCTTCAGTTCGTTAGCAAAAGAAAGGCCTTTCTTCTTCTCCTGTGGAGCCTGCCAACACATTCCAGAATTTATTGATTAAACTGAGCAATTGAGAACAGTACGGGGAAGAAATTAGTAATGTAAATATACCCGGCAGCATCTGGAGAAGGTCAGCCGTCGTGTTATTTAAATAAAAGTTAAGCAGAATTCTTCTCAGTTTTGGCATGAAAACAAAGAAACAGCAGTTATCCGGGCTGCGTTTACAGATGGTGCCATTTCTGAACTATCTTAAAAAGTTATAGGATGGGACTCAGTATATTGCAGTTTATTAGGAAAATATTATACATAATGCTGAACATATGCAATGTCCTCTCTGTTTTTGTAATATATACAGGACACTATAATCCCTCTTTCCCTTAATCCCCTTTCTCGGATGTTCTGGTTTCCTTTCTTGTACTTTAGTTCCTTTGCCATTATCAATACTTGGTAAGCTGGCACTTTCTCCTTACTTGCCCAGACCCTTAATGAAGCGGACACTGCCATTTGTTGAAGCTCGGGAGCAAATCAAACACATTTTCAAATTTGTTCTCAGGATTTGGGTGATTCTGGCAAGGCCACATTTATTGCCCCCGAGAAGGTGGCATTGAGCTGCCTTCTTGAACCGCTGCAGTCCGTGTGGTGATCGAGTCTCCACAACAATGGTAGGTAGGGATTCCAGGATATTGACCCAGCAACGATCTAGTGATCAAACCAAACAATTTCATAACAGTGCAGGGAAGAAATTACTAATGTAAGTCTACACTAAAACATCTGGAGAAGGTTATTGAAATAAACTTGTATGTATAGTACAAAATGATGCTTAGCCAGAGTCAAGGTAAAACACAGGGTAAGGTCCTTCATTGCTCTGGAATGCATGTATATAACAAGGTGTCAGCTGTGGCTCAGTGGTACCACTCGTCTGGGAGTTGGAAGGTTGTGGGTTCAAGCCCCACTCCAGAGACTTGAGCATATTATTCAGATGGGTACTTCAGTACAGTACTGAGAGAGTGCTGCACTGTCAGAGGCGCCGTCTTTCAAATAAGATGTTAAACCGTCTACCTTCTCAGTTGGACATAAAAAAATCCCCCAACACTATTCAAAGAGTAGAGGAGTTCTCCCGATGTCCTGGCCAACATTTATCCCTTAACGAACAATAAGAGAGATGATCTGGTCATTTATTTCACCGCTGTTTGTGGGAGCTTGCTGTGTGCATATTGGCTGCCGCATTTCCTACATTGTACCAGTGACTACATTTCAGACAGTACTTCACTGGTTGTAAAGTAATGACCTCCCTGCCCTCCGCAGGTATCAAGTATTGGTGGCTGCTCACCTGCACTTGCTCTTTCAGCTTGAGGACAAATTTCCCTGCTCCTTTCCACCTGCTCTGAGCTACAAACACACTCTCGTGCTCAGAAAGGATTCGAAGAGCAGGCTTCGCCATTGCTGATTTCTTGTTTAATGGCTCTTTGGTAACTTCCTCCACCAGGACATAATCACTGGGATTTGGGTTGCTCAGGATGCTGTAGGAATATTTGGCTTTACTTAATGCCTGTGGAACAAATTGAAACAAATTACTTATAATTCGCAGTGCAATTAACACTGGAATAAATATTCCATGTTGTTGGAATGCTTAAGCCTAAACAGATTCAGCAAAAGCATCCGGTTTCCTTTCAATACTTTATCTAGTGCCCGTGCAGTATACATTAGTGCTAAAGCTACTTCAAAGATTATGTACTGAAGATGAATAAAAGTGAATTAAAGGAATGTACCTTCGATACATTGTGGTACTTTAAAATGGAAGTCATGTAAGTGACAATCCTGTACACTTATTAAAACTGTGCTGTGTATTAATTTATCATTTAACATTTCTACTGGGAATCTACCAGCGAAAAATGCATTTTATTTTAATGCTTGTGTCTGTGCACAGTTACTGCCTACAAACCCTACCATCCTGCTGTCATGTTTACCTTAGACTTTTGTGTGACCTTTTTCCATTACACGCCCACACTTACAATGGAAACTGCCTATGTCAACGAGTCACGCTGACTAGCACATAAGGTTTGCATTTCCCTCGGCTTGTACTCCAAGGAAACATCTATGCTTTAACCAACTCTATTTCTCTGCTTCCAAAATTGCCGTAACTTTTGCGACTTAACTATAAATAACATAAACGTATTATATAAAAACACAATGCATGGCTTTAACATGTGGTAAACTGAAGTATACATTTTATATTAGACATCTATTTATATCTTACTACAAATCTTTAAAGGCCTTGGTTCAGTAATCCCCTGCCCACTGACCCGGTTTTGTTGAAGACTGCACTTGGTCTTGACTCCCTATGTGCAATGCCACAGGAGCTCACCTGCTGTATCTTCAACATAATACTTCTCTTAAAAGCAGAGTGGAGCTCCTGCTATTTCCAAAGTGCATGGGCGGACTAAACTGAGGCTGTGTGTTCCCACCCAGGGCCTGTCGCGACCCACTATATAGTAAGTGAATCTATACTGGCACTGGAGGCAGCTGGAAGGAAATAAGATCCAATGGGTTAGGACCAAACTGGTAAAATTATTTTAAAAGTAATGTAAAATGATTTGGAGAAAAAAAAAGCAGCTGTAGGCCGAATGGCCCACTCCCGCGCCTATTTTCTATGTTTCTATGTCCTTGAGCTGAATGAGCACAAAACCGCCAGAGAGAGAGTAAATGGGTCTCAGGGCCAAAATAGCTCGATTACTGCCTGTAAGAGCACCGGGTTTCCACGCTGCCCATCAGGCACACGCCGCCCCCTTCCAACTGGCGACGAGCCGCTTCCCGACCCCTGCGAGAGCAGCGACGCTGTCAGTCGGTGCCACCGACAGCTTTCCCTGTAGGAAGCCGTGTGCGCCTGGTCGACACGTCCGGCCTTAAAAGGGGAGGGCGCACTGCCGGTGCCTGCATTTTATTTTAATTGTCAGGTCGGCCCGACAGTGGTGAGCACGGGTTCAGCCGGGCCTCCAACAAGCAAGCCCGGCACCCTCTCTTGGGTACCATGCTGCAGGCCTGGCCGAAACCCTCCCTGGTGGGCCTAACTAAACGTGTGAATTGGGGCGGAAAAAAAATCTTAAAGATCGGTACGTGCGCCTGCTCTTAATCGGGGGGCAATTTCGGCCCAGTGTCGTCCATAAAACACCAGCTTACTGAGGATAAATGATCAAGATACAGATTTAGATCTCGGTTACATAGTTCGTGTTAGCTCAAGGCTTACTCAGGGATTGCACGCACAACACCTAGAACTCACCCCAACCCGTTATTAATCTTTGTATATTTTGACCAACCTGCAGAATAATGTCTTGAGCTGTGCTGAACTTTGAAGCCCTGATGACTGTACGAGGCTGTTCTGGGGAGACATCGTGCACCTGAATCAAGAAACTATCATCTTCTGTTGGACTGCCGCTGTAACTCACGTCATCTCGTTCTTCATTCATGGAGTTGCTTTGATTCAACTCCTGCAACACATGTTGAATGCCAGCAGTTTTTCTGTCACACTTTGTCACTCCACAAATTCTACTAATCATTCACGAGCGCTGTTTCTCCTCTCAGCTTAAACACGCAAAACAAAAAAGAGACACTCACAACCAAAGAGCAGCCAGTTTCCATAGCAACTCATTGAAAGTGTTCAGAACTGGTTTCCAGTGCATAAGCCAAGTTCTACATTGTTTTTAAATGGCTCTGGCATTCAGGTGTAACTCATTCGGAGTTAAATAGCTGGGTGCGTGTGCATGTGTGAGCACAACGCTTTTGTAACTGACTCTTTTTCTCTTGCTCTACCTCACCCAATGCACCAACTGCGGCCAAGAGGCCTGTTCCCTGGGCTCTGCCAACACCACTCTGAGTTTGTCATGAGAGATGGACAAGCCCAGTTCATGGATTCAGAAAATAGATAACCTGTCCTCGGGGCAGTAGTACTGTTTTAACAAAGCTATCTGTACGTGTTTGTTCAGTGTAAGGTTTCAAACTGTAGTGTCCCGACCCTTCCAGAAGGTGCATTCATTCTGAATCAATTACCCCAGTTGAGGACTATGAACTCCTCTCCTACTGGTGTGTATTTGTGGTTCCTGGTGTGGCAAATAAGGAGCTGAAATTTCGTCCCTGGAGCCAGTGGTGTGGCCACCCAGCAGAGGGAGCGGGAAACTGGCTTGAGAGTCAGTGATTTGCACATGCCCCCGACTTCCTGATGGAGCTTTACTGGGGTCACAGGAGCCTTGCGAAGCCGGTGGCCCAGTCCCCAGTGTTCGTTTGGGTGGCTGATAACCTTAACGCTGGAGCAATTCCAATGTGTTGCACCCTTGCAGCCAGGCCAGCACGGGATGCAGAAAAGTACATTCCTGCGGGCGCACAGAAACCACAAGTAATGTTAAAACCTGTCTGGACCAACCTTTTGGTGAGGTGCGTCCTCGTTTTCCCATTTCTGGTTTCTTGGCATTGCACCGATGCTCGTTTCTTTGGATCGGATGTTTATTTGATCCCTTTTATTATGTTCAGCTGGACCCTACCATTTAAAGTTCCTTGCCTGACGTAGGCTGTCCTCTCTGACTCCCTTCCCATCAGGCCTCATCTCAGCCGCAAACAGTTTCAAACAGTGTGCCAGCATCATTAAAGTTCCTGCCAAGGGATTGCTGACCTCAGCTCTCCCAGCACAGAGCGCAGGCCGTGCCGAGAGCGAGCTACCACTGGGTACATGAGGGGCGACTGGACAATCCCGTGCCGTCCCCTCTGTGCATTGCTCGGGCATCCAAAGTGGGATTTCAGCCCCAAGGAACAACCAACATAAAGAAAGAAAGGGAAGACTTGCTTTTATATAGCGTTTCTCACCGCCTCAGAATGTCCCAAAGCACTTTACCGCCAATGGGGAACTTTCAAAGTGCGGCCACTGTTATAATGTATATTCAGTTAAAAGCAATGGGCGTACCTCTGGGGGAAAAGGAATTTGAAAATGATTGTGTGGTTCAAGTGGGCTCTCCTCAGGAGATTATTATTACGTCAGGGAGAAGAATGCATATTTTGTTTCAGGAAACAAATCTCGGTCTTTCTTCGAAATACTACACAATGGATTGGATAACTTGTAAAAAGATAAAAAGACTTGCATTTCATGACAACTGGACGTCCCAAAGCGCTTTACAGCCAATGAAGTACTTTCTGAAGTGTGGTCACTGTTTTAATGTCGGAAACGTGGCAACCATTTTGTGCACGGTAAGCTCCCACAATGATCAGATAATCTGTTTTAGTAATGTTGAGGATACTGGGGATAACTCCCCTGCTCTTCCCATGGGATCTTTTACATCCACCCGAGAGAGTGACGGAACCTCGGTTTAACGTCTCATCCAAAACACGGTGCCTCCGACAGTGCAGCGCTCCCTCAGCCGAGATTTTGGTGCTCAAGTCTCTGGAGTGGGACTAGAACCCTTGACCTTCTGACTCAGAGACAAAAAGGTGCTACCCACTGAGCCACAGCTGATGTATTTTCCTCCAGGTTTCTGAATGGGGGATGGAAATTGGATGTGTGCAATGACGTTTAACTGGTATGGGCTGATCATGTGAGCGACTGGATATTCAAAAATGGTCAGGACACAAAGCCCTGAGTGGGCATTTGTGAATCCAAAAGGTTGGTCCTCGGTTGCCAGGTTACAGACTATTTGAAAAATATCAGATGCGCTTCAGAATAATTCGTACAACATTTCATAAAATGGGGATATGCAAGAAAAATTGACATACCTCCTCTTTGGTTTTGAAGACAATTTTTCCGACAAATCCTTCTTCCGGGAACCAACATTGTGGAATTTTCAGGATCTCCTCCTCTGGACCAATGACCCTTTGGAATGGCTGCTTCTTGCATTCATTCTTCTCTTTAGAAAGGGAAATTTTCTCTTCCAGAAGGAAGTAGTCAGCAGTGTCTGCCTCCGAGCCACCCACAGTGCCTACAATCTACGAGGAACAATTAGAATAATTCCACTCCTTGAACAACAACAACTTGTAAGTGTATTTATATAGCGTCTTTAAGGTAGTAAAATGTCCCAAGGCGCTTCACAGGAGTATTATAAGACTGATAATTTGACACTGAGCCACACAAGGAGAAATAACAGCAGATGGTCAAAAGCTTGGTCAAAGAGGTAGGTTTTAAGGAGCATCTTAAAGAAGGCAAGAGAGAGGTAGGGAGGTGGATCGGTTTAGGGAGGGAGTTCCAGAGCTTGGGGCCCAGGCAGCTGAAGGCACGGCCACCGATGGTGGAGCGATTATAATCAGGGATGGTCAAGAGGCCAGCATTAGAGGAGTGCAGATATCTCGGGGGGGGGGGGTTGTGGGGCTGGAGGAGATTACAGAGATAGGGAGGGGCGAGGCCATGGAGGGATTTGAAAATAAGGATAAGAATTTAGAAATCGAGGCGTTGCTTAACTGGGAGCCAATGTAGGTCAGTGAGCACCGGGGCGATGGGTGAACGGGACTTGGTGCGAGTTAGGACCTGGGCAGCTGAACTTTGGATGAACTCAAGTTTACGTAGGGTAGAACGTGGGAGGCCCGCCAGGAGCGCATTGGAATAGTCAAGTCTAGAGGTAGCAAAGTCAAATGGGAGAAGAGTCTAGGCATAAGAAAGGTGAAGAATGGATGTCACTAAAAAAAAAGACCTTAATTCAGTTTTGATTTTTAAATGAATACAGCTCATTGCTGTAAACCAATATTCAGTTTAGCTGGTTTCCTGTTTAAATGCCCCTCAGGGTGCAAATCATTCATTCTGCTCAAATCTTGTTAGATTGTCTTTCAACCCCCTTTGATGCCCCAGGTATAATTGCTAAATTTGTTCCCAATCGGCCACAGTTCCGAGTTTAAAAAGTACAAATGTATACAGTCTGAGAGTGCTTGTGATGCAAAAAAATAGCTCAGAACTTCACAATAAATGGTTCCTCCATGTTGCTATAACTGTTCCAGTGTCTAAAGACATTTGGGAAAACTGCACTGGTTGTACTCCATTACTCACACCATGGTTCTGGCCTCTGGATCTGTTGGATAATGTGCATTGCATTTTGTTCCCCATGGGGTTATTTCTAACATAGATTTGCGTCTGTTAGTGCTTTACAATAAATAAAACTAAAACAACATGTTTCCTTCGATATGGTTCTTAGATTTGTCCAGTACTCGGAAAATGTTGTGGGTCCCAGTAGATGCAATTTTTGTACATCTTGGGAATTCAACATCACAATCGCCTTGTGACTTGGTCACTTTCGGCATTTTATAAAATCAGATTCACTGCAATCCCGCTGTGCATCTTTTGTTTAACTGACATCTGCAAATTTTCCTCAGTTTATCTAAACATCTTTGAACTTTCCAGATGTAATCAGAGTGGGACTGGAAAAGAACAGTTCATTACAACACTGCCCTTTACCCTCTGGGTTTGAAAGCAGCACAGGCTGCCGGGAAGCTTTTTCCTTGCTGCCAGCTTTGAGGGAGCTTCATACAATGAGCGAGCGGCATATTTCACCAAAATGGCCACAATATGGCAAACGAGCTCAGAGGTGTACGGAGGGGTGGTGTGGGAAGCACGTGGCGACCACTCTTCTGAGACTGGAACTAAAGCACACTTGGATCAGAGGGGATACGGGGAGAGGGCGGGGACTGGAACTAGTTGAGGTGCTCTTGCAAAGAGCCAGCACAGACTCAATGGGCCAAATGGCCTCTTTCCATGCAGTAGCCATTCTATGATTCTAGAGTAGAGGAAACTTCATTCTGCTGCTGGCTGTTTGAATTCTGACTAAGGGGTGGTTGATGCTGGGAG
The DNA here is from genome assembly GCF_044704955.1 of Pristiophorus japonicus. Lineage (NCBI taxonomy): Eukaryota > Metazoa > Chordata > Chondrichthyes > Pristiophoridae > Pristiophorus > Pristiophorus japonicus. The sequence continues at coordinate 323,234,181 of NC_091979.1, forward strand.
TTGCATGGCCTGAGTATTGTATTCTCCAGCACGGATATCCCACCTTGCTGAGCAGAAAATAATATAAAAATATAAACTTAAAATGTGACCATCATCTCTTGCTGCAGTAAGCAGACTAATGTCACAACGTCCATGAATTGTTAAATTCGTTTCATCAATCTGATGCGCTCCCATTGATTTCAAATCAATCCTTTTCACAAAAGCACAAAATCTGGATTATATTTAGAAACATAGAAATTTACAGCGCAGGAGGCCATTTCGGCCCATCGTGTCCGCGCCCGCCGACAAAGAGCCGCACGGCCCTTGGTCAGCAGCCCTGAAGGTTACATATAAACCTGTGAACAATGAACAATGATCGAAAGGTAAAGAGCACCCAGCCCAACCAGTCCGGCCCACACAACTGCGACACCTCTTGCACCGAAACATTCTACACTCCACCCCAACTGGAGCCATGAGATCTCCTGGGAGAGGCAAAAACCAGATAAAAACCCAGGCCAACTGGGGAAAAAAATCTGGGAAAATTCCCCTCCGACCCATCCAGGCATTCGAAACTAGTCCAGATCACCCTGGCCGTATTCGATTCCCTGCAGTACTTACCATCGTATCTGCGCCAGCCAACAAAAGGTTATCCAGTCTAATCCCAATTACCAGCTCTAGGTCCGTAACCCTGCAGGTCACGGCACTTCAAGCGCCCATCCAAGCACCTTTTAAATGTGCATCCACCACCCTTCCAGGCAGCGAGTTCCAGACCCCCACAACGCTCTGCGTGAAGAAACCTCCCCTTAAATCCCCTCTGAACCTTCCACTAACCAATTTAAAACTATGCCCGCTCATAATAGACCACTCCACCAAGGGAAATAGGCCCTTGCTATCCTATATCCAGGCCCCTCAATATTTTGTACACCTCAATGAGTTCTCCTCTCAGCCTCCTCTGTTCCAATGAGAACAAACCCAGCCTATCCAATCTGTCCTCATAGTTAAGATTCTCCATTCCAGGCAACATCCTCGTAAATCTCCTCTGCACCCTCTCTAATGCAATCACGTCCTTCCTATAATACGGCGACCAGAACTGCACGTAGTACTCCAGCTGTGGCCTAACCAAAGTATTATACAATTTAAGCATAATCTCCCTGCTCTTGTATTCTATGCCTCGGCCAATAAAGGCAAGCATTCCATATGCCTTCTTAACCACATTATCCACCTGGCCTGCTATTTCAGGGATCTGTGGACAAGCACTCCAAGGTCCCTTTGTTCATCTACACTATTAAGTGGCCTACGGCTTAATGTGTATACCCTTTCCTTATTCGCCCTCCCAAAGCGCATCACCTCACACTTCTCTGAATTAAATTCCATTTGCCACTGCTCTGCCCATCTGACCAGTAGATTAATATCCTCTTGGAGCCTATGACTTTCCCCTTCATTATCAACCACACAGCCAATTTTAGTGTCATCTGCAAACTTCGTAATCATACTCCGTATATTCAAATCTAAATTGTTGATATATACCACAAAAAGCAAGAGACCCAGTACTGAGCCCTGCGGAAACCCACTGGAAACATCCTTCCAGTCACAAAAACATCCATCAATCATTACCCTTTGCTTCCTACCTCTGAGCCAATTTTGGATCCAACTTGATACTTTGCCCTGTATCCCATGGGCTTCAACCTTCGTGACCAGTCTACCATGTGGGACCTTATCAAAAGCTTTGCTAAAGTCCATATATACTACATCGTACGCACTACCCTCATCGACCCTCTTGGTCACCTCCTCAAAAAATTCAATCAGGTTAGTCAAACAGGATCTTCCCATAACAAATCCATGCTGACTTTCCGTAATTAATCCTTGCCTTTATAAATGTAGATTTATCCTGTCTTTCAAGATTTTTTCCAATAGTTTTCCCACCACTGAGGTTAGACTGACAGGCCTGTAATTACTCGGGCTATCTTAAACAAGGGTACTACATTAGCAGTCCTCCAATCCTCCAGCACCATGCCCACATCAAAAGAGGACTAGAAAATGATGGTCAGGGCCTCTGCTATTTCCTCTTTTACTTCGCTCAATAGCCTGGGATGAATTCCATCCGGACCTGGGTTCTTATCTACTTTCAAAGCTGTTAAGCCCCTTAATACTTCCTCTCTCACTATATTTATTTCATCCAGAATATCACACTCCTCCTTGATAGCTGTATCTGCATTGCCCCTTTCCTTTGTGAAAACAGATGCAAAGTATTCGTTAAGAACCCTCCCAACATTTTCCGCCCCCACACAAAGATTACCGTCATGGTCTCTAATACACACTACCCTTTCTTTAGTTACCCTCTTACTCTTAATATATTTATAGAACATCTTAGGTTTTCCTTAATTTTACTGGCCAAGAGTTTTCCATGCTTTCTCTTAGCATTCCTAATATCCTTTTTAATTTTACCTCTTAACTTTCTATATTCCTCCAAAGATTCTACAGTATTTAGCCGTTGGTATATGACATAAGCATCCCCTTTTTTTCTTAATCCTCCCCTGTAAGTCCCTAGACATCCAGAGGGCTCTAGAATTATTTTCCCCAGCCTTTTTCTTTAAGGGCACATGTTTGACCTGAGCCTTCCGGATCTCCTCCTTAAATGCCTGCCACTGTTCCGACACTGATTTACCCACAAGTAGCTGTTTCCAGTCCACTATGGCCAAATCACTCCTTAATTTAGCAAAATTAGCTTTTCCCCAATTCAGAACTTTTATTCCAGGTCTATATCCATAACCAACTTGAATCTGACTGAATTATTGTCGCTGGCACCCAAGTGCTCTCCCACTAATACCCCTTCAACCTGCCCAGCTTCATTCCTCAAAACTAAATTCAAGATCGCCCCCTCTCGTGTTGGGCTTGCTACATACTGACTAAAAAAGTTCTCTTGAATGCATTTCAACAATTCCGCACCCTCTATACCATTCACACTAAATTTGCCCCAATCAATATTTGGATAGTTAAAATCCCCTATTACTACCCTATGGTTTTTGGACGTCACAGGAGTTTGCCTACATATTTGCTCCTCTATCTCCCTCCCACTGTTTGGGGGTCTATAATACACGCCCAGCAGTGTGATCGCCCCTTTTTTATTTTTCAATTTGGCCCATATGGCCTCATTTGATGATCCCTCGAACATATCATCCCTCCTCACCGCTGTAATAGTTTCTTTAATCAGTACCGCGACACCCCCCACCCGGTTTTAACCCCCTCTTTGTCTTGTCTAAAAATTCTGTAGCCAGAAATATTGAGCTGCAAAACCTACCCCTCTTTCAGTCATGTTTCTGTAATGGCTATAAAGTTGTACTCCCAAGTGTCTACCTGTGCTCTGAGCTCATCTGCCTTATATGTTATACTCCTTGCATTAAAGTATATACCATTTAGCACAGGAAGACCTCCTTGCTTACTACTTACTGAGCTCTGTTTCCTCTGTTTTACAGATTCACTTTCGAGATTCTTGCTATCCAAGTTCAGCTTTACTTCCTTCCCTTTTGAATGTGTTCTCGGGTTCCCATCCCCCTGCCAAGCCAGTTTAAACTCTCCCCAACAGCACTAGCAAAATTCCCCGCGAGGATATTGGTCCTGGCACTGTTGAGGTGCAACCCATCCAGTTTGTACAGGTCCCATCTCCCCCAGAAGCGGTCCCAATGCCTCAGGAATTTAAAGCCCTCCCTCCTACACCAACTTTCCAGCCACGTGTCCATCCTCTCTATCCTTCTATTCTTGTACTCATTAGCACGTGGCACCGGGAGTAACCCGGAGATTACTACCTTTCAGGTCCTATCCTTTAATTTTCTTCCTAGCTCCCTAAATTCTGCCTGTAGGATCTCATCCCTTTTTCTACCGATGTCGTTGGTCCCGATATGGACCACGACCTCTAGCTGTTTACCACCCCCCCCAGAATGCCCTGCGTCCGCTCTGTGATACCCTTGACCCTGGCACCAGGGAGGCACCTTACCATTCTGGAGTCATGTCTGCGGCCACAGAAAGAGCCTGTCTGTTCCCCTAACTATAGAATCCCCGATCACTGGGGCTCTTTTGTTCTTCCCCCCCTGTGCAGTTGAGCCGCCCGTGGTGCCTTGGAATTGGCTCTGGCTGCACTCCCCAGATGCTCAGAAGAGAATATCGGTTCAAATCAAGGTGGACTCTTGGGGGAACTCCTGCGTTACCTGCCTAGCGTTCTTACTCTGTCTGGTGTTCACCTGCACGCTTTTAAGCTGCGGAGTGACCACCTCCTGTAACGTGCTATCCACGTGGCTCTCAGCCTCGCGGATGCACCGTATTGACTCCAGCCGCCGCTCAAGCTCCGAAATGCGGAGCTCGAGCAGTTGAAGCTGGAGACACCTCCTGCACACGTGGTTGTCTCGGCTGTGCGAAGCGCCCAGGACTTCCCACATGCCGCAGGATGTGCACTCCACCCGACTGAGCTGCCCTGCCATCCCTCTAATTAAACTTATCTAATTTAAAATCTAATTAAAAAGAAAAAGAGAAAAAGAGAGATACTTACCAATCAAACAGCCAACCACTTACCTGCCAAGGACGAGGGCTGTGAGATCCTCGTCAGAAGCGAACTCCTCACCTACCTCCGGCCCTCCTGCCCCTTGGACTCCTGAACTCACCATGGTCGGGGCCGCTCTCGGACTCTCCCGGACTCTCAGACCCTCCCAACCTCCCGACCTCTCCCGGACCCTCCCAACCTCTCCCGGACTCTCAGACCCTCCCAACCTCCCGACCTCTCCCGGATCCTCCCGACCTCTCCCAGACTCTCGGACCCTCCCAACCTCCCGACCTCTCCCGGACTCTCGGACCCTCCCAACCTCTCTCGGACCCTCCCAACCTCCCAGACTCTCCCGGACTCCCGACCAGTTTCAGGCTTGTTGTTATTTTTTTTAAAGATTCTAAACAAGTTAAAGAAAACACATGTGGCTGCCCAGCAAAGTTTCCATGCTGATGTTCTTTTAGTAGGCATAACTTTCCATTGGTTCCCTTGACCTTTTGGATGACCCGACGATAGAATGACTCACTTTGTGTATCAACTGCCTGGCTGTGGTCTTCTCATTGACAGCGAAAACGGTGAATGGTTCAGGGCCTGGAACTCCATGAACCGTAACTTGGTGACTGACACCAGATCTGTGGTCCTCGGTGTTAAACAGCTGTGTAGAGTAAAAATACTGTTAGTTCTGCCTTGGTACATTTCATAAACAAATTGGTCAATTGGATTCCGATTAAAGTCTGTGGTTCATGAAGTTTTAAATGTGGAGCCTTTTTGATTCGCCTTTTTGATTATTTTTCTGCACAGAAAGTAAACAAAAAGGCCAATAGAATGCTGGCCTTTATATCTGGAGGACTAGAATACAGTGGGGCAGAAGTTATTCTGCAGCTGTACAAAGCTCTGGTTAGAGCACACCTGGAGTACTGGGAGCAGTTCTGGGCACCGGGCCTTAGGAAGGATATATTGGCCTTAGAGGGAGTCCAGTGTAGGTTTACCAGAATGATACCCGGACTTCAAGGGTTAAGTTACGAGGAGAGATTACACAAACTCGGGCTGTATTCCCTGGAATTTAGAAGGTTAAGGGGGGGGATCTGATCAAAGTTTTCAGGATTTTAAGGGGAACAGAGAGGGTAGATAGAGAGAAACGGTTTCTGCTGGTTGGGGATTCTCGCACTAGGGGGCTAGTCTGAAAATTATACAGACCTTTCAGGAGTGAAATTAGGAAACACTTCTACACACAAAGGGTGGTAGAAGGTTGGAACTCTCTTCCACAAATGGCAATTGATGCAAGACCAATTGTTAATTTTAAATCTGAGATTGAGAGCTTTGTATTAACCAAAGGTATTAAGGGATGTTACGTCACAGATCAGCTACCATCTCATTGAATGGTGGAACAGGCTCGAGGGGCTGAATGGCCTATTCCTTTCCTATGTTCTTAGGAATAGGTTGACTCAAATTACCGCTGACGCAGCGATTAGGTTCCCAGTGTTATTGTCTTCCATTCTTCGACTGTAAATAAAGAGACTGGATATCTCCAGCGGTTCATTATGAGAGCTCCTTAGTTGTAGATGTCTGTAGCCTAAGAAAAATAAGTGACAAAGTTAAATACTTTGAGCAGCAGATTTTAGCTTTGCCATTACTACTTTTCATTAAATAATCTATGGCTGGCCCTTTATGATCTGAAAACTGAAGTCAAATAACTTTCTTTTTGAGCCTTATAATTCCTTTCTTGCATCTCCTTGACATATTCACCATCCTTGGCCTAAAGGCTGGGCACATAACCTGTTGACAGGCTTTGGCTAGAAACATAGACAATAGGTGCAGGAGCAGGCCATTCAGCCCTTCGAGCCTGCACCACCATTCAATAAGATCATGGCTGATCATTCACCTCAGTACCCCTTTCTCTCCATACTCCTTGATCCCTTTAGCCGTAAGGGCCATATCTAACTCCCTCTTGAATATATCCAACAAACTGGCATCAACAACTCTCTGCGGCAGGGAATTCCACAGGTTAACAACTCTGAGTGAAGAGGTTTCTCCTCATCTCAGTCCTAAACGGCCTGCCCCTTATCCGAAGACTATGTCCCCGGTTCTGGACTTCCCCAACATCGGGAACATTCTTCCCGCATCTAACCTGTCCAGTCCCGTCAGAATCTTATATGTTTCTATGAGATCCCCTCTCATCCTTCTAAACTCCAGTGAATACAGGCCCAATCGATCCAGTCTCTCCTCATATGTCAGTCCTGCCATCCCGGGAATCAGACTGGTGAACCTTCGCTACACTCCCTCAATAGCAAGAAGGTCCTTCCTCAGATTAGGAGACCAAAACTGAACCCAATATTCCAGGTGAGGTCTCACCAAAGCCCTGTACAACTGCAGTAAGACCTCCCTGCTCCTGTACTCAAAACTCCTAGCTATGAAGGCCAACATACCATTTGCCACCTTCACCGCCTGCTGTACCTGCATGCCAACTTTCAGTGACTGATGAACCATGACACCCAGGTCTCATTGCACCTCCCCTTTTCCCAATCTGCTGCCATTCAGATAATATTCTGCCTTCGTGCTTTTGCCCCCAAAGTGGATAACCTCACATTTATCCACATTATACTGCATCTGCCATGCATTTGCCCACTCACCTAACCTGTCCAAATCACCCTGCAACCTCTTAGCGTTCTCCTCACAGCTCACACCGCCACCCAGTTAGTGTCATCTGTAAACTTGGAGATATTACACTCAATTCCTTCATCTAAATCATTAATGTATATTGTAAATAGCTGGGGTCCCAGCACTGAGCCCTGCGGCACCCCACTAGTCACTGCCTGCCATTCTGAAAAGGACCCATTTATCCCGACTCTCTGTTTCCTGTCTGCCAACCAGTTCTCGATCCACGTCTGTGCTTTGATTTTTCACACCAATCTCTTGTGTGGGACCTTGTCAAAAGCCTTTTGAAAGTCCAAATACACCACATCCACTGGTTCTCCCTTGTCCACTCTACTAGCTACATCCTCAAAAAATTCCAGAAAATTTGTCAAGCAAGAGTTCCCTTTCATAAATCCACCTTGAATTGGACCGATCCTGTCACTGCTTTCCAAATGCGCTGTTATTTCATCTTTAATAATTGATTACAACATTTTCCCCACTACTGAGGTCAGGTCTATAATTACCCGTTTTCTCTCTCCCTCCTTTTTTAAAAAGTGGTGTTACATTAGCTACCCTCCAGTCCATAGGAACTGATCCAGATTTGATAGACTGTTGGAAAATGATCACCAATGCATCCACTATTTCTAGGGCCACTTCCTTAAGTACTATGGGATGCAGACCATCAGGCCCTGGGGATTTATCGGCCTTCAATCCCATCAATTTCCCTAACACAATTTCCCACCTAATAGGATATCCTTCAGTTTCTCCTTCTCATTAGACCCTCGGTCCCCTAGTACTTCCGGAAGGTATTTGTGTCTTCCTTTGTGAAGACAGAACCAAAGTATTTGTTCAATTGGTCTGCCATTTCTTTGTTCCCCATTATAAATTCACCTGAACCTGACTGCAAGGGACCTACGTTTCTCTTCACATATCTATAGAAGCTTTTGCAGTCAGTTTTTATGTTCCCGGCAAGCTTCCTCTCATACTCTATTTCCCCCCTCCTAATTAAACCCTTTATCCTCCTCTGCTAAATTCTAAATTTCTCCCAGTCCTCAGGTTTGCTGGTTTTTCTGGCCAATTTATAAGCCTCTTCCTTGGATCTAACACTATCCTTAATTTCCCTTGTTCGCCACGGTTGAGTCACCTTCCCCGTTTAATTTTTTTTCCAGACAAGGATGTACAATTGTTGAAGTTCATTCATGTGATGTTTAAATGTTTGCCATTGCCTATCCACCGTCAACCCTTAAAGTATTATTTACCAGTCTATTCTTGCCAATTCACGTCTCATACCATCGAAATTATCTTTCCTTAATTTCAGGACCCTAGTCTCTGAATTAATAAAGAATTCTACCATATTATGGTCACTCTTCCCCAAGGGGCCTCGCACAACAAAATTACTAATTAGTCCTTTCTCATCACACATCACCCAGTCTGGGATGGCCAGCTCTCTAGTTGGTTCCTCGACATATTGGTCCAGAAACCCATCCTTTATACACTCCAGGAAACCCTCCTACACCATATTGCTACCAGTTTGGTTAGCTCAATCTATATATAGATTAAAGTCGCCCATGATAACTGCTGTACCTTTATTGCACGCATCCCTTATTTCTTGTTTGATGCTGTCCCTAACCTCACTACTACTGTTTGGTGGTCTGTATACAACTCCCACTAGCGTTTTCTGCCCTTTGGTATTCTGCAGCTCCACCTATACAGATTCTACATCATCCAAGCTAATGTCCTTCCTTACTATTGCATTAATTTCCTCTTTAACCAGCAACGCTACCCCACCTCCTTTTCATTTCTGTCTATCCTTCCTGAATGTTGAATACCCCTGGATGTTGAGTTCCCAGCCTTGGTCACCCTGGAGCCATGTTTCCGTATTATATCATATTCATTAATTGTTGCCTGTGCAATTAATTCGTCCACCTAATTATGAATACTCCTCGCATTGAGGCACAGAGACTTCAGGCTTGTCTTTTGAACACACTTTGCCCTTTTAGAATTTTGCTGCAATGTGGCCCTTTTTGATTTTTGCCTTGGGTTTCTCTGCCCTCCACTTTTACTTTTCTTCGTTCTATCTTTTGCTTCTGCCCCTATTCTACTTCCCTGTCTCCCTGCAGAGGTTCCCATCCCCCTGCCGTATTAGTTTAACCCCTCCCCAACAGCACTAGCAAAACACTCCCCCCTAGGACATTGGTTCCGGTCCTACCCAGGTGCAGACGGTCTGGTTTGTACTGGTCCCACCTCCCCCAGAACCGGTTCCAATGCCCCAGGAATTTGAATCCCTCCCTGCTGCACCACTCCTCAAGCCACGGCTTAAGGGATCAAGGGGTATGGAGAGAAAGCAGGAAAGCGATACTGAGGTGAATGATCAGCTATGATCTTACTGAATGGTGGTGCAGGCTCGAAGGGCCGAATGGCCTACTCCTGCACCTATTTTCTATGTTTCTATGTCACTAAGGCCACTCTGAAGCCAGGTACTGGAAGGATAGCCCAGCATGGCCCTGGCTTCTGCTTGTGTCTCCCAACAGCAGCTCGAAATAACGCCAATCACTTTCACTTTACGAGAAGAATTCTGAAGAAAGCAGCCATCAAGACCAGAATGGTATTTCCCGTCACTGGAGTATGCAGCGTAACAATGGCACAGCCAACCAATTAACCATGTAAGGAAGATTAAACCATGTAAGGGAGGTTAAAGCATTATTCTGTTGCAGTAGGGGAGCTTGGGTCAGTTTGAAGCCATTAAACAGAGTCTGATTCCAACTGCATGTCACCTGTTGGCCTCAGAAGTTTCATTCAACCTGAATGAGACACTCAATAAACAGACCATTTTTCCTTTTCCCTAAAGTGGCTCGACAGGGTAATTGTTTTTTCAAATTTGAGCTTCACCCGATAGGAGCCTGATTATCAAAATCAACAGGTGGGACATCCTGAGCAGGTCGCTGACTTCCACGGCTGAATTCCCGCCAGGCGCAGCACGAATGGACAATGGATAATAGATTCTTTAAAACAGGCTCCCTTTTATCCTCTAATTAAAAACTGCACAGACCCACACTTTCCGTTATTTCATTTTTTATCGGACTGCAAAAATAACTGACTCTCAAAAAAATATTTGCTTATCGAGATAATAAAGCAAAGTCTGCTGTTTTTATTTTCCCTTTGACCTGTGAACCGGCCACGTGGCTGTGCTTTGGGCTTCAGGCCATGACCTGCTGGTTACCCAGGCCCCAGCTATGTCACGTGGTGATTGACAACGCAACAGGTAGTGGGAAAAGTCGAGACGTGGCCTTTCACCACCGGAGGGTATAGCGGGTTAAAGGAGAAACTCAGCCTGTGAAATGAATGGAGGCTGAGGGTGCATCATGATCTCTGAAACAGAAAAATCTTCTCTGAAGCACTTTGGCCAACCAACACCACTACTTGTTGCTCTGCACAAATTGATCGCTGTGTTTGTTTCCAGGGACTGAACTTCAAAAAAAATAACCATGGGATGTGAAGCATCCGATACAATGCAAGATCTGTCTTTTTCTTTCATTAATTAGTTAAAAAGGAACATTTTTCTTGCCAAACGACTTGAGTTACATTAAAGTGTAAATATTTTTAGAAACCGGCACAAAGTCATTCAGCCCAAATAAGCAGATCCTTTTTTTCCCACCAACCCACCTAACCATATCCCACAATTCCATCTCTCCAGAAACGCAACCAATTGCCTTTCAAACCATTTATACTGTTTGCTTCAATGTCTTATCCTGGTAACTTACTCCACAACTCTGTCACTCTCGGGGTGAAAGGATTCTGTCTATTTTCTTTCACGACTTCAAACGTCCTAATTTTTCCCCATGATCACTTTTAGCAAGTTCATTCACACTTCAAAACTTCAATTAGCACAATCTCCTCTTTTTCAAACAAGCCAACTTTCTTATTCTTTTCTCTTAACTTAAATTCCTGATGTTTCCCCCGATGCCTCAATGAGTTAAGCCAGGGAATAGCTTAGCTGTGTCACCAGGAAGATCTTAGACTCTGCCGTGCTTGAGCTACAAATGGCCTTTTCACCCATAGGTTAGGGAGGGGAAATCGCTGGGATTTTCAGACAGTGACCTAAAGTGGGAACCCTCTGCATAAATGTTAGATGAGGGAACAGATTGGGCTCAGCTGACATGTCCCCTGCAGTCGAATAGCCTACGGACATCCACCATTAAGGCTCACACATTAATAATGGACATTTGGATGAGATAACAGCAAGCCTGTGAGACCATAACCCAGCCAGAAGAGGAAGGAATGAGAAAATAAATAAATATACTTATATTATTTTCATTATTCTCTCTGCACCCTCTCAACAACAATAATATCCACCTCATGATTAGGTGACTAGAACTGCCAGTACTCCAAGTGGGATCTGATCAGCAGTTTATTCAACAACAATGCATCCTCACACGAACATACGAAAATGATGGGCGCGAAAGACCAGTTGGCCAAGCATGCCTGCCCACACACCTTCCTTAGAATTGTAATCTAGCCTTTGTTGAGGCAGCCGAGTACAGTGTCAGACACTTCCAACAGACTGGTTTGTCCATGCTATCTGCATTAATGATTGTCCAATTTATCTCTCGCAGTGACATTCACTGTGAACATTTAAACTCGAAAATTAGGATTACCTGGAATATCAGCTACAGCTATAACATGATGCCTTAAACACACATCTACAGCCCTTACTGCCAACGTCATACTGTTGTAACATGATGCACAGCCACAGAATGACTACAGTTGGTACTATCAACGCGATACAGCTGATCCCAGTACTCTAGTTTAAATTTGTAATGCTGAAGGAAGCTTTAAAATCATTGCAAAGCCTGCCCTTTTCCACTCTTGATGCAACCAAGATGTACCATTTAACCACAGTCCTCTGGTGGCAAGTGGAGCATGTGCCATAACCAGCCGACGCTACCATCAGCATGTATTGCATTCATTGGTGCTGGAGTATATTTAAACCGGCTGGTCTGGCCCTGGCTGCGTTGGGGGTGGAACGTACAGCGGCTGCACTGCTTTTAAAGTCAGGCTTTAAGGACCAAGAGGTAGAAGTGAGAAGTTTTGTCTCATTTTAAAACCAATTCCAGTGTCTGCTTTAGTACGGTTCTTGCATCAAGACAGTTTTACTATGTGACTTTGTACATTGTAGCTACATGTAATACAATTCAAGACAACTGTCTTCGTGACATTCCAGCTGAAGCTAAGCAACATGCTAATGATTTCATAGATTTATGCATTATAACCCCGAGATCCCATTATAACCCCGAGATCCCATTATAACCCCGAGATCCCATTATAACCCCGAGATCCCATTATAACCCCGAGATCCCATTCCTGATCAGCATGCCGTACCATTGTTCCATTTAGCACGTACTCTCTTTTTATATGCCTTGATCCCAGCTTAATTATTTTATACTTATCCACATTGAATAACCTGCCAATAATTGGCTCAATTATGCAAAAGCTCAAAATCTTTCTAAATCTGCTTACATTGGTCCTCATTATTTGCTCTGACCTCTTAAGTGTCACCCTCAAACTTGGACGTCGAGTTTAATATATAATTAATCCCTCATCCAAGTCATTAATGCATATTAATAATAGAATTGCTGCCAATACTGATCGTCGAAGAACCCTCCTCAAAATCTCTTTCAAGCCTGAACGTTCTCAGTTGTGATTAACTGCTGGTTCCTGTTTCTTTAATTGCTGATATATAACTTTATCCAAAGCTTTCTGAATATCCAAGTGTATAATATCAGCTGGGTTTCCCTATGCACCATGCCAAGAATGTCTGAGAATCTCTGGCAGATTACTGAAACATGACCTCCCTCTCTAATACACACCGACTTTCCTTTAACAGGTTGTGTTTTTCCAAGTGCTCACTTGAAAGATTTCTCAAGAATGCGTCAAAGACTTTTCCTGCAACAGCTGTTGAATGTAGTGGTCTTTACTTTAAAGGGATGTCCCTTGACCTTTATTTAAAAAAATAATTGAGGTTAATTTAGCTACTTTCCAATCCTCAGTCATTGCTCCTGAATTTATTGAAGTTACCAAAGAGTAATGAACAGCTTCAATTACTGGCCCCACCTCCTGCAAAACTCATTGGTGAAAACTCGTCCAAATGAGAGACTTTGTCAAGCTAATAAAGTCATATTCTTTTCATTTTCACACTATCCAGCTCTTCCTTTATTGATCCAAGAAACATGGCTTTTGACCAGTGTAAGTTCCCTCCTCTTCCTGGGTAAAGATATCTACGGTGTGGCTAGTTATTAATTCTGCCATTTTTTTGTCTCTGGATTCCATCTTCCACTTTCTTCACCCTTATGTAGTAAACAATCAGGGTGAAATTGAGCTTGGACAATACTGCAAACCGACGATAACAAATCAGCAGCTGGTTTTACCCCTTAACCATTGCCCTAGATAAATACATCACAACAGGTTGTAAACGGGCTGTTGGTTTGCTATTGTCCAGTGTGTGCTCCTGTCTAAGACCAATTTCACCCCATTGTAATTATTATTTCAGAGATTCCCAGCAATCTTACGTTGTGTTTCGAGTGGAATCATTTTGTTTCCTTTTGCTTGTATAGTTCACTATTGTACAGAGCCTTGGTGAGGCCTCACCTGGAATATTGTGTTCAGTTTTGGTCTCCTAATCTGAGGAAGGACGTTCTTGCTATTGAGGGGGTGCAGCGAAGGTTCACCAGACTGATTCCCGGGATGGCAGGACTGACATAGGAGGAGAGACTGGATCGACTGGGCTTGCATCCACTGGAGTTTAGAAGAATGAGAGGTGATCTCATAGAAACATATAAAATTCTGACGGGACTGGACAGGTTAGAGGCAGGAAGAATGTTCCCATTGCTGGCGAGTTCCAGAACCAGGGGTCACAGTCTAAGAATAAGGGGTAAGCCATTTAGGACTGAGATGAGGAGAAACTTCTTCACTCAGAGAGTTGTTAACCTCTGGAATTCTCTATCACAGAGAGTTGTTGAGGCCAGTTCGTTAGATATATTCAAAAGGGAGTTAGATATGGGACTTTCGGCTAAAGGGATCAAGGGGTATGGAGAGAAAGCAGGAAAGGGGTACTGAGGTTGAATGATCAGCCATGATCTTATTGAATGGTGGTGCAGGCTCGAAGGGCTGAATGGCCTACTCCTGCACCTATTTTCTATGTTTCACCCAATCCTTCTGTCTACCACAGCCCTTTCTCCATTTTGAAAGCCCTATGCTAAGATTATTCTTTACATCCCTACTTAACTGCATTGGCCTCCGTTGTCCTTTAACCTGGTCTGATTTGGCTGGAGTGAATTTGGATTGTAACCTCAACAACATTTCCTGAAATAATCCCAACTTTCAATTGTAGTTCTCTCGACTATTATTGGAACGTTCTAAAACTCATTTTGCATTCCTTTGAAGTCTTCTCTTTTTAAAGACTGTGTAAATATGTTATAGTCTGGTTCCTTTACAAACCAGAGTGATAGTAAGAACATAAGATAAGATAAGAAATAGGAGCACAAGTAGGCCATTCGGCCCTTCGAGACACTCAATGAGATCATGTCTGATTTTCTATCTCAAGTCCATTTTCCCGACTGAACCCCATATCTCTTGAATCCTTAGTATCCAAAAATCTATCGAATGAAAGCAATGAAGTTAAACTTGGTTCCCGAGATCGTTCTTTTAGACCAATTTTCATTGTGATAAATTTATACAACTTTAAATGCCACGATCATTGACATTTATTTTACTCATCGATCAGCACACTCCCCGCCCGATCGTACATCTCAAAGCAGGGGAGCAGTAAGGTTAGTGAAGAGATTTTACCTCCTTTAAGTGCTTTTAACTGGATCACTCTTTGAGCTGTTACAGTGGAGCTGTTATTCTCCACCACTGCAAAGCGTAAGAAAACAAGGTCTTCACAGAAAACGTGGAAGAAGAACTGCTCATTCCAGATGGGGTTCAGGGTGTTGCGATGAATGGGCTTGGTGCGAAAGTGGCAGCTGTCCTGGGGTATACCAAGCACGTCAATCTCAACGCATGGACTCCCTGACGTGTTGCTGGGACACACGTACTGTCCAGAAATGATCTAGGAAAACATTTAAAAAAACATGAGCTTCGCTATCGAATGAGAATGAGATGTTTTATAATGAAATCCAGTTTCCCGTTAAAACACAAGGGGTTGAAACCTCGAGCTCTGATTGAGTGCTAGTCCTAATACAGGCTTTGTATGCACCTGCTTTATCACGGACCTTTCAAATTCCCCTCATGCGTTCTATTTAACGAGGCAGACGGGCAAAAATAGCAAATTATTTGACTCTGGTAGAACTTGTGCTGGTTTTTGTCGTCTTAATTAATGGTAGGTCTAATCTGACACAATAGACAAGACAAAACAAAGAATCAGTTGTTAAAATGCAATGAAAACGTGTCTGTAAGCGGTCTGGCTCACTGAACTCGCGGAAGGTTCCTGGCTATGGCGACGCTGACATTGTTTCCCAGCTGCTATGGGAATGATGCGATACACTGCAGGCCATCCGCAGATCACAAGAAAACTCCGGTAATTTTATCCAAATATTTTATCTGACATTATAATCTCCTCTTTACAGTGATTCTTAATTAGAAGATGAAAATAAATGTCAAAGAGCTAAAGGGGCAGCTTATTTTACTGATTTAAAAAGTTATAGCAGCATGCTCTGCAGGTTGATGTTGTGAATTAGCTGGCCGGTTCAATGGGGAAGGAAGACTCCAGTTCCTGGCTGGTTATAACTTGCTGAGTGGACCAGCAGCAATGTATAGGAACGTACAGCACCGGAGGCAGCCAGTTGGCCCATAGTGCTGGTGTTAGTAGTCGTGCCTAGTCCCACATCCCTGCTTTTTGTCCGTAACCCTGGAAGTTCCTCATCATCAAGTACTCGTCCAACTCCCTTTTAAAATGCCTAATGGAATCAGCTTCAACCATCTTTTCAGGTAGAGTGCTCTAGATCCCGACAACTCAGTGAAAAAAACTTCTCATCCCCCCCTCTCGATCTTTTGCCAATGATTTTAAATCTATGACCTCTGGTTATTGACCCACTCCCCAGAGGGAATAGTTTTTCACGATCTACTCTGTCAAAACCTCTCATCATCTTGAACACCTCCATGAGGTCCCCTCTTAAACTTCAAGGAGAACAGTGCTAACTTGTCCAACCTCTCCTCATCCCTGGTAACATCCTGGGACAGACCCTCTGTGTCCTTTCTAAGGCCTTTAGTGAAGCCCAGAATTGTCCACAATAATCCAGCTGAGGCCTAACTGGTGATTTATAAAGTCCGAGCACAATCTCTTTGCTTTTATATTCTATGCCTCCATTTAAAAAACCAAGCAACCCATATGCTTTTTTAACCACCTCATCTACTTGCACTGCTACCATTAAGGATTTGTGTACATGGACACCAAGGTCTCTCTGCTCATCTACACCTTTCAAAATCACGCCTATTCATATTAGCCCACCCAAAGTGCATCACTTCACATTTCTCTGCACTGAACTCCACCTGCCAGGCTTCTGCCCATTTCAGCACCCTGTCTATGTCATCCTGAAGCCTACGTCTATCATCACTATCTACTACGTTGCCAAGTTTTGTATCTGCAAACTTTAGAATGCTGCTCCCTTGACCCGAGTCCAAGTCATTTATAAAAATTAAAAAGAGTAACGGACCCAAAAATGACCTTTGGGGAACACCACTACAAACCACCTACCATCCATCATCACCTTCCTTGCTTCCTGTCACTGAGACAATTTTGCATTGATACCGCCATTTACCCCTTCATTCCATGGGCTTCCATCTTCTAGATGCAGGAAGAATGTTCCCGATGTTGGGGAAGTCCAGAACCAGGGGTCACAGTCTAAGGATAAGGGGTAAACCATACAGGACCGCGATGAGGAGAGACTTCTTCACCCAGAGAGTGGTGAACCTCTGGAATTCTCTACCGCAGAAAGTTGTTGAGGTCAGTTCGTTAGATATATTCAAGAGGGAGTTAGTTGTGGTCCTCACGGCTAAAGGGATCAAGGGGTATGGAGGGAAAGCAGGAATGGGGTACTGAGGTGAATGATCAGCCATGATCATATTGAATGGCGGTGCAGGCTCGAAGGGCTGAATGGCCTACTCCTGCACCTATTTTCTATGTTTCTAAACAAGCCTCCTGTGTGGCACTTTTTCGAATCCCTTCTGAACGTCCATAAAGACAACATCTACTGCACAACCTTGATCAACCTTCTCTGTTGCCTCATCAAAGAATTCAATCAAGTTAGTCAGATATGATTTGCCTTTAACAAATCCATGCTGACTCTCCTTGATTAACCCATGCCTTTCCAAATGAAAGTTTATCTTGTCCTTGATAATGGTTTTCAATAACTTTCCCACCACTGCCGTTAGGCTGACTGGCCTGTGTTTTCCTGGTTTATCCCTTGCTCCTTTCTTGAATAGTGGTATAACATTAGAGGGATGTGATCGGGGCCGAGGAGAGGTGAGAGTTCGGGACCCAGAAGAGGTGAGGGCCCAGGGGCAGCACGGGCCCAGCCCACACTGCGATATGTGTGCGCACTAGGTCCGTGCAGCAGAGCTGGTCTCCAGTCGCCTTGGGTAACCCTTGCCACCGGACCAAGACCTCGCTCTGTCAAAGCCCGTGTGGTGACTGGTGTGCAACGGCCACCCAAAGTTAAAAAAAATCCACGCACAGGCATCTTCCACCCTTCAACATGTAGTTCAGGACCTGGAATATCATTGAAACACCCGTGAACTCATCCCTTTTTGGCATGGAAGCAAGTCACCCCGGTTTCGAGGGACTGCCTATGATGATGATAATGATGACATTAGCATCCCTCCAGTTCTCTGGCACTTTTGTGTCATGTATTCAACCAGCATTGTAACCCATGTATAATCTGACCTAAGTTGTACACTGTGAGAACAATGACCACTAGGTGGGAGACACTCCTAACCTGGACCTTCAGGTATAAAAAGGGGAAGCTCCACCCACCTTCATCACTGGGAGTGTGAAGGAATAAAGGACAGGTCACAGACTGACCTTCTCTCAAGCATGGGCCTCGTGTGCATCTATACTGTATAGTAAGGACCTATCAATGGCGACGAGAAACTGGGATTTAAACTGTATAGTAAGGACGCATCATTTTGTTTTTGGGTCTGGATTCTGTTTTAAAACACTGGCACTTTTTTCTTGTATGGAGATTGCAGGTAAACCTTTGTGACCGGTTTCTGGAGTCACCTCGGTTGGAGTTTCCTTCAATGATAGACTTGGTTACATGACGACTCAAATCAGCACAAAAATCAATGAAAACAGTGGCACTTACAATCATTAATTACAACTTGCATTTATATAGCGCCTTTAACTTGGTAAAATATCCCAAGGCACTTCATTCACAAGGAGCGTTATCAGACAAAAGTTGACATTGAACCCAAAGAGGGAGAGACTGGGACAGGTGACCAAACGCTTGGTTAAAGAGGTTGGTTTTAAGCAGCACCTTAAAGGAGAGAGAAGCAGAGAGGGCAGATGTTTGGGGAGGGAATTCCAGAGTGTAGGGCCTTGACCAATGGCAGCCGTGCCTTCAGCCGTCAAGGTCCTATGCTCTGGAAGTGGGGATGCACGATAGGCCAGAGTTGGAGGAGGGTTGTAAGCTTGGAGGATGTTGCAGTGCGCGTCAGCACACAGCCTAAATAAGTTGCAGAAATTAATTAAACTGACCCACAGCTTCAATGCACATTATATGGCAGGAGGATAAGAACATAAGAATTAGGAACAGGAGTAGGCCATCTAGCCCCTCTAGCCTGCTCCACCATTCAACAAGATCATGGCTGATCTGGCTGTGGACTCAGCTCCACTTACCCGCCCGCTCCCCATAACCCTTAATTCCCTTATTGGTTAAAAATCTATCTATCTGTGATTTGAATACATTCAATGAGCTAGCCTCAACTGCTTCCTTGGGCAGAGAATTCCACAGATTCACAACCCTCTGGGAGAAGAAATTCCTTCTCTACTCGGTTTTAAATTGGATCACTCGTATTTTGAGGCTGTGCCCCCTAGTTCTAGTCTCCCCGACCAGTGGAAACAACCTCTCTGCCTCGATCTTGTCTATCCCTTTCATTATTTTTAATGTTTCTATAAGATCACCCCTCATCCTTCTGAACTCCAACGAGTAAAGACCCAGTCTACTCAATCTATCATCATAAGGTAACCCCCTCATCTCCGGAATCAGCCTAGTGAATCGTCTCTGTACCCCCTCCAAAGCTAGTATATCCTTCCTTAAGTAAGGTGACCAAAACTGCACGCAGTACTCCAGGTGCGGCCTCACCAATACTCTGTACAGTTGCAGAAGGACCTCCCTGCTTTTGTACTCCATCCCTCTCGCAAGGATGGTTATATTTGTTCAAATAATTAAACTAAGTGATAACCTTAGGTCCCAGTAAGCCTTTAAAATTGTTAATTTGTTTTTTCTTGAAGTGAAATATAAAACAGCTGCTAAAAGAACAGTGAAACGCAGCAAAACTAAAGATTACTCGCTTAATATGAGCATGAGCAAGGGTTGTTAAAGCGTGTGGATAGATTTGATTAACGTGACTGAGGAAGGAACCAAGCAGCTATGTAAACTTCGAGAGGTCAATAACACTAAATAAGCCAGAGAGAGTTCATTTGAATTACGAAGAAAAAGCTCCAAAATACGAAGTTGTCCGATACACACTGTAACAACACCAAAAGATGGATGCAACGAAAGGGCAGTTGTCTCGTGCTGGCTATATCGCAAGCCCAGTGAACCAGCTTAACTGCTGCCTCAGTCTCTGCTGTTGAGAAACGGAACCATCTCGCCACTTACTGTTAGGGAATGTAGGGATGGACTCATATTCTCTATCCGTTCCAGGGGAGAGAACTGATTGTGCATTCGACAGTTTTTGTCCCATAAGACTGGTGACTTTAACACGTAGCCACATCCACCATTGGCTTCAAACATGGCTGCATTCAGATGCATTGGGAGATCTGAGGAGAGACAAGAGAGAATGCTGTAATCTCAAGTGGATTTATGGACGCGTTTATTTGTACTGACAAAATGGCCAACATGCCCCGCCCTTTGTTTTTGATTGGTCCCCTTGGAGGATAAGCCACATCCTGAAGATTCACAGGAACTGTCAACCCCACGAACTCACTGACTTTACAACTTGTAACTCGATCCAGTCTGACTTCCTGAAGCGACAGAGGACAGAGCTCCCGAGGTGACAGCAAGGGCCAGCCAAAGTCACACCGCAGCGCAAGTGCATGCCTCCCCCAGCCGAAGTGCCTCACCCCAGTTCACGTACATCCCTCCCCCTGCCCCCACCATCGATGGGGCAGGCATTGTGTACGGATTGTTAACCGGTTTATTGGGTATGAAGTGAATAGTGACAGTGTCATGACTTCTGGATATCATCCACTCCAATGATGTACCTTGTAGGGGTTGGAAGAACGTGGTCCGTCTTCCCTGAGTTCCCTCTCTCCCCTCCGATTCCATCCCCCTCCCACCCTCCACCACCTGTGTGTCTCTCTCTCTCTCTCTTCCCCCCCCCAACCTCTCTCCGCCCGCAGCCTCTCTCCCACCGACACCCCCAGCCTCTCTCCCCCACCCCCCAGCCTCTCTCCCCCACCCCCCAGCCTCTCTCTCTCTTCCCTCCCCCAGCCTCTCTCTCTCATCCCCCCAGCCTCTCTCCCCCACCCCCCAGCCTCTCTCACTCTCCCCCACCCCCAGCCTCTCTCTCTCATCCCCCCAGCCTCTCTCCCTCACCCCCCAGCCTCTCTTCCCCACCCACCAGCCTCTCTTCCCCACTCCCCAGCCCCAGCCTCTCTCCCCCACCCCCCCAGCCTCTCTTCCCCACCTCCCCCAGCCTCTCTCTCTCTCCCCCACCCCCAGCCTCTCTCTCTCATCCCCCAGCCTCTCTTCCCCACCACCCCCAGCCTCTATCTCTCTCTCCCCACCAACTCACCCCTGCCTCGATCTCTCTCTCCCCCCCCAGCCTCTATCTCTCTCTCCTCCACCCCCCCAGCCTCTCCCCCACCCTCCCCCAGCCTCTCTCTCCCCCCCCCCAGCCTCTCTCTCTCTCTCTGCCCCCAGCCTCTCTTCCCCACCCCCCCAGCCTCTCTTCCCCATCCTCCAGCCTCTCTTCCCCACCCCCCAGCCTCTCTTCCCCACCCCCCCAGCCTCTCTTCCCCATCCTCCAGCCTCTCTTCCCCCACCCCCAGCCTCTCTTCCCCACCCCCCCAGCCTCTCTCTCTCTCTCTCTCTCTCCCCCCGAGCCTCTCTCTCTCTCTCTCTCTCCCCCCCCAGCCTTTCTCCCCCTGCCCCCCAGCCTCCCTCCCCCTGCCCCCCCCAGCCTCTCTCCCCCTGCCCCCCCAGCCTCTCTCCCCCTGCCCCCCCCAGCCTCTCCCCCTGCCCCCCCAGCCTCTCTCCCCCTGCCCCCCCAGCCTCTCTCCCCCTGCCCCCCCAGCCTCTCTCCCCCTGCCCCCCCCAGCTCTCTCTCCCCTGCCCCCCCAGCCTCTCTTCCCCTGCCCCCCCAGCCTCTATCTCTCTCTTCCCCCCCACCCACGCCTCTATCTCTCTCCTCCCCCCAGCCTCTATCTCTCTCTCTCCCCCCAGCCTTTATCTCTCTCTCTCTCCCCCCCCAGCCTCTATCTCTCTCTTCCCCCCCCACACCCCAGCCTCTATCTCTCTCTCTCCCTCCTCCCACCTCTATCTCTCTCTCCCCCCCAGCCTCTCTCTCTCTTCCCCCCCCAGCCTCTCTCTCTCTCTCCCCCCCCAGCCTCTCTCTCTCCCACCCCCCCCAGCCTCTCTCTCTCCCACCCCGCAGTCTCTCTCTCTCTCCCTCCCCCCCCAGCCTCTCTCCCCCACCCCCGCAGCCTCTCTCCCCCACCCTCTCTCTCTCTCTCCTTCCACCCCCCAGCCTCTATCTCTCCCCCCCCCTCAGCCTCTCTCCCACTGCCCCCAGCCTCTATCTCTCCCCCCCTCCAGCCTCTATCTCTCTCCCTCCCCCCAGCCTCTCCCCTGCCCCCAGCCTCTCTTCCCCACCCCCCCAGCTCTATCTCTCCCCCCCCCCCAGCCTCCCTCTCTTCCCCCAGCCTCCCTCTCTTCCCCCACCCCCCAGCCTCTCTTCCCCACACCCCCAGCCTCTATCTCTCTCTCTCCCCCACCCCCAGCCTCTATCTCTCTTCCCCCCCCCAAGCCTCTATCTCTCTTCCCCCCCCCCCAGCCTCGATCTCTCTTCACCCCCCCCCCCAAGCCTCTATCTCTCTCTCTCTTTCTTCCCCCCCGCAGCCTCTCTCCCCCCGCCAGCCTCTATCTCTCTCCCGCCCAGCCTCTCTTCCCCACACCCCCAGCCTCTATCGCTCTCTCTCTCCCCCCCACCACCCCCCAGTCTCTCTCTCTCTCCCTCACCCAGTCTCTCTCTCTCTTCCCCCACCCAGTCTCTCTCTCTCTCTCCCTCCCCAGTCTCTCTCTCTCCCCCCCCACACCTCCCTCCCCAGTCTCTCTCTCTCTCCCCCCTCACCCCACCCCCCCTCCAGTCTCTCTCCCCCACCCCACCCAACCCCGCCCAGTCTCTCCCTCCCCCCCTCCCAGCCTCTATCTCTCTCTCTCCCGCCCCAGCCTCTATCTCTCCCCACCTCCCAGCCTCTATCTCTCTCCCCCCCAGCCTCTATCTCTCTCCCCCCGCAGCCTCTATCTCTCTCCCCCCCCCAGCGTCTATCTCTCTCCCCCCCCAGCCTCTATCTCTCCCCACCTCCCAGCCTCTATCTCTCCCCCCCTCCCAGCCTCTATCTCTCCCCACTTCCCAGCCTCTATCTCTCCCCCCCCTCCCAGCCTCTATCTCTCCCCCCCCTCCCAGCCTCTATCTCTCCCCCCCTCCCAGCCTCTATCTCTCCCCCCCAGTCTCTCTCTTTCTCTCTCCCCCACCCACCCACCTCCCAGCCTCTCTCTCATCCCCCGCCCCCCCACCCCCAACCTCTATCTTTCTCTCCACCCCCCCAGCCTCTCTCTCTCTCTCTCCCCCCCCCCCCAAGCCTCTATCTCTTTCTCCCCCCCAGTCTCTATCTCTCTCTCCCCCCCAGCCTCTATCTCTCTCTTCCCCCCCAGCTTCTATCTCTCTCTCCTCCCCCAGCCTCTATCTCTCTCTCCACCCGCCCCCACCAGCCTGCCTCTCTCTCTTCCCCCTCCAGCCTCTATCTCTCCCCCGCTCCCAGCCTCTATCTCTCTCTCCCCCCCCAGCCTCTATCTCTCTCTCCCCCCCAGCCTCTATCTCTCTCTGCCCCCCCCAGCCTCTATCTCTCTCTCCCTCCCCCCCCAGCCTCTTTCTCTCTCTCCCCCCCCCCCCCAGCCTCTATCTCTCTCTCCACCCCCCCCAGCCTCTATCTCTCTCTCCACCCCCCCAGCCTCTATCTCTCTCTCCACCCACCCCCAGCCTCTATCTCTCTCTCCCCCCCCCAGACTCTCTCTCTCTTCCCCCCCCCAGCCTCTCTCTCTCTCCCCCCCCAGCCTCTATCTCTCCCCCCCTCCCAGCCTCTATCTCTCCCCCCTCCCAGCCTCTATCTCTCTCTCTCTCCCCCCCTCCAGCCTCTATCTCTCCCCCCCTCCCAGCCTCTATCTCTCTCTCCCCCAAGCCTCTCTCTCTCTCTCCCCCCCAGCCTCTATCTCTCTCCCCCCTCCCACCCCCCCAGCCTCTCTCTCTCTCTCTCTCCCCCCCCAGCCTCTATCTCTCTCCCCCCTCCCACCCCCCCAGCCTCTATCTCTCTCTCCCCCCCCCAGCCTCTATCTCGCTCCCCCCCCAGCCTCTATCTCTCTCCCCCCCCCAGCCTCTATCTCTCTCCCCCTCCCCCAGCCTCTATCTCTCTCCCCCTCCCCCAGCCTCTATCTCTCTCCCCCTCCCCCAGCCTCTATCTCTCTCCCCCTCCCCCAGCCTCTATCTCTCTCCCCCTCCCCCAGCCTCTATCTCTCTCCCCCTCCCCCAGCCTCTATCTCTCTCTCTCTCCCCCCCCCAAGCCTCTCTCTCTCACGATCGGGTCCCCGTGGGCCACACTCAGACCCTCACACTTGCCGCTTAAATCACTTTAAAGCTGTCGCTGCTTAAAAATCCCTGTCTTCCTTCCATTTCTGCACTTGGTGATTTGCTGAGGGAGATCATTAGTTCATCTCCAATGATCAAATGGAGCTCATCACTGAGAACAGGGGCAAGTGGCTTCATTAATACTTATATTAATGACAATCGGCTATAAAACTGATTACTGAGGCATTATGAGGAACTCTGACACACTGGTTAATAAAATTCAGCCTATGATTATTTAATGATCGAACTTGTGTCATTATTTATCAGATTTTACATTTTTTAAATAGTTGCTATCTACCACCAATGCTTTCATCCACAGAGACAGAGATCTTCCAACAAAACTCTCCATTAAACCTGGCCCTTAAAGCTGTCTCCTTCACCTCATGTTTCAGTTCCTAACATGCTGAGTTTCTGTCTGTTGGGCTGACATTATATATCTGTTGTAAACTTAATGAGCCAGTCAGCTGGTAATTACTTCCAAGTGGATTGTAATATTTATTGCAAATATTTCCAGTGATTATAAAACTGCAATAAACTTTACAATTTGCATTAAAGGAACATTAATGGTCTCAAGGGAGAATAGTTGATTAACTCTAGAGAATAGGTGCTTGGCTGAAGGATGAGACTAGGAGTATTGAATTTTCAGTCATGTTTGCCTAACTGCAGTGTACAACCACATGTCCTTGACAGTCTAATCTTTTACGAGCAGCGTCACAGTTCAGCATTCCGTGCCCATTTCTCCCACAAATAGGACTCAAGATTCACGAGCTGTCTTAAAATGTGTTTTTGAACAGGACCTTTGCCTGAAGTGATTAGCAGCCCCGGACAGTCCCACGGTCAAGTTGTCGATCCAGTGGCTGCCGAAAGGAATATTAATTGTGGGATGTGCCATTGGTTTGAGGAGTCTCCAAACAACAATCCAATGCATGACATTTTCTGGCCACTCTAGAAACTTACTGTTGGCAAATTTATTTCATATCTGCTAGTCTTTGAAGAGAGGCTTTTTCGGACCACAATGTCAGCCAATGAGTTGGAGGCAGGGCGGGACTAGAGTGTCTCGAAACTCATGACCAACACTTCCCGCAAAGAGAGTATCCCGAGTATAGTAGGATAATTTCTCCAGCAGTGAATAGAGGATAGTTACACATTACAAAGCACGTGTGTAAAAGCAATCCCAACAGTGCAGTCTCCAAGCGTGATTGATGGGGAAATTACCCAATCATCTCCATTCTGGCCGGGACAATGGGGTCACTATATGCAGCCTTTTAAGAATCAACACAGACAGGTCAGGCCAGGCAGCAGAAAAACTGCAGGGGAGAAGCAACCTGTGCCCTCATCGTTTGGAGAGGTAGCAGAGACACATGTTAGGGCAAGATTCCCCAGTGGGCTAGCAGAACAAGCATTTTATATTTTTTGTAACAGTCCGTGAACAGAGATTGCACCAAGTGACTAGCATCATACTCCGAGCTGTGTATGTTTTCCCCACCGTGGAACAAAGCAGTTCATAAACCAAGCCAAATAAAGCCTTGCCAAACAAAGCAAAGCCTCACCCAGTGTTAACTCAGTCAGCCTTTGGAGGGATTAAATGAGTTCACGTGCTCCAGTCCAGATCACAGGCGAGTTTCATTATTAAACTCCCAGGTCCCACTGCTGTGCTAGCAGATACAGGGGAGTGTACAGCCCATAACAAAGCAGGCAACCAGCCCACTCAAGGGAGCGAGGACAACATTGATCCCAAGCCTGTACTGTGGCAGACCTGAATTTGTTACAAACACTCTCCCAACCCCTCCCTGCCCAATACTTATGGTTGAATGCACCAGGATGTCACATACAACATTGTTTGGTTTTCTCAACTGAGTTTAATGGTTCTGAAGTTGAAATTGAAGGGTATCTGGAAATCAGATTCCAGTGTTCAAAATGAGATGTAAATAAAGTGATAAACACCAAACTTTTTTCTGAGTCCCTCAAATTATGTCTGACCTTAACTCTCGCACACATACTTGATGGAACCTCCAGTGAACACTTCCAAGCAAAATGAGGCTCGTAAACCTAGTCACTCACCATCTGTCTGATAATTGAGAGCAACCAACTGTATCCCGTGGAGCCAGAACATGAGAGGCGATGGGTTGGAGGAGTCTATCCGGGTAGCAGCAGGATATGTTCGGAGCAGTTGGCAGACTGTGTGCTGGATCAGTTCCTGGGAATACCGTCTGCACAGCCGCTTGGCCGTGTTCTCATTCACTGACGAGATGTGATAACACTTGGGCGTCCTGATGATAGCACTGAGGGAGGTGGTTGGATTAAACGGAGGAGAAGATGGCTCGTCACAGTTCTTTCTTACACCTTCAAAAGAGGTTGCTGTGTGTAAAAAGAAATCTTTAGGTTACCCAAGGATGCCACAGGAATCAGGCTTTTCTAAAACCCAATAGCAAAACTCCCCAATAGATAAATCTTAAAATAACGGAGATTTAAAAACAAGCTTCTCTGCCACAATTCCAGTTGATTCTGTGCCTACGGTACTGTTACTTCTCGAAACACCAAGATGCCTGTTTTAAGCACGTTCCCGAAATCCAACTTTAAAGACCCAAAGCCATCTGGAAAGGAATGGAGCATCTCCAGTCGGAGGACATCTGCTGACAATCTGCAAAATTGTTTTTCAGTTTCTATTTGTTTCGACGATTTTTGCTCAGATAGGCAATGGACAGGACACCTGTTATATCACCCCCCCCACCCCCCCATAAAAAGGAAACTATTTAACACTTTTCATTTACTGTGAAAAGGACATTTCACATTTTCTCTCTTCCAGTCTGTTTCAGACTCTCGTGCAAAGCCCCTAAGACCACGGGGCCAAGTTTCGGCCTGAGTTGCTCCTGTTTTTTTGGAGCAACTGGTTTAGAATGGAGTATCTTAGAAATTGCAATTCTCGGCATTTAGTTTGCTCCAATTCTAGTCAGTTAGAACAGTTTCAGTTTGGAACAGATTTTTTTTTTCAAAAGGGGGCGTGTCCGGGCACTTACACCCATTTTGAAAGTTTAGGCAGTGAAAACATACTCCAAACTAACTTAGAATGGAGTAAGTGTAGATTTTTGTACGCTCAGAAATACCTTGCCTACACTTAGAAAATCAGGCGTAGGTTACAAATCAGACGTGGGGAATGGGAGGGAGGGGGGGGTTTAAAGGGAAGTTTACAAACATTAAACACTTCAGTTTTACAAATAAAGAGCCATCATCAATAATAAATAATAAATGATAAATACATCAATAAATCAATCAAAAAAATTAAAAATAAATTTTTTATTAAAAAAAATCAACAAATAAAACATTTTCTACTTACCGACTTCTCTCAGTATCTCTATCTCTCTGCCTGTGTGTGTCTCTCTCAGTCTCTGTTTTTGTTTCTGACAGCGAGGGGAGGGGGAGGAGGGGGCTGGGGGGAAGGGGGGAGGGAAGAGGGGCAGAGGGGGAAGAGGAGAGGGGGAGGAGGAGAGGGGAAGGGGAGGGGGAGGAGGAGAGGGGAAGGGGGAGGGAGGGAGGGAGGGAGGGAGGGAGGGAGGGAGGGGAGAAAGGAGAGGGAGGCTGAACGGGCCGGGCCCGGTCGGGCCCAAGACTTCTGGGAGGGTCTGCCCGCCCCCAGCACCGGATTTACAGTTAGGTCGGGGGGGGGGGGGGGGGGCGGGGGGAGGGTCGAGTCCGGTGTCCGGGGGGGGCGGGAAGCGTGAGTCGGGTTGGGTCCGGGGGAGGGGGAGGGGGAGGGGGGTTGGGGGAGGTTCGGGGCGGGGGGGGGGGGGGTCGGGTCGGGAGTCAAGTCGGATCCGGGGGGAGCGGGGGTCAGGTCCGGGGGGGGGGGGGGTGGGGGAGTCGGGTCGGGTTGGGAGGAAGCAGGAGCTGGGCGTGGGAGGCAGCCTGGTCCTCGCAGTCCCAGTGAGGCCATTGGGCCAGGGCTAGGGGCTGCGTGCTTCGGGCCCCTCCCACACAGTTTTGGGCACCTGGAGCTGCTGCACATGCGTGCCCACTGTAGTGCGCATGTGCAGAGGTCCTGGCACTGTTTTCAGCGCAGGGACCTAAGCTCCACCCCCCACAGCTCGTGCTGCGCCGCGCCCAGCTCCAGAGGACCAGCAGGGAGCCGGAGAATTGGTAAGTATTTTTTAGGCGCACTTTGTGGTGCGAAAAACAGGCGTCCAGGTCGGGGCTGCTCCGTTGTAGGCGCGGCCCACGTTTCTACGTGACAAAGGCACTACACAGATGTAAGCAGTGCAGCAATACAGAATATCACACAGGAATGGCTGCTGCTGGATCGTCTCAATTACTGAAGCTCATAAACCTGGCGATTGGAAGATTACTTACTGAGAAAGTGGTTCAGAATGACGATTCTTATTACGAGTAGATATTATTTGTCAACCACCACCTCTTTTGTTAATAAACTGGCTGCAATTTCGCAGCAATTCCCTTAAAAGTTTAACAGGAATTTTTTACTTGTCTGAAACAGGGCCTTAAAATGATAGCAACAGATTTAAGAATGTCAATTCATCAATAATAGTTTTTTTATATATATTTTAAATCAAATCAGATCATTTTGTGACCAGAACCACTGTGCCACTCACCTCTTCCAGAAACTTTAATTGATGTGATTGACTCCCCAGGGCTCATTCTGTTCGACTTCCTGTTGGGCTTCACTTTGCCTCTGCTTGATCCTGTTGCGTTTAAAGTTGAAAGGCCTGTTCCCATTAAACAGAGAAAAGGGTCAGCACTCATCGGTTCACATTTTTCCAAAAGATAATTATTTTGGTTTATATTTTAGGCTACTTGCATCACAGACCTTGCAGCCGATGTGAAAATGCTGCTTCTTTCTGAATTTTTTTTTAATGTAACTGTGTTGTTACATCAATGACTGGCACAGGAAAATGACAGAAGGTAGCCAAATCAATTAACATTTGTCCTCGTGTACACGCAGGCTTCCATTTTATTTCTCTATCTTCAAAGCTCACTGGCTTTGCCACAATGATAAGATTCACATTATAGAAACATAGAACATAGAAAATAGGTGCAGGAGTAGGCCATTCAGCCCTTCTAGCCTGCACCAGCATTCAATGAGTTCATGGCTGAACATGAAACTTCAGTACCCCCTTCCTGCTTTCTCGCCATACCCCTTGATCCCCCGAGTAGTAAGGACTTCATCTAACTCCCTTTTGAATATATTTAGTGAATTGGCCTCAACAACTTTCTGTGATAGAGAATTCCACAGGTTCACAATTCTCTGGGTGAAGAAGTTTCTCCTCATCTCGGTCCTAAATGGCTTACCCCTTATCCTTAGACTGTGTCCCCTGGTTCTGGACTTCCCCAACATTGGGAACATTCTTCCTGCATCTAACCTGTCTAAACCCGTCAGAATTTTAAACGTTTCTATGAGGTCCCCTCTCATTCTTCTGAACTCCAGTGAATACAAGCCCAGTTGATCCAGTCTTTCTTGATAGGTCAGTCCCACCCTCCCGGGAATCAGTCTGGTGAATCTTCGCTGCACTCCCTCAATAGCAAGAATGTCCTTCCTCAAGTTAGGAGACCAAAACTGTACACAATACTCCAGGTGTGGCCTCACCAAGGCCCTGTACAATTATGCACCAGCCCAGCACCATATTTCAATAACAAAACAGTGAGGCAGATTTCCAGTGATGTGCCACTATCGAGGGGAGTAGCTTTACTGAAAATGAACACCCACTCATACCTACAAGCATTGGTTATGGCAGTTTGAAGGTTTTTTCACATGGACCTCAGGCGAGTACGAACGGTAATATTGTTAACCAACTGGTGAGAGTGTAACCGCCATGTGGCTTCACTAATCTATTCCCCGATCATGCCGTGCACAGTAAGGAAATGGTGCGGACTTTGCGGTAAGAATAACGGAGAGGCTAACAGCGTTCACTGTTATTTATGTGCAAATTGGACAGCAACTTCCAGCAATTAAACATGGAAAATTCCTGCCCGAGATGCCCTGCTCCTCCAAAGCGTTCCTGAAAATGGCATCTTGCCATCTGACTCACCATTAATATTTATTGAACATCGTGCAATTCCTGTACTTACCACATAGATACATACTAAACTTGATAGAAAAAGTGAGGGCTTATTCATTCCAGCCTGAGAACCCTTTATTGGCATGGTAAGTCTCATTCCTTCAGCTTTTAATAATTATTGGAGTTTTTTTTCCAAATGTAAATAATTTTAAAAAATGTTTTCTTTGTCTCTTTTATCTCTCTCTCTTAATCCAATCTTTCTTTCTCTCTCTTTATTTCTCGTTTTGTGCCTGATTTGATATTAAATTCACTATCCTAACTTACACTTCCTGGTTCAACGTCTGCGTGGCTCATTCACGATTTTTCAATGTGATTGGTTGAGGAGATACACAGTTGCTTGACCTGTTCAAACAGGACCCAGATGCCCTGTAGAGGGCGCTGTGCTGTTTGGATGTTCGGCTGACAGTAATTTTCCGTTCCAAAGCCTATAAAAAGTCCACGGACAAGTGTAAATGTAATGAATGGCTCGTGCTGTTCGGTTGCCGTTTAAAGCAAAATCCTGTCCTTAGTCTTTCAGGATTCCTGAGACACCTAGTGACGCTCTGGTGCAGCACGTCACAAAATGACCCCTTAAGAGCCCAAGATGTGCATCGGTCACATGCAGCAGCAGCTCAGAATGATCTACCCTGTGCACAAGCAGTCCTGGATACACTAATATTGTGTGTACTGAGATCTCCGGATGTGCTGGTACCTGTACCCGGTGTACTGGGAGCTCAGGATTTACTAGCAATGGTAGCCCAGAATGTGCTCGATTCCTGCTCACTGAAAGCACAGGATACACTTGTGTCTCATGCAGTAAACTCAGGGAGCTTAGGAACTATTTTTTTTAGATACATTGCAATTAATTTATTGTTAACATGTAACTTTTGCATGCAGAGTATTACGTAAATCGATCAAATTTTTCAGAAATAATCATATTCGCAATCATTTTGGGCTAATTGGTGGATCTGCTCAGGATGAATCCATCTCTTCAGTCTCCCACACATTCCCACCCTACTTTCCCATGCTGATTCATGTACAATACAGTAGACCTTTCTCCTTAACAGAATTCAAGCGACTCACACGTCTATATTTGCCTCCTGTTCATTCTGTGGACAGGCAATTTCGGATGATACCAGTGAGTGAAACCATCATTTACAAAGGATGACTGGATAGACAGAAATGAGTAACTCGCTGCCTATACGGAGCCTCTGAGTGAGTGGCTCAGAGATGTACTGACCTGTGAACTTGATGGCCTGACAGTAGATGATCAGGTCCGAGAGTTCGGGTGCAATCTGCCTGCTCTCCTTTTTGTTTTGAGGCAGATAGAACTCTTCACCCAATTCCATGTCATAAACCTGAGAATTAAGCAAACAACAAATAAATGCATGATACACAGCTCATCACTGCTACCCCAAGCAGGGCAGCAGTGTCTCATTCGAATATTTAGTAACATGCATTCACCACGTTTACAGCCAATCAATTACTTTTGAAGTGTAGTCACTGTTGTAATGTAGGAAATGTGATGGTCAATTTGTGCACAGCAAGCTCCCACAAACAGCAATATCCAGATAATTAATTTTTTTAAAAATTGATGCTGGTTGAGGGATAAATATTGGCTAGTACACTGGGGAGAACTCCCTGCTCTTCTTTGAATAGTGCCATGGGTTCTTTAAGACCACCTGGGAGGGGAGACGGATCATTAGTTTAATGTTTCATCCAAAAGACGCCACTTCCGACATTCCCTCAGTACTGCACTGCAGATTCAGTCTGCATTATGTGCCCAAGTCCCTGTAGTGGGACTTGAACCCACAACCTTCTGACTCAGAGGCAAGCATGCTGCCCCCTGAGCCACGGCTGACACTTAGGGGGAGAAATCCGGGAGCGGCCGTTTGGGACGCTAAATTCTGAGAGTTGAAAAAAAAATTAGCGGCAGGTGCTAATGTTTTTCAGCTTTCAAGAAAGTCGGTGTTTGCGCTCCAGGAAGGAAGTGGAGTGTTAAATCCAGTGTGCCACTTCCTTCCTGGAGCGTTACCGGACACAGGCAGGGCGGTAGTTGAGCAGCGTTGCACAATGGGCCGTGCAGCACTGCCGTGTACCAAGGCTTCCTTCCCTCCTTTAAAGGGAAGGGCCATCACTGCAGAGGGACCAGTGAGAGCTGGTCCTCGATGGCAGCCGTGATCCGGGCCCGAGCAGCCCCAGACACTGCAGCAGAGCGCCGGGCTGGTCGATCGCAACCGAAAAGGAACGAAAATCATTGAAGCGCACAATTTTTGAAATATCGTACTTGCCTTGGCTACCTCCCATTTAACCTTCGTCCCCAAAGACCTCGGCGTCCCCATTAAAGCCTCCTGCGGCTGTCGGTGTTGTCGCCCGACAATGCCGCAGGGGGCAGAACCAACATTCTGGTCCGGGGGCGATGCACACGCCAATGATGTCACCATCCCCGTGCAAAGTCTTACCGCCGCTTCAAACCTCCCGCTGCAGTTCGCGGGAGTCGTTCGTCTCACTGAGCCCGGTCGGTAAGTCGTTAGTGCCCTGTTATCGCACTCTGGAGGCGATTACAGGAGGAGCTAAGGAGGCCAATTTCTTGACACGTTTATATGATCGTCCTCCTTCTGCTATTTACAAATTTTAAACAAATGGTTTAATTTTTTTTAAAGCAGTTGGAGCAATAGCACACAAAGCCATTGAGCACTGTCCACTAACAATAATTTCTACCCTTAATTTTATTTGCTTGAAGTCCGGTTGAACCTTACCAGTGCCCAAGCAATTTCTGCACAATGCTACCCAGGACTCTCATTACATTATTGAGCAGCTTTTTTCCTCAACAGGAGCGAACAAAACATGGTTAAATATGATTTCTAAATGTAGGAAAGTAAGTGTGCCATTTCTCACAATAAATCTTTTTTGCTTTGTCTTTTCTTTGCTATGTAACATTGCGTCAGTCGATATTTTCTTAATTCTGCGTGGAGTTTCTTCTGTGTACTCAAAGTGGAATTTATCACTCGATGGCTTGTTTTCGGGTCTGTCATCGAGGATATTGTCTAGAAAGGAAAGATCAGATTATTGCAGGACAATTTCACCTTACTTACAGAATCTTATCAAAGTAGCAACCAAGGCAGATTACGCCCGATCATAAAACATGCAACAATATTTTCAAGTATACGCCAACTAATTTGAAGTTACTCTTTGAAACAATCAAAAGTTTCCAAAAGCTTAAAATGAACAGCTCAGCAGATGAGCAGGTCCATTGACACAAACGGTGCAATATAAATTTTGTGAAAATGAGATTATTTAAATGAGTAACTTTGCATTCATTGCCATTATTAGGTTTACTAATATTGTAACTTCTACCCTGTAGAATATGCAAAAATATCTATTTCAATTTAAAACAAATGGAGTAACAATCTTGCTTCTGAGGTTTGTGTGTGTGTGTGTGTGTGTGTGTGTGTGTGTGGCGGGGGCGGGGGGGCGTTACTGAGCAGCTTATAGCTATACAATCCCAGCCCCCTGCATTTGGCCCTGTTTCCAGGCAGCACATGGTACATGGACTGAAGTGATAAGCGTAATATTACATCTGTCATTCAAGCTGCTTTGGCAGAAGGTGCGATTGGCTCAAACAAGCACACAAAACATTCATTTTTAAAAAAACTGTTTTGTTCAACCCATTACGTGATTCCCAGACAAACTCCATTTTAAGATTCCTCTTTAGCTGCGGTGGGGAAGTAAGACCGATATGACACACCAGTTGTCTTTATGTCCTGCATTATTCACTGGTAATCTCAATGTGTTAAACTTTCAAGTTGTTGGGCGATATTATCTTTATTACCCCATTTGTTTATATCATGCCTGCCACATAATGGCAATAAAGTTGTTTTTCTGTTTCAAAACAAATGATTCCATATGCCTGTACAACAAATAATTGCAAAGGTTTCATAGAGAGGCTTTTTTCCACCAACACCACCTCTGCCTCACCTCAAGATGTTGAGCCAGACTAGGGTGTCGGAAGCCCTCCAGTGCCTGGCCTATGTCACCGTTCTTCATGTGTAAGCCGAGACAGTGAGTGTTGCCAGTCCTGACGAAAGGTCATTGACCTGAAACATTAACTCTGTTTCTCACTCCACGGATGCTGCCTGACCTGCTGAGTATTTCCAGCATTTTCTGTTTTTATTTCAGATTTCCAGCACCTGTGGTATTTTGCTTTTGTTTGAGTAATGACAGGTTATTTGACTACAGGGATATCACAGCCAAGCCTCACTTAATACCCATACTCTCAAAAGCATCCACAACCAACAATAGATCTGCCGGTTGTGGCGTTTCCACCTCCGGTGTGGGCAACCACAGACGGCTCAAAGCACTGGCACAATTCTCGGTGCCAGGTCTATGGCGAATGATATAATCATAAGCGGATAATGTCAGCGCCCACCTCTGGATGCAGGATGAAGCATTGGTATTGATACCTTTGTTTTCAGAGAACAGTGAAATGAGCGGCTTGTGATCTGTCTCCAGTTCAAACTGAAGACCAAACAGGGACTGATGCATCGTTTTAACCCCATACACACATGCTAATGCTTCTTTCTCTACCATGCTATAGGTTCTTTCCGCTTTAGACAATCTTTTTGAAGCATGCACGACTGGTTGAAGTTTACCCGACTCATTAGCTTGTTGGAATACGGAACCAATTCCATATGACAAAGCATCACAGGCCAATACTAAACGTTTACATGGGTCATAATGTACCAGCAGCTTGTTAGAGCAAAGCAGATTAGTGGCTTTCTCAAAAGCTCTGTCTTGAGATGCACACCACACCCAGTTGTCGCCTTTTCTTAGCAGCTTGTGCAGTGGTTCTAATAAGGTGCTCAATTTAGGTCGGAAGTTACCGAAGTAGTTGTGTAGACCCAGGAACGAATGCAGCTCCGTCACATTCTGCGGCTTGGGTGCATTCTTGATGGCCTTGGTTTTTGCGTCCGTGGGCCTGATGCCGTCAGCAGCAATTTTCCTCCCCAGGAATTTGACCTCTGGTGCCATGAAGACGCACTTCGAGCGTTTCAGTCTGAGTCCCACTTTGTCCAGACGATGTAGAACCTCTTCCAGGTTGTTCAGATGTTCCTCGGAGTCACGACCTGTGATCAGGATGTCATCTTGGAACACGACGGTTCTGGGAACGGACTTCAGTAGACTCTCCATGTTCCTCTGAAATATTGCTGCAGCCGAGCGAATTCCAAAAGGGCACCTGTGATAAATAAACAGTCCTCTATGCGTGTTAATGCACGCAAGTCTCTTCACCGTCTCGACCAGCTCCTGTGTCATGTAGGCCGACGTCAAGTCCAGTTTGGTGAACGACTTCCCCCCGGCTCACATTGCAAACAAGTCATCAGCCTTCGGTAACGGGTACTGATCCTGTTTCGAAACCCTGTTGATTGTAGTCTCCACAGATTCTGACTGTACCATCACTTTTCAGCACAGGAACAATGGGGCTGGCCCATTCATTAAATTCAACCGGTGATATGATCCCTTCACGCTGGAGTCTGTCCAGTTCGATTTCGACCTTCTCCCTCATCATATACGGAACTGTCCGAGCTTTATGATGGATGGGTCTTGCATCCAAGTCCACATGGATCTGCACCTTGGTTCCCGTGAAGTTACTGATGCCTGGTTCGAACAGCGAGGGGAACTTGCTCAGTAATTGCGCACATGTACCTTCCTCCGACGACAACGCCTTGATATCATTCCAGTCGCATCTGGTTTTTTCAAGCCAGTTCCTGCTGAAAAGCGTTGGGCCATTGCCTGGGACAATCCATAGTGGTAACTCGTGAACTGCACCATCATACGACACTTTAATTGTGGCACTGCCAATCACCGTTATGAGTTCTTTGGTGTACGTGCGCAACTTGGCATTGACTGGACTCAGCCTGGGCCTCACAGCCTTAGTATCCCACAGCTTGTCGAATGCCCTCTGGCTCATTATCGATTGACTCGCCCCCGTGTCCCGTTCCATCGATACCGGCACCCCATTAAATTTCATGTTGATCATTATCAGTTTGCTCTTAGTTAGGAACGGGTACAGTCCATACACTTCCTCCGCTGGTATCCCGGATTGCGTATCCGGATCCGCGCTAGTCTAACCATCATCCGCCACGTGGTGTATCGCAGCACGCTTGCTCATCTGCGGACACTTGCGCTGGAGATGTCCCACTTTCAGTCAGCCTTTGCAACTATATTGCTTAAATCGGCATTTCCCCCACAACGCCAACACGGAGAAATCGGATGCATTCCCGCTGGCGGACTTTGTGCAGCTACATGTTTCGTGTACGCAGTCGGGTTGGCCCTGCCATGTGCTGCTCTGCCGAACGCCGAATCAATCATATTTACAGTACTTGCCGAGTTTCGACTGATATCTGCTTTAGACTTCGATCCGTCGTCATGCATGACTGAGTGATCGTAATGGCCCTGTTCAAGTCCAACGTCTCCACTGCCAGTAGTTTACACAGGATCACCTCGTGGTTGATGCCGATTACAAAGAAGTCCCGCAGCATGTCTGCCAACACAGCCCTGAACTTACATGGTCCCACTAGTCGTCTCAGGTCGGCAACAGATTCCGCCACATTCTGGCCTCTGAACGAACGTGTGTGTAAAATCTGTATCTCGAGATGATGATGCCTTCGTCTGGCTTAAGGTGGTCCTGTACCAGTGTACACAATTCTTCATACGTCTTCTCTGTTGGACTCACAGGCAGTAGTAGATTCTTTATCAGACCATAAAATTTTAGAACCGCAAACCGTGAGGAACACCACCCGGCGCCGATCTGCGTTGCCGACCTCCTCCATTTTGTTGGCCACGAAGAACTGGCTCAAACGGCTCACAAAGTCAGCCCAATCTTCTCCTTCCACAAATCGCACCAACAATTCAATTGTGCTCATTTCTACACGCAAAGGTTCTTGTTGCCTCGTCGCCAGTTGTTGTGTATGCAATAACTGTTAGACTGAGTACTGTTTAACTCCAAGGTATGACCTTGGCTCTTCTTTATTAAGGCCCAAAGTGACTGATATACAAAATGGCTGGCCTACAACAGTGACGCCATCTACTGGCTAGTGATCCCAAAAGTACATACATGACAGTAACTATCAACCATCTCGTATCTCCTTTACTGCACTGGATCAATCCTTTGTTCAGCACTATGGCCTCAATTTTGCCCAAACAGAAATAAAGTCATACACCGTACGCACGTTTCGTTGTGGACTGTCTGCGCTGGGAAAAAAAATCTCAAGTTTCCGGCAAACATCCTGTCACACCGGTGCTACCCGAGTTGATCTCGGGGGGCGGTGCTTAGAGCGTGCACCTAAAATGCACAGCGCATGTGCTCAACAAAAAAAATGACCAACTCATTGCGCATGGGTGACACGCATGCGCATAAGAAAAAAAATGAAAAGCACGGCTATAAACTGGGATCAGTAAAAATTGCAGTGCCTGAGTTTGGATATCACCCAAAAGGCACTAACAAAATGCAACTTAAGGGACAAATGGAAATGGAATGGCTGAATTTGTAACAGCAGAAATGTTAAACAATTACTTTTCTTCCTGTTGCTATCAGGTTACATTCTCGATTATTGTTGGGAATGGAACAGTATTGAATCATTTTTGTTTGCAGTTTTACGCTACTGCTCGCAGATCTCCCCTGGTCTTGCTCACAGTAAGCCAGAGTTATGCCATTGCGAAATAAGAAGTTTGTAAGCAATCTGCCCAGAGACAATAAAGTATGTGTTCCTTTTGATTGGTTCCTGGAAAATAAATAAATGGGAAATATAGTTTCCAATGGCAAAGTTCACATACGAACACTTAACGGTCATACTATATTCTTAAAGTAAATTAGTTAATGTCAGTCTAAAACTGTTACACAGATGAACGTATTGAAACTTGCATTTATATAGAACCAGAGTCGGTGGTTAGGAAAGAGTTTTTGGTGGGGACCGAAGACAATGGCTTTGGTATTCCCAATATTGAGCTGGAGGAAATTTCTATTCATCCAGTACTGGATGTCGGACAAGCGGTGTGACAAATGAAACACAGTGGAGGGGTCAACAGAGGTGGTTGTGAGGTGGTGGTGAGGTAGAGCTGGGTAGCAACAGCGTACATGTGGCCTTGTGTTTTTGGATGACGTCGCTAAGGGGCAGCATGTAGATGAGAAACAGAGGGGGCAAAGATAAATCCTTGGGGGATACCAGGGTTACCATGCAGGTGTGGGGGAGAAAAGCCTTTGCAGGCAATTCTCTGGTCAGTTGGACGACGGTGGAGAGGCGTTGGAGACAGATGGTGTGGTCAACTGTGTCAAAGGCTGTAGGTAGGACGAGATGGATAGTTTACTATGGTCACATTCATGGAGGAGATCATTTGTTACTTTGATAAGGGCTGTTTCAGTGCTGTGGCAGGGGCAGAAATTTGATTGGAGCAAGTTGTGGGAAAGATGGGCTCGGATTTAGGAGGTGACAACACATTCAAAGCCTTTGAAAAGGAAAAAGAGGTTGAAGATGGGGCAGTAGTTTGCAAGGACAGAGGTGAGAAGGGTGTCTTTTTGAGGAGGGGGTGATGGCGGCAGATTTGATGGGGAGGGGAACTGTTAATATCAGCTAACATGGGGGCGAGCATAGTACGATGAATGTAGTATCGGCACAGTAAGCGGGTAAAGTCCCGTTCGCAGGCTGTACCTTTAGTAGAAGAGCTGCCAACCCAGGAAAACACATCGCTTCTGCCATTTTTCCAGTGTTTTCATGGTTCTCTACCAACCTTAATATTGTAAAATATCCCAAGGCGTTTCAGAGGAGCGATTATCAGACTAAATTTGATACCGAGCCACAAAAGGAGATATGGTGACCAAAAGCTTGCTCAGAGAGATAGGTTTTAAGGAACGACTTAAAGGAGGAGAGGTAGAGAGGTGACGAGGTTTAGAGAGGGAATTCCAGAGATTAGGGACTAGACAGCTGTAGGCATGGCCGCCAACGGAGGGGTGAAAAAAAATCAGGGATGCTCAAGAGGCCAGAATTGAAGGAACGCAGAGTTCTTGGAGGATTGTAGGGCTGGAGAAGGCGACAGAGACAGGGAGCGGCGAGGCCATGGAAGGATTTAAACATAAGTATGAGATTTTTAAATTCCAAGCCTTTCTGGACTGGGAGACAATGTAGATCAGCGAGCACAGGGGGATGGATGAACGGGACTTGGTGCAAGTCAGGATATGGCCAGCAGAGTTTTGGATGAGCTGAAGTTTATGGAGGATTGAAGGTGGGAGGCCTCATACATTAATGTTTCGCTTATCCACAGCAAGTAGGTAAACAATACCACAGTTCCTGAAACAAATCTCTATGGGCCCGAAATTGGTCAAAGCCAAGACCCGCCCAAGTGCCGCCGATGGCTGCCGAGAGACCGGGTGGTACTTTGCCAGGAAGATTCCTCGAAAAGAGATGGCAGTACTGCCCGACGGCAAAATAACGGCTTACGCCGTCAATATAGGCGGCGGCTGTGCAGGAGCTCCCAGTATCGGCGGCAAATGCGATCCTCGCCAAAGTGCCACTGAGGATTGAGTCGGGCCCAGAAATGGGGGGCGGGGGGGAGGGGGAAGGGGGAAGACCTAAAAATAAAAATCTTACTTGCCATCGGGCAGCGTTCCTTCCCCCTGCTGCCACCGACTCCCGCCCGGAGGAACCAGCTCGGCGGGCAGGAGGACACTTACGCGACTTGGCTGTCAGTGGGTGGTTCCCGGCCGTACTCCCCTACCGCCGGCTGCAGGCCTGGAGGAATCCGTCACCGAGGGGAGTCCGCCGAAAACACTCGGCTGCAGCCAGCGGCAGTAGGCGGTAAGGCCACCAATTTCGGGTCCTATGGGGTCCAACTCTTTGTTGTCCATCTGTTCAGGATATGGCTCTTTATAGCAAAGAGTAAAATAATGTGTACAACTTTGGTTTCACTTTGTATCTGTACGCTTCCTTCTTTACTAAATATCTCAGCAACAGGACGAGCAAACATTTTTGCTAAAACATTTTAAATTCAGAACACTCATTCAGAACTTCCCTCCAAATTTGCATAATACTACAGTTCAAACTGTTTCTATGAATAATTGTTGTTTACAAGTTCTCAGTATAATCCAATACAAGAAAGGCCGCTTCTATAACCATTTGGAATACATTACAAGCCTGACGACCCCCTCCCTTTGGTATGTGGCATTATACAAAATTAAATGTCACATATGGAATGTGATGTAAACAGATCTTGTATATGGTAACACAAAACGCTTTTTATCCCCCTCTGGAAAATTACCTCAGAAAAGTTGCAAGATTTTATGCTGTCCCTTTCTTTAATATTCTACACACAAAATAGAATTCTGGTTACTTTCCGACAAATAGTTTTCCATTGGAGGAGTGGGCCTAACAGAAATCTTGGTGCACTCTGTCAATGGCCAGGCTTATTGTCAGTCATAAAAAAAATGTGAGACGTTCTTTGCACAGATGTATGCTGAGAGCAGTAGGTTGCAAATATGAATCTTCCCATATTAACAGTGCTGAATATGAGGACCTGCATGAACTCAAGGCTCAGGCTTCTCACATAGGCACAGGCCTCTAATGGAAAACACAATTACACTGTGTTTTAAACAGAGAAAAATAATTGAAAGCTTGAATCAATTTATTGTGAATGTGGTCATTTTTTATCTCTTCCTGTAGTGAGTGCTCAGCTTGTTGGAGAAAGTAAGATAGCAGCTAAAAGGACTTTCAAAAAACATATGGAACAATTTGAGTGGTTGGCCGTCTTTGGTATTGGTAGCAGTTGTGCTTAGGGACCAAAATTTAATAACGCCCAATAACAGGAGGAAAATGATCACACGAGCTCACACGCCAGAAGAGAGGGGCCTGAGAAGGGTCATAAATTGGATGAAGTCAGTGCATTGTCGGCACCAATCAGGGCCCTTCAAAGGCAATAAGTCGGGGATGAGGGGTGAAGGGGAGGGTGAGCACGGGCTGGCAGAGGCCCACAGTTTTAATGTGGAGGCAGGTGGAGCATTGCTGCTCCTCTCAGCTCCACATTAGCGCAACTTTAAAAAAACTTACCTGCCGGTTTCTTCCGCGGCCTTCAGCATTCCCTCCAAGGACTGCTGGCTAGGCCGC
Organism: Pristiophorus japonicus; assembly: GCF_044704955.1. Classification (NCBI taxonomy): domain Eukaryota; kingdom Metazoa; phylum Chordata; class Chondrichthyes; family Pristiophoridae; genus Pristiophorus; species Pristiophorus japonicus. Next base: position 323,275,643 of record NC_091979.1, read on the forward strand.
TGCCGAGCCTGAAAAACTAGTTGGGAGTTTGTTCAGCGCAAGCTCGGACTAGTCTCAATGAGTTTCCTGAAAATGGTCGCAGGACCCTCGTATCAACATTGAAATGGAGTGCTGCGCTCATTTCAGGCGGGTGCCAAAGCTGCCTAAAAAAAGTACCGACGGATTCAGCAGCGGCCCGTACACACGAGCAAATCAGGCACGGGCCATCTCTCTACCAAATTCGACAGCGCTACGCCTGCACTACGCCTGTGAAACGATGTTGAATTTAGGCTCCTGCGTTTTTAGAATTTCCTGTTTGGTGAGTTTGGCGTGTTGATGCACGTCAATTTTCTTTGACGGTTCAGCCAGCTCCTGTGTCATGTAAGCAGAGGTTAGATGTAGCTTGGTGAACGACTTTCCCCCTGCTGGCATTGCGAATAGGTCCTCCGCTTTAGGTAGTGGGTACTGATCCTGTAACGAGACTCGGTTGATCGTTACCTTGTAGTCCCCGCAGATTCTAACCGTCCCATCGCTCTTTTAGCACCGGCACGCTTGGACTGGCCCACTCGTTGAACTCGATTGGCAATATGATTCCCTCTCGTTGAAGGCTGTACAGCTCGATCTCGACTTTCTCGCACATCATATATGGGATTGCTCGGGCCTTGTGATGAACGGGCCGTGCCCCAGGAACAAGATGGATCTGCACCTTGGCAGCTGTGAAGTTGCCGATGCCTGGCTCAAATAACGCCGGGAATTTGTTTAACACCTGGGCACACGAGGCGTCACCCACCGAAGACAGTGCTTTGATGTCGTCCCAGTTCCATCGGATCTGTCCTAGCCAGCTTTTGCCGAGCCGCGTTGGGCCATCGCCTGGTACAATCCATAGAGGTAAATCATGCACCATTCCGTCGTACGATACTTTCACTGCTGCACCGCCGATAACAGGTACGAGTTCTTTGGTGTAAGTGCGCAGCGTTGTGTGAATCGGGCTCAGTTTTGGCCTCTGTGCCTTGTTGCCCCACAGTTTCTCAAAAGCCTTCTGGCTCATGATTGAGTGACTCGCCCCCGTGTCCAATTCCATGGAGACTGGAATGCCGTTAAGTTTAACTTTTAACATTATCGGAGGGCTTTTGGTAGTGAAGGTGTGTACCCCATACACCACTTCTTCATCCTCCGGTTGAGTTGCCTCTCCTGCTCGTTCAGTGTGATCCGCGCTGGATCGGTCGTCCTCTGCCGACTCTGCCACGTGGTGAGTCAGAGGTCGTTTGCACAGTCGCTGGAGGTGCCCCATTGTTCCACAGCCCTTGCACACATAGTGCTTGAATCAATATTGATGGGCTCTGTGACTGCCCCCGCAGCGTCAGCATGGTGTTAATAGATACGCATTCACACCCCACAGCGGCCTCTGAGTCACCCTCGGCCTGGCCTCTGCACCATGGATGCCCTGCCATGTACCATTCTGCCTGCTGAAGGCATTATTTTATGCACAATATTTGCCGGTGAGCTTCGATGCTGTGAAGATATCTGATTCGTGTTGTCACTCGTGGATACGAAGGCCTGGGCTATCTTGACAGCCTTGCTCAGATCTAGGGATTCGGCAGTTTGCGAAGAATGACCTCGTGGCCAATTCCAAGCATGAAAAAGTCCCACAACATTTCCCCCCAAAGACCCGGCAAATTCGCAGTGTCCCGCAAGGCGTCTTAGGTCGGCGACATAGCTCGCCACGTTCTGGCTCTCGGAGCGATGGTGCGTATAAAAGCGATACCTGTCCATTAGGATCGCTCTCCTTCGGCTTGAGGTGTTCCCGAACCAGCGTGCACAGCTCTGTGAAAGTCTTGTCCGTTGGTTTGACCGGTGCCAGCAGATTTTTGTCGAGGCCATATATCGAAGATCTACATATACAGTGAGGAGAATCGCCCTGCGCTTGACCACTGTCTCAACCGTGTCCAGCTCGTTGGCCACGAAGTACTGGTTGAGACGCTCAACGAAGGCTTCCCATTCATCACCCACAACAAATCTCTCAATAATACCAACGGCAGCCATTACCACGTGAAAGTTAGTGATCTGTAACTCGTCGCCAATTATTATGTTCAGAATAACTCCACAAGACTGTGTTGTAAGCTCAAACCATTGTGACCTTGGTCTCTTTAATGTAACTCCAGAGTGAGGAAGCAGCATGATGGATTGCCTTTTATACCTGCTTGCCCAGGGTGCGCAGGTGACCCTTAGGTCTCCCACAGGTGTGCTCCCTAGTGGCAAGTCTTACACATTGGTGAGGTTTGTATACATAACAACATGCTTTGTACATCAAACTTGGCACCTGCATGTGTATAGGATGTGATGCCTGAAGCGTGAAGGGCAAAGTGTACACCGAGATCACTCAGGGCAAGTTAGACAGTTTACAAGGACAGGAATGTTATACCACCCAGGGCACATTTTACCGAGGTGGAGCTGCATCCCTTTAAGCAAGCACAATCTAATTGTTGGTAAGTAAACACAGGCGGAGGTCAGTCAGAGTTTAATTGTTGCTTGATCAGGACGTGCTCACATCGCAATGCTCGTTCAGTGCCCAGCAGCTGAGCAGGGGCTCCCAGTTCAGTTTAAGATTATTCTACATCTGTAACCAAAGCATGGCATCTGGAGTGTGACGTTTGGATGTGCTCGATCCATTGTTTTTAATATAGATATATATTTTTTGCAAATATTGCTGGTCAGAGTAACCTATTCATATTGGGGAGATAAACGCATTTGGAAAACCGTTATAATGGAAAAGTTCCTTCGCTGGCACTGTTGGTGACAGAATGATTAATGTTGTGAATATACTGCCAACAATGCACCAAGTAAAATATTTATCTACAATGGCTACATTATTCCATGTCTTAGCCAGTAAAATCCATCTTAGTATCACTTCTGGCCCCAACCTGTGGTAAGCTAGGAAGAGCTGAACATCTGTCACTGACGTTAGTCAAGCGAAAAAACAGAATCAGGAAACAGTGAGCTGGACACAGAAAAAGTTGAAGAAAATGACAAATGCCAGTCGGCTTTTTACTTATATAATACAGAACAAACCAAGGCAGTAATAATAGGAGGGAAGATATTAATAAGCTGCTTGCATGACTGTCACACTGTTCAGGACTCAACCCCATTGCATTAATATATAATGAGCATGGTGGATAGAGATGTACCGATGGATGTGGTGTATTTAGATTTCCAAAAGGCATTCAATAAGGTGCCACACAAAAGGTTACTGCAGAAGATAAAGGTACGTGGGGTCAGAGGAAATGTATTAGCATGGATAGAGAATTGGCTGGCTAACAGAAAGCAGAGCGTCGGGATAAATGGGTCCTTTTCGGGTTGGAAATCGGTGGTTAGTGGTGTGCCACAGGGATCGGTGCTGGGACCACAACAGTTTACAATATACATAGATGACCTGGAAGAGGGGACAGAGTGTAGTGTAACAAAATTTGCAGATGACACAAAGATTAGTGGGAAAGCGGGTTGTGTAGAGGACGCAGAGAGGCTGCAAAGAGATTTAGATAGGTTAAGCGAATGGGCTAAGGTTTGGCAGATGGAATACAATGTCGGAAAATGTGAGGTCATCCACCTTGGGGAAAAAAAAAACAGTGAATGGGGAGAAATTACAACATGCTGTGGTGCAGAGGGACCTGGGGGTCCTTGTGCATAAATCCCAAAAAGTTAGTTTGCAGGTGCAGCAGGTAATCAGGAAGGCAAATGGAATGTTGGCCTTCATTGCGAGAGGGATGGAGTACAAAAGCAGGGAGGTCCTGCTGCAACTGTACAGGGTATTGGTGAGGCCGCACCTGGAGTACTGCGTGCAGTTTTGGTCACCTTACTTAAGGAAGGATATACTCGATTTGGAGGGGGTACAGAGACGATTCACTCAGCTGATTCCGGAGATGAGAGGGTTACCTTATGATGATAGATTGAGCAGACTGGGTCTTTACTCGTTGGAGTTCAGAAGGAAGTTTCTTATAGAAACATTTAAAATAATGAAAGGGATAGACAAGCTAGAGGCAGAAAGGTTATTTCCACTGGTCGGGGAGACTGGAACTAGGGGGCACAGCCTCAAAATACGAGGGAGCCAATTTAAAACCGAGTTGAGAAGGAATTCCTTCTCCCAGAGGGTTGTGAATCTGTGGAATTCTCTGCCCAAGGAAGCAGCTGAGGCTAGCTCATTGAATGTATTCAAGTCACAGATAGGTAGATTTTTAACCAATAAGGGAATTAAGGGTTACGGGGAGCGGGCGGGTAAGTGGAGCTGAGTCCACGGCCAGATCAGCCATGATCTTGTTGAATGGCGGAGCAGGCTCGAGGGGCTAGATGGCCTACTCTTGCTCCTAATTCTTATGTTCTATGTTCTGATATTATGTCATGCCATTCACTGGATATATTAGCAGTAGTTAGGCCACATTCATTAACCATTCAGAGAGGTCATTACCAGATATTAACTACACAGGTCAAAAAATAAACAAACCACTGACATTTTGCATTATAAAAATATTAGGAGATATATTGGAATGATTTCCCAGAATAAATCTCATCTCACAATGTAGACAGCCCAACAAAATTACTGCCTGATAAATACTCCCACGCGTTCATTTTTATTCTCTGTACAAATGTAATGTATCAGTCTAGCAAAAGCTTCAAGCTGATCAGCACGAATGCTACTCGCATGGGCACCATTTAAAGTACGGGTAGGCTGTGCAGACAGTCGCTTACACGCAGACTCCCTCTACTTCCCAGGCAGTGGCTGGGTGGTCAGAGTGGCAGGCTCACTAATCACATCGGTCAGCCCAGCTACCCCGAAGACAGGCTGGTTTGGAGAATCGGTTCCTCAATGATATAAATCAGATATTTCTGTTCACTTTAAAAAAAAAAGGTCAAGTATACTGTTTGAAACTGCGTGAAATTTGCATTTGCTAACAGAAAAATACTAACGCTAATATCGATGTCAGTCCTTTCCCTCCCATCCCTACAGTGCTGCACTCAGAACATCTTTGGCATTAGTTAGTACCGAAACTAGGGCTTTTACCTTCTTGGCCATTCACGGCAGGAGAGAGAGAAGCAATAAGGGCATCGGCTACAGGAGAAGAACATAAGACAGAGAGGGAATAAGAGCAAAGAGTCAGAAATTAGTTGGCACAGTGAGTTTAAGAAAGATTAAATATTAGTCAAACTATAGCAAAATGAATAAACTCCTCTAGTCACAGAACACATGAGGGACACACAACATGTAAAGAGAGCTAACAATTAAGGCGGGATTGCTCTAAACATAGAACATAGGCAAAGTTCGAATTCAGTCGAAACTGTCGATAAGGCCTAAAAATGTTCCGACCCCGTACTTTTATTTCTGCAGGCTGGTCCACGGAGCAGGACAAAGAAAGGGCAGTAAGAAGAGTTAAGGACAGAGGAAAACAGCAACCTGCGGCATATTCTACCACTACCCCTTGCAATAGCACAAGAACTGTTGTTTAAATGAACTGACACCTGCCATCATTGAAATGGAGCACGCGGTGTCCACCGGTACGCTCGCGGCCTTCCGCGAGAGGTGGGCGCCGGAGGGACTGGAGTGCATCATCACCCCCGGCAACCAAAGTTTAATTTGATTTTATGTCTTTTGTTTAATTTGCCAATTTTAGTGCCCCCCACCCTTTTAGCCAGGGGAGCACTTGTCTACTTTCTCTTTTTAGTGCCCTAAACCCCCCCTCCTCGCTCCCCCCCAAAAAAAGGGGGCACTGGAAAAAAAAAATGTATTTTGGAGTGTGACCCCGCTTACAGGGGGCATTTGTTTAAAGTGCACAACTAAAATAGTCGAAACAACAGCACCTGGAGCTACCTATCCCCTGATGGGAGAAGCTGGACCCACAATACCTGTACACAAATGGCAGCACTGTCATTGCTGGCATTGAAACTGTGCCTTTGAAACTACCCGAAGCTGATTTTCCCGACCCCTTCGTTTTCAGTTGACTTTCTCAAACAGAAGCAGCACTGGTGCTCCGAGCTGGAGTCTATACTTGTAGCCAGTTGTGTGTCACAGTGTTACACCCATTGATGTCTGCAAACAGATAACCATTAATACGCTTTAAATTGTTGCTGTGGGCGTTATGTTTATTCAATAGCTGACTCAGTGTTTGCTCCGAGAGGCCTGAATTGCATTATCGAAATGGGCAGCAGAGTGAATAATTATCTTGGATGGTCGTGATAATCAGACAATTGATTTTAACGGGCGTTGTTACCACACTGATCTTTTTAGGTTCAATCTCTGGAACAATTTGCTGCAATAGTTCTGACTAAGTGTCATCCTGTTTGCCCGCTGGGACAGGCTCACACTTGCTGCAGGATGGCTGACTGGCAAGCTCACTGCTGTTTTAAAAGTGGTCAGAATTTATAAAGGCCGACACTGCCACCTCAGTCCCAAACACACAGAGCTGTCTCGTTAAAGTCAAAGCGCAAGCAAGCGCTGCCTTAGTACGACAGAAAGGAAGGGATGAGAAACGCCAACCCGAACAGAAACCGACAAGGTATCAGAAAACCCAGTGAAGCAGTGTTCAATGAAGTGAGACGGGATGGGACATCTCATTCTACGTGTCCCATGTACTAAATGAAACAGAGGCAGGTGTGCGTGTAAACCATGAGGAAATAAAGAGGTATCAAAATGCAACGCAGTTTCGGTTGAATTGATGGCTTATTCTTTTCACACTTTTAATTTCAAGGACTTTTCCTGTTTTGGCAGTTCCCTTCCCCTTTCCCACCAGTTTTCGCACCTCCCTCCTCTCCTGAAGGTGATGAATTTTCCACGGGGGGTTAATTCCACAAGCACAGGATGCTCCTCTTTACATCAACCAGGTGGCCGTTATAGTAGTGTGATCCTTGACAGGATACTCAGCTATGCGAGGCACTACAATGTTTCCACACTCACTGGATAGCGGAGGGGTTCGGCATTCCAGGTCAGTTTTCCTCTCTCTCGCACAGGGGTGCCACGCCCAATAGTCGCACTTGTGTTGCTGCTACAGCCGGGATCAGCTGACGCAATACAGGGCAGGAACACACATGAGGTTGGGACCCTCCATGTGGCTAATGGTGAGCAGGCATCCGTTTCCTAGAACTACAGGCAGACGGGGCAAGAAATCCTGCTCTGTCTCACTCAGCTCACAGTCACATTCATTCCGCAGTGTGATCTCTCGAAAGCAGCAGTAATTCTCCCACTTTGTTTGATCATGTAGGTATAGGTAGTTTTACCTCAGTGGGGGAAAGGAATAAGAACATAAGAAATAGGAACAGGAGTAGGCCATACGGCCCCTCGAGCCTGCTCCACCATTCAATATCATGGCTGATCTGATCATGGACTCAGCTCCACTTCCCTGCCCTCTTCCCATAACCCCTTATCATTCAAGAAACTGTCTATTTCTGTCTTAAATTTATTCAATGTCCCGGCTTCCACAGCTCTCTGAGGCAGCGAATTCCACAGATTTACAACCCTCTGAGAAGAAATTTCTCCTCATCTCTGTTTTAAATGGGCGGCCCCTTATTCTAAGATCATGCCCTCTAGTTCCAGTCTCCCCCATCAGTGGAAACATCCTCTCTGCATCCACCTTGTCGAGCCCCCTCATAATCTTATATGTTTGATAAGATCACCTCTCATTCTTCTGAATTCCAATGAGTAGAGAGGCCCAACCTACTCAACCTTTCCTCATGTCAACCCCCTCATCCCCGGAATCAACCGAGTGAACCTTCTCTGAACAGCCCCCAAAGTAGGTTCGATCTCCAAAATCCACAGTTCTGGAATCCAGAATGTTCCAGAATCCGGACACCGGGATGATCCATGGCAGGGTCGTCCGGAAACTGGAAAATGTTCCGCTATCCGGATTCACCCCCGCCTCGGCGAACTGACTTTGCCCCAGCCCGCCTTCACCCGCCCCCGACTTCACCACGATATCGCTCGCCCCGGCCCCCCTCCCTCCCCTTTACTTCGGCTGCCCAATCCCACCTACCTCGGGCCAGACAAGGAACTCCTCCTCGGTGGTGGGCCCAGTCCGATCAGATCCTCGGTGGTGGGCCCAGTCTGATCAGGTGCTCGGTGGTGGGCCCCACCCAATCAGGTGCTCGGTGGTGGGCCCCACCTGATCAGGTGCTCGGTGGTGGGCCCCACCTGATCAGGTGCTCGGTGGTGGGCCCCACCTGATCAGGTGCTCGGTGGTGGGCCCCACCTGATCAGGTGCTCGGTGGTGGGCCCCACCTGATCAGGTGCTCGGTGGTGGGCCCCACCTGATCAGGTGCTCGGTGGTGGGCCCCACCTGATCAGGTGCTCGGTGGTGGGCCCAGTCTGATCAGGTGCTCGGTGGTGGGCCCCACCTGATCAGGTGCTCGGTGGTGGGCCCAGTCTGATCAGGTGCTCGGTGGTGGGCCCAGTCTGATCAGGTGCTCGGTGGTGGGCCCCACCTGATCAGGTGCTCGGTGGTGGGCCCCACCTGATCAGGTGCTCGGTGGTGGGCCCCACCTGATCAGGTGCTCGGTGGTGGGCCCCACCTGATCAGGTGCTCGGTGGTGGGCCCCACCTGATCAGGTGCTCGGTGGTGGGCCCCACCTGATCAGGTGCTCGGTGGTGGGCCCCACCTGATCAGGTGCTCGGTGGTGGGCCCCACCTGATCAGGTGCTCGGTGGTGGGCCCCACCTGATCAGGTGCTCGGTGGTGGGCCCCACCTGATCAGGTGCTCGGTGGTGGGCCCCACCTGACCAGGTGCTCGGTGGTGGGCCCCACCTGACCAGGTGCTCGGTGGTGGGCCCAGTCTGATCAGGTGCTCGGTGGTGGGCCCCACCTGATCAGGTGCTCGGTGGTGGGCCCAGTCTGATCAGGTGCTCGGTGGTGGGCCCAGTCTGATCAGGTGCTCGGTGGTGGGCCCCACCTGATCAGGTCCTCGGTGGTGGGCCCCACCTGATCAGGTGCTCGGTGGTGGGCCCCACTCGATCAGGTGCTCGGTGGTGGGCCCCACCTGATCAGGTGCTCGGTGGTGGGCCCCACCTGATCAGGTGCTCGGTGGTGGGCCCCACCTGATCAGGTGCTCGGTGGTGGGCCCCACCTGATCAGGTGCTCGGTGGTGGGCCCCACCTGATCAGGTGCTCGGTGGTGGGCCCCACCTGATCAGGTGCTCGGTGGTGGGCCCCACCTGATCAGGTGCTCGGTGGCAGAGCCCCGCCCGAACATCTCCACTTCGACGAGCAGCCCCCGCCCTCTCACCCCCCCGCCCCTTTCTGACGTTCCGAAATCCAGAAATACCCGAATCTGGGCTCGGGTGTTTCCGGATTTGTGATGTCAGAAAGACGTTCCAAAATCCGGCAAAACACAAAATCCAGAACGGCCTCGGTCCCGGATTCGGGATGCTGCACCTGTATATACTTTCATAAATATAGAAACCAAAACTGCACGCAGTATTCCAGGTGTGGCCTCACCAATACCCTGTATAGCTGTAGTAAGACTTCCTGCTTTTATACTCTATCCCCTTAAGGGCCAAGATTCCATTGACCTTCCTGATCACTTGCTGTACCTGCATACTAACCTTTTGTGTTTCTTGCACAAGTACCCCCAGGTCCTGCTGTACTGCAGCACTTTGCAATCTTTCTCCATTTAAATAATAACTTGCTCTCTGATTTTTTTTATGTCAAAGTGCATGACCTCACACTTTCCAATATTATACTCCATCTGCCAAATGTTTGCCCACTGACTTAGCCTGTCTATGTCCTGTTGCAGATTTTTTGTGTCCTCCTCACACATTGCTTTTCCTCCCATCTTTGTATCACCAGCAAACTTGGCTACGTTACACTCAGTCCCTTCTTCCAATTCATTAATATAGATTGTAAATAGTTGGGGTCCCAGCACTGATCCCTGCGGCACCCCACTAGTTACTGGTTGTCAACCAGAGAATGAACAATTTATCCCAAAATCTCTGTTCTCTGTTAGTTAGCCAATCCTATATCCATACTAATATATTACCCCCAACCTCGTGAACTTTTATCTTGTGCAGTAACCTTTTATGTGGCACCTTGTCAAATGCCTTCTGGAAGTCCAAATACACCACATCCACTGGTTCCCCTTTATCCACCCTGTTCGTTACATCCTCAAAGAACTCCAGCAAATTTGTCAAACATGACTTCCCCTTCATAAATCCATGCTGACTCTGCCTGATCGAATTTTGCTTTTCCAAATGTCCTGCTACTATTTCTTTAATAATGGACTCCAACATTTTCCCAACCACAGATGTTAGGCTAACTGGTCTATAGTTTCCTGCTTTTGGTCTGCCTCCTTTTTTAAAATAGGGGCGTTACATTTGCAGTTTTCCAATCTGCTGGGACCTCCCCAGAATCCAGGGAATTTTGGTAAATTACAACCAATGCATCCACAATCTCTGCCGCTACTTCTCTTAAGACCCTAGGATGCAAGCCATCAGGTCCAGGGGATTTATCTGCCTTTAGTCCCATTATCTTACTGAGTACCACCTCCTTAGTGATTGTGATTGTGTTAAGTTCCTCCCCGCCATAGCCCCTTGACTATCCACTGTCGGAATATTGTTTGTGTCCTCTACTGTAAAGACTGATACAAAATATTTGTTCAGAGTTTCTGCCATCTCCATGTTCCCCATTACTAATTCCCCGGTCTCGTCCTCTAAGGGACCAACATTTACTTAAGCCACCCTTTTCCTTTTTATATACCTATAGAAACTCTTGCTATCTGTTTTTATATTTTGTGCCAAGTTTACTTTCATAGTCTTTCTTCCCTCTGAATCACTTTTTTTTATTCGCTCTTTGCTGGCTTTTAAAAGCTTCCCAGTCTTCTGTCCTCCCACTAGTTTTGGCCACTTTGTATGCCCTTGTTTTTAATTGGATACAGTTCTTTATTTCTTTAGTTAGCCACAGATGGCTCTCTTTTCTCTTACACCCTTTCCTCCTCACTGGAATGTATTTTTCTTGAGAGTTGTGAAATATCTCCTTAAATGTACACCACTGGTCATCAACCGTCCTACACTTTAATCTATTTTCCCAGTCCACTTTAGCCAACTCTGTCCTCATACCTTTGTAGTCTCCTTTATTTAAGCTTAGTACGTGGTTAGAGATCCAACTTTCTCACCCTCCATCTGAATTTGAAATTGAACCATGATATGATCACTCATTCCGAGGGGATCCTTTAGTCGGAGAGTGTTTATTAATCCTGTCTCATTACACAGGACCAGATCTGATTGGTTCCATTACATACTGCTCAAGGAACCCGTCCATTACGCACTCTATGAACTCTTCCTCAAGGCTACCCTGACCAATTTGATTTGTCCAATCAATATGGAGATTAAAATCACCCATGATTATTGCTGTTCCCTTTTTACAAGCCCCCACTATTTCCTGGTTTATGCTCCGACCAACAGAGTTGCTACTGTTAGGGGACCTATAGAGTACGCCCACCAGTGACTTTTTCCCCTTATTGTTCCTTATCTCCACCAAAACAGTTTCAACACCCTTATCATTTGAGCCAATATCGTTTCTTGCTATTGCAGTGATTCCATCTTTTATCAATAGAGCTACCCCACCTCCTTTTCCTTTCTGTCTGGCATTCCAGATTGTCAAGTACCCCTGTCATAGATCATTATAATAACAACGTACCCATTATATACACATGCTTCCAAAGTATGTCAATCGCAACAAGTAATGCACCCTCGGGTATGTGAAAATGAGCGCGCGCTTTTGTTTTTAACAAAGATACTGTTTCAAACCGAGAATAAAATGACCCAACACAACATGTTTTGTACCATCGGAGAGTGATTCGTAGTCATAGTCGTATTCATCATCTTCATCTTCTTCCTCGTCATTGTTGGGGGTTCCCGAGCCAGTCAGGCTGCCATTGCTAACCTGCGCCTGCAGGTTCGCGAGCTGGTGTGCCTGCAGGGTACAACACATCTATCAGTAAGGCAACATTCGCAGACCCACTTGCAAAACATGAGGTCAACCATAAAAACGTTAAGAAGCACTTCTTCACACAAAGGGTAGTGGGAATCAGCAGCTTCCTCCCCAAAACGCTTTTGAGGCTCGGGCTCACTTGAAACTTTCAAAACTGAGATTGCTAAATATTTGTTAGGTAAGGGTATTAAGGGTTGCAGAACCACAGCGGGCAGATGGAGTTAAGATTCAGAGCAGCATGATCCTACTAAATGACACAATGGGTTCGAGGGGATGATTGGGTGACTCCTGTTCTTAGGTTCCAAAAAGGGCTTCAAATGATATCCCTTTCAGAGGTGTGGTGGGTCGAGAGGATCTCGAGAAATCATGTAAAATCTGGAATCCTGCAGTCCCAGCGGTGTAACCGAACTCAAAGGGAGCAGGGGTTGAAGATAGGGCTACACTATTGCAGGATAACGGAATTCACCTTTAAGAGGTTATTTGTAAGTAATTCTGCCTTTATTTCAAGTTCACTGATCAATAGGGAAAGTTGGCAAACCTTAACAATATTACAAGATTAGGTTGAGTGGTCATCAAGGTGTGAGCACCAGGGAGAGGAACGCCCTTTCCAGTTTGGTCATTGAGAATCTGCATCAAGCACTTCCAGGTCAGATAATAAACCAACTGTAAAAGGGTAAAGATGCCTTTCCTGTGCCCCTTAACTTAACCCCAGGGAAGCACTCCAACTGCACCAGGGTGAGATTTTTGATTTCTTTCACAAGGACTTCTCTTGAAAATTTACTGCTAAATTAGGAGTTTTGTGTTTATGGGCCCAAACCCATAGAGCTGAGTTGAGACGCTTAAGTAAGCCTTCATATGTCTATCTTGTTCAAAAATACCGACAGCACCAGGTGAATAAACAATCTCCTTACTGCTCTGAGAATTGACTTCAGTTCCAGTTCAGTAGACCAGCTGATTGAACTATTGAGCAGGGAGATAGTGAGGAAGATGTTCCTGTTCGTTTGCTAGACTCCATTGCCTGAATGCCGAGCAAGGATGAAAATCAGTGGGGGAAGGATTGCACCCCTGATTTGTTGTCCATTTTAATGAATGGATGGAAAATCAAATGGGCTCACTTACTGGTGGGCGATCATTCCCGCCTGATTTTCTATTATGTGTGATCCTATACATCCAAGTGCAGGAACAGGAAAGCCTGTCCCGTTACCTTCAGGTACACTGGGATAGAAATTTGCCTTGTGTCGTATGACGGGGGCACATGTTATACGTCCCGCCAACATTCAGTTCCATCGAAATTTAGCCCACTTAGTGACGGATTTCTAACCCACCAATTCCTAGTCTGGTCGCCCTACTGTGTGATTACTAGCCTGGCTTCATCTGGACTTTCATAACATTATCTGATGCCAACAGGTACAAAATACATGATGAAATTGCGAGACTAACAGACACTATAAACTATTACGATCCACCTTAAAAAGCTGGAACAAAGCTTACCTTTTGTTTAAGTATATCCACTGGAGTCTGATGGGCCTTCAGTTTCTTGTTTTTGAGGAGGATCTTCCCTTTGAGTTGCCATACCGACGGGAGCATTGGATTATCTGCAAAGTCGCTCTCAAACAAAAATCTTGTCACCAGCTTGTCTCCAAATACATTCTAAAGAAACAGAAAGCGGCTGTAAATGCAGGCTTGAGGTCGGCCGGCAGTCACTATACATTACCTGCCGTACACGGGCTGGCCAGTCGTAAGACTTACCTTCACGATATCTGCCATCTTTCGCTGCTGGGGCAAGGAGCAGTGATTCTCTATTGACAAAATCACTGGCATCTCGGAGTTTACGAAGGCACTGCGATTGATTGATTCCACAACATCCTGTGAGGGGAAAATACCAAAATTTGAACCACCATGATCCCAGTATTTATTGACATCTATTCATTTATAAACACACAAGCCAGTGTATTTTGAAGGAAACTAAATTGAACCGCACCTTAAATGGGATCTTTGTGGTGAGAGTGTGTCCGTGATATATGATTGGAATACCATCATCTCCGTCCCAGCAGTCTAACTCCACACTCCGGCACCCCTCCAACAGCACCTGAAAATGGGAAGTTTAGAAGAATGAGGGGTGATGTCATTGAAACATACAAAATTCTTACAGGGCTTGACAGGGTAGATGCAGGGAGGATGTTTCCCCCCGGGCTGGGGAGTCTCGAACCAGGGGTCACAGTCTCAGGATAAGGGGTCGGCCATTTAGGAAAGAAAGATTTGCATTTAGACCACTGGATTAATCATAGCGCTTTGCAGCCTATGAAGTACTATCGGAGCTGTTGTCATGTGGGAAATGCGGCAGCCAACTTGCGCACAGCAAGCTCCCACAAACAGCAATGTGATAATGACCAAATAATCTGTTTTTGTTATGTTGATTGAGGGATAAATATTGGCCAGTACGCCGGGGATAACTCCCCTGCTCTTCTTCAAAATAGTGCCGTGGGATCTTTTACATCCACCTGAGAGGGCAGACGGGGTCTCGGTTTAACGTCTCATCCGAAAGACGGCACCTCCGACAGTGCAGCACGGCACTGGAGTGTCAGCCTAGATTTTTGTGCTCAAGACCCTGGAGTGGAACTTGAACCCACAACCTTCTGACTCAGAGGCGAGTGTGCTGCCCACTGACACTGTGGAATTCTCTACCCCAGAGGGTTGTGGAGGCTCAGTCATTGAGTATATTCAAGACAGAGATCGATAGATTTTTGGATATTAAGGGAATCAAGGGATATGGGGATAGTGCGGGAAAGGAGTCAAGGTCGAAGTTCAGCCATGATCTTACTGAATGGTGGAGCAGGCTCGAGAGGCCGAATGGCCTACTCCTGCTTTTAATTCTTATATTTTTATGTTCTTAAATGGATACTAATTAACCGGAGAAGTAATGGAGCTTTCATTAGGTATATGTAGCTGAGAGAGAAAGGGTGAGAGAGAAAGAGAGAAAGAGAGAGAGACACACACACAGATAGGGAGAAAGGGCAAGAGACAGAGGGAGAGAGAGAGAAAGAGTGTAATATCTCCAAGTTTGCAGATGACACTAAGCTGAGTGGCGGTGTGAGCTGTGAGGAGGACGCTAAAAGGCTGCAGGGTGACTTGGACAGGTTAGGTGAGTGGGCAAATGCATGGCAGATGCAGTGTAGTGTGGATGAATGTGAGGTTATCCACTTTGGGGGCAAAAACACGAAGGCAGATTATCTGAATGGCGGCAGATTAGGAAAGGGGGAGGTGCAACGAGACCTGGGTGTCATGGTTCATCAGTCATTGAAAGTTGGCATGCAGGTACAGCAGGCGGTGAAGAAGGCAAATGGTACGTTGGCCTTCATAGCTAGGGGATTTGAGTATAGGAGCAGGGAGGTCTTACTGCTGTTGTACAGGGCCTTGGTGAGGCCACACCTGGGATATTGCATTCAGTTTTAGTCTCCTCATCTGAGGAAGGTCATTCTTGATATTGAGGGAGTGCAGCGAAGGTTCACCAGACTGATTCCCGGGATGGCGGGACTGACATATGAGGAGAGACTGGATCAACTGGGCCTTTATTCACTGGTGTTTAGAAGGATGAGAGGGGGTCTCATAGAAACAGATAAAATTCGGACGGAACTGGAGAGGTTAGATGCGGGAAGAATGTTCCCAATGATGGGGAAGTCCAGAACCAGGAGACACAGTCTAAAGATAAGAGGTAAGCCATTTAGGACCGAGATGAGGAGAAACTTCTTCACTCAGAGAGTTGTTAACCTGTGGAATCCCCTGCCGCAGAGAGTTGTTGATGCCAGTTCATTGGATATATTCAAGAGGGAGTTAGATGTGGCCCTTACGGCTAAAGGGATCAAGAGGTATGGAGAGAAAGCAGGAAAGGGGTACTTGAACCCACAACCTTCTGACTCAGAGGCGAGTGTGCTGCCCACTGACTCTGTGGAATTCTCTACCCCAGAGGGTTGTGGAGGTTCAGTCATTGAGTATATTCAAGACAGAGATCGATAGATTTTTGGATATTAAGGGAATCAAGGGATATGGGGATAGTGCGGGAAAGGAGTCAAGGTCGAAGTTCAGCCATGATCTTATTGAATGGCGGTGCAGGCTCGAAGGGCCGAATGGCCTACTCCTGCACCTATTTTCTATGTTGCTATGAACAAGAGATGGACAGCCAGACAGAGAGACACAGGCAAAAAAAAAGTGAGACGGAGCAAGATAAAAACCAAGTGGGTAAACAGATAGATATAGACACACAAGAGGAGGAGAGACAGGTAGTAACAATCTAATACCTGGCTGTAAAGCTCCACAGAGGACTCTCCTTTAAGCTGATGCCCAGTGAGGTAAGTGTTGTGAGAGGATTCGATGTAATAATATGAAAGTGGATGCTGCAAATCCTCAACATTAACTTGGGATTCATCATTCTTTGAAGCAACATTCTCCTTGTCCATTAGAAACCTGTTTAGTATATTATAATAGTATATTATAAAAGATACATACATATATAAAACCCAGTAGATATAAATTACAGTGCACCTTCGATATAAACACAATAAACTTGTTTTCGGCTATCACTAATTTTATAAATTCCCCTCGTTTCTCTTTCTCCATTACATTTCTCCCAGCCCCCTTCTACTTCACG
Organism: Pristiophorus japonicus; assembly: GCF_044704955.1. Classification (NCBI taxonomy): domain Eukaryota; kingdom Metazoa; phylum Chordata; class Chondrichthyes; family Pristiophoridae; genus Pristiophorus; species Pristiophorus japonicus. Next base: position 323,292,225 of record NC_091979.1, read on the forward strand.
CGTCATTCTCTGTTCTAGTGAAAGAGCCATTAACACTGGACAAATCCTCTGCATGAATCTTTAGTTAGCGTAACTCTGTGTCAAAACGCTGCCTGTCACAGTGCGGGGTGGTGGTGATATCCTGGAATCTGAAAGCTGGGGTATTTGGTGGTCGAGGGTGTGGTCATTTTGGAGCACACCTTGACCAGGGCTCGGTCGGTGTTCCATCCAGTTACAGACAGTGGGCGAAAAATTGAGTCCATCAAGATTAGAAAATGAGAGCGGTGTGACAATGATTGGTAAACACTGGTTGATGCACACAGCTGGAATCAGTCAAAGGCCAGGGCTAAGAGTGTATGGGCTTGATGGTCCTTTCTCAAATGAATCAGCCGTTTAACAAAACCAAGCATTACCTTGCAAAGCCCTCAAATGACATCAGTCCTTGTTGGCGCATGTTGACTGAAGGCTCAAATTTCTGGGAGGGAATGAATATATTATTTTTCCAACAAAACATAAAAATCTGTTTATTTGGTTACATCAAGTTAATACAAAGCAGTTTTCTGCATAAACACACATAGGGCCCAAGTTTCCACAAGAAAAAAAACGGGCGCCCCTCCGAGCTGGGCGCCCGTTTTTCGCGCCTAAAAAAATCCTCGGTATTCTCCACCGACTTACAGGTCCTCTGGCCCTGGGCGCAGCCAGCACGAGCTGTGGGGGGGGCGGAGCCAGGTCCCGGCGCTGAAAACAGTGCCGGGACCTCTGCACATGCGCGCTGCAATGGGCACGCAAGTGTAGTAGCTCCAGATGCCGAACTGTGTGGGAGGGGCCCGAAGCACGCAGCCCCTAGCCCTGGCCCAATGGCCTCACTGGGGCTCCTCCCACGGCCAGCTCATGCTCCCCGCCCGACCAGACCTGACATTCGCTCCCCCCCAACCCCCCGCCCCGCCGACCAGTCCCGACCCGACACCCCCACCCCCCCCCGACGTCCCGAGACCCGCTCCCCCCTCCCCCCCCGCACCGGCCCCAGACCCGCTCCCCCCCCCCGCACCGGCCCCAGACCCGCTCCCCCCCTCCGACTGACCCGACCCGCGCTCCTGTTCCCCGACCCGACGCCCCCCCCTCTCTCTCTCTCCCTCCCTCCCTCTCTCCCTCTCTCTCTCTCCCCCTCCCTCTCTCCCTCTCCCCCTCCCTCTCTCTCTCTCTCCCCCTCCCTCCCTCTCCCCCTCCCTCTCTCTCTCTCTCTCTCTCTCTCCCCCTCCCTCCCTCTCCCTCCCTCTCTCTCTCTCCCCCGCTCTCCCCCTCCCTCCCTCTCTCTCTTTCTCCCCCTCCCTCCCTCCCTCTCTCTCCCTCCCTCCCCTCTCTCTCCCTCCCTCCCCCCCCCCCCTCTCTCTCTCTCTCTCTCCCTCCCTCCCGCTCAGCAGCACGAACGGCTGCAGCATTCTCCCTGGCTGAAGCACTTTCACACAGGTAGGAAGATGGTTTATTTAATCTTTTCGTGGCTTATAAATGTTTATTCAGGTTGGATTTATTTGTATAATATTTGTAGAAGTATAAATAAGGATTTATTGTACAATTTAATGACTTCCCTCCCCCCTCCCCCCCCACCTCGTTCTGGACGCCTAATTTGTAACCTGCGCCTGATTTTTTAATGTGTAGAACAGGTTTTTTCAGTTCGACAAAAATCTTCACTGGCTCCATTCTACTTTAGTTTGGAGTACGTTTTCACTGTGGAAACTTTCAAATCAGGCGTCAGTGGCCGGACACGCCCCCTTTTGAAGAAAAAATTCTGTTCTAAACTAGAACTGTTCTACCTGACGAGAACTGCAGAAAAAAAAATGTGGAGAATTGCGATTTCTAAAATAGTCTGTTCTCCACCAGTTGCTCCTAAAAATCAGGCGCGAATCATGTGGAAACTTGGGCCCATAATATTTAGCACTTCAAACAATCAGCTATCATGGGCACTGGGTATTACAAAGGGTTAATGCTGGGCTGTCCAAGTTTTTTGTCTGTGGGCTGCAGTGGTGTGTACTATGGAGCCTTGTTAGTTACTGTATGTCACACGTTACTGATACTAATAGATCTTGGTGTTCTGATTTAGGATTTAGGAGGCAACGGCGATAAAAGCAGCCCTTCCCAAATCTTCAGACCCACTAAATCCAAACAGGACAAACCAGTGAATAAGAAAACGTGTAAAACAGGAGCAAGCTAGCTGGGCTTCCAGGGCCCGATTGCCAGGACTCAGGGGCTTCAAGTAGACCACAGGTTATAGTTTGGACAACCCTAGGTCACCGCACTGCCCTCTCTCTTGTGGCTTCTGGCTCAGGCCCACAGGGTGAAAGTCCGTCTGCTGTCGACGGTCCTACGTGAAATAAGTCAGCAATTTTCACTCCGCTCCCAGACGGCACAAATCCAAGGACTCAGCACAATTGGTGTTAATCTAGCGATCTCAAATGTGACTGGCCGTAAAGATCGGCTGGGTGGAAAATGGAAAAGATTCCATTGACTACATGGGAAGAGTAATTCTGGAGAGTTGCCTTGGACAATTCAAGCATCTAGTGCTGCCACTGAGTGCAAAGTGTAAAAAGATTTCTATTCACCAGTCCGTTTATAGTCCGACCTCTTAATGAGGAAAAGTATGTAAACAGGTACATATCACCCATCAGGAGGCCAACACAGAGTAACTTAACCTTTAACAGGAGGATAACAATAGTCAATTTGACATTACTTAAACTGGGGTGAATACCCAGTTCAGTTGTGCAGTCCCATTTTCCACACTGTGCTGAGGTATTTTTGGAATAATAAATCTCTCGAACCTGGATAATGCTGAGGATTTCATCATAAGTATGGTTCTCCCCTTGACAATTGACCAGGAAGTCATTGAGTTGCTCAATTCCCATTCCACACTCGCCCAGGGAGGCAATCTCCACTCGATTGGTCACTATGCTGGTGGCAGCAATGTAATCAGAAATCTGTCTCTGATTATCTGATATTTGCTGGCGACTCTTTATAAACAGACCAAGGTCAGATACATTTCTTGTCAAAAGGTCTAGACAAACAAGAGTAAAGTTTATTATTCTTTATTATTAATAACTTCAAGTATTATATATCAATGTCAACCGCTAAAAATTTTGCATAATAAATGCTGGCCCTGCCAGCAATGTCCACATCCCGTGAATTAATATAAAAAAACTGATTTTAGTTAAGGAACTCAACACATTTATTGTTCCAATGTAATTGAGAAGGATATGGATCATAGCAGAAAATGAAATGGTTTAAAATAAGAAGCAAAGAATAATTACTGGCAGGAATGTTATTGTATGAACACTTAACCTATTCGGTCTGAACTCCTCTTTCTGCTCGGTTACCAGAAGTGTTAACTCATAAAATAAATACAGGAAAACCTCAATTACCAGAGTGAGAAACTCGGTACAAGTGGATTCAATGTTTGTACAACAGCATTACGAACGGTAATTTCTCCTCGAAAATCATTCGGAAATTAAATATTTATTTTTCTCCTGTGCCAATTATCGAGTCTTCTGTGCGCCCACATCTCCTTCTCTCTGTGTATCTATCTCTCCTCCTCTCTCTCTCTGTGTACCTATCTCTCCTCCTCTCTCTGTGTATCTGTCTCTCCTCCTCTCTCTGTGTATCTGTCTCTCCTCCTCTCTCTGTGTATCTGTCTCTCCTCCTCTCTCTGTGTGTATCTGTCTCTCCTCCTCTCTCTGTGTACCTATCTCTCCTCCTCTCTCTGTGTATCTGTCTCTCCTCCTCTCTCTGTGTATCGAGCTCTATCTCACCTGCTCCTTCTCTCTGTGTATCCCACCCTAGCATCATTACCTCTGCTGCCCCCAAGGATCTATTCTTGGCCCCCTATTTCTCAACTACATGTTGCCCCTTGGTGACATCATTCGGAAACACAGCGTCAGTTTCCACATGTACGCTGACGACACCCAGCTCTACCTCACCACCACTTCTCTCGACCCCTCCACAGTCTCTAAATTGTCAGACTGCTTGTCCGATATCCAGTTCTGGATGAGCAGAAATGTTCTCCAATTGAATATTGGGGATCAAAACCATTGTTTTCGGTCCCCGTCACAAACTCCATCCCTCTCCCCAACTTCTGTCTGAGGCCGAAGCAGACTTTTCACAACCTTGGTGTCACATTTGACCCAGAAATGAGATTTCGAGCACATATCCACAGCATAAGAGACCACCTATTTCCACATCCGTAACATCGCCCGTCTCCCCATCCATATCAGCTCATCTGCTGCTGAAGCCCTCATCCATGCCTTTGTTACCTTTAGATTTGAATATTCCAACGCACTCCTGGCTGGCCTCCCACATTCTACTCGACGTAAACTAGAGGTCATTCAAAACTCGTCTGCCCCGTGTCCTAACTCGCACCAAGTCCCGCTCACCCCATCACCCCTGTGCTCGCTGACCTACAATGGCTCCCGGTTAAGCAACGCCTTAATTTGAAAATTCTCATCTTTATTTTCAAATCCCTCCATAGCCTCTCCCCTCCCTATCTCTGTAATCTCCTCCAGCCCTGTTGTGTATGCAATAACTCAATAGACCGAATACTATAAACTCCAAACAAGTACAAACCTGGCTCTACTTTATTAGGGCCCAAAGTGATCACATTACAAGGTGGCTGGCCTTTTATACCTGGGCTGCACACACATGCACACAGCCCAATGACCTCCGACAGTGGCGCCACCTGGAGGCTAGTAAACCCAAGCATACATACATGACAATATCCCCCCTTTAAGATATTAGTAATGGTCTTTTTACAAATTGAGACGGTCCGGGGCTTTCCGCTCCCGAGTTGAACGTCTCAGTTCAACTCCAGCCTTGGGCGAACATTGAGTCTGTTATGACTGGGGGCTGGGTAGCCGATCTGATGGGAGTGGTAATGACCATGTCAGGGATTGAAAGTCCAGATTCATTGATGACAGCGGAGTCCTCTGATGACTGAGGGTAGGTTGGTTGGTCACTGATTGTGTCTTCCTCAGACTGTTCCAGTTCATCCGTGTGCCACGGTTTTATCTGATCAACATGTTTCCTGCATGTCTGCCCATTCTTGAGCTTGACGAAAAACACTCAGTTACCCTCCTTGGCCGTAACAGTACCGGCGAAACACTTGGGACCTTGACCATAATTCAGTACATACACAGGATCATTGATAGAAATGTCGCGTGACACAGTAGCGCGATCATGATACCCTTGCTGACTTTGACGGCTGTATTCGACATGATTATTCAAGTCAGGGTGGATGAGAGAGAGCCTGGTCTTGAGACCTCTCCATCAATAGTTCAGCAGGGGAGACCCCGGTAAGCGTATGGGGGTCTTGTCCTGTAACTAAGCAATATGTGTAACAAATGAGTCTACAGTGAACCTTGAGTTACATGTTTCATACTCTGCTTGATGGTTTGGACAGCACGCTCTGCTTGACCATTAGATGTGGGTTTGAATGGTGCTGACCTCACATGTTTGATGCCATTGAGTTTCATGAACTCTTGAAACTCCATACTGGTGAAGCAAGATCCGTTGTCGCTTACAACGATGTCAGGCAGACCATGCGTAGCAAACGTGACACGAAGGTTCTCAATGGTAGCTGTGGATGTGCTGGATGATATGATTGTACTCTCTATCCACTTGGAATAAGCATCCACTACAACTAAGAACATCTTTCCCAGGAAGGGACCTGCAAAGTCGATGTGGATCCAGGACCATGGTTTAGATGGCTGTAGTGTATGGATAAAGAGTCAGAGACTGAACACTGTGAGCTCAAAGTAAATTGTGACCTTAGTCTTTTATTGCAGGTCTCCAGCGTGCCTCTCCAACTTGCGAAACCTCCTTAAATACCTGTGCTCCCAAGGGATTATGGGATCCCTTGGGACTCCAGGGGATAGGCCCTCTGGTGGCTGTACAGAGTAAAAACAAGTCCACATGTATAACAATGGCCACGACCACAGACTCAGCGGCGATTCCGCTGGTGCTTTACTAAGCTGCATGCAAGTGTTGCACTGATGCACACATGATTCCAGATCAAAGTCAATTCCAGGCCACCATACACGAGACCTGGCAATGGCTTTCATCATGACAATACCGGGATGTGTGCTATGTAGATCATGCACAAATTTCCCTCTGCCTTTCTTGGGCATAACAACATGATTACCCCACAGTAAGCAAACTGATTGAATGGATAGTTCGTCTTTGCGACGGATGCAAGGTTTGGTCTCCTCACACATTTGCTTGGGTATGGCAGACTAATCACCACTAAGGATACAACGTTTCACAACTGATAATATCGGGTCCTGGCTGATTGAGGTCTTAACTTGTTGGGCTGTGACAGGGGTTCCTTCACTTTCAAAAGCATCCATGACTAACAGTAGGTCTGCAGGTTGTGGCGTTTCCACCTCCGGTGTGGGCAACGGCAAACGGCTCAGTGCATCAGCACAATTCTCAGTGCCAGGTCTATAGTGAATGACAATCATAGGCAGATAATGTCAGCGCCCACCTCTGGATGCGGGACGATGCATTGGTATTGATACCTTTGTTTTCCGAAAACAATGAAATGAGTGGCTTGTGATCTGTTTCCAGTTCAAACCAAAGACCAAACAGGTATTGATGCATCTTTTTAGCCCCATATACACAGACTAATGTTTCTTTCTCTACCGTGCTGTAGGCTCTTTCCGCCTTTGACAAACTTTTTGAAGCATATGCAACAGGTTGCAATTTGCACAACTCATTAGCTTGTTGGAGCACGCAACCAACTCCATATGACGAAGCACCACAGGCCAATACTAGACATTTGCATGGATCATAATGTACCAGCAGATTGTTAGAGCAAAGCAGATTAGTAGCTTTCTCAAAAGCTCTATCTTGAGACGCACCCCAAACCCAGTTGTCGCCTTTTCTTAGCAGCATGTGCAGTGGCTCTAATAAGGTGCTCAATCTAGGTAAGAAATTACCAAAGTAGTTGAGTTGACCAAAGAACGAATGCAGCTCTGTCACATTCTGAGGCTTGGATGCATTTTTGATGGCCTTGGTTTTCGAGTCCATAGGCCTGATACCGTCAGCAGCAATTTTCCTCCCCAGGAATTCGACTTCTGGTGCCATGAAGACGCACTTCGAGCGTTTCAGTCTGAGTCCCACTTTGTCCAGACAATGTAGAACCTCTTCCAGGTTGTTCAGATGTTCGGTAGAGTCATGACCTGTGACCAGGATGTCATCTTGGAACACGACGGTTCTGGAGACGGACTTCAGTAGACTCTCCATGTTCCTCTGAAATATGGCTGCAGCCGAGTGAATTCCAAAAGGGCACCTATTGTAGATAAACAGTATTTTATGAGTGTTGATGCACGCAAGTTTCTTTGATGTGTTGACCAGCTCCTGTGTCATGTAGGCCGACGTCGGATTCAGTTTTGTGAACGACTTCCCCCCGGCTAGCATTGCAAACAGGTCATCAGCCTTCGGTAACGGGTATTGATCCTGTTTCGAAACTCGGTTGATCGTAACCTTGTAGTCTCCACAAATCCTGAGAGTGCCATCATTTTTCAACACAGGAACAATGGGGTTGGCCCATTTGTTAAATTTGACCGGTGATATGATCCCTTCACGCTGGAGTCTGTCCAGTTCAATTTCGACCTTCTCACTCATCATGTACGGAACCGCCCGAGCTTTACGATGGATGGGTCTTGCATCTGAGTCCACATGGATCTGCACCTTGGCTCCCGTGAAGTTACCAATACCTGGTTCAAACAGCGAAGGGAACTTGCTCAGCACTTGAGCCCATGGAGTATTCTCCTCTGGTGACAACTCTTTGATCTCGTTCCAGTTCCATTTGATTTTTTCTAACCAGTTCCTACCAAACAGCATTGGGCTATTGCCTGGAACAATCCATTATGGTAAATCGTGAACCGCACCATCATACGACACCTTAATTACTGCACTGCCAATCACCGTCATGGGTTCTTTAATGTACTTACGCAACTTGGCATTGACTGGACTCAGCTTAGGCCTCACAGCCTTAGTATCCCACAGCCTGTTGAATGTCCTCTGGCTCATTATTGATTGACTCGCACCCGTGTCCAATTCCATCGATACCGGCACACCATTAAGTTTTACATTAACCATTATCGGTTGGCTCTTTGTTAGGAATGAACACAGTCTATACACTTCCTCCTCTGGTATCTCGAATTGCATATCCGGATCTGCACTAGACTGGTCATCATCCTTCACGTGGTGTGTCGCAGCACGCTTGCTCAGTTGCGGACACATGCGCTGGAGATGCCCCACTCTCGAACAGCCTTTACGGTATCTCGAATTGCATATCCGGATCTGCACTAGACTGGTCATCATCCTTCACGTGGTGTGTCGCAGCACGCTTGCTCAGTTGCGGACACATGCGCTGGAGATGCCCCACTCTCGAACAGCCTTTACAAATGTACTGTTTAAACCAGCACTGATGATGCCGATGATTTCCCCCACAACGCCAACACGGTGATATCGGATTCATTCCCATTGGCGGACTTTGAGTAACCATAAGGTTTCACGTACGCAGTCGGGTAGGTCCTGCCATATGCAGCACTGCCAAACGACGATACTATCTTGTTTACAGTACTTGCTGAGTTCGGATTTTTCAATAATATCTACTTTAAGCTTTTGTCCGTCGTCATGCATGCCTGGGCAATCGCGATGGCCTGGCTCAAATCCAGTGTCTCCGCCGCAATAGCTTACGCAGGATCACCTCGTGGTTGTTGCAGATTACAAAGAAGTCCTGCAGCATGTCTGCCAATGCAGTTTCGAACTTACACGGTCCAGCTGGATGTCTTCGGTCGGCAACGAATTCCGATACATCCTGGCCCTCAGAACGAACGTGCGTATAGAATCGATATCTTGAGATGACGATGCCTTCACCTGGTTCGAGATGGTCACGTACCAGAGCACACAATGTTACGTAGTCCTTGTCCGTTGGATTTAAGGATGAGAGGAGATACTTTGAGTCCAGAGATTTTCGGACCACAAACCGTGAGGAGGAACGCCCGGCGTCGAACTGTGTCTGCCTCTTTCTCCATTTTGTTAGCCACGAAGTACTGGTTCAAGCGGGCTACAAGGTCTGCCCAATCTTCTCCCTCCACAAATCGCTCCAGAATTCCAATTGTGCTCATTTTTGCATGCGAAGGTTCTTGTTACCTCGTCACCAAATGTTGTGTATGCAATAACTCAATCGACTGAATACTGTAAACTCTGAACAGGTACAAACCTGGCTCTACTTTATTAGGGCCCAAAGTGATTACATTACAAGGTGGCTGGCCTTTTATACCTGGGCCGCGCACATGTACGCACAGCCCAATGACCTCCGACAGTGGCACCACCTGGTGGCTAGTAAACCCAAGTATACATACATGACAAGCCCCACAACCCTCCGAGATGTCTGTGCTCCTCTAATTCTGCCCCCTTGAGCATCTCTGATTATAATCGCTTAACCATTGGTGGCCGTGCCTTCTGTTGCCTAGGCCCCAAGCTCTGGAACTCCCTGCCTAACCCTCTCTACCTCTTGTCTCCTCAACACGATCCTTAAAACATAGAATCTACGGCGCAGGAGGAGGTCATTTCGGCCCATCGTGTCCGCGACGACCGACAAAGAGCCACACGGCCCTCGGTCAGCAGCCCTGAAGGTTACATATAAACCTATGAACAATGAACAATGGCGGAAAGATAAAGAGCACCCAGCCCAACCAGCCCGCCCCACACAACTGCGACACCCCTTACACTGAAACATTCTACACTCCACCCCAACCGGGGCCATGTAATCTCCTGGGAAAGGAAAAAAAACAGATAACAACCCAGGCCAATTGGGGGGAAAAAAATCTGGCAAAATTCCTCTCCGACCCATCCAAGCATTCGAAACTAGTCCAGATCATCACCCTGGCCGTATTTGCCATCATTTTAAAACATACCTCTTTGACCAAGCTGTGACCTGTGCTAATTCCTACTTATACGGCTCAATGTCATTTTTTCAATCTCATAATACTCCTGTGTAGCACCTTGGGATGTTTCACTATGTTAAAAGTGCTATATAAATACTTGTTGTTGTATCTATCTTTCCTGCTCCCTCTCTCCGTGCACGTGTATCTATCTCTCCTTCTCTCTCTCTGTTTATCTATCTCTCCTGTTCTCTCTCTCTGTTTATCTATCTCTCCTCTTCTCTCTCTCTGTTTATCTATCTCTCCTCTTCTCTCTCTCTGTTTATCTATATCTCCTCTTCTCTCTCTCTGTTTATCTATCTCTCCTTCTCTCTCTCTGTTTATCTATCTCTCCTCTTCTCTCTCTCTGTTTATCTATCTCTCCTCTTCTCTCTCTCTGTTTATCTATCTCTCCTCTTCTCTCTCTCTGTTTATCTATCTCTCCTCTTCTCTCTCTCTGTTTATCTATCTCTCCTCTTCTCTCTCTCTGTTTATCTATCTCTCCTCTTCTCTCTCTCTGTTTATCTATCTCTCCTCTTCTCTCTCTCTGTTTATCTATCTCTCCTCTTCTCTCTCTCTGTTTATCTATCTCTCCTCTTCTCTCTCTCTGTTTATCTATCTCTCCTCTTCTCTCTCTCTGTTTATCTATCTCTCCTCTTCTCTCTCTCTGTTTATCTATCTCTCCTCTTCTCTCTCTCTGTTTATCTATCTCTCCTTCTCTCTCTCTCTGTTTATCTATCTCTCCTTCTCTCTCTCTCTGTTTATCTATCTCTCCTTCTCTCTCTCTGTTTATCTATCTCTCCTCTTCTCTCTCTCTGTTTATCTATCTCTCCTTCTCTCTCTCTCTGTTTATCTATCTCTCCTTCTCTCTCTCTGTTTATCTATCTCTCCTTCTCTCTCTCTGTTTATCTATCTCTCCTTCTCTCTCTCTGTTTATCTATCTCTCCTCTTCTCTCTCTCTGTTTATCTATCTCTCCTCTTCTCTCTCTCTGTTTATCTATCTCTCCTCTTCTCTCTCTCTGTTTATCTATCTCTCCTCTTCTCTCTCTCTGTGTTTATCTATCTCTCCTTCTCTCTCTCTGTTTATCTATCTCTCCTCTTCTCTCTCTCTGTTTATCTATCTCTCCTCTTCTCTCTCTCTGTTTATCTATCTCTCCTCTTCTCTCTCTCTGTTTATCTATCTCTCCTCTTCTCTCTGTTTATCTATCTCTCCTGTTCTCTCTCTCTGTTTATCTATCTCTCCTCTTCTCTCTCTCTGTTTATCTATCTCTCCTTCTCTCTCTCTGTTTATCTATCTCTCCTCTTCTCTCTCTCTGTTTATCTATCTCTCCTTCCCTCTCTCTCTGTTTATCTATCTCTCCTTCTCTCTCTCTGTTTATCTATCTCTCCTCTTCTCTCTCTCTGTTTATCTATCTCTCCTCTTCTCTCTCTCTGTTTATCTATCTCTCCTTCTCTCTCTCTCTGTTTATCTATCTCTCCTTCTCTCTCTCTCTGTTTATCTATCTCTCCTTCTCTCTCTCTGTTTATCTATCTCTCCTTCTCTCTCTCTGTTTATCTATCTCTCCTGTTCTCTCTCTCTGTTTATCTATCTCCTGTTCTCTCTCTCTGTTTATCTATCTCTCCTTCTCTCTCTCTCTGTTTATCTATCTCTCCTCTCTCTCTCTGTTTATCTATCTCTCCTCTTCTCTCTCTCTGTTTATCTATCTCTCCTTCTCTCTCTCTCTGTTTATCTATCTCTCCTTCTCTCTCTCTCTGTTTATCTATCTCTCCTTCTCTCTCTCTCTGTGTTTATCTATCTCTCCTTCTCTCTCTCTCTCTGTTTATCTATCTCTCCTTCTCTCTCTCTCTGTTTATCTATCTCTCCTGTTCTCTCTCTCTGTTTATCTATCTCTCCTTCTCTCTCTCTGTTTATCTATCTCTCCTTCTCTCTCTCTGTTTATCTATCTCTCCTTCTCTCTCTCTCTGTTTATCTATCTCTCCTTCTCTCTCTCTCTGTTTATCTATCTCTCCTTCTCTCTCTCTCTGTTTATCTATCTCTCCTTCTCTCTCTCTCTGTTTATCTATCTCTCCTGTTCTCTCTCTCTGTTTATCTATCTCTCCTTCTCTCTCTCTCTGTTTATCTATCTCTCCTCTTCTCTCTCTCTGTTTATCTATCTCTCCTTCTCTCTCTCTCTGTTTATCTCTCTCTCCTGCTTTTTGCATCCGCTGATTCTAAAGTCTAGACGTAAACATGCTTCAGATTGTTGGGGGCTGGGACGGGGTGGGGTGGTCGCTGGATAGTTATACGAAGTTGGAACTCTGACCAATTTTCACTCTCCCGAGTCCAGAGGTGCTGATACCTTTGAGATCAGCTAACTGAGCACTGACTGGGCTCAGACCTCAAGTCCTTGTGGCTCACTAATGCACTGCGGCTGCAGTTCCCCACTGTGCCAAGAAGGGAGCTCAACTTATTAATTAGAAAGGAATAAAATAGTCGGGCCGATCTCCGAGAAACCCTGTCGGTTGAATAGAGAAACATGTTTTTGTGAATCCCAATGACAACATTCTAGCTGGGACCCAGTGTACAAAGAATCCCTTTGTAGTGTTTGGCAAACTTTGTTATTTAAGGAGGGAAAAAGCTGGAAGAGATCTGTATCATTTTTGTAGCAGTGTCAAATGCAAGTGATGCACTGATGAGGAATTTAACTCATTGTTTACTGCCTTCCTAAACAAGCAAAAATACTATTTGCTGAACACTTCTTCCATGGAGGTTGTGCCCCTTTTAACATCACAAATCTCAAAATGGTACGGAGACCCGAAATGCACCAGGTAAATGATCAAAGTAACATTGCTGGAGAACACTGACCTAGATCAGGCTGCAGCCCGCTGATCTTGTCATCGATCGTCAGGTTTGTGTAGAGTGGGGTGGATTCTGAGCCAGAGCGGTTACACGACACAGAGTAAATGTCAAAAAGGTCCTTCAGGTCCTTGCGACTTCGCACACTAAATTCCACAAACAAAAAGAGTGAATGTCCTTGGTTCTACATGCACGCTCACTAAGCACAAATTAACATTCCACTGAAATAAGAACATTGTCCAAACAGTTGGGTTTCGAACCCACAAAGTGGCATTACCCAGATTCAGCATCTCTTTAAGAACGTAAGAAATTGGAGCAGGGGAGTAGGGCCATTCAGCCACTTCATTGGCTGTAAAGCGCTTTGAGATGTCCGGTGGTCGTGAAAGACGATATATAAATGTAAGAATTTCTTTCACTTGCATCTGCTCTGCCATTCAATAGACCATGGCTGATCTTCTACCTCAACTCCATTTTTCTGCACTCTCTCCATATCCCTCGATTCCCTTACTATCCAAAATTACTGGCATTAAGCACCTTGTGACCCAATTGAAAATGGTGAGAATATTGTAGTCATGGCAGTATGGCGTGATCACATTTACCTGAATGATTTAAAAAGTTCAACAAACTCAACGAAGCTCATGTTACTGTCAGAGACCATGAAGTCCTGGAATCCTTTCAGCCCTCCTTTCACCCGTCCGTGCCAGCTGTTACTTCCTCTTGTACTACACAGAGACCAAAACAGCGTTAGAGAACAAACATAAAACAGTCGGGACAACAGGAAGTGGATACTGACCGTCTCTGAATAAGATTCCTATTGCCTTGGACTCTATGAAGCAGCTTAGCCTTAACACATGTTAGTAGTTTAAAATATACCTTCAGTTAATTGTTGAAATGCCACTTTTGGTAAGACCTGAAATAATTCACTACTGTAAACTCAAATGTGTTATGCACAGTTTTATCTGCAACCAATAACAGTTATAATACTTCATCGACATGAATGGAATTTGATGAAGTGTTAATTGTTAAAACTTTGGAGTTCATTTCAGCAATGCCATTTGTTAAAGTACAGATTTTAAAAACCTGTCTCATAGGCCTGTTCATTAAGAACATAAGAAATAGGAGCAGGAGTAGGCCATTTGGCCCCTCGAGCCTGCTCTGCCATTTAATAAGATCATGGTTGATCTGATCCTGGGCTCAGCTCCACTTCCCCGCCCGCTCCGCATAACCCTTTACTCCCTTATCGCTCAAAAATCTGTCTATCTCCCCCTTAAATATATTCAATGACCCAGCCTCCACAGCTCTCTGGGGCAGAGAATTCCAAGATTTACAACCTTGAGAGAAGAAATTCCTCCTCATCTCAGTTTTAAATGGGCGGCCCCTTATTCTTAAACTATGTCCCCTAATTCTAGATTCCCTCTCGAGTGGAAACATCCTCTCTGCATCAACCCGGTCGAGGCCCCTTAAATGCTTCAATAAGATCGCCTCTCATTCTTCTAAACTCCAATGAGCATACGCCCAAACTGCTCAACCTTTCTTCATAAGTCAACCCCTCGCCTCAGGAATCAACTTAGTGAACCTTCTCTGAGCTGCCTCCAAGTATATCCCTCCTTAAATAAGGAGACCAAAACTGGATGCAGTACTCCAGGTGTGGCCTCACCAATACCCTGTACAGTTGTAGCAGGACTTCTCTGCTTTTATATTCCATCCCCTTGCAATAAAGGCCAACATTCCATTTACCCTCCTGATCACTTGCTGTACCTGCATACTAACTTTTGTGTTTCATGCACAAGGACCCCCAGGTCCCTCTGAACTGCAGCACTTTGTAATGTCTCTCCATTTAAATAATAATTTGCTTTTCTATTTTTTCTGCCAAAGTGGATAACCTCACACTTTGCCACATTATACTCCATCTGCCAAATGTTTGCCCACTCACTTATCCTGTCTATATCCCTTTGCAGATTCTTTGTGTCCTCCTCACCTATCCATCTTTGTATCATCAGCAAACTTGGCTACATTACACTCAGTCCCTTCATCCAAGTCATTAATATAGATTGTAAATAGTTGAGGCTCCAGCACTGATCCCTGTAGCACCCCACTAGTTACCATTTGCCAACCGGAAAATGACCCATTTATCCCGACTCTCTGTTTTCTGTTAGTTAGCCAATCCTCTATCCATGCTAATATATTACCCCTAACCCTGTGGGGTCTTATCTTGTGCAGTAACCTTTTACGTGGCACCTTATCGAATGCCTTCTGGAAATCCAAATACACCACATCCACTGGTTCCCCCTTATCCACCCTGCTCGTTACATCCTCAAAGAACTCCAGCAATTTTGTCAAACATGATTTCTCTTTCATAAAACCATTCTGACTCTGCTTGCCTGCATTATGATTTTCCAAATGTGCTGCTATTGCTTCCTTAATAATGGATGCCAGCATTTTCCCAACCACAGATGTTAGGCTAACTGGTCTATAGTTTCCTGCTTTCTGATTCCCTCATTTCTGTCTCCTCCTTTTTTAAATAGGGGCATTACATTTGAGGTTTTCCAATCTGCTGGGACCTCTCCAGACCCCAGGGAATTTTGGTAGATTACAACCAATACATCCACTATCTCTGCAGCCACTTCTTTTAAGACCCTAGGATGTAAGCCATCAGGTCCAGAGGACTTGTCCGCCTTTAGTTCCATTATTTTACTGAGTACTTTTTCTTTAGTGATAGTGATTGTTTTAAGTTCCCCTCTCCCTATAGCCCCTTGATTATTATAGGGATGTTTTTAGTGTATTCTGATACAAAATATTTGTTCAAAGTCTCTGTCATTTCCCTGTTCCCCATTATTAATTCCCCAGTCTCATCCTCTAAGGGACCAATGTTTATTTTAGCTACTCTCTTCCTTTTTATGTACATGTAGAAGCTCTTATGATCTGTTTTTATATTTTGTGCTAGTTTGCTTTCATAATCTATCTTCCCTCTCTTTATTATTTTTTTAGTCATTCTTTGCTGGCTTTTAAAAGTTTCCCAATCCTCTGGCCTCCCACTAGTCTTGGCCACATTGTTGGCCTTGTTTTCTATTTGATACCCTCCCTTATTTCCTTAGTTAGCCACGGATGGTTATCCCTTCTCTTAGTCTTTCCTTCTAACTGGAATATATTTTGTTGAGAGTTATGAAATATCTCCTTAAATGTCTGTCACTGCTCATCAACCATCTTACACTTTAATCTATTTTCCCAGTCCACTTTAACCAACTCTGCCTTCATACCTTTGTCATCGCCTTTATTTAAGATCAGGACACTGGTTTGAGATCCAATTTTCTCACCCTCCAACTGAATTTGAAATTCAACCATACTATGATCACTCTTTCCCAGAGGATCCTTTACTAGGAGATCATTTATTAATCCTGTCTCATTACACAGTACCAGATCGAAGATAGCCTGCTCTCTGGTTGGTTCCGCAATGTCCCAGATACACGCTATGAACTTTTCCTCAATGCTACCCTGGCCAATTTGATTTGTCCAATCAATATGAAGATTAAAATCGCCCATGATTATTGCCGTATATTTCTTACAAGCCTCCATTATTTCTTGATTTATACTCCATCCAGCAGTGTAGCTACTGTTTGGGGGTCTATAGACTATGCCCACCAGTGACTTTTTCCCCTCATTATTCCTTATCTCCACCCAAACTGATTCTACATCTTCATCTTTTGAGCCAATATCATTTCTCACTAACGCACTGATCTCATCCTTTAGTAACAGAACTACCCCACCTCCTTTTCCTTTCTGTCTATCTTTTCGAATTGTCAGATACCCTGAATATTCAGTTCCCAGCCTTGGTCACCTTGCAACCACGTCTCTGTAATGGTTATCAGATCATATCTATTTATATCTATTTGTGTCAACTCATTTATCTTGTTACAAATGCTGCGTGCATTCAGATAAAGTGTTTTAAATTTGATCTTTTTACCATTTTCCCTACTCTGACCCCACTTTCTGATACACTCTTATGTTTATACATTCTGCCCCTTCCTGGCACGCTCTGGTTATCATTACCCCCACCGCTACCCTGCTCTATTGCCTTCTCCTTGCTCTTTGACTTTTTTAATTTACGCTCACGTGAATCCCCCGCCCACTATTTAGTTTAAAGCTCTCTCTACAACCCTAGTTATTCGATTCATCAGGACCCTAGTCCCAGCACAGTTCAAATGAAGCCCGTCCCAATGGAACAGCTCCCTCTTACCCCAGGGCTGGTGCCAGGGTGCCAGGAATTGAAACCCATTTCTCCCACATCGGTTCATCTCTCTGATCTTAACTACCCCAGGCAAATTTTCTTGTGGCTCAGGTAGTAATCCAGAGATTATTACCTTTGTTGTTCTGCTTGTTAATTTGGCCTCTAACTGCTCATACTCCCTGAGCAGAACCTCTTTCTTTGTCCTATCTATGTCATTGGTACCCACATGGACCACAACAACTGGATCTTCCCCCCTCCCACTCCAAGTTCCTCTCCAGCCCAGAGGAGATGTCCTTAATCCTGGCACCAGGCCGGCAACACAACCTTCGGGACTCACGCTCTCGACTGCAGAGAACTGTATCTATCCCTCTAACTGGACTGTTCCCTACCATTTCAACATCCCCCAACTTGAATGGCCCCCTGTACCATGGTGCTGTGGTCAGTTTGTTCATCCTCCCTGCAGTCCCTGCTCTGGTCCACACAGGGAGTAAGAGTCTCAAACCTGTTGGACAAGAGCAAGGGCTGAGGCTCCGCCATCACTACCTCCAGGGTCCCCATACCGACCTCACTCGTAGTCACACCCACCTGTCCCTGACCACGGACCAAATTTGAATGATTTAACCTGGGGGGGGTGTGACTGCCTCCTGGAACACAGCGTCCAGGTAACGTTCCCCCTCCCTGATGTATCTCAGTTTCTGAAGCTTGGATTCTAGCTCATCAACACAGTGTCGGAGTTCCTCGAGCTGCCAACACTGACTGTAGATGTGGTCACCGTGCACCTCACTCACTGGTGTCCACCAGCTCCTACATACAGCGGCAGTAACACATCACCTCCCCTGCCATCTCTAATGTATTGTATTTAATTAATGACGTTTTGAATGTTTTGTTTTTTTAATTTAAATTTAAACTTAATTTAAACCAATCCCCAAGAAAAAGAGAGAAATACTATTATTATCCTATTTTGAAAAAGTCTCCATCCTGGCTGGCAACATGATCAAAAATCTGTAACAGAAGTTAAACATTCCTCATTCATTCCACAATTGTAGAATCATTGAAAAGCAGAGATCGTGCTATGTTCTGACACTGTCGCCATTGCAGCATGGGTGTGTTTTCTGTGTCTTAACTCATTGATTTACTGAAATCCACCTTGTCTCTGTATCCACCCTATGGCATGTGACTACACAGAGAGACAGCAACCATGACATGTCGCTGTCAGTGTCCCAATTCAAGGACAATTTGAGGCCTGTTTTTCCTTTCAAGGCTATGAAGAGAATGACACAATGCCAATGTCTACACTTGGAGCCTGGAAGGGCGAGACTTTCACAACTAAGTGACCCTGCTCAGATACTTACTCGAGCTTTGTCATCAACCTGATTGCAGAACAGCGCCTGGCATTTGTGACGGGAAATAGGGGATCACCGGGATTGTAAAGAAACCGCACTTTAACAAGGTGCAATCAGCTGCTTCAACTGCCCAAAATAGTTGGCTCGCTTAAACGGTTCAAGTGGTGCCTTTGAAATTGCCGGCTCTGGCAATGGCAAATGTTTAGCGCCAGTTGCCCGATAGAGGCGGCTGTGCAGGATTAACAGGAACGGTGTAAGTGGTAGGGACTGTAACATCAATGCAGAACAGATTTACAGAAGGGAATATTATCCTCTGATAGTGTTAGATCAGAAGTTAACCAAATCCTGGCACCATTTCCTTTTGCAACAATGAAAGGCTGGCAGGCCTCACTCTAGACTGGTGTTAGAACAGCTTAATGAATTAAGAGTTTCCCTCTGAGCATTTCCCATCCTTCTTCGGGCAGAATGACGGGACTGCAGACCTCTCAGTTCTATATTCAGATACAGGAGCCATGTCTATGGACAATGTCCATTTGTGCTCTCTTGGGGAACCTAACTGACTGATCTCCCACTCACATTAAGTTGCTGCTGTATAGCAAGAGAGAGCAATGCACGGGGCAGTGCACGGAGCAGTGCACGGGGCAGTGCACGGGGCAGTGCACGGGGCACATGGGGCAGTGCATGGAGCAGTGCACGGAGCACATGGGGCAGTGCACGGAGCACATGGGGCAGTGCACGGAGCAGTGCACGGAGCACGTGGGGCAGTGCACGGAGCAGTGCACGGAGCACATGGGGCAGTGCACGGAGCACATGGGGCAGTGCACGGAGCAGTGCACGGAGCAGTGCATGGAGCACATGGGGCAGTGCACGGAGCAGTGCACGGAGCAGTGCACGGAGCAGTGCACGGAGCAGTGCAGGGGGCAGTGCAGGGGGCAGTGCACGGAGCAGCTGGTCAGAGAGAATAGAGGAGCTTCCCATATACTGTTTCTTTTCAAATAGGGTGGAAAGCAGGAGTGACTTAATGACAAAAGGGCTAATGATGCAAGGCAAAAGGGGGGTAAATAGGACAAGTTAAGAAACAAAAGATGGCTCTCCTGTCGTCCACCATATCACGGACATTGCCTTTTGGTCTTTCCTCCCTCCCTCTTTCCCCGCCTCTGTACTTGCTTAAATCCTGTTACAGCTCGAACTTTTTCCAGTTCTGACGGAAGGTCATCGGCCTGAAACATTAACTCTCTTTCTCTCTCCACAGATGCTGCCTGACCCGCTGAGTATTTCCAGCAATTTCTGCTTTTAAGAAGATTTCCAGCATCTGCGGTATTTTGTTTTAGTTTTTTTCACAAATCTTCTGTCGGGTTATTCTCAAGCCGACATAAGATTCGAAAAGGAATTCAATGTAAAGAAAGCTGAAACTCAGATAGATCCTTGCTCCTGTGGAACGTTGTTTATCCACCAAGTCCCCAAATCCCCTGGGGAGATTCCCTCCATTGTGGCGGTAATCAAAGTTGCACTGGAGTTGTTCAGCGGTTTTGAGGAGGCTCCTGGCTTGTCGAGGGTAACGATGGTGATCTGTGACATACCCTCAATAAGCAAGGATGCCATAATAGAAAATAACTATTTGGGATATATTCATAACCACATGCCAAATAGATGTTATTTCTGAAATATATTGAAGCATTGTTGAACTGTACAAAATTAAATACTGGTGATCTTGAGTTTTGTTTATGGCCGATGCGTATCTTATGGCAGTCACTTGAATAATTTAACTATAGAATATTACAGCACAGAAGGCAGCCATTTGGCTCATCATGTCTTGCTAAGGTCCTCTCATCATAGCCCTGTATTATCTTCTGCTTCAAATGTTTGTCTACTTTTCCACTAAAAGATGACATGGCTTCTGTCGTAACTATTCCCTGTGGCAAAGAGGTCCATGCTTCAATACTCCACAGCATGAAGAAACTTGTCCTAATCTCTCGTTGCACAGTGACTTAAATTGCTGACCCTTCATCATGGACACTCCAAACAAAGGGCTTAGGGCTGGAACCTCCACTTTTGCCCAAAACTGGGCGTTATTTCCGGCGTGGGCAATAAAAAAGGGTTTTCAGATCGCCGGCTTCTCGCCCATTCTCAAAACACCTAGTTTACAATTTTTTTGACCTTCTACCGTAAAGTGTGGCCGTCCTTAGCAACGGCGTGGCAACGCTCGATTCCCGGGATTCTGGAGGTCAAGGGTCACCATGATATGTGCAGAAGAGGAGACAGAGAGAGGGGCAGCTCAGAGGGACTGAAGGTGTGGCTCGGTGTGGGGTGTGGCTGCTTTGGGAGGAAGGAGGGAGAGTTTGGAGCTTCACAGCAAGTAGGCAAACAAAAATTAGCTGTTACCAGCCACATATTTGACCGAATTTGCCCTATAAATGGAGGGAGAGGAGGAGGCATCACAGCACACTGTGGAGACTGACGCTGGAGAGAGCAGTGATCTGGGAGAGAGCACGTTGGAGGCCGCAAAAGAGCCAGGAGGTTCTTGGACGAGGCAAATGCCTCCCTTTCCCTCCTGCAGGAGGTCGAGTTATGCTGGGGTGATTTGACACAGGGAGGGCGTGGGAAGCCCATCCCAAAGGCCTACCAGAGGATATGGGCTGAGATAGCAGAGGTGGTCTCGTCGGCGACCAACGAGGTTCGTGAGGGAAACCAATGCCGCAAATGATGGAACGACCTTGTGGGATCCGCAAGAGTAAGTATTACATTGATTTACATGTACTTATGTATTTATATAATTTGATTTGTAACAGTCATGAGTGACTATCAGCAGGTGTGAGGTCTTTCACTTTTACCGGGAATGTTTTACTCAAAGCCTGCGGTCACGGTGTACGTCTTTAGGTAAAGAATGACAATAATCATAATAATCATGATTACATCTGTCGGTTATGTGTTGTATCAGTCTCTGTGACAGTACCTAGCAATGGTATCACGCAATGATCTCATGCCATGTCGTCCTGTCACCTTTTAGAGAAGAAGCTATCGACGATGAGGTCCATGCAGAGGTGAACAGGTGGGGGGCCACCCGTCCCCAGTGACATCACTGAGATGGAGGAGCGGGTGCTCGCACTCGTGCGAGGCAGTCCCGGACAGCCCCGGACACATCAGCAGACACTGAAGTGATGCCACGTGAGTAAAGCTTACATCATTGCTTCATGTAAAGTCTATAGATGCCACACCCACTCATATCCAAACAATTATATATGATAGATGATTTCTAAAAGTGTCATAGAAATAATGCTGGCCAAATGAAAATCATTGCAATGCAGAATGTGTTGATGGTCATGAAATGTGATGCCTGCGATGATTTTGAGAGCGGTGGTGCTTTTGTCGTGCATATGCTGTGTGTAGCGCTGGACTCACCTTGTCACCCTCTCACCCCCTTCTCCTCTAAGAACCTCATGTGTGTTTTGCAGCAAGACCGCAGAGGCCAGAAGGTGGGGGCGCGGGGCCGGACTCTCCGGACGATCCTACATCTGGTGCTGAGGGGCCCCGATTGTCGCCCGTCAATCCGCTGGGTCTGTTCTCCACGGATGAGAGCGCGGACTTTGAAGAACCTGCATCGCCACGCTCCAGAAGCCATTCCACCCCAAGGCCATCTAGTGGTTCTCCAATCATTCCCGCCTCCACTCTGGAAGTACCGGCTCCAAACACCTCTCCACAGGGCACCCCATTCGTCCCCAGGACAGCGCCGACCCTGAGGAGTCCTCTTGGACGCGACAGCGGAGAGATGGTACAGTTGTCCAGGAGGACTGTAGACATTAGTGACCATCTCATCAAAGCATTGGGGGCATATCCCGACAGCTGGCCACCATGACCAAGTCCATTTCACGCATGGCAGTGTCCCTGGATGCGATAGCCAGGAACACTGCTGCCACAGGCCTCCCAGTGGTCCCCGAGTGCAGCACTCCACCCCTTGGTTCCGCACCACCACTGTGAACGACAGATGAGAGCAAGGACCAAGATCCTGCTTCTGCATCAGAGAATGTTGCCCCCCCCCCCCCCGCTCCCGTCCAACGACCGCATCTGCCTTCACCCCCCCCCAATGAGGCACCGCCTGAGTAGCTCCTCGGCCAGGCGCCATGGAGCGAGAAGGGGAAGGGGTAGAGGTGGGGAGAAGGAGGAGAGGGGGGAAGGAAAGTGAGTTGCATGTGCGCAGGGATGGCTGTGTTATATCTCCATCTGGGTGTATACAATTTGTTGCAATGTATGGGAGCTGGGGACCACGTCCTGCTTTGCCTTTGTATTCTGTGTTGCTGGACATGTTGAACATGTGATTTATGTCAATGGTGGGAAAAGTGGGGTGTGGGCGGGGGTTGGGTGTTATTGGCTGTGATACTTATGATTTCAGATAAATGTTGGTATTAAACTTTTGTTATTGAACATAACCTTGTTGCGCATTGTCTCAGATAGCTGGACCATTACATACTGGTGATACTTTACGATGAAAGGGTTAAATACAACTTATCAATCAATGTAAACTTTAACTGGCACCAAGTTGATGGGCACCATTGATGTCTGAGCTGCACACACACGGCAGTGTGTCAACGTTGTCATTCACATCAGCGCTCTGTCAGGCAAATCTTTCTGATATCAGTTCCTCACGTAAGAGTGGGATTTAACAAATGCCAGCCACACTGCTGGCATTCGTTCCGGTTAGTTCCACTTTTTGTGGGCGGTTGTTTGAGCGAGTGATATTCTGGGCAATATGTGTGCGAGGTGGTGAAATTGACAATGGCCGATCTCCATGGCCGCTAGTTTGGGTAAATATGCTCTTTACGACAAAAAACAGTGAGCGGGTGTTCATATTGAGTCTCAGAGTTAATTCCGTGCAGAAATTAACGCTGGGCGATATTATGGGCGTTAATTTCGCCCATTTTGCTGATTCTGCCCCAAAAAATGTGGGCAGGCGGTAAAATTTTTTCCCGGCGTTAAGCACATTGGGAAAATAACGCTCGGCGATAAGCCTCCTAAAAAAGCCCTTCAGTTTCCATTTTGTACCAAAATGGGTGATATATGGACGTTTTACGTCATTTCAGCGGTAAAATGGGCATTAAATGTGCGTTAAGCCCATAGTCTTTCCTAGTCACCCTATCAAACCCTTTTACAATTTTCAAACTGTCAATTTAATCTCTTAACCTTGGCTGCCCCAGTGTAAATAGCTCTTGTATCTCAAATCTCTCCTCATAATGCTAACCTTTCATCCTTGCTATCACTTACATGGTGAATAATGAATTACATTAGCAAGTAAATAATGGCTTTGCAACACTTTTGTTTTAACTTGCTTTGTCTTTCTCCACAGTTTTTAAAGTTGGCTTTTCACAGAGACCGTTCAATCTTTATTATAATAATAAGTGTTGTATTAATAGTCAGGAAAGTATATGAGAATATCAGTGATCATTTATTTTCTCTTACCCAGACTTGGCCTTGCTGACAGTTGACAGGACTGGAGAGGAGGCAGGCCTCACTGGAGTGGGTGTTGGAGGGCCTAAGGTGGTGGAGCATGGTGTGGTGAGGGAACGGGCTCTGGTTGGGAGCGTACAGGAGCCAGGAGAACCCATTGTGATGCTCAAATCTAAAAAGGCATTGCGAGGATAAACATGTTAAATAAATTAAATAGGTATAACTTAATTCATTGTTCTGTAGTTCACATCGTATGCTTTCTTCAAGTTCTAATGTTAATAATAAAAAAATGTCAAATTGTGGAGAACCTTCTTTTTCTAAACCAGTAAAAATTAATGATGTCATTAAAAGCAAAAAAACAGAAGAACTGCCGATAAGAACATCAATTTAACGTTAAAATCGAACATTACAAACGTGGCAATCAAACGCCGCAATCAAACGCCGCAATCAAACGCGGTAATTCTACACTAAACCCATATTCTTCACATTTGACCAGTAGCAGCACAGGAACCATTGTGTTCCACAGATTATTCATAACCGCCAGTCCAGCTTTTTAAAGGGATTGCACAATTAAATTGTGTTAATTCCTATTGACGCGAACCAATTCCACTTTCTTCTGTCCCTCCCTGTAACACTAGACCCAGGAGACAAGGAAAGCAGTTGAGCACAGATTGCAGATTTTAAGTGTAAAGTGGGGAGTACACCAGCTGAGTTGGGAACAAGTTGACCAAAGCACTGCGCAGGATTTGATGGAAATGGAGACTGAGGATTTAGATCTATTTGCAAGAGAATAAAACCAGATCTGAACTTAAGGAGACAGAAAGTGGATTAAAGGATTAGAGTAAAGTACAGCAGCAATTTGCACTGTGCAGAGGTGATTGATTTCTAATTAGACTGAATAGTAAGAGCCTTTAGCTCTGAATTCCCATTGGTCCAGTTGGCCTGTTCTATAGTGGCAGGTTTCATGCTGTGGAGAACTCGACTTCCTCCTCCCACTCCAGTTTACCAGTACATAGATGTGCAATCCACACGCTGAAAACCCATGGCAAATCATTAAGCACAGTTCAGTGAAACAAGTTTCTGCCTGCATTTCAGGATGGCTCAATGCATTAACTAGTCAAAGGTACCAAGTAACAGGCAGAGCACAGTGATTAGCGAGGGTCTAGCAAGGAGGAGGAACTGAAGGAAATTCTTACAAGTCAGCAAATTGTGTTAGGAAAATTGATGGGATTGAAGACTAATAAATTCCCGGGGCCTGATAGTCTGCATCCCAGAGTACTTAAGGAAGTGGCCCTAAAAATAGTGGATGCATTGGTGGTCATTTTCCAACATTCTGCAGACTCTGGATCAGTTCCTATGGACTGGAGGGTAGCTAATGTAACACCACTTTTTAAAAAAGGAGGGAGAGAGAAAACGGGTAATTATAGACCTGTTAGCCTGACATCAGTAGTGGGGACAATGTTGGAATCAATAATTAAAGGTGAAATAGCAGCACATTTGGAAAGTAGTGAAAGGATCGGTCCAAGTCAGCATGGATTTATGAAAGGGAAATCATGCTTGACAAATCTTCTGGAATTTTTTGAGGATGTAACCAGTAGAGTGGACAAGGGCGAGCCAGTGGATGTGGTGTATTTAGACTTTCAAAAGGCTTTTGACAAGAGATTAGTGTGCAAAATTAAAACACATGGTATTGGGGGTAATGTATTGACGTGGATAGAGAACTTGTTCGCAGACAGGAAGCAAAGAGTAGGAATAAACGGGTCCTTTTCAGAATGGCAGGCAGTGACTAGTGGGGTACCGCAAGGTTCAGTGCTGGGACGCCAGCTATTTACAATATACATTAATGATTTAGATGAAGGAATTGAATGTAATATCTCCAAGTTTGCAGATGACACTAAGCTGGGTGGCAGTGTGAGCTGTGAGGAGGATGCTAAGAGGCTGCAGGGTGACTTGGACAGGTTAGGCAAGTGGGCAAATGCATGGCAGATGCGGTATAATGTAGATAAATGTGAGGTTATCCACTTTGGTGGCAAAAACAGGAAGGCAGATTATCTGAATGGTGACAGGTTAGTAAAAGGGGAGGTGCAACGAGACCTGGGTGTCATGGTACATCAGTCATTGAAAGGTGGCCTGTAGGTACAGCACGCGGTAAATGGCATGTTGGCTTTCATAGCGAGAGGATTTCAATATAGGAGCAGGGAGATCTTACTGCAGTTGTATAGGGCCTTGGTGAGGCCATACCTGGAATATTGTGTTCAGTTTGGGTCTCCTAATCTGAGGAAGGACATTCTTGCTATTGAGGGAGGGTAGCGAAGGTTGACCAGACTGATGCCCGAGATGACAGGACTGAGATATGAAGAAAGACTGGATCGACTAGGCTTATATTCATTGTAATTTAGAAGAATGAGAGGGGATCTCATAGAAACATACAAAATTCTGACGGAATTGGACAGGTTAGATGCAGGAAGAATGTTCCCGATGTTGGGGAAGTCCAGAACCAGGGGTCACTGTCTAAGGGTAAGGGGTAAGTCATTTAGGACCGAGATGAGGAGAAACTTCTTCACTCAGAGTTGTGAACCTGTGGAATTCTCTACCATAGAAAGTTGTTGAGGCCAGTTCGTTAGATATATTCAAAGGGAGTTAGATGTGGCCCTTACGGCTAAAGGGATTAAAGGGTATGGAGAGAAAGCAGGAATGGGGTACTGAAGTGCATGATCAGCCATGATCATATTGAATGGCGGTGCAGGCTCGAAGGGCCGAATGGCCTCCTCCTGCACCTATTTTCTATGTTTCTATATTACTTGACAGCTGCGATGGTTAGCAGCATCCATTCCATCTCTGAGCGGGTCAAGAAATCTTCCATGTGTAACATACTCTCAATCATCAACAAATTGGTGGAAGGTGTCATCGACAGTGCTATCAAGCGACACTTACTCACCAATAACCTGCTCACTGATGTTCAGCTTGGGTTCTGCCAGAACCACTCAGCTCCAGATCTCATTCCAGCCTTGGTCCAAACATGGACAAAAGAGCTGAATTCCAGAGGTGGGGTGAGAGTGACTGCCCTTGACATCAAGGTAGCATTTAACCGAGTGTGGAATCAAGGAGCCCTAGTAAAACTGAAGTCAATGGGAGTCAGGGGAAATCTCACCACTGGCTGGAATCATACCTAGCACAAAGGAAGATGGTTGTGGTGGTTGGAGGTCAATCATCTCAGCCCCAGGACATCGCTGCAGGAGTTCCTCAAGGCAGTGTCCTAGACCCAACCATCTTCAGCTGCTTCATCAATGACCTTCCTTCCAGCATAAGGTCAGAAGTGGAAATATATCGCCGTTCTTTCATTGTCACTGGGTCAGAATCCTGGAACTCCCTCCTTAACAGCACTGTGGGAGTACCTTCACCACACGGACTGCAGCGGTTCAAGAAGGCGGCTCACCACCACCTTCTCAAGGGGCAATTAGGGATGGGCAATAAATGCCAGCCTTGCCAGTGACACCCACATCCCAGGAATACATTTTTAAAATACGTGATCCCTGCTATGTTTAATATGTAAATGTGCATCATTGACTCCCCCCTCTTCCCTGTTGAAAAGTATACCAGCAGCAATTTAAAAATTAAAACAGCACAGGTTTAGGAGAACAGCACTTGAACTATGAGCTTACAGACTCTGATGAGAAGGAAGGCACACAGGGAATAGCAGCTGATGCAGATAATACAACAAAAATGGGAGAGAGAGACCTGGAGCAGCCAACCTGCCAACCCACATCCAGCCAACCACAGACACCCTGCCATACCCAGCCAACCACAGACACCCTGCCGTAACCAGCCAACCCACATCCAGCCAACCACAGGCACCCTGCCATACCCAGCCAACCACAGACACCCTGCCGTAACCAGCCAACCACAGACACCCTGTCATAACCTGCCAATCCATACCTAGCCAACCACAGACACTCTGTCATAACCTGCCAAACACAGCCAGCCAACCACAGACACCCTGTCATAACCTGCCAATCCATATCCAGCCAACCACAGACACCTGCCGTAACCTGCCAAACACAGCCAGCCAACCACAGACACCGTGTCATAACCTGCCAAACACAGCCAGCCAACCACAGACACCCTGTCATAACCTGCCAAACACAGCCAGCCAACCACAGACATCCTGTCATAACCTGCCAAACACAGCCAGCCAACCACAGACACCCTATCATAACCTGCCAATCCATAACCTGGCAACCACAGACACCCTGCCATAACCTGCCAAACTCAGCCAGCCACCCACAGACACATAGAAACATAGAAACATAGAAACATAGAAAATAGGTGCAGGAGTAGGCCATTCGGCCCTTCTAGCCTGCACCGCCATTCCATGAGTTCATGGCTGAACATGCAACTTCAGTACCCCATTCCTGCTTTCTCACCACACCCTGTCATAACCTGCCAAACACAGCCAGCCAACCACAGACACCCTGTCATAACCTGCCAAACACAGCCAGCCAACCACAGACACCCTGTCATAACCTGCCAAACACAGCCAGCCAACCACAGATACCCTGTCATAACCTGCCAATCCATATCCAGCCAACCACAGACACCCTGCTGTAACCTGCCAAACACAGCCAGCCACCCACAGGCACGCTGCCATAACCTGCCAACCACATCCAGCCAACCACAGGCACCCTGTCATAAACTGCCAACCACAGACACCCTGCTATTACCAGCCAACCACAGCTGCCCCTCCCCCGCCTGCCCCCGCTACGGCCAGCCAACCATGGCCACTTCTTTGCTGAATAATCTGTTAACACTTGCTATCCTCCAATCACAGATACAGCTCTATTTTTAGAGTTTCTTAAAATGTTAACTGCAGCTTTTTCACTGATTTATAAAAATGATTATGGACAGGATCTGGTCCGTAAGCCCTGTAGATATTAAGGGTAGAGATCTGTTACCTGACTCTTCTTGTTCATCGAAGTCCGCCGGATCAGATCCACTCCTGCTTCGAGATTCTTTGCAGCTCCTGGACTTGCGTGTGCAGATTTCCTCATCAGTGATCTCCCCACTGTCTCCCTGCGCAGAACAAATTGTAAGGTTTTCAGTTCGAGTTGATCTGTCCTTGACCAGAAACACACTGTGCAGTGACCTCGGGCAGTGCCGTCTCTTACCCGGATGAGCGATTTCTTTATCTTTTTCGCCGTGCTCATGCCCAGTGTGTTATTGCGCTGCAGGCTCGATTTTTCAGTGTTTCTGTTCAAAGTCGCTGTGGTTGTGTTTCTCGTGATCCATCGTCTGCCTCCGAAGAGCTCAATAACCTGAGCCAGTGTTGGCCCTTCAAACTTGCCCTCATCCTACATGGAACAATTACATAGAATGACACAGAATTTTACAGCACAGAAACAGGCCTTTCAGCCTAACAGGTCAATGCCCGTGTTTAAGCTCCACATGAGCCTCTTCCCACTTTACTTTATCTCACCCTATCACCATGTTGTTCTACTCCTTTTTCCTTCATATACTTTTCTAACTTCCCCTTAATCTTCAATTTTCACACGTGTAATGTATGCACCTGTGTGAATGCTCATGGATTTGTAGAGCTGTTGCATTGTGAGTGGCTTAGTGATGTTCACAAGACTCAATAAAACCCCAGCCAGTTGGGTCTCGGTCATCCACAATGAGGTATGCAGTTGTGAGCCTAGTGGATGAACTGGTGATGTGTAGTGTGATTGTTAAACCTTTAATTGTTAATAAACTGACTCGTTCTTAATGATAATGTGTTGCTGTGAATTCTTAAGCAAAGAGCCCATGAAGCAAATACATTAAAACACGTTACGTACTTAACTGTCCCTACAGGTAAAGGCTAACCACAAGTAACTAAGAAAGTTAAGGCTTCGTTCTTCGTGCTGACAGTCTCACACAGAGTTAAAGTTAACTTTCTGATCAGCTCTTCCTCACCCAATGGCAGAGTTGTGACATTTTTATTGATTTCAAGTAAAATTCCATATTTAGTCAAACAAATGAATAGCAAGTTTTGAGCCAGCTTAGCTCCAATAGTTTTTAGTAGCTTTATCTATATCAGTTTTCCATAAATCCGAGCCTGGTAGTTAAAACAATTTTTTTTTCTCTCCTGCTATTTTACAGATCTTTCGGTGAACTGCACATGATGGCACCCCTACATGACCAGGAGCAGAATTTGCAATTTGAATATGCAGAAAAATTTTCGCTAAAGTAAATGTTGTGTTGGGTTTAGATTAGAAGACTAAACATTTAGATTACCACAGCCATCATAATAGTTCTGTCCTTTCATGATTGAGTCTGGCATAATTATATCCCTCTTAAAATATATGAAGAGACTCCAGTCATTATTAAAAAGGAGCTTAAAATTAAAACGATGAGTGGATCTGGAAAGAAACCTCACACACAGCTAATTTCAATAGTGTGTGCAGCTGGCCTCCGATTATTTATGATATTTACTCAAGTCTTTGACGATTACAGCGCCATCATATTGGATTTGCATTTTAGATTCCATCCTCCTCAGAAGAGGTAATGTAATTAATACATGATGTGGGTAAACAACTGAGATTCTGGAAGAAGCACAACAGAAACTCCAGTCAGGGGAAGTGTGTGGGATATTGGTCTTTCACCTCTGGGACCTGGGCACAAATCCAAACCAGACTGTTGGGACGAAAGTCTCCTCTGATTGCTTAGTCTATATTTTCCGATGTGAAATACTGACATTTTAAAGACATTAAAGGAATTTGGCCAAGATAGTTTGGGTAGTCTCAATCCAGTTCCATGGGCATGGACCTACTACAGCACAGAACTGCCATGAATTGAGATTCTGAGAGACCAGAGGATGACTGGTGCAGGAATGGGCAAAGTGTCACACAGCCGCTGTAAAGGCTGCTCTTTGTGAGGTTAGCACTGAAGCACTTCATTGAGACAGAGCAGAGCAGGTTTTATTCTACACCAGGGAGTGTTTGATGCTAACTCTAGCTGCCCAAAATGGGAAGTGTCCATCCTCCAGCACCAACATCTCTCACATTGGTATGGTATGCACACACATTTTTCTTTTAAAGAGAAAACCCTCCCCTCTTGGCCATAATTACATTATTACAAATACACATACATCCTGTTACTAGTGGCTTAACACAAACTTTATTTATCCTGCTTAGTATCCTAAATAACTCAGTTAGGACCGCTATGTGATGTCTCTTTTTGGAAGAGTATTTTCTTGCCGTCATCCCTCGTAGCTCTAAAAACAAGGAGTAGTTTTATTTCTCTCCTCTGCACTACCTCTAGGGCCTGGAGGTTCTGTTACGTCATAGCAACCAGAACAGTATCTGGTACTGCAAGTGTGGCCTGGCCAGAACACGACAACTAATGAGCATTTCAACTCAACTGATTTCGCTCTGAGATCTCCTTCAACTTCACCCTTGGCAACTGCTGTCCCACCCATTGAGCACATGTGGCTCCTAGTTTGCTTCCAATATGCAGTTTCTTGCCTTTGACTGCAGTGAACTTAATTTTCTGCTGGACAACCCAACGTGAAAACCCTGTTGTAAAACTCTTTGTAAGATCTTGGCTGCCTCCTCTGCATTCATTGATCACCCCCTTGTTTGGAGTCATCTGTGAATTGAACTACTTATTATGAGTCATGGGCATTTACATATCCCAGAAGCAGGAGAGGTACCAAAATAGACCTCTGACCCTCCCCACTCAATAGTTCCCCTCATTTTGACCTAACTGCCTGCCCTCCCCTTTATTCTTTCCTCTTAGCCAATTACTAATTCATATCTGCTATCTTTGTTACCCACTGACTTTAGTTTGTTTGGGAGTATCTCATGCAATACTTTATCAAAAGCCTTTGCAGTTAGTCCCACTGTGGGTTGAAGGCCCAGTACTAGGTGCCAGAATTACCAACCCTTTATCAATTTTATATATGGTCAAATCCCTCTTTTCTTATCACTACTTTGTTACTTTATACCATAATACGAAGGCTTCTGAGGGTCAAAGTTAAAGGGATGTGAAGGACATTGTGAAGAGTCAGATGTCTCACTCTGTTCAGAAGAACCTCTTTCCCTTCTAACTTTTATCACTATGAATAGTCTGTAACACCAATCTCTATGCATCATAGAAACATAGAAAATAGGTGCAGGAGTAGGCCATTCGGCCCTTCGAGCCTGCACCGCCATTCAATGAGTTCATGGCTGAACATGCAACTTCAGTACCCGCTTCCTGCTTTCTCGCCATACCCCTTGATCCCCCGAGTAGTAAGGACTTCATCTAATTCCTTTTTGAATATATTTAGTGAATTGGCCTCAACTACTCTCTGTGGTAGAGAATTCCACAGGTTCACCACTCTCTGGGTGAAGAAGTTTCTCCTCATCTCGGTCCTAAATGGCTTACCCCTTATCCTTAGACTGTGACCCCTGGTTCTGGACTTCCCCAACATTGGGAACATTCTTCCTGCATCTAACCTGTCTAAACCCGTCAGAAACCTCTCAGTATTCAATGAGAGATTGAATACATTTAAACTCAACTTTTTGTTCGGAAATTAGAATTTCCTTTCACTTTTTTTTGTACATTAATACATCCCAAAATACATAAATAAACGTGAAAACTTGCCAGTAAAGACAGGTATTTTAGACTCCTAACATTAAAATCTAGAATTTTAATGGATGAATGTCTAGTGCCTTTGGCAAAATTAATGAGCAAATGCTTAGTGTGTTTGTATGATATTCCTTTATCTGTTATTTAATGCCAATATTATACAAATATGCTAAATGTTTGTCCACTAATGTCACCAACAGGAATTTCTAAGCCAACGTTATTTGAGATTGATTAGAAAGATTGGGCGCACGTGATTGTTGTCTGTGTACCTGATATAAGCTGACGTACTGCTTCCTCAGCCACTGCAGTCTCTGGTCGGGAAATCTCTTCATTTTTCTCACAGCCGTCATTAGCTCCTGTAATCCATCATGCACCATCTTAGCAGTGTACTTAGGGGCCACAAAGTGCAACAATCGATTATCAGTTGTATGGACCCCATAGAGCAGTGTCACGCAATTGTCCTCCAGGCTCATATGGCACAGCTTGTTTTGAATGCACACAGTATTCAGATCAATTCCTGTATGTCCCATGTAGACAGCTTTCACTGCAGACATATCCAAGAAACCTTCCACAAGTCCGTTTAGTACTATGTGCCCATACATCTGGAATTTGCTGCTACAAAGGTCCACGCTATTACCCAATACCAGGCTTTTTACCTTAGCATTGGCTGGGCTGGCTGTCGGTGGTTTTGACCAGGTTAGAGTACAGTTGTCAGGTTGCAGTTTGAGAAAACAACGTACTGAAAGGTGAGCCTCCTGGTCATAATGTATGACAGTGGCCCCTTGTAAGAGAAACTGATGGACGTCGGCTCTGATGGACAGCACATACCAAGGAATAAGTTCCGTCTCATGACTGAATGCCTTTTGCTGGTCCTCAGCCCCACTCAGATCCCACTCACTGGACAGCTCAAAGGAGTCACTTTCTGAGTCTGACAGATCTCCCACGATGAACCTGTGCAATGAAGGAGAAGAAATAATAACTCCTCAAGTGACAAACCAAGCCAGACCGGTCTCAAGTAAAAACTTAACATTACTTCTTTCTACTATTGCATTTTTACATTGCATTCATATATAAACTAATTCTAAACTAGAAGTGCTGTTTAATAAATAATAACCCTGTGTCATGTGTGGCCTCTGTGCCCTACGAAAAGTGAATGCTGAACAACTCCTGATGCTGCGCGGTTCGCTCCTGTAAGCGGAGTATGGACTGGCGCTGGGTACTGAAAGTCATGGAGAGGTCCACAGCTCATGAGCTGGTGAGAGCCTTGATCAACGGCAGAAAAGGGTACAGGAGGAAAGATATCAGTCTGCGGCTGCTGGAAATTCGGTTCTCAGTGATAATTGTATTTTTTTTCGCCCAAATTATTGTTATGGCAACGCTATCGCTACGAGGCCGTAAATTCAAGCTTGCGAGGATTCGTGGCGCAAACCGTGGATTTTCTGCAACTTTACTCCGAGGCCGATACCGCTGTGAAAGAAGCCTTGGAGGGGGAAAACACCCCCAAAAAATTGCAAAAAACACAAATTCAAAAAAAATCACAAAACATTCACAAGACACTTAATTAGCGAATCGCTGCAAAAGAATTAAAAAATAAAAACTTCACCTTATCTTTTTTGCAGATCTTCATACTTACTGCTGATCCAATGCGGCTTTTTCCTTGGCGGTTTTTTTTTCCCGGCCTAAATACGGGTCCGCTCAGAGCCAAATTTTTGGCGAAAGCGATATTTCGAGTCTCGTCACGGCGGTGCTCTTTGCTCCAGCGGTATTTGAAAAGTGCCACCGCAAGACTTCTCCGAATTTCCCGCCGCACCGTTTTTCGCCAAAAAACGGTGAAATATCGCCAAAAAAAAAAAACGGGCACGAGGTTGGTGAATTTTTAGCCTCGTTGTCTCATAAATGCCAGAGGTGAAGGGAAGCCATGCTGCTCGCCACCACACTCTCTCAAATGACAAACAGCAACCTTTGTATTAAATATCACCGACAGGACTGAGCAGAACCAATTGCTTAAGATTGTTGAATCCACGTGGCAAACTGGAAGCACTTAATCCAAGCACAATGACATGAAATAATATTTAATTCCGTTTTCAATTTTGGACCATGTTTTACTCACACAGTCCATAAATCCTCAGTCTTTCCTGCGCACTCCTCTCATAGCTCTGGCAGGAGGGCACCAGTGGGGTCTGAAGTTAGGCCAGGACCCGGACATGCTACGTC
This sequence comes from Pristiophorus japonicus, assembly GCF_044704955.1. Taxonomy (NCBI): domain Eukaryota; kingdom Metazoa; phylum Chordata; class Chondrichthyes; family Pristiophoridae; genus Pristiophorus; species Pristiophorus japonicus. The sequence goes on from NC_091979.1 coordinate 323,326,842, forward strand.
CCGGCCTAACATTGGAAGTCCCTGCTCAGCCTCCACCCACCCCAAACAAGGACATTTGTGCAGCAAGGTTGGGCTGGGAGGTGAGGACTCCCAACACCATTGTTGCTGCATTTCCAGCCTTGGAAATGTCAGTGACGGGATCAGTAGGCAAGAGGTTCAAGAGAATGAGGCACAGCAGCCTCTAGAATAGTGATTGTGGGCCTCCTTTTGGGGGTCCAGGTCTGGAATACTTCTAAATACTATTTTTCTTTTAGCCAGTAACTGTACTATAGTGTCCTAAAGTTACCATCAAATATGTATCTGGAATTTCTGAGGGGGTTTTCTGGCAAACGATTGGCAAAACATGGAGAAATGATGCAAATTGCCCTTTCCACCAGCTCTCATGGTTTTTGCCAATCTTGATACTGAAGCTAATGATGGGAGGTCAGAAGACCCTGTGGAGATTCTCCCCATAAAAATGCGCATGGATATTTCATCTTATAGTTGTATTTCTCTCCAAAATAAGTATTAGGAACATAAAAACATTAGGGACAGGTGGAGGCCATACAGCCCCTAGAGCCGACGCCACCATTCAATTAGATCATGGTTGATCTGTACCTCAACTCCGTTTTCCTTCCTTAGTTCCAAATCCCTCGATACCATTATCTATTGATCTCAGCCTTCAAAGCTCTAATGGACCCATTATGCACCGTCTGTTGGGGAGGAGAATTCCTGGTTTCATAGAATGATACAGCACAGAAGGCCATTTGGCCCATCGTGCCTGTGCCGGCTTTGGGAAGAAATTCTAATACCCTTTGTGTGAAAATACCCCTTCCCCCCCGCCCTTTGTAGCAAAAAAAAATTCTGTCAGTGTCAGAAGCCAACACCTATCTGTGTCCCTGCCCCACACTGCAAGCCTCAGTGTATAACCTGATTTATGGGTCAAGCAGAATGTTTTCTGCTATTTCCTGTTACAATTGGGCACACCACACCTGGATCAATAATTGCACCAGTTTGCCAGCTGCTTGAGACACATGAAAGCATTATTGCTGGTACATGAGTAATTTTTTTTCACTGCTAATTTTGTTACCACTTCAATTTTGATTAAAACCGATATGTTTCCTGTTTAGAAACACTTGCCACCACTGTGTCCCGAACTCGTATTCTGCAATAATTCTCAACGCAACAGAATAGCTTCTAAATCCTAAATGGAAAGAAGCCACAAAATAGATTGCAGCTGAAACCCCATTGTCCATTCAAGCCTCGGTTTTAACTTGGGGCACGAGTGGGATGTGCGACGTGCGGGGTCGAGGGCAAGGGGGAAGCTTGCGCCTCGTGTGGGCTGGAAAGATTTTTACTCCTGGGCTTGTTCCAAAGTTGGGTGGCGAGTCTCCCGCCTGAATCACTACCTTGGCGACAGGTGGGATTTCAGGAGGCAGAGGCCCGTGGGAACAGCTCCCAGCACTGTGGTAAGTGATGATGGGGGAGGTTTTGAGGGGGGGGGGGGGGCAATGTGGCCAATGGAGGGGGGGAAAACAAAACCTTGGGCCTTCCTTGCCCCGGATTTTCCCTCTCCTCTGACCGGGATGCCCCCCCCAGGTCGCCCCGTTTCACCACATCATAGTGCCAGCGACTGTTCCCACGGGACCCCAGCATCGGCCACCTGAAACCCGGGAATTCAAACGGTGGTGTGCGGGAGTGCCATGTGAATCGGGAAGTAGGTACTCCGCCCTATTTTAAACCCCGCACGTCCCCATTCTCAACGGGCGCAGGCCCTTAAAATCAGGGCTTCGGTTTGATCACACCCCGCCCTGGGTATGGAAACACCACAAATTCAAATGTCACAGCAGGCGGTTAAACAAGCCTCAAAACATCTACTCCACACAAATGTGTTAGTTTGTTTTTTTGTTTGCGGGCGATGCAGAAAGGCAGGAGTTCAACTTACAACACTCGATTTGATTCGGAGGTTTTCTTCACTCTCGTTGTTGTGCTTCAGAAACAAAAGTATGGGAGAAGGTAAGGTACAGAAACAGAAGACCACGAGGATTGTGATGATAGAAGAGTCGGTTAGACAGCCGATGAAGGAAAATAAGTGCGAGCTGAAGGGTTGTTAAAGGCAAAATAATCCAATAGACCAAAAACCTTCAGAACTAATATAGTGAAAGAAACTCTCAAACAGTTGGACGAGTATGTTTTGCATTAACCTCATTGTTGGATGTCTGGATTCAATTTGTGTCCAGCTGAGCATGATTCCCAATCATTTGGCCAGAGGTATTGCGAGACATGAAATAAAGCTCGTTTAGAATAGTTTAATGCTAATAGCCTTGTAGTGCGGTGCCTTCATTGTCAAAGCATTTATTTGTGATCATATGGTTGGACCAAGCTAATTGCTGCTTTCTTGCTCAAGTCCATGGTGAGAGTCAGGAGACAAGATCTGATGATATTCAATCTTCCCCCTGCCTCTGTAAAGAAAGACTTGCATGTATATAGCACCTTTCATGACCTCAGGATGTCCTGAAGTTTTACAGCTTTACAGCCAATGAAGTACTTCTGGTGTAGTTACTGTTGCAATGTGGGAAATGCAGCAGCCAAATTGCACAGAGCAAAGGTCCCACAAACAGCAATGTGATGATGACCAGATAATCTGTTTTTAATGTTGTTTGAGGGATAATTATTGGCCGGGGCATTGGGGAGAACTCATCTGCTCTTCTTCGAAATAGTGCCATGGGTTCTTTTACATCCACCTGAGAAGGCAGACCCCAGGACCTCAGAGTAATGTCTCATCCGAAAGACAGTACCTGACGGCGCAGCACTCGCTTGGGATTGAATGAGAGTGTTGGCCTTGATTATGGGCTCAAATCTCTGGAGTGTGGCTTGACTCAGAGGCAAGAGTGCTACCCACTGAACCACAGCTGTAGCTTTATCTCGACATACAGAAAAAATATGCCCTGACATTTCCCACCGGAAAACCAATACAAACATCTCACAGAGTAAGAGTGTTAAAGTTGGGATTTAAGAAGTTAAAAATGTCACGGTTATACATCAAATTTCACTCGACTGTCAAGTGTGCAGGACTCTATTGGAATAGTTTAATGGCTGACTTTCACTGATGTGTCAAAACTTGAGGTATTTCGGGCTCAATAAACCAAAGCTAAAATTTATTTACCCACTAACCCCTCTTCCTCCCCCCAAAAAATGACAGAAATGTCTAATTTTAAGGACGGATACGGGCAAGCCTAGATTTGTATTAGTTTAATACTGGCAGTAACCCAGTTATTCTAATGTCAATGGTAGCCCCTTTTATTTTAAGGGACTGGCTATTTGTACTGCACTTTTTCTGGCCTTCTGCGCCTGCGTCCTCGAGACTCCACCCCCAATGCCTCCTGCCCAAAACCGGAACCAGAAGTGGGCCCCGTGATCAGTCCGACCATGTTGTTGTTCCACGGGCTCTTCGATCGAGCTGCTGCTCCTCCGCGAGCCTGTCCCTCCGACCACCCGCTGACCAGGCCTCCCGTGAACCGCGAGGCCCCGAGCCTCCGGCTGAGCCCCGAGTCCTGAGCGGCGGTCGGGGGAGAGCAGTGGTGGCAGACCGGCAGACGGCTGAGAGAGCGCGAGGGGGGAGGGGAAAGAGAGAGAGAGAGAGGGAGGGAGAGAGGGAGAGAGAGGGAGAGAGAGAGAGAGAGGGAGAGAGAGAGGGAGAGAGAGGGAGAGACGGGAGAGAGAGAGGGAGAGAGAGAGAGGGAGAGAGAGAGAGAGAGAGGGAGAGAGAGAGAGAGAGGGAGAGAGAGGGAGAGAGAGAGAGAGGGAGAGATAGAGGGAGGGAGAGATAGAGGGAGCGAGAGATAGAGGGAGAGACGGGAGAGAGAGAGGGAGAGAGAGAGGGAGAGCAGTGGTGGCAGACCGGCAGACGGCTGAGAGAGCGCGAGGGGGGAGGGGAAAGAGAGAGAGAGAGAGAGAGAGAGAGAGGGAGAGAGGGAGAGAGAGGGAGAGAGAGAGGGAGGGAGAGATAGAGGGAGGGAGAGATAGAGGGAGGGAGAGAGGGAGAGACGGGAGAGAGAGAGGGAGAGAGAGAGGGAGAGCAGAGAGAGAGACTGGGGGGGGGGGGGGGGGGGAGTGTGGAAAAGAGAGAGAAAGCCGGGGGGCGAGGGGGGGGGGGGGAAGAGAGAGCTTGGGGTGGGGGGTAGACAGACAGACAGAGAGCGCGAGGGAGAGAGCGAGGGAGAGAGAGAGCGAGCGAGCGCATTGGGGGTCGAGAGATGGGGCGAAGAAGAGAAGGGCCGGGAGAGAGAGAGACATATGGGGGAGGGGGGGATTGGAGGGGAGAGAGGGAACTCAGGGAAGTCACATCACGTTCTTCCATCTTCCTGCAAGGGACATTGTTGGAGTGGATGATATCCAGAAGTCATGACACTGTCACTACTCACTTCATATCCAATAAACCAATCCGTACATAATGCCCCATCTATGGGGGGGGATTGGAGTAAGGCACTTCGGCTGGGGGAGGCATGCACTTGGACTGGAGTAAGGCACTTCGGCTGGGGGAGGCATGCACTTGGACTGGAGTAAGGCACTTCGGCTGGGGGAGGCATGCACTTGGACTGGAGTAAGGCACTTCGGCTGGGGGAGGCATGCACTTGGACTGGAGTAAGGCACTTCGGCTGGGGGAGGCATGCACTTGGACTGGAGTAAGGCACTTCGGCTGGGGGAGGCATGCACTTGGACTGGAGTAAGGCACTTCAGCTGGGGGATGCATACACTTGGATTGGGGTAGGCACTTTGGCTGGCCCTTACTGTCTTCTGGGGAGCTCTGTCACTTCAGCGAGACCATGGGATGGGCAGTTCCAGTGACACATTCCTGTGAAACTTCAGGGTGTGGCTTATCCCCCAAGAGGACCAATCAGAAACAAAGGGTGGAGCATGTTGGCCATTTTGGCAGTACAAATAAATGCATCCTTATTTTAATACCAGTGGTAACCCTGTTAATGTAACCCTGGAATGAATCCTGTTATTTTAAGCAGGTTACCGTTAGCATGACAGTAATACCAATTGGGAAAATCTAACCGTGTGTGAATGCTTATTCAAAAAAAAAAATTGATTTGTACCTTTGATGATTTTGGGCCAGAATATTGTTGGCACAAACCAAGGGGTTTGTACATGCCTTACATGGTTGACCCAGTGCAAGGTTAAAGAGTTACCGCACTCTTGCATAGGAAGGTTGTGGGTTCAAGTCCCACACCAGAGACTTGAGCACAAAATCTAGGCTGTCACTTCAGTGCAGTGCTCAGGGAGTGCTGCACTGTCAGAGGTGCCATTCAGTTAAAACAGGTTGCATTCAATCCCTGATAAACATGCAAGACTCAAAGGACCTATTTACAAATTGTGACTTAAATGTCCCTGCTAATTTATCCCTAAAAAAAGAACCATGATACAGCGTGTGGGCGTAGATAGGACTCAGATTAACTTACAGCTGAAACATATCCACGTGTTGTTAACTTTTCCATACCCTTGCCTTGGCACGCAAAGAGGCATATTTTCCAAATGGGGTGGGCGACAGATTCACTCCCCCAGACTTCGGACAGCCCATTTGAGAAACTTAGAGTTTGCTTAATCAAATAAGCAGAGCAAGCTCCCTGCATGGCATGCACGCCTACCCTGGAAGTTCGTTCATTGGGAATGGGGGAGGGCTTGAGGTTTCCTGTGGTGCTGCAGCTATGTAAAGGACTGCAGCAGCCACTGAAAAGGGACAAAACCAACGTAGAGGTGAAACTATTTCTGGTTCAGCAAATAATCAGGATGGCAAAAATAAAGGATGGGCACATCTCCTTAGGTGGCAAAAAATTTATGGAAGCAGGAAATGGCAGGGGCACCTCCTGAAAATAAAGACCTCACTTCAACGAAATAAAGCTGCTCCCTGAAATCAATTTGCCATAACTCTACACCTGACATTAACCCATAACCAGGAGCATGGCCCTTAGCCCAAATCCAAAGACCAAGTTTCCCAAACCCTAATCCAGGAAGGTTTTGTGCTGGCTGCATATTACAAGGCTACCCAGGAGCAACAGGAAAGCAGAAGGGAGTAGCATAAAGGCTGCCAGGAGTGACAGCAAAGTGGGAGGGAACAGCAGAATGGTGAGGTGGCATGGCCGGAAAATCTTTGCAGAATTGTGTGAGGTCCGACAGCCAATGAAAATCTTTGAGCAAATGAGACACCAGCACTATAAGCAGCACAATGTGTTACCTCAAACTTTTTGACTGTTATTGGGTAGGGGAGTTGTTTGTTGTGGTTGTCTCGGTGAACTGTCTCCACAGGAGTATTTCGCACACCGCAATGGCTAAAATTACAATTGTCATTACTTACTGATACTTGCTTCTGTCTTTGAACGAGTTTTTCCGTGAAGTGCAGCCATCACTGGTACTTTCCTCTCCTTCCTCGCTCTCCAGGCTTCTGTTACAACTTCGGATAGTCTGGAGAATGTTGTTCACTGTGGACTCTTTCTCTGGATTGTTCAGTCCGTCTTTTCCAATCCGCTGCAAAAAATGGTCCTGGCCATTGTAGTCTGCAACAAACTGGGAACATCCATAATCCCTTAATGAGCGATGGTTGCTGATAGCCCAGATGACAATTACACAATCAAGTGACATCTGAGAAGGGCTGAATGCCAGATTAAAAACCATATTCAATTAGAAACCTCCTTCAGCGCAGGTCAAAGCCCGAGCCGTGTGAAACAATTCTTATGTCTGTAAACATTACCAACGTGCAAGACTTACCACTAGGGGGCACACGTGTGGGAGACCCAAGGGTCACCTGCACACCCTGGGTAAGCAGGGATAAAAGGCAGACTACCATGCTGCCTGCTCACTCTGGAGTTACAATAAAGAAAGCAAGGTCACAACAGTTTGAGCTAAAGATATACAGCCTTGGAGTTATTCTAAACATAACAATTGGCGACGAGTAACAGATCACGACCTTTCACGCAGTCATGGCTGCCGTTGGTATTCTTGAGAGATTTGTTGAGGGTGATGATTGGGAAGCCTTCGTTGAGCGTCTTGATCAGTACTTCATGGCCAACGAGCTGGAAAAGGCAGAAACCGCGATCAAGCGCAGGGCGATTCTCCTCACCGTTTGCGGGTCCACGATATATGGCCTCATCAAAAATTTGCTAGCACCGACGAAACCAACGGACAAGACAT